>NC_134862.1:103230278-103837778 GCF_049852395.1 Peromyscus maniculatus bairdii | reverse complement strand
AACCTCTACCAATACCAACCCTGACCCAGGTCATGAGAACCAGAGGTCCCCACTGCTCCTTCTTTTCACCTCGTCTCTACTGTGGCCTCTGCCTCAAGCTGAAGTTTGAGTCTAGGGTGCAATCCAAGTTTCTGCAGGACAGTTCAGCCAGCTAAGAGCTGCAGTGTCCTGGGTAGTTAAGACTCTGGCAAAACTCCTTGTGTTCACTTCTCAGCTCTTCAACCTGCTAGCTGGTGACCTTGGGCAAGTTACATAGACTTTCTGTGTCTCATTCCCTCATTAGCAAAATAGGGATTATCATAGCAGCTATTTTACAACTGTCCATTTGGACATTTCTGTGAAACAACATACAAAATCCTTATAACAGTAATTCTTACATGCTCAGTAAATGTTAATATGTGTGATATAATAAAAGGTGATAATTATCAGACTTCCCAGGACACAAATTCTCCTTCCTTACCACAACATAGGGGGTATGAGGTCCTGGTCCTCAGTGGTCATGGACAGTCCTGGTCTTCAGTGGTGTCTTAGATGCCCACAGTATGTGTCTTAGGGGAAATACTGACCTTTCTACCCAGTTCTTGTAACTGGGGATATCCTTGGCATAGAGCAACTTATTGGAAGGTGAGTCTTTGCCCAGACGGTGCTCTGATGTGGAACAGGAATCCATGAAGGTCTGGGCTACCACAGAGAGGCAGGCATCTGTGATGCTGCCCTTGTGGATGTCAAATACAAACTGAGGGTTCTTGATGACATTCACCCAGAATCGCAGAGGGAGGCTGTAGGAAAAGGCAGAGTACCCTGAAGAATATACTTTGACATTGCCCCTTACTAAAACTCTTCCCTTACTGCTGAATGGTAGAGCAGATGTTCCATTCTAAAAGAGAAGGGAACGAACTCAGAAACTGGCCCAGCAAGGGCTGGTTACTCAGCTTATGCTGTTCCTGGCTGTAGGACAAAGCAAAGGGACTTTGGTCTTGTCACACCAGGGCATTGGTTCTGCTCCCTAATAGCTGAGGGGTGGGTGTGTCTAGGTTCTGCTTCTTCTTGACAAGCTTTCCCAAGGCCTCAGTGCTCCAGGGAAGGTCAACTACAGAGAACACAATTTTCCCAGGGCTTCAGACAAAGCCATCAAGCTCCTAGAGTGCCTCACAGTCCTCATGGCCACTGGAAGGAAGTAGGCAGGCAGTCCCAAGCACTGCTTCAGCGGGAGCACCACACACCCTCTGGATCCAGTGGGCCATTGAGCCACTTCCTAGGGCTGGGTCAGAGGACAGGCTCCTCATGGAGGGTATTTCTTCCAGGGGTCCCCTCCAGGGCTTTCTGTGTTTGGGCATGGCAGAGGGAAGGGAAGGAGATGTTTTTGGCATTCTGGGAGAGAATGGCTCACAGTGGCTCTGATTTTTTCCCAAAAGGAACCTAACAGCAGTTAGGAGACTGCAGAGGGGAATAGCCTTTGCTGTTTCTGTGGTCATAAGGCAGTACGAACATTGCCCCCCTTCAAAACCAGGACAGCTTCCATAGCTACTGTTTTGCTTCTTTCCAAAGTCTGTGTTCTCCAGCTGCCTTCTAGCCTTGACTCTTCTGATGCTTGTGTGACATGAACTCTGTCATGGGCTTGCCTTTCTAGCCTAAGTACTGTCCTTAGCTTTCCCTGTTCTTTTCTTTACATTCTGATGACTTCATCATCTCCACATTTTCCAAGTGCCTTTCTAATGCTAGACATTGGGAATGTCAGTGTCGGTCCCCTCTCAAGCCTCTGTTTGTAATTTTTGTTTGTCCTCAACCCACAATCCTTTCTTGAAACCTAGGAGGAGCCACCTCAGCCAGCATTGTCACAGCTCTTCTGTCCTGTCCTCCTCTGGCAGTGCTGGACACGTTTAAGTTCTTTCCCTTGGATATTTGCTCTATGAAGTGTGAGCCACGTGACTCAGCTTAATCACATTATCTCACTGGGGGAGGAGGGTGCATTACTGTTGCTTGAGTCTAGCCAGAAGGCACAGAGAATGTCCCCCAACTTCCATTCCCAGTACTGGGCTGGATATCCTACAAAGCTGAGGGGATGCCATGGACTTGCTTTGGTGGAGCTTACTGCATGTTCTTCACCTACTGCCACTGAACCTCTCCATGTCACTCCACTGTGACCAAAAATTGCAGATGAGGAGGGCCCAGTGGCCACAACACCAAGAGAATGAAGGTCTATTCCAAGACCCCATTGGCTCTTTCAAAGTATTTTGCTGGTTGCTAGGACTTTTGATTTCCAAATAACAGCCTGAGCCCATCTGTGTCAGCTCTGTTTTCTGGGGATTGCTGACTCTAGACAGCTGCGTGGGCTTCCTGCCCAATCCAAATGCCTTCCCCCTTTGTCCTAGAGGAAGCCTTCTTGACTCTGGCTCTTGGATAAGCTAGTCTTTAACATAGTCTGTGGTCCAGGCTCAAAAGCTGGGGGTGGGGTGGGGGTGGGGCTCATGCTAGGGGCTATCGGGGGCTGCTTCTCTCACCACTAATCTGGATGTGGAAGTGTCTTGAACAAGGATCATGCCTTCAAAACATCTTTTCTATTGCTTCTGTGGTTAAAAACTTGGCAGCCTTGAGGATGATGTTGACTCTGCAGTGTGTGTGTGTGTGTGTGTGTGTGTGTGTGTGTGTGTGTGTGTGTGTTTGTGTTATGTGTGATATGTTCCAGGACCCTCAGATCACCCAGTCCCAGCTGAGACCCAGCTACCTCCCATCTCTAGTCTCTGCTGGTCCCCAACACCCAGAGTGCTGGGCCTCCCCAGGTGGCACCCCCATTGAGCTCCCCTGGGGTTACCAGTTGCTTTTCCAGGTGTGCCGCACATCTGTGTCGTGGATACTGTGTCTGTCTGCCTGCTCATCCAGGAAATCAAACATGTACTTGATGGCTAGGGGGAGAGCGCTACCCCGGTGCACAGTGCTGAACAAGGTCTCAAACAAGTCGTCCACAAATTTCTGCAGGGTGCCCTGTGGGAGTAAGGGGGGCAGTGAAATGGTGGGTGGGTACTAGAGGGCAGCAGAAGGCATGCCAGATGGTGTCTTGCATCCATCCTACCTTGGAAATTTGTCTGAAGTGCAAAAGAGTGCAGATGGAGGGGCAGGAATGAGGTAGGTACTGTATGGGATATTGTGGAGTTGGGAGGGACTGACAAGTCTGGGAATCCACAGAAGGAATCTCTCTTCTAATCTGTGGCAGCATGCCCTGAAGGGATGGGCTCAGGGCATTTGATGGGAGGATAGGAAGTGCTCTGAAATGGGATTTCCTAGAATGAGTGAGAGGGCTCAGGCTGGCAGCAGAGTCTACATACAGAGGGTGTTCAGGGAATCGGACCCCTGGTAAGGGCTTGGGGGAGGAGAAGGTCTGACAGGAAGGATGCTTTAAGGTGTCAGTGTCAGGAGCATAGGCTTCAGATCTAGCTTCAAGAGAACCCAGGAACAGCCATGATCCACAGGCTTCATGGATTCTAGAGTCATCGACAAGCCTGGACCTGGGTCCAGACACACTTTGGGGACTAGTATAACTCCTGACTTTCTCTGATGTCTTTTGGTTATCTCTTATTGATATACTGGGCATATTTAACAAAGCAAGAATGGAGACATGAGTCTGATAGAGTTGTTCTGGATCAATCCGGGAGAAAGTCTGAGAGCTTTAAGCAACTGTGTTCGAGTCCCTGCAGCACTGCAGTGGGATCAGTGAGGAAAGCATTTAGAATCCGGCCTGAGCTCTAAGGTAAAGCATCCTTGAAAGCTTGGTTTGTTCTCTCCTGGGAAAGCTAGAGTGTGCTGCCTTTATCTCCTCTCAGCCTGAGATGCAATGGGTCGGGAGGGATAGTCTTTCCTTAGATTGATGGTTGAACTAGGCCTTTCTGTTATCTCTCCCACGGGACTAGCAAACAGGTATAAAAAGCAGAGATAGTGGAAGCCAGCAGGAGAATGGGCAGGAAGCACCTGTAGCATAGGTGTTTGTGCCAAAGTGTAGGGAATAGCTTGGCTTGGGTAGTGCAGGAGTTACCTTGGTGGCTAGAAGCCGGGTCAAGTAGATCTCAGATACCATTTTGCTGCCCCGGTCACCCTCTTTCTGGTCACCATGGTCATGGTTCTTCACCAGATGCCACACTTTGACACCACTCTCCAGGTCTGGAGTGATCATGGGGACCCGAGATCGGAGGCTGTCTGGGCTTCCTGTGTACCTGAAGGATGAGTCTGGAAGAGGGTAGAGGAGGCCAGAGTGAGGCAGGCCAACCTCCTGCTCGAAGCATCCTCTAGGAATCCCACCCAACTGCTGCATCTTCTTAGAATAAACATGCTTCACCTTGAAAGGACTCTTGGGACTATATATTTCATGAATAGTTTTAGGGATCCTTAGTTAGACAGAGGAGCCTACAATCTATTTCTAGAAAGAAGATTTAGAAATTTTAAGAGCTCAGACACCCATGAGATTTTGGGAGTCCCCTCTCTTCTGATGTTTCTAGCAATGAACAATAATCAAGTAAAATGTCGACTATATATATATACACGCACAGGCACCCTAGAAAGTTAAGATAGTAAGGGCTCAATTTGTAATGATTCTCTTTGTAGTTAACAGGTCCTGAAATATATTTTCTGAACCCTTTTTTGAGCTACTGTTTTAGTCCTATAACTTCTTTCAGGTGGGCTGTCTAGTGCCTTTGAGTGTACATGGAACCAAAACAAACAAAATAAGAGAGAATGAATCATGTTGCCCCAAGGAGACTGAGAGTGGAAAGGAAAGAATGATCAATTTTGTGTACAAACTAAGACACTTTTGAGAAAAGAGCTGTACTAGGCTACTCCAACTCCTTACTGGCCATAGACAACAACGAAAGGGCTTGTGGTGCTACCTGCTACCTCTTCTCAAAGGAGACACATGGCCCTTAGGACTCCTTAGGAAGGAGGCAGGTGAGCCAGTACCTTTGTGTAAAGGTGTGGCAGCAACAGGGGCTTCCTGACAAGGGCAGGAGCAGGTGTTCCCTGAGGGTCACAGAAGCCTAGATCTTGAGTTTCCCAATTGCATTCTGGCTGCTTACCATATCTGCTAATGGATGTCCGGGAGATGCTGGCAGAAGCGGGGATGTTGTAGGAGGAGGTCTGCTTGGGTACCAGAGCAACCACTGACCTGTCTGACACCTAAGATGGGCACAAAAGGACAACATGGTGGAATTCAGGTGTCTTGAGAAGTTAAGTACTTCTAGGGAGTGTGGGGTTAGTACAAGTTCAGAAATATTACCACAACCATTCATGCCTTTTATGTCTCTAGATCACCTGACATGTAGCCAGTCTCAACTAGGCATCTGAGTTCTCTCTCTCTCTCTCTCTCTCTCTCTCTCTCTCTCTCTCTCTCTCTCTCTCTCTCTCACACACACACACACACACACACACACACACACACACACACGATTTCAGAATACTAGTTTGAATGAAAGACTATAAATGATGTCATTAATTAGTCTTATATTGATTATACATTGGGCTAATTCTTTTAAGCTGAGTTAAATAAAGTACATTGTTAACATTATTTCAACAGTCTGTTTCTGCTTTTTAGTGGAGCTAATGAAAAATTTAGAATCACATGTGTAGTTAGCATTCTATTTCTATTGGACAGAAGGGTTAGCTCAGCATCCCATCATCTCATGTTATGAATGACTATTTTCATTTTACAGATGAGAAAACAGAAGTGGGGGGTGTGCTAAGTCACTGCTTCAAGCTCTTGTCATTAATATACTGAGGAATTGATATTTTTCTTCAGACCTGTACGTCTCCAGAGTACACAGTCTCCTCATTATATTTCCTGATTTTGGATTTTATTACAAGTCACATTGGTCTAAGCCCCATCTTTCCTTTGGCTCCAATTTCCTCCTGGCCTGTGTTGTATTATGTGTTGGCCACCTTGAATAGTTTCACCAAAAGGACATCTGCCCTTGGGAAGCTGTGAGAAAGATGGCACATTGCCCTGTCCTCTGAGAAGATGCCAGGCCTAGCACCGGCAGTTGGGGGAGGGCTGATGAATGAGGAGCCATAGAGAAGACATTTGGGGCCATCTTGATTTAAGATTGCCCTCCATCTAATAAAAACGGAGAATCCCCAGAATTGTGGTGATCCAATTAAACCCCTAACGCAGAGGGAATAAAACAGCTATAATAATGTTATGGGCCATAAAACATTCCTATTAAACCATTTTTTATTTTAACAATTTTTATGAACTTTGTAAGTTTGATTTATAGCCTCACCAGCCATAAAACCATCTTTCTGGGCCTTAAATTGTCAGTTCTTCTCTCTCACCAAAAAAGAATTAAATGTTGAGAAGTCAAACTATAAATGAACATTAGTGTTAACGAGATTCCCTGATAGCCAGCTTTAGTGGTGGTGTTTAATTTTACCCTCCTTATAAATCCACAGAAGCCCAGGCAGATTTTTACCCCTTTCCTGGTTAATTAAGATGATTTTCTTCTGCAGGGGTCCAGGCAAGTTAGCGAGAAGGCAGAGCGGGCGAAGCTCTTGGGTCCTGAGCCCTGTGCAGCCACCGTCCTTCCCAAGAGGTGCCAGCGTTCGCCTCCTGGCTGGAGAAGCTCTGGATCTGCCAGTTATTTGTACTATCAGCACTTAATCCATGACTGAGGAGAGGTAAGGGGCATTACCCCTATCTCTCAAGAATTCTTGCCACCAGCCACCCAGAAATGCTCCTCTGAAAGCTGGGCAAGGGTGGGAGTTTATACACCCAGCGAGGACAGATGACAGTATTTATGGTTTGTTGTCATCTATAGGGAAATTCATAAGGTGACTAACATGACTAATTCCAAGGTTGGTTACTAAAGATCCCTTTCCCCCTTTGTTTCTCTGTCTCTCACTCTCTCTTACTCTGTCTCTTTCTCCCTACCCCACCTATTTTATTTTGTTTTGTTTCTCTCTTTTAGTCAATAGGTGGTATAAACCCAAGCTCAAAATACCTGGCTGAATCTGACCTCAGCTCTGCCACCACTTACCAGTGAAATGACTTAGCCCCTCTGAGCCTTGGTTGTCTCATTTGTCACTGAGAATAATAATCATGTCTGGTAATCACTGTTGTGATGATTATTAAAGAAATTAAGACACATAAAGGCTGGTGAAGTACCTGGTACCAAGTGAGCACTCAGCATGTGTTGGTATTCATGTTGCCATTTGAATAATAACACCATCTTCATCATCTCTCAAAGGAAGGAAGATTCCCTGCTGCCCTTGTCACTCAGAACTAGAGTGTAGGAAGTGCCTGGCACTCAGTAAATATTTGAGGAATGAAGAAATATATGAACAATAAATGACATGAAGGAATTGGAAGTGTTTTGTAAAAGGAACACAATAAGAAATGGATATTCTAATCCTATTGGAAGTCACAAGATGGGTAACCCAGGAACAATCATTAAGGTATCAGAGATGGATGAAAGCAAAGGTCCTAAGCAAGCCCTTCAGGAACAGAAGATTTGGTGGCACAGATTTAGTCTCTTTTGCACTTTCTCATTCACCTCTAATTGGTTCATTACAATTGTTCTGGATGTACTTACCATGTAAAGATTGTTGTGTATGTGTGTTTACATGTGTGAATTAACATGGAGTGATTTGATTACTCCTGTTTGTATGTAAGTGCAAATGTTGAGTTTGTGCACTTGCTTCTGATTCTTCCAGCTACCTTCATGCCTTCCCTTGTCATAGGTGTTAGCTCCAGTGAACAGATGAATAGCTCAAGGTTGGGAGAAATTATAGAATCCCATCACCACAGTGGGTGTTAGGCTACAATACACCTTTAAAGCCTCAGTTCTTATTTACACACCTTCCCTCACTTGGGGCTGAGCTCTAGGTGCAGCATAGAGGATGTGCTGGGAGGAATACTTTGGGGTATCCCCAGTGCCCCGAGACTCTTTTGTGCTTTGAGGCACTTGGCCAACTCCAGGGCCTCCCAGTGGCTGGTCATTGGTAGCTCAGCCTCGCCAGTCAGTCAGCCCCTCTGCAGGCCTCTCTTTGTAAGCCAGGCACATAGGAGGATATTATTAATCAAACAGTCCCTTGGGTCTTATAGCCTGAGGCACTTCTTCTGGTTGGCTTAATTTTCCTCGGTGTCTCTCATTTCTAGCTCCTATTTTAGTACTTTTCCTGAATCCCAATCTGTCTACCTGTGCTTAATCTTACAGAGACCCCCAAGCTGTGAGTGGTTCCCATGGGACAAAAGCAGGGTGGAGTAGATGCTTATATTCATTTGCTGGAATTTTTATGATTGTTCATTTCATGTCTGGCAGTATTACAAACATATATTCCTTGTCACTTTCTATGCTGAATCTAATCTACACACCTGCTGGGGTATCCCATACAGGTAAAAAGAAAGTGCACTTAAGTAACATTTCCAGCTACTATGGATCTTCGGGGCTGAAGACAAGTCTGTGCCCTATTCTGCTACAAGCCAGAGAGCCAGTGGCATTAGGAAGAAGCCAGAGAAATGAGCACAAGGCACCTTTCTGGAGCCCAGACAGTTAGATCTATTCTGAGAGCCCATGTTTTGTAAGTTCCCCCAGTTAATCAAATGGGCAGCCACAGTTGAGCGTCCCTGTTCCAGACCCACAGAAGAAGAAAATGGAGAGAGGAAAGTACTTTTTTGGCTTTGGAGGCCTTCTAACAGAGAGAAAAGGGGACATTCTTGGGGATGAAGGCCACAGGGAGGGCCTGCCCTCACCTGGTAATGCATCAGCGTGTTAAGCCTCTTCCAGTCACCCTCTATCTTGGTGGTAATGTCTTCGTCTTGCAACACCACTCTGGCAATCCGACCTTGGCGCCACTCTGGGTAGAAAGGATGGTATGGGCGGCAGTGAGAGTGGCGGGGGCAGTCAGGGTCACCCTGTCTGTGTGTCCTCTAGAGATCTAGTAACCTTGTCCCCATTGGCTGATGTCAGTGTGGAGCTTAGAGACATCCAAAAGGGGGGCAGGGTGAGGCTGATGAGTAAGAGACTCACATCTGAGTCGACAAAGCCTAGGAAAGAAGAACTTCTCATGGCCAGAAACTAGTCATGCTCCAGTGGGAGCTGTGTACAAGGCAGAACTTCATATCCCTTTTCCCTAGCCATCTCTCTGGCAAGCCATGTTTCCCTCTTGCCCTCCAATTCCAAGGCCAGGCTTCCTACCCAGGTCCATGTCCACAGCCCTTGGCCGCTGGGAGTAGGGAACGTTCTTATATACTGCATCGAGGATCTTCTCCTTGACTTGAGTGATGGTGTCACAGTTTAACACCTTTACCGGTATCTCTGGGCTGTTCTCATTGTCAGGGTTGACACAGTTCAGGATCTGTAAGTAGGGGATCAAGGGTGAGCTGGACATACTTGGGAAGTAGTGTGGGAAGAAGCTGAGGCCTCAGAATCTTCTTCCAAGGTTTGCTCTCCTTATGAGAAGAATGAGGTTCTCTGTCCTAAGACTTGGTTTTCTCTTCTTCTTCCTGTCATCTAATGTGAGAGCTGAAGCCAAGATATTAATCCTTTCTCAAAACAAAACAAAACAAAACAAAAAAAAAGGGATGCTACTTCCTAGATGGTTTGGCGAAAGGTAATCTTGGGTGTGAGGCACTTGAGAGGGTTCAAGATAGATCCATGGGCATCAAGGGCTGGCCTCACATGTCCTCAAAGCTTTTACACTAGAGACCTACACTTGCTTTCTTTCCTTGCTGATTATGCAGTCCCTAATGGTGAGTAGACTTTTCCTCCCTCATTATCATCTAGGGTAAACTGAGGCACATGCAGCTCTTTTGGCTCATCAGTTAAGATGAGGGAAAGGTCTGCCTTGCTCTTCATATACTTGATATGCCCTTTGGATTGCCCCAGATTGGTCTCTAAGCCTCTTTTTGGTAGATGGCCTCATGGGCTAGAAGGCAAAGTAGGGACAATCACAGGTGGTACCGGGGCTGGAACCTGACTTTTGGCTTCCTCACCAGGGTCTTGTATTCGATCTGCTGCCGGATGAGTTTGTCTTCACTCAGGGAGTAGCGGGCCTCACCAGTGATAGCATCGATGGGGCCTTTCTCCATCTGCTGCTTGATTGCACAGTATAGCATGAAGAGCGGCTCCCCAGCACACTCCTGGAGGAATATCAGGGTAGAGAGTTTAGACCCTGCCTGAACCTTCCTTACTACCTCTGCAGCCAGAGGAGAGAACCCCAGACCTGCTTTGCTTAAGAGCATCCACACCAAGGAATCCTTGTTTCTGAGGGACAGGTCCCCATGCTGTTTCTAAGGCCAGGGTGTGTGGTTGGCTCTGGCCCTGCTCCCTCCCTCCCTCTTACCTTCAGGAATTTATGTAGAAGGAAAGCAAACCAGTTGGTCAGCATCTTCTCGGCCACAGACTCAGTCCTGGAGAAGGCAGAGGGGTGGGGGCCACCCTTTACACAGGGGTCTGGCAGTAATCTAGGCTTGTCTTGTGTGTAAGAGAGCATATGGCTAAGACTGGACCCTGGCAACCCAACCAAACTCCAGCAATAATTGGAAGTGGATTAGCCAGGAGTGAGCTCTTTCCCATAGGTGATGGGAATATGCCTGGGGGTCATTTCCCAGGATTCAATTTTCTGAGACTCTAGAAAGTCAGGACATTTCATCCTTGCTGCTCTGTGGTACCACAAACTGTGTTGGTGACACCTAATGTGGGTTGCAAAGGCTTATCCCACAGGCTGTGAGGATTAGTTCTCTACTCCCTCTGGTCTCATGGTGATGAAGAGAGTCTGTTCCTCTGTGGTTTTTGCATATTCAAGTATTCTGTGGTGCATTCCTGATACTTGCCTCTCCAAATACTCACAGGTTGCCGCTTGTTCAAATCTGGACTATATTATTTACTGGCTGTATAACCTTGGGCAAATCATTGGCTTCTCTGGGTTCATTCTCCCCATCATTACATGTACACAGTCATAATATTCACACTTTCAATTATTAGAGTTGGATGGGTTAAGATATTTAAAATGTAAAAGATAACATCTGGCTCCACAGTAAAACACTATGTAAATATGAATGATTAGTGCTGTGGTTCATGTGCTCTCTAGGCATGCAGGTAGAGAGCAACGCTTAAGAGTTTAGCCAACAGGGGGATCTGTTTCTGTAAGCACCGCCTCCTTCCCCTCCCCCACCCCAGGCTGCAGGTCTGGGAACTTGGGAAAAAACAAAGCAAAGCACTGTGACAGACCTTGTTGATGGGGATGCCAAGGGGTATTTTAGCTCCCTACACGTGGTGCAAATTATACCCTCTGGCTGAAGCAAACCCCAGGCATTTGCCAGGACTGCTTAGCAATCAGGGCTGGTAGAGTGACAATGGCATGAGAAATTGCAGCTTTCTCTCTGGGCCCTCCCAGCACCCTCTCCCAGCATTGTGTTTGAGATTAGCTCTAATTTAAATACAACAGTTCTTAATGAAAGCTTCCAATGCTCAGACTGGCAGGATGGGGGCTCAATGCTTATAAAACAAAGCCGCCCCATGTGGGGCCTGAAAATCCAAGACCTGTGAGCAAAGGTACAGGAAGAGCCTGAGTGGAGGTGACAGATTCAACCCCTGCTGCTCAGAGCCCTAGATCTGTGCTAGGCTCCCTGTGACCTCAACTGAGGGTGGGTGCAGGAGACAGAGGGTCTCTAAAATCTGTGTCCTGCCAGAAAAGTGGCAACTGAGGCAGTTGGTATATGCTAGCAATTCCAAATCTGCTCCTCATCTCTAGCCCAGCATATCTATCAGATCTAAGTATGACGATAGAAATGGTTTGCCAGTGCTGTCCAATATGATGGCCACCAAACACAGGGTGTCTGGACACTGGGAATATGACCAGCAAGATGGGGAAATTGAAGTGTACATTTCATTTTTGTTAATAGTGGCTACCATGCTAGGGCACACAGCTCTAGAAGCAGAGGCAGGAACACAGTCTAACAAACCACAAAAGGCAGCACCTTTGGTGTGAGGTCACAGAGACAAGCAGAAGGACTAGGGTTCATGCTGAGTCCCAAGACATGCCTATGCACATGGGGTGGAAGCCACCTCATTTCCCAGGACCAGTGGAAAATCACATTCCATACTGGGCTGATATGAGGACACAAGCATCCCTGCATGGAAGCCATTTCCGGGAGTGATGATATCCAGGGCCTATCTGACAAGATGTCCTGTCTGTAACTGCCTTTCCCCTGCTTCGGGTCAGACCTGCGAAGAAGCAGCTTGGGATGGTTCTTGTTCTCCAGGTTCTTGTCGATGAGGTCAGACAGTAGCTGCTTGAGGACATCTGTGGCATACTCCAGGCGGCCCTGAAGGCCTGTCATGATGAGAGAGGCCACATTGCCACGATCACGCATGGAGAAGCTGCGCTGCAGTTCCAGTGTGCGGATGAAGGTCAGCAGGAACACCTTGTTGTTGATAAGCTGGGCGAAGAGTTTCAAGGCTTTCTCCACATGCTGCTGTCCATTTCCCTGTACCTGGGGTATGCAGGATGACCTTCAGGGAACAGGCTCTGGATGTCCGTCCACCCAGGCCCTTAAGACCTGATGGTGATGATGCCTGCTGTAAGACTCTCTCCATGAGGGCTGCAGTCATTTTATCCCCCAACTCAGATTTCCCCTGCTTATTTATTTCCCTTCAATTTCTTCTTCTCTTGAGTAAATAAACCAGCAAATGTATGAATAAGCTCAGGGTCATTCTTTTTTCAAACCTTCTTAAATCCATGCTAGAATTAGGAAAACTTTAATTAATTAAGCCACTAATCAGAAAATGGCAATGAGACCCTTTCTGGTGATCCTAAGGCTGCTATGCTATTAAAACTACTGGCTCTTTTCCCTCTAACCCTATTCCTGCTCCCTGGATTTCCTGGGAAGCCTGGGCCTGCATCATTAGACAGGCAGTACCTCTAGCTCCCTCAGAACAGGGTGGTCCTCGATGCCTGGGAACAGAACTCTCATGGCGTAGGTGCGGTAGTCCAGGTAAGGGATTCCTGACCGGTCCAGGTCACTGGTTAGCTCATTGATGTCCGTCTGAAGCTCTGCAAAAGCTGTGAGGGTGAGTGAAGACAGGGAAGCTCAGAACGTGCTCAGGTGGGAGAGGACAGAGGGAAAAGCTTCTCTGAAGGAGGAAAAAAGCTAGGGAGCAGAGGTAGCAGGCCAGAGGGGTGTGATAACAAAGTCCTAGGCTGCTGCTGTAGGTTGTTTACTATAGGATTTTAAGGATCTCCCAAAGGCATGGTCCCCAACTTACCAGAGGTGGTAGAAATTTGAAGAGGTGGAACCTGAGGGGGATGTGCTTTAAGGGGATGGTGGGACTCTGGATCTCCCTCTTGACTTGGCTACATACTTTAACCACTGTATGCACCCTCACCACAGGCCTAGTAGCAACAGGACTGACTAATCACACACAGAAAATTTCCAAACCCAGCTAAAATAACTTAAAAAAATATGTGTGTATATATGCAGGCAAATAGACATGTGACATCTTCAGAAACACCATCTACCCCCTTTGAGACAGGCTCTCATTAGCCTGGAGTTTACAAATTAGGTTAGTGAGCCTTAGAGATCCTCCTATTTCTGCTTTCCCTGTGCTAGAACTATAAGCACATGCCACAATGCCTGGCATATTTTTATGTGGGTTATAGGCATCAACCTCAGGTCCTCATGCATGTGACTGAGTTATCTTCCAGCCATCCTCTTTTCTCTTTACTAGGTGATTAACTCCTTGATTTGTTATAGTAAATGGAATCTGGATAACATACTATTTTTATGTCTTCTATGCTTATCTGTAATTTTTTACTTCTATATTTGCAGATGTGGCTAAAATGTAGAGAAGAGAACATTATGATGTAGGCCCTTTGTAGGTGTCAGAAGCAAGGGGAGACATGCTGGAATTCAGGAAAGGTCAGAATAAGCAAACTGATCTCTTTCCCCTAGGAAGGAGATGAACCGAGATGAGAAAACCCTGGAGGGCCTTGGCTGTCAAATGCTTGCCCACAGGCAAGTCCAGGCAGTGAAGGGCTCCCAAGTGTCTTCCTGGCTTGCCAGGTCAGGGGTGATTCTTCAGGCTTGGTGCTGTGGTATGAGGAAGGTGGGAGGATTCTGATCCATCTCTTCCAGTACAATTTTTCCCCATTGTCCAACACTTGCCTGCTTGTGAAAAGCCACTTGCAGCAAAAGGAAAAATGTTTTGATTCCTAATTGAGATGTTTACCCAGACAGCCTGCCAGGTCCTCAGCCCTAGAGAATGCCAGGTATACTTGTCACCCTGTGGATGTGTCTGCGTGGGAGATGAGAGAAAACACAATCTCCACTCCTACACAAATTCACACCCAAGGCTGCCAGCAAGCATGGCCTTTGGAGCATTTAGTCTACAATAGTGATAGGAAACAAATCCTAGGAGATGATGGGCCAGAACGGAGGCGGGGCTCTCCTACTTTCTCTGCTGCAGCTTTCATATAGTGCAAAGGTACCCCTGTGACCATTAGTAAAGGGATCGGCACTGGCAATTAAAGAATCTGGTCTGAGATAGTAAGGCCTGAAAACTCTGACTGTGATGGCATAGTAGTCCTGAGGGGGAGGCAGCTGGCCAAGCTGTGGGCTGAATTGGGGTAGAGCAGGGACAGTGAACAATGCCAATGAACCTGTTTCCTCACTCATGAGTCTCCCCCTAGGTCTTCTCTAACCCCAGGAACAGGGAAGCTCCTAGGAAAGAGTAGAATATAAAGGCTTGTGGGAATAAGGTAGCAATAAAGTCAGGGTTTTTATGTAAGGAGGGCAATGAGGTTAGGGAAGAAGGAGGATTCCAGGAGGTGAGGATGCACTTGCACTCACCTTCCTTGCACTCCAGTGCCACCCTGGACTCCAGGTTGTCCATCTGCATTTGGAGCCGCTTGAGTGTGAGGTCATTTTCCCTAGACTTGCGCTTGTAAGCGATGAGGACAATGATGACGATGATAAGGAGGAGGCTTCCACCAGCTGCTATGCTGATGATGGCTGGCAAGGTCAGCAAGCTGTCGGAGATGACACTCACCGAGCCAGGTGAGAACACCATCCCGCCCACGTGAACCTGTGCATTGTACACATAGACACACACACAGTGCACAGAGGTGTAGAGCCCTGGCACGCCATCATATCCTACAGTATCACAGTTCAAGGAATGACAGGACAGACTACAGCAGTACAGTTTGTATTTGGATACTAAGTGATTCTTGCCTTGGGATCTGTCTTCCTATTTATGTGTTCTCAACTGCTATCCACTTTGATGTAGGACATGGAGATGAGGAAATATGGAGGGCATGAGTCAGGGAATGAGATGAAATGGAATCTTTCTTCATGCTTGCATGGTAAGGCTGGGCAAAGGAAAGAGACAGAAGAGGGTTCACTCACCATAACCTTGTGTTGCCCAGTGAGGTTGGGAGGCTCACAGAGCAGCTGCGTCTCAGACACGGTGACCGCACAAGGCGTCTCTCCAATCATTACTGTGTAGTTGAGTTTGGCCCCTCCAGAGGCAGGAGGACAGAGATTTTTGCCCTGTAGAGAACAGGTGTCTTAATGAGGAGAACTGGCATATGCAAGCAGAAATTAATTGACTACTTAAAAAGAGATAAAGGAGACAGGGTGGGGCAGCAATGCAAAAACCAAAAAATGTCTGCATGTCTGGTTTTTAAAGGAGACTTCAACCAGCCACAGGTTAAAGAAGACAAAAAAAAAAAGGCAAAGGAAAGTGAAAAATGGCAGTAGCAGATGTTTGGGGAAGGAGGAAAGGAAGAGGAATAAAGATGGAGGGGAGGACACATGGGGCTTAAGGAGGGGTGGGGTGCAACAAAACTCCTGGATGCAATCACCTGGAGATCTGGCCTCTTAAAGAGGGAAGGACCTGCAGCACTCTCTTCCCACCACTATTCAGGCTTCTCTCCACTCCTGTTTCCTACCTTCAGGATGATGGGTGAGCCTGGCTTCTGATCCAAGATTCCAGTGGGGCTGAGCAGTTCAAAAGTTGGGTTAGGGTAGTAGATGAACTTGGTGTCATTATAGACGAGTAAGGATTGGACATTGTTAAAGAGAAATCCAAACTCATCTGGCCGTTCCACGGTGTCCAGGCCTGGACGATAGTCACTGGTCAGAGAGGGCGCCAGACAGGTGAGGGTAGTTGTGTTTACCACTGTACACACCTAGGAGGCAGAAAGCAGCATTCTGACCACCCGGTGGGTGAAGGTAGGTCTATCATCTCCTCTTACCCTCTGTTTGCTTGACTTCCTTCACTACATGTGAAGCCCTTAAGACCAATGTGGTGATGATGCACTTAACCCCACTCATTTATTCATTAACACTCTTTGAGCACCTGTTTTCTGGCAGACACTGGGCTGAGAGTCTGGTGCACAGAATGAAGTAGTCTCAAGGGACAGCTCTGGATTAATTAAACAAGCATTATAAGCTAGTCCACAGAGAGCCTGAGGCAGCACAGGGCATGATACTGTGAAATGCATGAATGGATGAGGTACACTCTGGTGGGAAGGAGCAGATGCTCTGGAAAGTCTGTGAGTTTGCTTGGCCTGAAGCAGCATTCATGAAAGATTTCCTTCAGAAGTAGTGCAGGCCAGAGAGGGACAGTGCAAGAACAAGTTTCAGGGGAGAAGATAGTGATGAAAAGGTCTGGGGTTGAGGATGTAAGAATGTTGGAAGAAAAGGACAGCTACAGTGAGGGAGTATGTGTGGAGTAGAAAGCAGTGAGATGAGCATTTTGCACCTTGCATAGTGTTCAGCTAATGTTTCAGGACAAAATGATAAGGAAACAGGATCCTGCCACTCAGGGTCTTTCTTTTCTCTAGCCATGTACTCCTCCATCTGCACTGGGGTAAAACCTTAGAAGTGACACTGAGTTCATGCTATCCCTTGTCTCTTGATAGATCTCTGGTCTGCTATCAAATTCTATTGGGCATGCCCCTGCTTAGCACAGTCAGTTATTCTCTCCTGCAGTGGTTGGTTCTGAGGCTAAGACAGCAGCCACCCAAAGAAACTACTAACAGACCCACAGAAGAAGCTTAGAAAAAAAATGCAGATTCCAACTTGCCTTCCCACTTTTTACTCTGTACCACAGTTAGTTCAGTTTCACTGTGGGAGCTGGGTTGTCACAGGAACAGCCTAGGACACCTTCAAGAACTCTAATACATCCTGCAGGTCGTGTGTGTGTGTGTGTGTGTGTGTGTGTGTGTGTGTGTGTGTGTGTGTGTGTGTCTGGTCAACATATACACACTCAGGCTTTATGACCAGAAAACAGGTCCCTATGTGAAACAGATGACCTTAGCATAGCAAAGAGCTGATATGCAGAAGTGATGTCAGAACTTCAAGAATAAATCTTAAACTTCCCTAACAAAACAGCTTCTAGGTGGCCTTTCTGCTGTGTTAGGGATCGGTTCCCATTCTTGTCCTTTTCATTATACACTTCAGCAGCCCCTTTCCAATTTAATGCCCATGTCATGGTGCAGGTGGGGATACTGAGGCATAGGAAAAGCAGCAGGTGCTGTGTATAGTTAAGAGTTGAATTCCTAGTTCTGCAGGGAAGACTCTCAGCTCAGTGTGATTCTCCATTGCTGTGGCATCTTCCTCCTTATCATCCCAGTTTCTCTAGACACAAAGGAGGCTCCTATGTGAATAAGAAAATCAGTTCTAAACAAGAGGCCTGTGTGTGTTGCCTGCCCTTCTGCATCACACTCTGCTTGTCAACATCCCTATGCATTTTGTGGTTTTGTGCCAGCCTTCCTCACTATCTACTGGGAGCTTGGAACACAAGGAAAAAGATAACTCTAGGTAGGGTGAGGCTAAGCTGGGGCCCAAATGGACCAAAAAAGCAAAGTGCTTCCTTTCCCCATCCTGTAAACAGAGGCACAGCACAACACCGTGGGGCTATGTTCTAGGGACACTGCCTTCCCCTAAGCTTTCTATCCAGGCCTCCTAGCCTGGATACTTCCAGGCAGGTCACCATGTAGGCCTAGCACCCTACAACTCTCCAGAGGGTAGAACTATATTTTAGTTCCTGGAAATACTGCAGTCTATGGTGTGTAGTAATGGTGGCAGTGAGGAGATAGTCCTTAAGATGTAGATAAATCCAAAGGGAGGGGAGAAGGGACCTCACCTGGCCTGTGGCTTTTGCAGGATGTCAGGTAAGAAGGAAGCTCTTGCCCTATATTTTCTCTTGGAGGACAAAAGCTGTAGCTTTTAGGAGTCCCTTGTCTGCCTCATGCCAACATCATAGCATTCTCTCTATACTATATTTACATCTCATTTTATGTATATTTGTGCCTTGTCATATTGATCCTGCTACCTGGAGAGAGACTCATTCATAGTTTGGCCAATTCCTTGAGGCAGCAAAAGCCTTGCTACCAGCCAGCATTCCTTGCATGTAGAAACCAATGACAGAGCCAGTCCTACCCCAAACTACCTCATGTCATACTGCCCACATGCCCTAGACATCCCAAGGGGCTGTTTCTGGCTACTTGGTACAGCCAGAAACAGCCCCTCATGCCATAGAGACAACTGACATACACAAACCAATCCTCCGGCCCTGTGGCACCTGTCTTTCCTATGGAGATCAAGAGAAGCTAGAGCCAGCTTTTTCTTCTGCCCCTGTCTGAAGGACCCAGTTTTTACAGGTTTCTGCCTTGGCACGGGGCTCCCTTCTCTTAAGAATTGATCTGTGAGTTGTACTCTGGTTGGTCATGTTGGAATGATAATAAAATCTGTATTTTAAACCTGTACTTATTTATTTATTTATTTATTTATTTTTTTTTTTTTTTTGAGAAGAGATGGTTTATCTTCCCTGGGTGTGAGTTCAAGGTGTGTATTCCTAATACTCCAGGCCCCAGAAACTTAACAGAACAGCAGTGACTGGGAGCTCAGAGAAGATTTAGCTGTCAGTAGGTAGACAGGGTCCAGGCTCTTCCCATGATTCAAATTCCATACTTGGATGTAGGGAGCATGTGTTTATCTAGCCAAAAGTGCTGAGTATCTCTAGCATGATGGGAAGTAAGGCCCATGAACATTTCACATGGTCAAGTTATGAAGAATCTGGGTAACCTGAAATCTAGCATGAATTTGCCTCAAATCACCTGTGACAGGGGGCAAGCCATCTACCTATTTGGCCTTAGTCTCTTTGATATGCAAGGAAGGTATAGGACCTGATGATCTTCAAGACATTCTTGGTCCAGCCTAGCATTCTGTCATTTTGTGCACCTCTGTTTTCCAAGGAAGATTCAGCAGGCTGGATATGTGTTAGGGACAAGAGGAGAGGCATCATTTTCCTTTTTTCATCTCCATCTCAGCTTCATCAATATCCCAAAGGTCACAGAGTAATGGCAGTAATTCATGTAATAATAATGGTTACCACAGCATTTTCTGTACTATAATTATGAATACAATAATGTTCAGAAAATGCTTGCTGAAAGAGTGAGAGTGTGCTGCAGGAACAAACTGAAAACTTTTTAATAACTTATCAGACATTCTATTCTCATCAGAATAAAAAAAACTTTTTAAAAATCACAGAAATCCATAGCTAAAAAGAATACAATTATGCAGCTATGCAGAGGAGTAAAGAAGCTGTGATCATCTTGCCAGCAGGTCAGAATTCTGGCTTCAGTAGCTGACATTGAGTACAAACATTATGTCCATGGCTGTCCTGCTCTGAAATGGCAAAACAAGCCTTTCATCCATTCACCTGTGAAGAACACAGGATCACAGAAGTTAAAGGATTTGATCAGAGCCATACAGCTCATAAAGGCAGTGTCTTATTTCCAATACAGAAGTTTCTAAATGTGGTGGAAGAATTTATTTCCATCTCCTACACTGTTTTTCATTTAGCCTTTAAGTGAACATTTTCACCGAAGTGAGCATTACCCTTTTGTGCTCTATCAAACTCAGCAGCCACACTTTTAGATCCTTGCTGTATTGTCTTCTGAAATTATGCTGCTATTACATTAGTTTCTGGGAGGCTCAGCTGTTTGGAACCATGACTACAGGGTCAGGTTTTCGGTCAACTTTCCTGTCTAGTGTTCAGGTATCCATATGCCTTATTCCTAGCTCCTGGCCTTGGAAGATGTGGACAGAGAGCCATGGTTACTGAGGCTAGGAAGGGAAGACCAAAGGTTACTCACATTGACAGATTCTTTGCCATTAAACTTGACTCGGATCCTTGGCTCCTGAATGACATCCAAGTTGAAGCCTGTGATAGTTAGGGGTGTGTGGCCACTGGGAACAGGAAGAAGCTAGGTTAGGTTAAAACCCCCTTAAATTTGGTACAGTGAGCTTCAAAACCATTGGGATACTCAATATGAGCCACCTTGGGCTATAGGGCTTTTGCAACCTCATCTCCCTCTGGGTGAATTTTGTTAACCTCACCTTCCTCCAAATATACTCCACCAACCTCACTGTTTGCCAGATGATGTGTCCTGACCACCTCATATCCCTCCAGATGTACTTCACCAATCCCACTCACCTAGTGATGCTCCACTCTGGCTCAATGCGTTGGACCCGAGGGTCATCTATGTACTCAAACTGCAGACTGCTATCTATCCGGGCTCTGTCGACACTTACAGAGACAGGGACTGGTCCCAGTCCATTGGATGATGGGGGTGAAACACATACAATCTCATTCATTGACCTCCTGATGCGGAAACAGAGAAGGGTTAAGGGGGGCATGAGCTATCTTGAAAGGCATGTTCCTTATCCCATGTGTGGCCATGAATGACACATTCTGCTGTTTTATTGTTTCCTGTGCTACAGAAATACCCTTTACCAGTGCCCATCAGCATCTTCCTTTTACTTTAGCTGGATTAGGAAGGGAGCACAGTAGAAACGATACTTAAAGAACATGGGCAGTGGGAAGGCTTTACAGGATTTTGGAGAACTTTTTTTCTGGATTTTTCTAGACTCTGACTTTAGTCAGGTTATCAATACATGTTCACCTAATACCTGTCCTCTGTTGTAATAAACACATAGGGCTTGCTCTTGCAGAGTTTATAGTGAAAAACCCTCACATGGGCAACACTGGGCAAACTGGGGCCTCACCCATGGATTCCTTCAGAATCCTGGAGTCTGCATCCTCAGGGTTCATGGAAATGCCTGACAATATTAGATTTTGTTTTGTTTTAATGCTCAAGACAAATTTGTGCTTAACTTGCTGAGACCATGTGTTCTTCCATGTGAGTCCTCCATGAGTTCTAAGTCCCTATAATGAAACTCAGCCTGGGAAGCTACTGGGATCTTTCATCATCTGTTCTGATAGCCCTTTCCTCCAGTTCCCTTTAGATCTACCAACCCCTCTGATCTATGGGACATAAACTGGTAAATGGCCTACATTTCTAGCAACAGCTGGTATGTTTGGGCCAAGGAAAGGATCAATGACAAGAAGGTAATGGGCAAGTCAAGGCAACAACAACACATCATCCTTCAAGTTTACCTTACCCATAGAACTCGCAGGTCTGATTGCCCAGGTACACTGCCACACTGCTCCCAGCACCAAGGTAATGGCCTGTGATGGTCACCATGGTACCTCCTGACTCTGGTCCCCGGATGGGGCTGAGTGACAGCACAGAAGGGTTCTTTGAGAAGTAGAAGAGAAACATTCACAGCTTAGGTCAAAGGCTAGACCTAATGGTAAGAAGGATAATCATCATGCTGGGAGCTAAGGTACTTTTCCTGTCCTTTGTAGTTCCAAACATCACTGCTTTGTCTGGAGGGTTTGTCCAGGGAAGGTGAAGGGCTCCCATACATTGGGGTTAATTAACTCCCTGGGGAGTCTTGTCTTGTATTCATAACACTGAAGGGGAAGCTGACATGACACTGACTAATCTATCAATTAGTTTGAAAATTGAAAACAATTTGAAAATGCTATTTAATATAGAGCCTGTCTTGAATTTTTCGGCACAAAATCAATAGGGTTGAGTAAAATGTTCTTGCCTAAGTTGGGCAGCTAATTGACTATAGCCTCTATGAATGATCGATATATATGTCCTTCCCTAAGCACTGAGGACTCCTGGTGCCTCCAGTAAATGTTAAACATGGCCATTCTCTGATCCTTATTGGTAGATGAGAATATCACTTGCTAGCACACTCTCTAAGTTGTACATTAAGCTTAAAAGAAATCTCTGGCCTATGACATACCAATGAGTTGACCTAAATAAGAAAGAATTGCTTCTGCTTAGTGAGCAGTGATATGGAAAGTATTTTTTGTTTGTTTGTTTTTGTTTTTGTTATTTTGTTAGATAGTCTTATGACAGCTCAGGTTGGACTTAAGTTTGAGTGAGACCCTCCTGTGAGTGCTGGGATCAAAGGCATACAACTCCACACACAGCTTGGGAAGTGCATTTAGTTTAGTGAGTGGGTTCTAATCTGTACCAGCTCTTCACTATCTATGGCCCTGAGATGGGTCATGGGATTTTTCTGGATTTCAGTTTGCTCCTTGTCCATTGAGAAGGGTATGATGAGCCTAGGGGCCCTCCCAGTTCTGATATTTACAACTCTCTCCCTATCTTATCTTTTCTCTTTGCTTTCCAGGTCCCCTGGGAAGGAAATGAGGCACAGTGGCTGCAGACAGGCCAATCTGAGAGAGAAAAAGTACAAGGGAAAATGTAGCAGTGCCAAAATGAGAACACAGGCCTGGAAGTTCTAGACAAAGTAGTAAAAGACTTTTGAGAAAAGAGAATTTTGCGGCTTAATGATTTTTCAAAACTCTTAGCAAGGCTGGTTTGACTCCATCCACTGTTGTTAACACTTTTTAATGAGTACTCAATATGCAGAGTTAGGTAAGTTTTAGAAAAGGAACTTGAGGGCTTCAATGCAATGTATTGATTCAGGATGAATTGAGCCTAGGTAGACTCCAGGGTCTCAGAAGCAATTTATTGATTTGGCATGAATTTAGTGCCAGCCTCACAGAAAGCTTTGGTATCAAAACTGCCTGTTGTCTGAGCATGATGAAATGTCTTTAGGGCTGTGTGTACATGCACATGTCACCACACTAATACACAGAACTGCCAGTTTATATGTTCCTTTTCCTAGTCTTGTGCATAGAGGTACATCTTTGCCAGATTACAGTGACTCTTCTAACTCTGCCCTTAAATGATCTCATCAAAAACCAAAGCATATGGATAAATATTAACTAGTGTGTCCTCATTAGGCTGGAGTTAGACCACAATGTCACATTGGAGGAACAAAAGGGAGCCCAGTCTTCAATCTAGAATCCATTTTCTATGCAAGGCTTAAGTTTCTGCCTTATTTAGAACTCTGAACTATGGTTCTCTGGGTCTCCAAAGTCTCTGGTTTTTCATTTGTTTGTTTTAAGTCATATGACTATTTAACCCCACAAAGACAGGCTTCTAAGCAGGGAAGCCAGGAATTCCCTTTGCTAGTTACCATGGTCTGTCTGGCTGGGAGGGGCATATGAGATTTTCCTAAAGTCTAGAAAAGATGTGTGTCCTTGCTGGCCCTGTGGCCAGGCTCGGTCCCAGTACTTACCACAAAAGTATATTGCTGGTGGGAATTTGTCATGAACTCTTCATTGCATTCCCCAATGCACAGGCGTACAGGCCCAGATGTAGTGCCCATAGGGGCACGACCCATCTCACAGACGATCCTGAGGAGACAGCAAACCTTCCAGTGAAAGGCTTGACAAGGCTGCAACCCCTGCTCATTTGCTCAGCAGTCAGTGAGTGACCCATGTCAAAACAGTGATCACTGTCTTGCTATAGTATTGGACCTTGAGAACCCATGTGACCATGGGTATAGTGCTGGCTGCCTGGGCTTTGTCTTATCTGCACAGTGAGAGGTTAGATGTGATTATATATAAAAAGCTGTGGGTGCCTCTGATATACCATGTAGCCTAATTCTACTACCATTCCTGTGAGCACCTAGTGCAGCGTCTCACCATGGATCATTTCTAGGATTGGTGGAATAAGACGAACAGTGACTGAGGGGCAGTACTTAGATGGTGTTTTCTGCTATGCAGCAAGCCAAGAGCACAGGTGAGTGATTATTTGTCACACTGGCTGATTCAGCTGTAGTCTCTTTCCTGCAGTGAGCTTTCAAAGGGGCTAGATAATCTAGTGAGATAATGTGAGCATCCAAACAGCATCTTCCAGCACAATGACAGAAGTGCAGGCCTATGGAAGTGGGTGAATAGGTGGTAGTGGCTGAGTTCATTAGTGCCATGTGACACTTAATCAGGGCTAAGCATACTCAGTGGGTGACATGGCCTTGGTGAGAAGTCACATCTCACACTGGCAGGCAGGCTGGAGGAAGATGCTCTGTCCTTTCTCTGCAGGCCAGATCAATACCCCCCTGGTGATTTCCCTGGCTCCTGAGATAAGTTACAGAAGAACATTCAAACACTGGTCCTTAAAGTCACAATGCCTTACAGAAAGGGTGGGTTGTAGGGGATGAGTAGCATTGAGGAAATTAGACTTTGGGGGGTCCTTGCCTGGGGTCAGTAGGAGAGGGTCCTATCAGTCTCAGCAAAGGAGGCCAGGAAAGGACGAAAGAAAGCCTCTTGTTGCCTCCCGACACCATTTCAGATAGCAAGAGCAGTGTCCATACTAAGCTTGCTTAGTGGGAAGTCAGGAAAGCAAATCCCCTCCCCACTAATCTCCTGTATTATCCTGACACAGTAGGAAGACCTGTGTTTAACAGAGCCATGCTTATCTGAATAGTTTCTCTAGGAAAGAAGGTAACTAAACAGAGATTTCATTTCAATGTAATAAAACTTGCATGAAACAGATATCACACACACACACACACACACACACACACACACACACACACACACACACAGAGCGTGCCACTGGTCTCCATCTCCTTTTTAACAGTTAATCCTCAATAAGTACTTTGACTCCTGGTAAATATTTACTTAATATACAATAACTATCTTATTATGTTTAGCATATAGGATACAATAAGAAAGCACTCCATGGAAGAATGTTCTTCCTTTACTTTATCTATGAATAAATAAATTAATTATGAACCCACATAAGCATGACAGTAACAATCAATTAGCTTTGGCATTAGGAGCATCTGAGAAGCTTAATTTAAGGTGCTGTGTTTGGTTATTTTCATGCTGCTACTTGCTTGGAATGGCAACTCAAACACTGTTTATTTATTTATTTATTTATTATTATTTTTTTTTGGTGCTGTACCTTGCTTTTGTTTTGGGCTCCCTAATTTTCTACAGCCCACCCTTTAACCCCTAAAAGAACTCTAAAGAGTCAGCTAATTCTTAAGGCAGTGAGTGTGGGGACTGGGAATCAGATGAGCCTTCCCATTTCTTCTAACCAAGGGCTGATTCTTTCCTCATTCATGGCCCATGTACAATTTGTAGGAGAGATCTATCACAAGAAAGTGAGGAAGAAATTATTGTAGGCTTGAAGTTGTGGAAAAAGGAAATTGAAGGACCTGTTAAGGTTATAGGCAAGACTGAACTCTTGTTCTCATGCCTGTTTCAGAAAGGAGAAGGTCTGGTCTGCCTGTTCAACTGTCCATAGAGGGCTTAGGAATTGGCTGGGCTTAGGAATGTCTTTCTAGGTTCTGAACATTTTCTTGCTTGGGGTTCATGTTCCAAAAGCTAAGCTTTATTTATGGAGTACCTGGGAGAAGAGTGATAGAAGGAGATGGGGCCAACCCAAGTGTCTGAACTGAGTACCTGCAGTTGGCTCTGAATGCCATGCTTGAATGGGCCTGAAGCATGCTGTCCTCTTCTAGCAGCTGAGCTCTGTCTCACTTGGAGTGTGAATAGGGAGAGGCTGGGGTCAGCAACAGCCTATGTAAAAGGGTCTGCATAGCCATGTCCGAGAAGTTAGACTGGAGTTTTCAGGAAATCAAGCAGCATTGTGGGTGGAATGGAACTGTCCCCCTCTTTTCCTCTTTCACTTGTGAGCCCCATAAGGCAGGGTGGAGAGGACTTGAGTGTTCATAGGACACCTGTCTTAGCTTAGGGAGATGAATTACAGAAGAAGTAAGGGTGCTGTAGAAGTGAAAGGGATGTATAGAAGAATAAGGATTGTGCCACAGTAGAATATATAACTTAATGACAAGAGCTATAGCTGTGGATGGCAGAGGCAGCCTACAAGATGGGACCCCATGCAGCATCAATCCTCTGCCCCAGGAAGGGTCTTATTATTTCAGACTTATAGACAACCAAGATTCAGGGATGCTACATGGCTTACTTATGGTTACATTCCAGGAAGTGGAGGAGCCCTGATTAAAAGATAGGTGAGCTTCAATCTCAAGTTTGTGCCTTTGATCACTCCATTTTGTGGACACTGGCTTGCTTATTTTCTATCTATCTATCTATCTATCTTGGACAAAAACTCACTACATTTTCCAGGCTGGGCTCAAATTTCTGGGTTTAAGCAGCACTCCTGCTTCAGCCTCCCAAGTAGCTGGAACTATAGATATGTGTTATCTACACATTTGTCTCAGATGTTGGATTTAATAGAATACTCTGGATACTCTAAGGGAGGGACAGCACAGGCATTGTGGTAGTGACAGATTTTTGGCAAATATGGGAGACAACCCCACTCATTTCCTAAGGCTCTGAGAGTTAGTCACTTGCTGTCTCTTCTTCGTTATGGACTACCACAGGCAGTAGGCTATATATCACTTTCTCCCCAAGCCTCATTTGTATTTTCTGGTTTAATTTCTGGGAGGCTACCCAATTTACATGTCCTTTGTGTTCCTGGTAGCTCCTAGGCTCCCTATGTATTTATTAGGAGGCAATGACTAGTGATAATAAAATTTTACCCTTATAAAATGAGTTGGGCCAAACAACTGTCCAGTTTCCACTTGAAGATTTGACTATTAATTGACAGAGGGCTTCTGGAATCACATTAGTGCCACCAATAAGCTTTCTAGTTGCGTGTGGGGGGAGTGTTGCAGATTCTGAGTCATATTGCCCTAGCCTCCTGAGGACTACTTGGGGGGACTGTACACATCAGCTATTTTTAGTTTACAGATGGACCAGGATCAGGGAGCAAAGTGACTTGCCCAATGCTATTCAGTTCATTGGCAGCTGAACTATAGCTTGCCCCGCCCCCCCAGGCTCCTAGCACCAGCTCAGTTTTCTCATTATCCCCATACCACACCATCTCCCACAGACATGCATAACTGGTGGCTCACTTCCTGAATGGGAATCACAGAGATCCAGCACCCATCCAGCTGTGTTTGAGTTCACAGATAGAGCAGATGAGAGAGAGGTCAGATGAGAGCAAGTCCTTGTCTCTGGAGATGCTGAGTTGAAATTTGGACCTGCATTCCACTGCTCAGAAAATTTCCTATGGCTAAATCATCTTGCCCTCCATAGACATGTGGGGTGTTGATTGCAGGACTAATCAGGGCCTTTAAACCAATATTAACCTAATTGTGGAATGATAGATGGCAGACACAAGCATATGGTGAATCATTACTGCACCTGCTAATTCTGCTTTTGCCCAGGATTCTGTACAGAGCCCAGTTAGCCAAATTCATCTTTTGCAGACATCTGTAACGATTGCACCTGCTGCTCACTGCCCAGGATGGAGGCTTAATAATGTTAACGAACTCTGAAACCTTAGGAGTGGTAATGAGCCTGGCACAGCTGGAAACTAGCTTGCAACCAGTGAGGCTTGGGGTGGTTGGGTGTTGTTCACTGCTTCCTGCCTATCCTGTGCCTGAAGCAAGGAAAGGGGCAGCTTTCAGGGGCCACCATCAACCTCAACGTGCCTGCAATGATTGCCTCCCCAAGGTCTTTTCATAACCACACTTCCAGTTCATCTGGGTACTTTCTTCCCCACAGCCCTGGGTAAAGAAGTAGACTTGACTTCATAAACAGAACTAAAGGTTCTTGCAGTCCATCAGATGAAGGTCAAAGACTAAACAGCTTGCTGAAGTCTCAGGGCTGGTTAGTTAGCAGAGGAGCCAAAGTCAAAACAGTTTAATTCAAAACTTGGGCAAGTTTTGTGTCTAGCTGCCTTGAAGTTCACATTCCTCACCCTAAAGTCTGAGTCTTCCAACAAGACCCCCAAATGGGACCATGGCAAGTTCTTGAGGTCTAGGTGGATTTGGGGTCTGTGTGGCCAAGTGCCTGGTTCATCTTGGCAGGGCACAGAACTCTAGACCATGGGACCACGAGGCTTCCTGCAAGTGGTCCTGGCTCCCAAAGTGGTTACCTTCTAATGTGGTTCCACAGAAATACTTAGGCCTTCCTGGTGGCCTTTCTGTAGGCCTAGCCACCATTTCTTCAAAGCTCATTCCTTATGAGCTAAGGTTGTCAGTGAAGAACAGGACCTGGAGAATCAGAGGGATCAGGCCAGCTTTATTTCCTCCTCACCTGTGGCCAGTGGGAATTTACCCCTTCTGCCACTGACCCTTCCCTGAGCTATGCTAGAATCAAGGCCCTTTGAGGTTCAGAGCCATGGGTGATGGATGAATCATGGAGCCAGGCCTGAGCTAGGAGTTAGGAGATTTAGGGTTGGATTCTGCCATAGGGTTTACTTCCCAAGTGACAGGAGAAAAATCATTTCATGTTTTCCCAACTTTTGCTCTTGCCAGCTTTTACAATAATTTACTTGTCAGAGGTTAGAATAATTAAAAAAAAGAGATAGTGAATGGGAAAGTGTTCTTTAAACTAAAACTTGCTGATGGAAAATAAAGTGATGTCATTTTTATGGCTGCCATTGAGAACTGGCTCTGGAGAAGCCTGAGGCTGCAGAGGAACAGGGTAAGAGAGGAAAGCCCGAGTTCAAGTCAAGTTATTATCAACACACAGAACTGCATACTCAGTGGATGAAGGAGACCTTGATCCAGTGTCACATGACAAACCATGAAGAATGATCTGGTGGCTCTCTTCCTTTGTTCCTCCTCTTTCATCCTCAGCTTCTGGCCTACTTCCTGCCCACCAACTCACAGACTGTAATTCCCACTGCTTAGGAACACACCACATTGGAACATATGTCACTCCTGAGCTCACCCGCCTGCCCGACACGACATGCCTATTTTCTAATTTCCAGCTGACATTTCCCTTAGTGAAATAAATGAATCTGCTCCAGTGGAGGCCCTGTTCAGATTAAGCTGCTGTCAGAGCCCCATGCACGAAACAAATTGTTGCCCACAGCCTACCCTGTAGGATGCATTTCAATGGGGGCCAGTAGGAAGGGCCAATAGGTCCCAGAGGGGCTTTCAACATTCATGCCAGCTGGCAGGCAAAGACTAAATGAGGGCAGCATGGGCACCTGGCACCCTGATGCCTGAGGGGACTAGGAACAGGGAAGCAACTGGAACAAGGCCCTCTGAGGGCAGAACCACTCTAGAAAGGCTTCTTAGGGAATTTTCCACTGGAGGAAGTGATGTGAAAGATGCTTGGGAAAGTCCCAGAGAAGGAAGTACAGAGACTGTCCATTCTAAAGCTCACACGGACAAAGGCCAGCAGGGTGGACTCACTGCTCAGCGATGATGTATTCCCCTGGAAGGGGTGTGCAGGGCACTCCAGCCACCTGCACATGGTGAGCGATCTCAGAGAAGTCCAAGCCCAGGTTCACTCCATGGATGGTCACACGAGTCCCTCCTTCAGGTGGTCCTGATACTGTCAAAATCTGTAGGAGGGAGGTGGAGTTAGCCACTGACTGAGTCATCCACAAGAAAAGAACAAGGTTCCTTTCCCTCCCCAAGAGCAGGATGCTTAGGAACTATGATGAGACTCCTAGAATATGAGTGTCTTCTATTCTTTTCAGCTTGTGCAGAATACTGATCTATTTTACACCACTCCCTTGATCATTTACCCATCCATCCATCTACCTATCCATGCACCCATCCATCCATCTATTTAAAAAAACTCATCACAAAAGAGTTCTGAACTCTTCTAAGAACAGCACTGATTTATGTACATCTCTAATTCACTAGCTGACTGACTGTGATCAAGTTACATAATCTCTGTGAACTTCAGCTCTTTTTCTGTGAAGAGAATATTATTATGTTTACTAAGCTTTAGTGAGCATGGAAAACCTAAACAGAGTTAGTTCTTGAAGCTCTGTGTATACTAGGAGGCTTTGCAACTATGACAGTGTTGTTACTATGTGGTGATATATTGTGTACCCTAATAAACTTGCCTGAGAATCAGAGGACAGAGCCAGCCACTAGATTAGAAACAGAGCCAGGCAGTGGTGGCACAAACCTTTAATCCCAGTACTGGGAAGCACACACACCTTTAATCCCAGGAAGTAATATGGCAGGGCAGAGAAAGGCATATAAGGCATGAGGAACAGGAACTCACTCACTTTAGGCTGAGGATTTCGTAGAGGTAAGAACTAGCAGTGGCTGGCTGCTCTGCTTCTCTGATTTTTCAGCTTTCACCCTAATATCTGGCTCTCAGTTTTTTATTAAAAAAACCATCTAAGATTGGAACATTATTGCTACTTCTGTGCTGGAGCCTGTAGGATACAATGGTGAATATGATGCAGATTTGCCCTCAAGGAACTTATAGTCAGGAAGGAAGTGATAACAAAGACTCTCTAAATAATTCTAGTTTGGGGTTTGCAGTGGTCAGAGAGATACAGGGAAAGCAGTGGGCACTTGGGCAGATGGGAATTGGATGTGGCTGAGGGGAACATCACAGATTCATAGTGGTTACCATTGTTTCTCACAACACATGTTAGAGCCACGAAGTGACTTTAGATTTTACAAACCTTTGCTGGCTTCCTGCTAGCAAGGAGCATTTATTTATTTATTCATTCCTTAATTTCAGTTGCCTAATGGTGATTTATCTTGTTTTGCTTTAACCCAAAAAGAAAGCAGTGGCAGAATCAGATCGCCAAAGAATAAACGTCTCTGGAATCCAGTAAATCCCACTGAATACATCCATGCTTTGAAGTCTACAGTTACCTGAAGTGGGCAGTAATTAGCTAATCGTGATCCTGAGTGAACTCAGTTCCAAGGAAGAGAGGAATTCATAATTGTCAACCTAGGGGTAGAGGTGGGAGTGTCTCAGGGAATTTTATTCTAAGAGTCTCATTTTATAGTGAGAAGAATGAGAGCTATAGATGTTAGGGATGGATGCAAAATCTCAGGCAACTTGTATACAGCAATAAAAAGGCCTCTGTTTCCACTGCATTATAAGAAAGGAAAGACTTGATTGAGACAAGAGTTCACTCCGATCCCAGGATTGTGCCCCTGGACAGAGACACGTCTTTGTGTTCTTGGACACTGAACAAGTTCTTCCTTAAGACTGCACATGCTGGTTATCTTAGTTGGGGTTTTTATTGCTATGATGAAACATCACGACCAAAAGCAAGCTGGGGAGGAAAGGGTTTATTTTGATCACAGTTCTACATCATCAAAAGCAGTGAGGGTAGAAACTCAAACAGGGCAGCAACCTGGAGGCAGGAACTGATGCAGAGACCATGGAGGGGAGCTGCTTACTGGCTTGAACCTCATGGCTTGCCTAGCCTGTTTTTTTATAGAACCCAGGACCACCAGCCATAATGGGCTGGGCCCTCCCCCATCAATCACTAAGAAAATGCTTTACAGGCTTGCTTACAACCGATCTTATGGGGGTATTTTCTCAATTGAAGTTCCCTCTTTTCAGATGACTTTAGTTTATATCAAGTTGACATATAACAATTCAGCACAATTGACTCCTGTTAGGGCTGGAGCAGCAGTCAGTATGGGTGAGTCTGGGTGGAAAGGGCACTCCTCCTCCTCCTCCTCCTCCTCCTCCTCTGATGATGATGATGATGATGATAGTGATAGAGATATCCTGAGTCCTGCTACCCTCTCAGACATGGACTACCATGGCCTAGCCAGCAAAGAAGAAATGGAGTGTGGGTAGGGATAGTTCTCCCTTTCTCACTCTGGTGGCATGCTGATCAGACTTTGTTTTAGTGTGGTAGTAGCCAAGCTGGGATTGACTGAGTCTGCCAACTTCCCTCCCATTTCTATGGGCCTTCAGTGGTGCTGCTTCCTGAATTTTTCCTGTAAAGCCCTAAGAACACTATTCTGGGGATTGTTTTCACTAAGGTCACCTTATCTGTGACTCTGAATCCCTTTTCTTGGAATAAAATATTCAACCTTATAAATAAAACTAAACATATGGAATAGCTCAAGGGAGAAATCACCAAGGCATATCTATGTGTTGGGAGAGATGAAAGAAGGAAGGACAATGTGGAAGAGAAAAAGCTCCCAGGAGTAGGAAGCCTCTGTGACTCTTCTGTCTTTGGAAACTGAAAAGTCCAAGCATAGTGTGCTCTGGATATTCTGCTTGGCCCTAGCACAGTTTGTCAGAGGTCAAGGATCCTGCTTTGGGGGATAGACCATTGGCATGGGAGGTAGGGGAAGGAGCTGCTTTGCTTCTACCTTTGCAGTAGAACATCAATAGAAGAGAACACACTTTTAGCTCTGACTGGGTTTCCCGGTGTTCCATCCACCTCCACCCCAACCCCAGCACCTGCATGGCAGGAATCCACCCACTCAACGGGTTGGACAGAACTGTGCTGGTTGGTTCCTTTCCTCCCACTTTTATTTAAAAAAAAAAATACATTCTTTTGCTCACTGCAGTTAATTACAACCTTTCAGGAAAAAAAAACCTGTGAAATGAAATCTTTCTGGAAAGCCTAAAAATATTCTTGTCTCACAGGTAGCACATGCATACTTTGCCTCTGGAAGGTTTCATAGTGCAGCTCCCCTGTTGCTCAGTCATGATAGCAGTCTCTTCCAACATGGAGGGTTAGTTAGACACAGGTTACAGGTACTGGGCTGTGGGGTCAGTCTGTTGGCATAGAGTTGCTCAGAAGTGTAAATCAGCATAGAGAAGCCTTTTGAGTAAATTATGAGCAAGTGTTATAATCTTGGCATGAAGGTATACATCAAAGATATGTGTGAGTCCAGCTATCAGTTGCTGGTATGCAAATTGGAACTTTCCTAGATCATCAGACCAGATCCTCAGGCGTGGAAAGTGCTGGGGAAGCTGGGTATTCAGGAGAGTATTTTTATGGACTACCTCTTATATTGCCATCACTTGGAACAGGTGGCCCGATAGTTCAGAGTAAAGAACAGGTAAGCAGTACACAGCCTTGGACTTAAAGAAATTCATAGATTATAGTTTTGATTGAAACAAAACTTATCTGGAAAGGTTGGGATTTCCAAAATATAGATGAGCTGGTGATCATCTGATTTTGAGAGGTGTTCCCAAGGCCTCCATTACTGATAACTTACAAATCTTTGTTGTCAGCTCCTGAGCTTCAGTCATATATCCAATTGCTATAGGACATCTCCACTTCTACCTGCATGCCCACCAGGTGCCTCAAGTTTCACAATATCTAAAAATGAACTCTTAATTTTTCTTCCTTCCACCAAGGCCCAATTATCCTCCCAGATTTTCTTTCAAGGTAAATGGGATCACTATGCTCCTGGCCAGAAATTCTGCAAGCATCTTCAAGAGTTACTTGTCCTTCACCTGTCATGTATAACTAATAAGGTCAAGGTCCTTTTAATTCTCACTACCATGTGCTAAGCAGGCTTCATTATCTCTCTCACTATGACCAAAAGGGTCTCCATGTTCCTCCATGTAAGTCTCACAGCTGCCAGGGGGTCTAGCTACTTGGCTTGGTGGTTGTTATCATTACTGAGGCAATGTTCCCCTGGATTCTGTTCTCCCTGATTCCTTCAGCTGTATCTTCCATTCTATAATATGCCCTCTGTGTCCTACCAGAGATTAGTGGTTCCTATTCTAGATGCACTTTAAAATCTCTGTGTCAGGGCTGGAGAGATGGCTCAGTTGATCAGAGCACCTGTTACTCTTGCAGAGGTCCAAAGTTTGATTCCCATTACCCACGGTGGGTGGCATACAACCTCCTGTAACTTAACTCTAGACCTGACATCCTGTTATGGCCTCTGTAGGTTCCTGCACACACACACACACACACACACACACACACACACACACACACCAAAACAAAACAAAAGCTTAAAAACTCTCTATGCCTTTCAATACATTTGCTTTGCTTAAGTTCAAAAGTCAGAGAGGGTCAGGTTGGCAGTTTGTGCTTAGAACAAAGCAAAAGAGGAAAGCATCCTATATAAGCCTGTCTATCAGAATCTTTCCAGATGTCTGAGAAGAGGACAAGGCTATGATATCTATATGGTTCCTCCCCAGAACTAACTGTGCAGGGTGCAGGAAGGAAGCTTGATGGGAAAGATTTGGTCTTCAGAGAAAGAAAGAATAATGCACCTCCACAATAACATTTCAAACTAGGCAGCCGGCGAGTTCCCAGGCTTTTCCCCAGTAAGACTCTGTCCTTAGGGTTTTTCTTAAAAGTAGCATGAAATTTCAGGATGCCTAGGACATCACTTCATAAGTCTCGATGCTATTGGTATCCGAGTCTGGCCTTTTGTATGGGTCTATAGAGGTAAACTGCCTAAGTGTCCAGTTATTGCCTGCAAAAGCCCAGGAAAGGTCTTTCTAATCTAAAAGGAGCAGTGGGACTTCAGGGGAAGGTATGAGGGTGGTAAGAGGGCAGCAGGGTAATACTGAAGCCTCCACGGATGCAAAATAAACTCAAACATGGCTCAGATGTTGGGCATATTTGCCTATCTTGGCTTCCAGCTTCAGATGGCTTGTGTATTTCTGACTGTTCTGGGATAAGAAAGTGAGACCTTCTGGTACCCAGGCAGTGTCCGCAGCAAGAAGAGATCAGGTAGCCTCTGGTGTCTGGCAGACCCGAGTTTTGGAAAGCAGCTCTGATACTCCTGAGCTATGTGACCTTGAACATCCTCATCTGAAAACTGATAATAATGCTGGCCTCAAAGGGAGGATGCCAGGATTAAGTTAGCTAATATTTGGAAAGCTCCAGCATGTTAGTTCAGGGATCAGGTCATAACAATGTATAATTTCCTGCTCTGAGCTTCCCTATACACAGGACTTGCAGATGAGAAGAACACAGTATATAGGGATTGTTGGAAAGCTAAAAGATGGTATGCATTTTCCTGCTGATCTGGAAGGAGAACTTGTGGATCAAGGAGTCCATAGCAGATGCTGAGTAACCATGTGGGAGAATACCTGAGAAGTTTCTTGCAGGTCAAGCTTGGCCAAGAGTGGTGGTGCTGAGGACAGGACCTTGAGGACCACCTCAAAGACAGGATTTTCACTGACCATTTCACCAATGGCACATTGACTATCTTGGGACAAAGATGACTGTACTTTTCTTTTTCTTTCTTTCTTTTTTTTTTTTTTTTTTTTTTTTTTTCGAGACAGGGTTTCTCTGTGTAGCTTTGCGCCTTTCCTGGGACTCAGTTGGTAGTCCAGGCTGGCCTCAAACTCACAGAGATCTGCCTGGCTCTGCCTCCCGAGTGCTGGGATTAAAGGCGTGCGCCACCACCGCCTGGCGACTGTACTTAGCAACCTAATATTTAGCGTACTGGCTAGCTCAGACCAACCATCAACAAATACCCCCAATTCCCATTACTGAGAAATGCTGGTCTGTATAGAGTTCTAGAACAAATTGTGTTCTTTAACTATGACTGGAAGAAAGGGATGCCTAAGTGTTGTTTGGGAGTGTTCTAGTGTATTCCAGCTCTAGTTCTAGCGCAGGCACTCAGAATTCTTTCCTATAATCCTCTTAAATTTAATCCAATTTCCAATTTGACCCTTCATTGAGTGGAGAACTGAGCAGATACCTCCTCATCAAACATCTTTCAGAGACTGAAGATGGAACTTACACCCCCTGGCCTTCACCTCTGTAATGTTGTCTGCACCTCCTCTGAAGAGAGTTTTGGAACCTTTTACTGGGAGGGGTGGGTATTCTCTGCTCTGGATCCTGGTGTTTCTGTCATCTTCTCGGGCAGAATGACCTATACAAAGCTAGGGTTTGAGTGAGTGCTTAAGTAATCAATGTGCAGTCAGGAGGGCCTGTGATTACATCATTTCTCTGTGTGTCATACACACCATTAATGAGACTTGCTGTGGGCAGCACCTAGCAGAAGGTAAACCTTGGGCATATTTCCTATGGTTTGTGTTGTTTTTATCCTTGAGGTTTCTTTCCCCATTTAGAGAACTTTTGCTACAGGATTCTCTCCTTTGTGTGTGTGTGTGTGTGTGTGTGTGTGTGTGTGTGTGTGTGTGTGTGTGTGTGTGTGTGTGTGTTTTCTTTTGGTCAAGTTCTCATTCCTGTAACTCTGGCTGGCTTTGAACTTGTTAGAGATACTCCTGTTTCAGCCTCCTGAGCACTACTATCACAGGCAGGTGCCACCATATCTACTCTATATTTGCATTTTAATGGGGCTTTAAGTTATCCTGTCACCTTTTCTTAAGATGATTGGTATCTAGTTGTGGAGGGGAAAGGTAGCCTGTGCTTTGCAGAATCTAAGAGAAACACTTTGGGGCTCAGCCTAATAGCAATAAATCCTATCTATACTCTCTCAAACATGAAGTGGCTTAGCCAAGCCCTTGCCATGCACCTATTGATTAGCACATGTTAAGCCAGGATAATGGAGACTGCAGGGTATTATAGAAGAACACTAGCATGTCTTGGGGACAGCTCAAGGTCTCACAGTAGATGACTAATAAGAAAGTTCTAATTTTTTTCTGGACCTCTAAAACTTTTTGAACCTTTGGTTTGGTGATCCACTTCTCTACATGCTAAGACCTACCTCCACAGCTGTAGTCAAATGGAGCCTTGGTGAGCACCCTAGAAACACTTTAGCTCGGTTTCTAGTCTTTTTGGACTCTGTCCTGTTTGTTTTCCTTTGTGGGTGCCATGACCTGGAAAGCAGCACAGTGCTGTTACAACTGCCCTCTTTCTTGCGGCCACTAATTGAACATTTCGAGGGAACTGTGCCACAAGCTGCTCAAGGGCAAGAGCAGATGCAGCTGATTAATTACAGCTGGGGAGATCTAAGGGGCTGATGAGGAAGCAGAGTGGGAGGTGCTGGAGGTCTTAGGGGCTTGGCAGCTGAGGGAAGTGATTAGGATGCCACATACAACCACAGATGCAGGCAGGGCGTGGATACGGCCTTGGAGGGGCAAAGTTTGGGCCTCCCTCACAGTCAGAGGAGCTTGACAGAAGATTCCCAAAGCTTGGCTTGAACTCTAGAAACACTGTCTTCTTTAGGACTATCCTGGCTTATAGGGACAAGGAGTAATAAGACAAATTGTCCATCACCTCCAAGGAATGGGAGATTTCTCTGATAATGATGCCTGCTGTTTCTTTACTTATAAAGTGCTCAAAATGAGACAGAAATTTCACCCAGGACTTTATATATTGTATCCTACGTAGGGCTAAAAACAAGTTACTAGGGCAGAGCTGTTATTATTACCATTTCACAGGTATAGAATAGCATTCCAGAGAGGTTAGATAACCAGCTCAAGATTGCACATGGAATGACAGAATGCAGTGGATCTAGCCAATTGTGTATTTAGTCTTCATGTAACACAGTCTGAGCTAATTGTTTCCAACCCTGCAGAGACCAAGTCATCAACTATGAGCATCTGCCTTAGTCTCTGATCAGCACCAGTCTCTTTCTCTCAGCTGAGGCTGTGCCTCCTGTTTCACTAGGAGCCCTGTTGTTGGCTTTGATGTTCACCATCTTTTCTTCTGCTCTCTCCACTTTGTGTTTCCCACCATCCATCTTCTCCCTGTCCATACTCCTAATTTGGCTTGCCCCATACTCTCTACTCATGTATGCTTGGCCTCCCAAGATGATGCTGAGGGTGGGACTTCTGGCTTTCTTCCCATCTTAGCAGTGGCTGGAAGAGCTTGGTTTGGCTCCTTTCTCTCTTCTGTCTCTATATAAAGAATAATATTGTCGTGCTAGAAACCCCATCCAATGACTGAGGGAACTGGATGCAGAGATCCATGTCCAGGCCCCAGGTGGAGCTCCAGGAGTCCAATTGGTGAGAAAGAAGAGGGTTTATATGAGTGAGAATTGTTGAGACCAAGGTTGGATAAAACACAGGAACAAATAGCCAAATGAATGGAAACACATGAACTATGAACCAATGGCTGAGGGGTTCCCAACTGGATCAGGCCCTCTGAATAGGTGAGACAGTTGATTGGCTTGATCTGTTTGGATGGCATCCAGGCAGTGGGACTGGGTCCTGTGCTCAGTGCATGAGTGGCTGTTTGAAACCTGGGGCTTATGCAGGAATGCTTGGCTCAGCCTGGGAGGAGGGGACTGGACCTGCCTGGACTGAGTCTACCAGGTTGATCACAATCCTCGGGGGAGTCTTTGCCCTGGAGGAGATGGATATGGGGGGTGGGTTGGGAGGAAGGGGAGGGGGGGCGGGAGGGGGGAGAACAAGGGAATCGGTGGCTGATATGTAGAATTAAATTATATTGTACAATAAAATAAAAATAAATTAAAAAAAAGAAAGACAAAAAAGAATAATATTTGTCTAAGTGAGCTTAAGAGACAACAAGGATGATGCCCAGGTCAAACATGGGCGGTGTGTGTGTGTGTGTGTGTGTGTGTGTGTGTGTGTGTGTGTGCTGTGGAATATTATTTAACTATGTAAAGATGTGCTACATTTGTTTATGCTGTGGAATATTACTTTAACTGTGTAAAGATGTGTTACATTTGTTTATGCTGCATTTGTTTAAGGATGTAAGGATGTGTGTTTAATTATGTGAAGATGTGTTGGATCTGTTTCACCATGCTTGCCTAAGGTACCTGATTGGTTGAATAAAGAGCTGAACAGCCAGTAGCTAGGCAGAGAAAGGGTAGGTGGGGCTGGCAAGCAGAGAGAATAAATAAGAGGGAAAACATAGGCTGGGGGAAGAATGAGAGAGAAAGAAGGAGGAGAGAAAGAGAGAAACACCTGGGACCAGAAGCCAGGTAGCTGCAGCCAGCAGACATAAGAAGCAGTAAAAGTAAGATATACAGAAAGAATGAAAAATAAAAAGCCCCAAGACAAAAGGTAGATAATAAGAATCAGGTTAGTTAGTTAAAAGAGCTAGCCAGAAACAAGCCTAAGCTAGGTTGAGCATTTATAATGAATGAGAAGTCTCTGTGTCATGATTTGGGAGCTGGTTGGTAGTCCAAAAGAGGGGGGAGGGGCTCTGGAGTCAAGCAGCTGAAGGTCAAACAACTGATGTAACGTCCAGAAAGTTGTCACTGTTTACAACCTTCATCTTTATATTGGGTTTAATAAGAACTATCAATCAATATTGCATTCAGTGAGTGTAGCTATTATTGTTCTTATCACCATCTGAGAACTAAAAAATTCATGCAGAGACAATGCTAGCTTAGGGCTGAAGGAAAAATGGCTTTGCTTTTTATGAGCTTCCTAGGCAGATGGGCAATGCCCTTGGCTGGGACTTGATTCAAGTGCACATCCTGCCTTGTGGCATTTGTTGCTGTCTCTCTGTGACCTGTGCAGCCCTCGCTATAGTCTTCATGGTGTCAATCTCCTTTTCTGAGGTTACAGGAGGAAGGATAGACTGATGTCAGAACCTTGTGGGTGGAAGGGAGAAGTATTCCCACCTGTGTATTAGATGCTCTGTGTCAGAGATTGGGTTATAGGAGCAGAGAGATGGATATGTGTTGGTATATAGCCATCTCTTCCTTCCTGTAGCATTGTGTACTCTTGATGATGCCAACTGTACACATGCAAATTTCCATTCTACCCTGGTCTCCCAAACACATTTAGACACTGAGTCCCTGACAGCAAGTGATCATGTGCTTTTCCATGTTTGTGCGCACACATGTATGCATTTATGCATGTGTATATGTGTGATGCATGCATGCCTACAAGTACACATTCTTCACAATCACTATAGCTGACTGAGGAGCTCTGCAGGAATCTATGGCTTCAATGGTGCCAGCTTTCCTGCCTGGGGTGACTCCTTGCTAGCGCTGTCTTAGCTGATAGTACATTCAAAACCTAATTGTTATCTCAGCAGAGTAACTCCATTATTCATTCTGACACCATCCCCCGTTAGCTGTTTGTTGCAGTGATGTTATATTAATGAGGCCTGCAAATAAATGAACAGGAGATCAGAGTGCTGGCTTGTTTCTCAGGAAAGCTGGCTGACTTCTTTATTGGTAACTTTCCAATGAGTCACTCCAGCGCTGAGCAGGTGGATTTTGGTCTTTCTTAAAAATATGTGGTGCAGCTGTTTGGCTAAATACTTACAACTGTCATAGCTTTCCAAGCAGTTCCATAGATGCATTAGCATCTGAAAGAGTCCAAGTAAAAACAATATCCTTGAAATTTTTTGGCACATGGAAAGCAGGGGCAACAGGAGGGATGGGTCACCTCAAACTAGTACAATATCAAAAATTATTTATCCTTAGTTTTGGAGGACAATATATACTGTTTTATACTTGATTTTTCTATCCCAGTTTCATACCTGAGATAGTTAAATAGAATTTCTATTCCATAAGCGTGGACTAGTGAGGCTGGAAAAGTTACTGAGGTTGAAAATTTTAGTAAGTGAAATTTATACAGTGGTCAATGAAACAATTGCCTGGTGTCAGAACATCCTTACTGGGAAATGCAGCACACAGCATGTGGTTTTAGAAACACATAGGCATATTCTTTCAGATTTCAAGTGTGGTAGGTTTCCAGTCTGCCTGAGGTCCCACCTCTGTGACTCCTTCTGTCTCTCAAGACTTCTGTGCCTTGCTTAGCCTGATCTCTGTCCTAGCCTGCAGGTGCACACCATCTGGGTTCTATCCTTTGGGTTCTCCCACTAGATAGAGATGCCTCAGAGATCAGATCTCAACCCAAGGAACCTAAGATTCACTTCTACCAATATTGCACTGGTGGACAAAGACCAAAAACAATTCCATGTCACATAATACTTGGAGGAGGCATTAAATAAATGACTATGCCTAAAGGGAAAATTATGGTTGCTTTAAGCTCACATACACCCCAAATTCTCAAATTGTTTCCCACACTCATAGAAATGAGGTTGAACTTGATTATGTGTAGGAAGAAAATTAAGTACCAAAGGGTGCTGAAGTACTCAGTAAGTCTGACATCTGTTGGTGTCTTTCAAGAGGGTCTGACATCAGATGGGCACAAGATACCCTCTGCTGCAATGACAACAAAGGCCTAGTTTTCAACTTCTGTATTGTTGCTAACCAGATGTGTGACTTTTGTAAATTATTGACTTTTGCAAGCACCATTCCCCCAGCTCATACAATAATTACAACCAACTTGTTAGGAGGGTAAGAATGAATGGTCTACAGAACATAGTCATATTAAATGAAAGCTATCATTATTGTCAAGCCCCAAATTAGAATTTTGTCTCCTGCTTGTCTGAGGTGGTGTCTTCCTTAGCTCTGGATACACTACTCTGCTGTAGTTCTATTTTTAGAGAGGAGACAGTTGCCAAGGGTGCGGGTGAGAAGTTCCTTTTCTAGGCTCTTTGGAGGGAGCAAAATGGCCCATGGTGAAGGCACTTTCCAATATCATCCAACTAGCCAGTGCTCAGGTTGGGGCTGTGCTGGGGGAAGCTCTGCCTTTCCAGGTCTCAGTCAATCCTGTGGCAACCTCCAACTCAAGCACAGTGTCTGGCACACAGTGGGAACCAACTAAATATTCTTTGATGAGAGAATTTATTTCTCAGTGAGCTGTGACAATCTTTCTTAGAATTCTCATTTTGATGGGCTAAATACTCTCCTTTATATGTTGAAGTTCTAATTCCTAGCATCACCACAGATACGCAGAGAGAATGTCATCATGTGAACACGAGGAAGAGGTGACAAGTATATAAGCTAGTGTGTCATCAAAGCACCAGTATCTGGAAGAGAGGCCTGCTGCAAATCTTCCCTCATAGCCTTCCCAGGAACCCAGACTGATCCACACCTTGATTTTGGGCTTGTAGCTTCCAGACACCTGAGAAAATATATTTCTGTTATGTACACCCCCTTGTTTGTGTTCCTTTTTTAGGCTACTCTAGGAAACTAAAAGCAGAGACCAGGGTGGGGGACCTTCACTGCATTTGTTTCAGAGCCCCTTTAAATCTTCAAGTTTCTTTTCCTGAGGACATAATTCTCTTTTCCCTTTCTGCTGAATCCTGACAGTTCACAGTTTCTTGGAATACATCTCTAGTTGGGGGAATCATAATAATTTCATCATTGAGGTCCCAAAAGGCTCTGAGGTCCAGGCTGGGGAGAGTATAGACATGGTTGGGTAGGCATGCTGTAGGCTTTCTAGTCCTCAGCACATTTGTTCCAGGGGTTAACATGTGCACAGAATCCTGGGTGACAGCTGGAAACAAAAGCAACCTTGCAGGCCCTCCCATGGGAACAGAATAATTATGATGCCATGAGCTGGTGAGAAGGAGCAAACAGTGAGTCCTGAGGTGGTCCTAACCTCTATATGCAAACTGGCAAATTCAACAGGCTATACAACTTGTCCTGCATGAAGCATCTATAACAGATGGATCTTAAGGTATAGCCCTGGTTGCTATGGAGAGTAGGATAAGGAGGGTTAGGGAAGAACACAGCTATTCATATAACTGCTCATGAGCTCACTTCCATCTTTACAGTAGAGAATCTTTGAGGTCATCTCATTTATTTCTCTGTTCACATGCAGAAGAGCACCACTTGAAGCCATGCTTTGTTTCCACAGTTGGACATAGACCATCACAGATCTTTTTTTTCTCTCCGTTCTACAAGGATCATATAGTTAGTGGCTTGGGTTAGCTGCCTTAAGTGATGGTACTGAGAACAACATATTTTCTGAAGATAAGGGAGATATGTGCAACGATTTTCAATACACAGAAATCCTATAATTATGAGATTTCAAAAAAAAAAAGAGCTATGCTAGCACAAAGGAATCATCCAAGGAAGTTGAAAAAATAAGTTGATTCCTCTTAAAGATTACTTTAAATAAATTATTTATTCTTGCAAAAATTATGCCACAGAAAAGAGATTGTACTCTTTTAGGAGGGGGTATTTTATCAGGAGGTCTTCAGGGTTGTTTTGGTGATGTGAACACTAGTTTTTTTTTTTTTTTTTGGTTAAGGTAGGAGGATTGACTAGTTTTCCTCATTGAGAAGCTACTGTTGTTCCCATTGCAATTAATAATCTTGTGAGAAATAGCTCGAGATTGTGTAAGTATTCTATTTCTCATCAACTTTTACCTCATCTTTTCATCTAAGGATCATCCTTGCCTGAAACAGTTACCGCTATGCACATTAAGATTGTGACTTTCAGCTGGGAGCTGATGGTGCATATCTTTAATCCCAGCACTCAGGAGGCAGAGCTAGGCAGATCTCTGTGAGTTCAAGGACAGCCTGGTCTACAGAGCGAGATCCAGGACAGGCACCAAAACCACACAGAGAAACCCTGTCTGTCTTGCAACACCCCCCCCCCCCCCGCCAAAAAAAGGAAGAAGAGATTGTGACTTTCTTTTTTCCACAATTCTTTCTATATTTATTAGTTGAGATTCCAGTGTGAAGACATATCTCCCCTCCTATTAAATGTTTGTCTATTCACATCAGCAAGAACTGTGGATTCTTATTTCCTTCAGATCCCTCTTCAGGTTGGTTTCTGTGCTCTTTTTCTTTTAATGGTTCATGCCCAAAGTATCCAGCCTGAATTAAACCATTAAACATTAGGTAGATCCAAATTTAGGGACACTACAACATAACTGGCCTAGACTCTTTAATACCATGAAGGTCACGGAAGGGCATTATTAGGACTATAGATTAAAAGACTAAAGGGAGAAGATAATGTCATAATGGAACGTCACACTGGCTCCCTGATTAGACCTTAGATTGGATTTTTGACCAAAGAAAGGATGTCACTATGACAACTGGGAAAATACTAATAAGGCATGTATGTCAGACGACATTACTGGATCAACATTAACTGATAATTACATTATGCTTCTGTAAGATAACTTTGGAAAACCTGGGTAAAAAGGATATGAATGTTCTTTGTAGTATTTTTGTATCTTTTTATAAATATGAAATTATTTCATAAGTAACCAGTTAGAAGAAACAAAATGACTTACAGGTAAAGGAGGGTCTGGTGGGGGTAAGGGATACAACATCAAAGAAAATAGGACAGGTAACAGTCTAGTCATTACAGGCCTGGGTACTCCCTGCCATTTGTCCTATCTAGAGTGATGTCCCTGAGCAGGTTTGGAGCTAGCACGGGTCTGTCTCTTCCTAAAGATGCCCTTTTATATCTCAACATCCTCAACATTGAAAATTACCATTAGGGTCTTGGGACACCTTCTTTTGCTGATACATTCACTGGAAAAAAATCAACTATAGCCTAATTACCTCAGGAGGTTAATTAGTCTCCTGTAATTTGGGTGCCCTCTGTGAACCCAGCAGCCTGTCCTCAGTCTGTGAACAGGGTGGGTGGTAGAGGCAGAGGCTTCCCTGTGAGCAGCTAGCCTTAGGGTTTATAGAAGCTCCAGCCAGGCTGAGAGCAAACAGCCATCAGGCTTTGCAGTCTCAGAGCCTGTGGAGGTAGAAGGTGCTTGATGATGACAGAATCTCTCTGGATTTAAGCTCCAGACACCACAGGCACTGACAGCAGAAAGACATATTGCAAAACATGGAACAATAAAAGTTTTCAGGCTGGACAATGCCAGAAACCACTAAAACAGATAAGGCACAGTGCTCCAAGGATGTCAAGATGCTAGCTGTATGAGGGCAGGGCCTGAAGTGTGCCAGTATGTCAGTCCTCTTTCTGTTTTCTTCCATCAGAAAAGTCAGCGGGCCTGGTCACTGGCCACATCTGAATGTAAGCTAGTACTAAAGCTACTCCCTGTTTGTGGGCAGGGTCTACACCTGTGTAAGCTTATCCTGTCACAGAACAACACCATGAGGTAGCACTTCTCTCCCCTCCACATCAACTACCTCTTCTCCACAGACACCCACATACAAAATGGCACACTGCACTTCCTTCCCATGGTCTTGTGTTCAACTTCTGTGGAACTTTGGGGCCTCATCTTGGTGATTTGGGGGTTGAAGCACTTGGCACAGTGTCCTCTCACGTGGAGGTGGGGGCACAACTATCTGGTCTATACTAGCAATGGGCTGGATATTAATTAAGGTGAAGCACCACTAATTGTATATTCCTTTGGTAAATCATGAAGAATTTTCAAGTATCTTTGTATTGAAATCTGAGTTTAAATGCTGGTGGTGCCTCTTATCTGCTGTATGAATTTAGGATTAACTTTTCTCCTCTGTGAAATGGAGCTGAGAAAACTTGCTACAGTTGCTGTGAGAATTAAATATATCGAAGTCAAGCATGTTAAATAAATATCTGCTCTCTGTTCAGTCCATCTGAAGGCTACAACAGCCCTTGATCTTGAGGTTTTTGTTTTCCTTAAACTGATTAGGTCGGAAAGGAATTTAAGAAGTTTCCCAGTATTCCATGAGACAGGGAAAAGGAGCACAGCTTTGAGGGGAAATGATGCAGAGACAGGGACAGTGCATCAGCTCCGGGAAGATGAAGACAGGAACAGTTTCTTTCTGATATCATAAGCTTTGCAGACCACCATGGAACCTGCCAACGCCTTTGTTCTTAATAGAGAGTACACAATTTGGATTCAAAGAAAAGTAACAATTATTGACTGGGGAACAGGTGACAGCAACCAGAGTTAAATACAACCATGCCTCTCCAGACCACTCACACCCAAGCAGTTGTTCTTTCTCTCCCTATCACTAATTCATCTTCCTTTGCAATGTGCTATTTTGGAAACACCATTTTTTAAAAATATAATTAATTACTTTATTTACTCTCATGAAAATGCACAAAACAAATTGGGACCAAGAAAAAATCCTGAGAAATGGTATGTGGCTAACATATGGCCTGTCTCCTTCTCCAGTTTCCAATTTTGCACCTCTGAACTAGCTGTAGTTCCCCAAATAGCATCTTTAATGAGAAAAGCCAAAACTGCTTTCTGAAATCTTCCTCTACCGTGGAGTCAATGTCTTGTCCTTGCCTGGCTCAGCCTCCCTCATATGCATGGGTATACAGACATGTATACACATCATGCACTGCATTGTGGCATGGGCCATATTCCTGTCACTTATGCATGTTCCTAGACACACACACCAAGACCTTCCATATCTCTCCACCAAATATACCATCTTCAGGAATTCATCCATAAATACATTTTTTCAAAAGTCCCTGTCTGTCCCTATCTCTTTTGGAAGTTGGAGACTTACCTCTGTGATTTGGGGATTGGAGCATTTGACATTTTGGCTGGACCAGTCGAGCCAGGGGCTAGAAGTGCTGGGGCAGTGTTGGTGGAGGGTACATCTGCGCTCATCACTGCACCAGCCACACTCGAACTTGTGGTCAGCCTTGAGGCAGAGGCCACAGCTTTCCCGCTGGGCTGCACACTTGTAGAGATGTACTGCAAAGAGAGGGAGCTGTCATGGATAGGACTGCAGAAGCTCATCACATACCCTCTGTTTGTAGGTGTAACAGATCTCCCCAACCACAGACAACATCAGGGATCACCACGACAGCAAGAGTAAAACATGGAGAGTGAATAAGGTGACTGACTAGGCAATCATCAAGAGGTACAGTAGAAAATAATAGGTTAAAGGTTTCTGCTTGTAGACTGAATCATATCCCTGCTTTAATTGTGGCTTCTCTACTTCCTATCAGTGTGACAAAGTATTTAACTGCTCTGATTCTTGTTTATCTATCTCTAACATGGAGAGAATGGTTGGTTTGGGGGAGGTGAGTGAGTATTCAGCAATGCCTGTGATACACTAGATGCTATATACACACACCTATTATCTTCTCTTTGAACTCTAACAGTATTCTTAAGCTACCATCTCTCACAAATTAGAGAAATGGACTCATTTCTTCATTGCAGGTAAAAATGAAGTAAAAAAGAAACATATTGACTCTCCTAGCTTACTATGGGTACTGGTCTCAAGCCCGAATCCTGATGTAAACCTTGTTGTGCTGCTGATGGTGGGTCCTGAAAAAAGAAGAATCTTAGTTGGCACCCTGGATTAAAGAAAGTCCAGGTGGCTGAAGCAGGAGGCATGCTAGCAAGGAAAGTATAACACAGCCCTATCACAGCCAGTGTAGATGAAGAATGTGTCCCCAGAGAGGACAAACTAGTTCTTGATAGGTCACATGATCATTCTGCAAACCTTTTGCTTTGCTTTTTCTCTAACTGACTTAGAGGCCCTAGAGGAACTAGCTATCAAGCATAGTTGTGGCATGAACCCTGGGTTTAGTCCTTTCTTGTTAGTACTGGGAATTCAGAGCTCCAAGCAAATTCTCCAGATGAATATAATTAGCTCATGGATTCAGCATCTAAAAGAAGATACATCTGTATATGTATAGACAGATATTTTGTTATCATTACTTAATAACTAACATGCACAACTCTCTTCCCCACAATTATATTCAATTATACATTGTAAGTCATCTAGAGATGTTTGTGGTTAGGTATAAATACTATGCCATTCTGGAGGTTCCTGAAAATAATCCCATGGTGGATATTGAGCAATGACTCAGAAAGTCACTTTTCAGCTTGTCTAGCCAAGTTGTCCTAAGCTTTTTGACCTGTCTTTGTGCCTCTGCCGGAGGTCAGGTACATTCCCCAAGGGAGATGCATTTTTCATTCTTCCATGGCACTCCCTGATACCTCTGTTCCATCCAGCTTCCTGGTTCTAGCTGCACAGACCATTCAGCATCCTAAGTCTATGTACTCTTATGCCTGTGGTCCCCAAGGCACTGGACAGGTGAAGGGAATCTGAAATTGAGCCAGTACTTGCAAGGCATTTATAAATCTGGATCATGTAGTCTTTAGCCATGAGCTTTGCAAAAATCCTCAGCAAAACCTTAAGCAGTGGTCTTCCTTTCCTCTAGGGTCTGCGTGAAGACACTAGGATGTAGTCTAAACTTGCATGGTTCAAGTAGAAGCACCAGAAGTGGAACTTGGTTTGCTGAATTTGGGAACCTGAATACTTAAACACAGTAGCCCACTGAACCCAATTCATGTACAGCATTCTCAGACATTAAGGATCTAGTAGACACAAATGTGAAGGCATGAGGAGGCTGCTTGTGCACCTACAGAATCTTATAGATGTAACAATCTGGACCTGGACATTTTCCTCCAGGTTCTGGGTGCAACCTCTGGGATCTAACTGATCTAACGTGGCAAGGAAAATATCTCTTATCTTCTAGTGGTGAAAAAGATCTAGTCTAGGAGCAAGCAAACACAGACTACCTGTACTGAAGTCTGTCTTGCAATGTAGGTTGCATTGACTTTAACAGTGTACCTCGGACAAGAAGCTGTCTGTATTCCATAGTAGCTGAGGCATCTGCAAACCCTATCCTTATATTAACTGCCCTCCTGGTGCCCAGGGGGTGACCCAGGAGTTGAATCAGAGGCTATGATAATTCCATTTACTTGAAGCATAATAGGATATATGGCTCTCAATGGGGGAAGGGCTTCAAATCCCACTCAGAACCCAGCAGCAGTGGCAGTAGGTCCTCATCTTGTTGTGTACTAAGTTGCATGCCAGCTCTGAAGTCAGACTGTCTTAGCACTTAACTATATGACTCAGCTTCACCATCTATAGGATGGGAATAATAATAGCATACATTTAGAGTTACTAAGTAATAAAAAGAACTCAAATGAATTGTTTAATGAATGCTTTATATGATACATGTTCAGTAGTTGAGTCATTCTGAAGGGCTGCCCTGAGGGTGGGCCTGCCAGGACCTGCTTTCTGGATGAGTGCAATGAGAGCTTACAGGTTAGGAGCCTTAGAGTTTCCCTCTTGCTCTAACCCAGCCCCCTCCCCTTTCTGAGCTTCTTTGCTCCAGATGTGAGCCTGAGTTAGCATAGGAATCCCTCGCCAGTCTCAGGACTACAGTGCAGACGTACAAGCCTTCTTTGTGCTGTGAAAGTGACCAGGGCTGGGAACACGAGAAGGAGAGCCTGCATGAAAGCAGCATCTCCATATCTAGGGAAGCTAGCAGGATGCTCTGCCTGCTGGTCTCCTAGGTCAGGTTCCACAGATACTTCAAAGCTACTAGGAGCCAGAGAACAGTGCAGAAGAACGGGCAGCTGCTTGGCGGATGCTCTGGCTGTAATAAAACAGGGCTCCCAACAGGACTCCTTTGATGGCTTCAAATGTTGCTTTAGGAGTCTCTGAAGAGCTCTTCTGGCAGAGGGAGCGTGCTATTCAAGGCACAGCAGCAGTCGGCTCTGATCTCCCGAACCCCAGCCTTTCCCAAGGTCATGAAAAGATCAAACTTGCACCCAGAAGCAGCTGCTTACCTTTCAGGTCCTGAGGGTTGTCAATGATGAAGTTGCCATTCCACACCACAGCGAAGTCCACTGCTAAATTGCTGATGTCCATCCCATCATACTGGTACTGCAGGGAGATGACAGGAGCACACATCTCTCAAGGCTGTCTCTCATAGTAAGTCAGACTGCAAAGCAACTCCTCAGGCTGCCCAAAGGGACCCTATGTCATCTTGTCCCTGACTTGTAGTTAATAAGGCTACCAGGAGCTTTCCTAAACCTCTGGCTTAGCCTTCAGTTCTTTCTGAAATCTGAAAAAGCTCAGGTCTCCATCTCTACCCCTTTCTCCTGCTGAATTCATCAGCTCTAAACACACTTGCTGAAGACCCTCTCTGTATATTGGTTGAGTCTGCATCTCAAAAGGAATGTTGCTTTCTCCCTACAACTGCCACCCTTTCAGCTTACCCTTGTTCATTAAGTCTAGTTCTCATTCATCCTCCCTGTGTCCTTTCTTATGTCCCTCCCAGTCCCCCACACCCCCAGCCTTGGACTCCTGATGCTGCCATTTTCTGTCTTTAGTGTGGTACTTTCCAGGAACTACAATGCATTCTTTCATGGGTGCATTTATCCTCTTTAGAGTCCACTTTTGGGGACTCAAAGTTAATGTCCTCACTGGTCTCTCACACCTAGAGCCTATAACAGGACATGTGGCAACAGTTGTGGAGTGGCTGGTTGGTCTCTCAGGTGTATGGGATGAGTTTTTGATGTGTTTGTGTGTACAAATGTGCGTATGTGCATAATGCATATGGAGGCCAGAGGTTGAGGCTGGGTGTCTTCCTTAATCATTCTCCCATTTTCTGAGATTGGGCTGGAGTTCATAGATTTTGCTAGAATGGCTACCAAATGGGCTCCAATGATCTTCCACCATTCCACCCCCAGCACTGGGATTATAGTTGAGTCTTTGTGACCAGCATTTTTATGTGGGTATGGGGGATCCAAATCCAGGTCCTTCAGCTTGGGTGGCAGGCACTCCACTGACTGTGCTATCTACCCAGCCTTGTGCTTCCCCTCTGCAGATAGGTTTTATTGGATTAGTGTCTAATAAAGAAAGTGCTCGCATCTTCCTGGGGATCTCAAAGCACAGCAGAAAAAAATCCCTAGAGAGGCTGAGTCTTCTGTTCTTCGGACATCACAGAGGATCTTCAAGCCCTTCACAACCTCCTGGGTGGCCCCGTCCTCCCTGCACCCTGTTAAGTCTCCTGGGCGGCCCCTCTTTATGGCTGCCCATTTCTGGTCACTTAGCTCTGGAGGGCACGCCACCATTGCTCTCCTGCCCAGCCTTCCATTGCCTTCTCCTTTGTTGTGCTCTCTTTCTCAGCCTGGCTTCCTGCACACTTGGCACCGATTACAAATTCTATCAAACGCTTGTGACCCCAGAATCTGACAGCTCCCTGATAAGAGGCCCAGATTCTCTTTATCTCTCCCAGGCGAATTAGCTTCCCTCAACACCTTTGTCACATCCCTCATCTCTGAGCTGACCCCCCACAGTCAGAGACAGGAAGTTGGCAGATAAAAAGATCTTCTCTGGGCTGGAATTATAATTAAACACCTCCTGCTTTCTGTCCACCATTCTGGGCAGGATTAACCCTTTTGGCTCCTGAAATGCTGCATCTCTTCCCTCTCCTCCCACCCCTTTCTGCCCATTCTCATCCCAGTGATGCCCACCAGTGTTCTCATATATTGCATGTTGATAGGGTGTTGGTGGGGTTGATTCCTTTTAGCAGAACTTTCCCCAATGGCAAAAATGTGTTCTTTAACTTCAGAAGGAACCTCCAAATTTCACCTTCTGCCATTAAGTTCCCTTGAGAGTTCTCTCCTCTGAGAACATGGCTCACTGGCTCAGGGTGCTTACAGGTTTCTCTGTCCCTGGTAATGTGGCACTGCCTGTGATCCTACATGATCTAAGGTCTTGGCATGTGTGTGAGTTGCTTACCGAGCTGTTTTGGCACTGCACACTGGAACTGTTGAAGCGCAGGGCAGGGACTCGGTGTACAGCCCCTTGGATGTTGAGCACACACTCATAGCCCCGCTGGCCAGACTGGGGCTGGGGAAGGTTCCGGGCCTTGAGGGTGATTGGTTTCACTTCTCCAACTGGGATCAGAATCTCCTCCGTGGGCACAAGCTGGGGACAGTCCTAAGTGAGCAAGCAGAGAGCTCCATTAGTTCTCAGAGTTAAGCCCGAAGAGGGTAGAACCTAATGCCAGTCAGGAACTTCCTGTTTTCAGGTGGGTAGCCCATAAGAAGAGCTGCACCTTATTTAAGAGGTATGTTGAGTCAGTAGGGGATGAAATCTTTTCTTCCTACTGGGCTTTGATATTGTCAACACTATTCCACAAGGCATCCTAATCTTGGTGGTGTGTATTACAATTTAGGAATTAACTTTCAAACATCCTTATGGCAAACTGTGGGTTTTATCTCTGGAGACTAAATGAAAGAGCCTCCATGGGTTCATGTCCCCAGCTCAGACACCCCACCTCTGGTTTTATCTGGTTCCCCAGCCCCTTGGCCCTTTACATTGTCTGATGCCTGAGGCAGCAGTTATCTACAGCCTCAGCGTCTCAGTTCCAGCTGAGCCAGGCTTTCCAGGAGGGGGATCAAGTACCCACCCAACCCCCCAGATACGCTCTAAATCCTTGCTCTGGCCTTTTATCTCATTTCATTACCATGTGTGAATGCTATGCTGCTTTGGGAAACAAAATCCAAATAGGGAAGTGTGGTAGGGAGGGGCCATGAGGAGGATGCACGAGAGAGGAGAAGAGATCAGTTTTCCTCCATTGTGTCTGGAGGCAGAGGTCCAACATAACCAGTCTTGTTGCCTTCTCTGCCCCCTACAGGGGGGATGTGGAAACTCTTCACATGGAAACATGTCTAATATCCAGGGATCAGTTAGGGAGTTCTTGAAGGAGGCTCCACCTTCCCTGTTCTCTGGATACTAGTTCCTAGAGGGACTTTGGGAACATGTTGGGGCTCATGTGACTACAAGAGGGTACTGCTGGTATTTGCTGCCTGAGTTTCTGCAAGGTATGGACAGTCTCAAATTCCAGATAGCAGAAGCCATCCCTGTTGGAAGCCTTGTGTAACACAGGCTGTTGAGCAACTGTAATCTCTACTGAAGATCTACAGAGCTAGTCAGCTCCTTTGTGTGGACATACACAGTCCTTTTTTTTTTTTTTTTTCCTTCAGATTCCAGCTGTAAACCTATTATACTCTGGTCTGTATTTGCCTCTAAACCTGTTCATTCTTGTAAATCAAAGTCTGGACATACTGAACACATAGTTCTGTGGTGCCATTTCTCATACTAACACTAAACCTGGACCTTTATACATGCGTTTCTCCCTATCAAAGACTAACTTCTACCCACCACTGCCATCTTCTTCCTGCCCTCTGTTCTACTTCAACTTAATCAGATAGCTGAGCATTAAATACCCAGCTTTCCAACTTGGCTCAGGAAGGCTGGACTGGCCCTTTCCCACACTGGCTTCATGTAGAACTCTAGGTATTGCCCATGTTTGCACTGAATCTGCGGGGCGACAACTCCTGTGGATTTGTTTTTCTTGCTGGGCTGTAATCTTCTGAAGGACTGGACCTGAACTTTTACCCCACATTCCAAGTCTTCATCTTGTGTCAGATGTGTAGTGGATACTTAGCCATTGTTTGCAGAAGGGTGAATGTAAAGAAGAAAATAAAATAATAGACAAAAGAATTCTGTAGTTTCTTTTTCATTTTAAGTTTGGGGGCTGGTAAGAGATAAGGGAAACTTAAGAAGCAATTTGATTCCCAAGCTAGGACTATAGGTGGCCACGGTTTCTGGAGCTCCATAATTTCCTAAAGGCACAGCCTTATCTATTGAGGAGTATGACCATTTATACAGAGCTGAAGCCTGGGGAATTTCCTATTGAATCCTGTCTGGGAGGACTAGAAAGACTTCCAGGGTAAGTTGGCCACTCCTGCCTGCCAGTCACTGCATAGGAGGATTTCAGTATGCAGCATTTCTGAGAGGGACTGGATCAGAAGGAATACCAGAACAGATGGGTCCTAGTTCAGGTGCCAGTTGCTCAAGCTGCCGACTCACAAACCTGCTCTTTAGAGCTCTTTTACTTTCATCACCTGCAGGCACATTTGACAGAGTCTTTCACAGACTTATACCAGGAAACCCAGGTATCCCACCGAAAAGAAGACCATCCAGTCAGCAGCTAAAAATCTAGCCAGAATCTAACAGGTTAGAATTTATGATAGAAGTCTGATGTATAATGCTGTGGGGTGTGTGTGTGTGTGTGTGTGTGTGTGTGTGTGTGTGTGTGTGTGTGTAGGCTTAGAGAAAGAGAGGAGAGACAGACAGACAGACAGACAGACAGACAGAGAGACAGACACAGAGAGAGGAGATTAATTCAGATTTGGAACTATAAAAGACAAATTCTTGTTTCTCTAATGAGTTCAGAAAACAAATTTAAATTTCAGGAGGCCTAGACTCTTAAAGATATGCTTTTGGAAGTATGATGTCTCAGGTCAGCAAATAAGACTGTAGAATCCTTTAAACCTTTGATGACAAAAATTTTCCCATAATTGTCCCTCAGTATCCATTGATTCCATCAGTCAAGGACCAAAGATATTTGAAAAACAAAAGTTATACCTGTACTAGATATATACAAGGACTCCACTGTGATTATCTCCCAAATAAATAAAGAAGCTGCTCATACAGCATTGATACAGAGTGACAGATTCTGAGTAATCTAAAGATCATTTAAGATATAGGACAGAATGTGTATGGTTTTATGAAAATATCACATGGTTTAACAGAAGGGACTTTATATCTGTAAAAGGTTCTGGAACTAGTCCTTGTCCTCTATGACCATGGAGAGATAGCTGAATATACTCAATGTATATCGAGCTTAGAGGTTGGCAAGCCATGGGCAGAAGTTATTTATAAGTTACAGTTTTTCAAAGAATAGAATTTTAGAAAACTTCTGCATGCTCTTTTAGGTCTTTTAAAATTAGTTTTAAAGATGATGAATAGGCTCTTTCCTAATACCTAAACATGCTCAAGATTGGCCTAGTAGCAAAAGGATGCATTGGGCTTTGTTTATTTGGCAGTTGCTCTGGGGCCAGATAGAAAAGAACTTTTCTTCTATTTCTAGGGTAGAAAGAAGTGGTTGGCGTTCCCAGCACACAATTTGCATCTTTGGCAACAAAAAGGATGTAGACCTGGTCTGTGAGATGGATCCATGGGATAACTGATGAAGGGAAGGGGTAGAAATGACAACGGTAAGGCCAAGGGCAGAGGCAAGAGAATCAACAGCCAGGAAGTCTCAAGAGTTCTTGGAACTTCAGTACATCTGGGGCTTGGGAAAGTGACAGGTTCCATCTGAAGCCATTCTTGTGCCACTTGTTTCTGTACACACACACACACACACACACACACACACACACACACACACACACACACAATGGAGTGAGAGAAAGGGAGAGGAGGAGGAGAAAAGGAGGGAGGGAAAGAGAGAGGAGAGAGAGAGAATGTTTTTGTCCTAAGGACAAAAAAACAAAACAAAACAAAACAAAAAACAAAAAAACCCCAATAACCATAAATAACTTTTTTGTAGAATGTTAAGATATTTATTAACATTCTTAAAATACTGTTGGCCCTTGTTGACCCTGAAGACTTCCCAATAATAGCTTTAGGTCATCTTATCTCCTCTGTCTATCCCCCAGTAGAGCCAAGTCTTCTCAGTAGGTATTTCAGTTTAAATGAAGGTGAACAGATGCCCTGTTTGGGAACATCCCAGGGCTGGGTAAGAGGTAGGGCCACAGCCTTGCAGCCCACTCAGGTTGGGATCCCCCCTGATTTTGTGCTGAGGACGTGTTAGCTCTCAAAAGGACTTCTTCCATGTGGAAATGGCATTATCTTCACCCACTGGACTTCAAAGAGTGAGAGCAGCCAGCATCCTGGGAAGCTAATCGGATTTATTTGGTTCTATCTTTCCCTTGGGATGGGTGTAAAGAAGATATTTATATATCTACATCTCACTAGGTCTGTTCCAGCTGTGGAGGGAGATGAGCTTTCAAGGCTGATAGCTGTACATATTCCTGTGCACACTACCTGCTAACACTGTGTTGCAGGGAGATAGAGGTCTAGGTAGTCTGTCAGAAAGCTGGAGGGCTTTAAGTGGGAGAGGGCACAGTGAAGATGAAGCTTAGCACCTTCAAAGGGCTGGAGAGATGGTCCGGATGAAGTTCTGCTTCTTCATGTACAAGATGGTTTTAGTAATACCTGACAACTAGATTACATAAAAGAGGGTATGCAGTGATTGTGTGGTAACAGGCTGGGTTAACAACTGTTAATATGATTACTGTGTATTGCTTGTATATGTACATATGTGGCAGAATCAGAAGATTCTAGCTTGTTCAAAGGTACTTTAGATTGAGTTCTGACATCTGCATTTGTCAGACCATCAGAGGAATATTGAGCCTCAGTTTTGTCTGTTACAGAATCAGCTTAATAAATAGTCAAGAGTACATTAAATTTATTCACTAATAAGGTAAATATATGTTGGCATGCATACATGAAAAATACCCAATAGATGTAAGCTACTGTATTCCTGTTTCAGACTTGCATGTGCTGTGGCTCAGCTTATCAGTTCTTCCTTGTCAGGCCCAAGCATATTGGCCCAGAAGCTTCTGAAAACTGGCCCTTCTGACCCTTCCATGGGAAGTACTTCCATGTGTGGAGATAGATTTGTGTTGGTCCAGCCACAACTGAACCCTCATAACCAACAGCAAGGGGTCAGATCAAAGTCATGCCTGCAACCATAACTGTGGCCATGGAGACCAACATGCTCACAGGCCCCAATTTTCTGAGAGAGCAAATTAGTCAGTTTTTTCTGGATGCTGAATTCTCCACAGCCTTGGGCAATACCCCTAAATTGTTGGCATTCTGGTTACTACAGATGTCAAATAAGAGTTATATGAAAATGCATTCAGCTTAGAGAATCAACTGAAATGCCATCTGTCAATGGTTCTCAATCTTCAGCTTCATCTGGGATTGCACCCAAGAATTTGAATTTCTAGCAAGTTTGCAGGTGATGCTGATGGCACAGTCCTGGGAAGGCACACTGAGAACTGTGCCACAGGTGCAGAACTATGAACACATGAGGCGTGACCGTTGCAGTGCTGCTAATCGGTGGTGCTAATTGGCAGTGCTAATCAGTGATACATTGCTTCTGCAAGTATACAGGCATGAAATTTTGATTCAAAGTTGGAGGAGGAGCTTGATGGAATTGGAAAAAAAAAGATATTCCAGTAATCCCCAAATGATATATAAGGATTTACAATCCCTAAAAAAACTTGACCCAAGCTGGACACACACACTTTTGTTATTCTTTAAACTTTGGGGAATAGGGTCCCCTAAAGCAGAGGTTTGAACAGAAAAAAAAAGCTAAGCCTGGAAGCCACTGACCAGGAAGGAATGTGTTGTAAAAAGATTCAGTTGTATTTTAGGACTTTGAGAAAGCGGCCCTAAGCCACTGTGTGGGGAAACTGCCCTCCACTTCCTTTGCTGAGTCAAGCCAGCAGGATGGATTCTGGGCTTCCCTCACAGCCTCCATTCAGTCCTGGTGCTGTACCATAGCCAGCATGCATGAGGACAAGAGAGCAGCTCCCTACACAATCTGATGGGGAGATAAAGGGGACAAGAACAATGCTGCTTTCCAACCCAAGGCACAGACACCAAAGAGAGAAAAGTAGACTGGGGTTTGCCCCCAAGATCTTTTGGTGATCACTAACAGGGAGGCAGTGGCTTCTCTCTAGCCAGCTCTCTGGGACTTTCAAATCTCTCACTTGCTGCCCAGCAGCAGCCATGCTTCAGTGGTTCCTTGTGGTGAAGGGGGCTGGGCCTGCTTCCAATTAGCCCTCTGGGGCTCAGCCCTCAGGTCTCTCCACCATAGTTTATTTGTCTTGCTCCCTGTGACAATCTGCTTGCCCTTGCTCCAGCTGTAGGTCACTCAGGCTTGGCTCTGGATTTCTATCTGCCTGCTAGGGTGGCCTCCACTGATACAGAGTTGCTCTTGTCCTGATCTGTACCATCTGTATCATCTCCCTGGGTTCCCAGTTTTCTCTTCCAGTTTATGAAGGAACTTCAGAACTTTAATAGCCATGGTGAAGGTCCATTTCTAAGACAGAAAATGCTAAACTTCCACTGTCTAGATCTTGGCTCTTCTGTAGTGGCTTGCTTCCCATGCAATTCTTTCATTGGCCCCTAGGCTGTGTTAACCTCTGTCCCACTACCAGAAAGAAGACTAGTTTCAAACTGCCACAGAATCCCAAGCCTGAATTAATAACCAGTGTCCATTAAGATCAGTATAGCATTCCAGCAGGAGGGAGATATATCTAGAAAACTAGATACTAGCCCTTTGCTTGACTGTAGACTTACTGTGCTTCAATAGAACATTCACTTTCACTCTCAGCAGTATATGAAAACTCCATGGTCACTCTTTAATATTTGCAAGTTTTTCCAAAATACTGAAAAGGGGGAATTCTCATTCTCTCTCTCTCTCTCTCTCTCTCTCTCTCTCTCTCTCTCTCTCTCTCTCTCTCTCTCTCTCTCTCTCTCTCTCCTCTCTCCCCCCCTCTCTGTGATTATACAAGGTCTTAATTGTCTAGTCCTAATTGGCTACCCTTGGGCATGAAAAACACTAGACAAAAGGGAAATCGAAGAAGCAGCTTCATGGAGCTGAGGCATATTGGGGAAATGTGAGAGAACTAACCTTAGTGAATAATTACTAAGTGGAATATTCAGAGTAAAGGTGAACAACATGATATTTCACTGTGTCAATGACAAAGGCTGGTCAGACTTTAGGGAAGGCACTTCAACTAGATAATATAATAGGACTTTTGGCAATGCTTGGTGCTTTTTACCCGTTGGATTTCTCTGTCTCCAAGGCCACCCACCCAGTAATACATCAGAGTCAAAGAATCATTGAATTTTAGAGTTGGAAGAAAAGTTGGCATGAAAAGATGGTTGAGAGTGAATGTTCTATTGAAGCACAGTAAGTCTACAGCCAAGCAAAGGGCTAGGCTCAAAGAATAGACAGCATTCATTACACTCTCTCGGAGCATGGAGTCTGTTTGTTGGGTATGCTTCCTCTGAGCTTTTAGTTTCAACTGGCAGTCACCTTTACACTCTTGAATGTAGTCTTAGCATTGGGGGGCCATTGGTTGCTACTTTCTTGAGCTTCATAATATCATTTATTTATAACATGAAGAATCTCTGATAAGGTGACCAAGATAGGCCAGGACAAAAGATGGTTAAACCACTGGACAGACCATCTGCAGTGCAAAGGGGCTGGTTGTCTGGGATTGTTGTCATGCCACAGATAACCTTCTTACCTCTGAAACATTGATCCTGCCTTCCTGGAAGGAACAGGTGGTGGGGTCGTGTGTGCAGAGGTTTCGGTACTTGCACCAATGGCAGCGGAAGGCGCTGTTGACACAGGACAGGCACCTGCAAGGAAGAGACAGTAAGAGGGTCATGCAGGCCTGTCATGAAAGAAGGCTGTTATCCTTACATCCTCATCTCACTCTTGGGAGGGTAAACTAGTGGAGCATATTATAATACTGAGAATTGTAGATTCTGCATCTGAGATGTTCATGGGGCCAGGCAATTGGGAATGAACTGGGACTTCAGTGAGAATTTTTTTTTTTTTTTTTTTGGTTTTTCGAGACAGGGTTTCTCTGTGTAGCTTTGCGCCTTTCCTGGAACTCGCTTTGGAGACCAGGCTGGCCTCGAACTCACAGAGATCCGCCTGCCTCTGCCTCCCGAGTGCTGGGATTAAAGGCGTGCGCCACCACCGCCCGGCCAGTGAGAATTATTTAACCTGTAAAACAGTAGCAGTAGGTGTGCTAGTTTATATTTCTAGGAATTTTGCAAGCTAGATTTTCAGTCTGATGGGCTGAAATTGGCTATGGTGGAAGTATTTAAATTATAGAAATTGGTAAATGCTATGCATTATATTTTTAAAAATTTGATTGCTGATAGTTAATGCCATCACACCATTGCTTATCAGTCAGGGTAGCTATAAGAGTGCAGAGGAAGAAATTAGGCAGATCTGATTATAGTCTTGCTCCTGCTGCCAACACCGATGTCAGTTTGAGTAAGTCACTTGCATTGTACATTAAATTTTTTTCATCTGTCTGTAAAAAACATTCCTGTGTGGTCCACAGGACTGTTTGGTGTCAAGTGAGATAATAAATAGGAAATGGTTTTGGAAAGAATCATGTTAAATGTGATTATAATTTTGAAGAAGTTAAATCACCTATTATTTTAACCTCTTGAATAACATTAGAGTATTAGTAATTTGGTTCACATCACCTATGTTATTGAGCTTGGGAAAGTTACAGTATTGCATTTGCTCCATATCTCTAGTGGTCCTGGCATGGAGCAATAGCCTATGCCTATGGGATAAATGTTCTTTCCACAGAGAGCACTTCCTCCTCTTTGGGTTCACCTGGAGGCTCTGTGTATGTGCAAACCACTCTAATGGAAACATACTGAGAGTTCTGGCCTTCCTCCTCCTCAGCTTCTATATATAACAACTTAGTACAGTTCTGCTTTTCAGAACTGTACCAAGCTGTTAAGAACAGAAATAGGTCTGCAATCTGGCGCCACCTGGTGGGGTTCTTATTAAGTCTGGGTGGTAGGGGCTTCCATCCAGGGGTCTCAGACTAGTGTAAGGTATGAGGTGTGTGAGGTGATTTGGCCCATATATACCCCAGAAAGGATTGTTTTCTAGTCATGCACACCCCAAGTCCAGTCATGTCTAAAATCACCTTGTTTCTGAGTTTGAGTCAATGCTATTTCATGTACTGCATCAATGATAGATTCTTGATACTATCGTATGATTCAACAAGTAAATAGTGAATATCAACCAGGGTGAAAGAAATGGTGTTTGTTGGACCCCACTAGGCTCTTCCACTGGCTGATTTTGTCAGTCATTGTAGCACTTATTATCTGTGGGCCTCAGCTTACCATATTAAAAAGAGGGAACTGAACTTGATACTCAGACTTTTAATCAAATTCCAGGAGTAGAGAAGGATAAAACAATGTTGAGCAATAAAATAGAATCTTAGCTGTTTAGGAGGCCTGCTTTTTTTCTGCTAAAACTTGCTGCCTGTGCCAATATCTTCCTTGCCATAGAAATCTATCACTGAATGTGGTGACATCACACTGGATTGCCGTGGTAATACAGGTACTCTCACAAACAATAGATTCTGTTACCACTGCTTTAGATTATGAAGGTTGACAGGTCCTCCCTCCAAGAAGCCTGCAATTCCCAAGCAGGTTTATCTGGGATTGGGATATAGTGGGTAGTGATCATTTTTACCCAGTTCTGCTTTAGTCTCCTTGCCCTGCCTTTGTTGCATCTGGCCATTTCTACCTCTTGTTCCTCTTGTCTGTCTTACTCATAATATATATTGAGGAGGAATATGTTGCACACTGAAGTTAAAGCCTCTTTTGCATCTTCCAGCTCAGGCCCTCTCATTGGATGCTGAGAGAGGTTGCTGTCCTTATGTCTGTCCTCCTTTGTGCGGATATTGGACTCCTCCACACTCACTGTCAGTCCCTGCCTTCAAAGCCACTGCCAATTGGCTGAAGTGAAGACCTCTTCTTACAGCTCCTAGGTCAGGACCCTTCTCTTGCCATTCTAGCTTTAGAACTGGAGGTAGAGTGTACTGAGGTGAGGCCAAAGGAATGAGATAAGGAGCTGTGGTGAGTGAGACTGCCATTCAAATGAGCATGTACTACTCCCCCTCCCCCAGAGAGACTTTAATGTGACTACTGCACAAGTCTTGCTCTAGCAGGAGGAAGTGGAACCCTATACTCATATCCAGACCCAGGCAAGGATCCTTCTGAGGCATGCTTACAGTTGGTGGGCACTGCAGTTATAGAACTTGAACTCGGTGCTGACAAAGATCTTTCCTGTCTCCTTGGATCTCAGCTGCAGCTCTAGGCCAAACCAGTCTGCAAGAGAGGACAGAGTGTGAACCTGGGGTCCAGTGAACACCCTGAGGGGAAGACCATGTCATAGAGCCTCCCAGAAATATAGATAGAAAGGCTGCTGAACATGCTTTGCCTCTGAAAATCCCTCCCAGACTATCCCTCAGTAACAGATTCCATGAGTTCCTTGGCTTGGTTAGGCATACTCAATTACTGAAAGAATTTCAGAATATTAGCAGAATCCTTAAGCCAAGTTTGGTGGAGAGAGCTCAAAGTAATCTATTGCCTGAATCTCACCTGTTCCTAGAAGGGACAGGAAGTGGGCACAGTGCACATTATACATTCTCAGCCCAGGAGGAATGAACATTTTCCTCCTTGAATCTCACTTAGGGCATACCACAGTGATTTCAAACTCAAACAGTTATGTAAGCCAATATTAACATCTTGTATGTGAAGACTGGTCAGGTAGCTTCATGTCTGTATTTGTGACTCCTATGTTTACCATGACACCAATGGCTCTTTTTGCATATAATCCTTACCTTGATCCAGAGGGATAACAGGGACATCCTTGGGCCCAGGTGAGATGCAGATGACTTGGCTCCCAGACACCTGTCCCTCCACCTCAGTCAAGTTCCCAAAGGCACAGGCGATACCCTCAGAGAGGTTGGGGGCATCATTCACAACCAAGCTGAGCTGTGGGGAAAGCAAGAGCTCAGGAGAACCAGGCCCCAGGCAAGGTTCCCTGCCAGGACCAATTGCTCAGGGATCTCCTTGACTTTGTCTATAAGAGAAGGGCATTGGTCTAGTGATCTTTCATTTTTGATGCTGAGCAATTAGAATAACAAATGTTTGTGTGGTGTGTGGGGTCAATGGTTTTCATAAAGATTGTTACTGTTAATCTTCAATCTTGTCTAGCATCAGAAAGCACTTGGTGTTTAAGGAAGTAAGGGGATTTGTACTAATATGCATCTTAGACCCTGCTCTATCTGATATGGAAATTAATTGCAAAGCACATATGCAAGTGAGTCATAAGCTTGAGACTTAATCCAGGCCTTAGTTTGTGCTCCTTGTAAGCTTCATCAGGATGGTGGAAGACAGCAGATCCTTTCCCCAGCTACCACTCACCCATTTATTTGGAAGCTGTATTCTCCAGAGCTTCTGCTCCTCTATTCCCTCTGTGCTTTCTACTTTCCAGCAGTGCCATGGTGTGAGGCAGGAGGCTCACAAGATGCACAGGGGATCAAAGAAGGGTCACTGATGGCTAAATAATGTATGCCACCTAAGAACTCCATCTAGAACAGCAGTCTCTGGCCTGGCTAAATTTGCAGAGCCTCATTTTAGTGATAAAACAAAACAAAAAACAAAACAAAACAAACAAAAAAAAAAAAACACTAGACTTTCAGAATTTGGAAAATGTTCTGAATTCTGGCCACTTTTCAATGAGTTTGTCCTCTACTTCCACAATAGGCACAACCTCCCTGATTGTTTCATTAGCATCACTGGAGCCCAAACCTCCTGGTGGGTATGAATGAACTGAAACTATGGAAGGTTCATTAACTAATTAACATTCATGAATGCTCATAAAACCTTCACAATGAAATTTCAGTCAGGGCCTAAGGACACAGAATATTTTGGGTTGTATCTTGACAGGTGGCTGAGGGCTATTTTTACTTTGTTTAATATTCTCTTTAAGCATACACTTTGAACAAGTCTCAGTCTTTCTTTAATCTCTCTCCTGCCCACCAAACACAATGGCAAGCTAAGGCTTTCTTGAATAATTAACAAACAGAAGACTAAAATCATACTATGTCCTAAGAATGTGTTGTTAGGTATTGTACCATAGGGTTTTTTTTAATTATTATTTTTTAAGCACTGAAATTCTGATTAATATGTGCAGGTATTAAAGAAGTGTGCTCTGTGTCCCCATCCTCCCTGCTGCATACTCACCAGCCGGCTGTGATCTGACACAGAGATGCTGCTGGGGTGCACCTCAAGGCTCATGCACTGGCTGATACTGGCAGCGAACCGATTTGCTTCCCAGGCCCGTTGGCATTTGTCCCTTCGGGAGCACCTATATGAACACAGATTCATAAGAGGTAATGGTGCCACTGTCCCTGGGTAATAGAGATTTGCTGCCCCAGCACTGTAGCCTATTGCTTTGTGATGATTTTCATTGTATTCTCAGGTGTCCACTATTACATAAAGCTAAAGATATATCAAGGATAATTTCCAACCTAGGTGGTGGTTAGGTATAAAGAACACCATGCTAGTACTAGGGAGATGCTCAAGTAAGTAAGTAAGTAAGTAAGTAAGTAAGTAAGTAAGTAAGTAAGTAAGTAAGTAAGAAGTTTGGGGTACTTGAGAAGCAGGGCTGTGAATATGAACTCTGCAGCTAGAATGTTAGGCTCTAATATCAGGCCTGTTACCTGATAGCTGGATCCCACTGGACAAGTTACTTAATCTTTCTCTTCTGTTTCCTAAACCTTAAAATAGCAAGGATGATGATAATACCCTATCTTGTAAGGCTATTCTAAGGTTAAAGTGAATTAGTACTCAGAATGCAGCCTGGCATTTAGTGGATGTATCCCTGTGCTAGCCCTTGTGATATTGATATTAATAATAATGATTAATAACATTATCACACACCTCCAAGGTGTTAGTAAGCAGGAGAGGGTCTTAGCTGTGAGATAGGACCCATGTGATCTTTGGCTGGATTAATGGCTCTTTAAAGGAAGATACCATGTTTTATTCAACAAAATATTCTGTCACAAGGTATATTTTAAATAAATGTTTGTGTCATGAAATAATACCTTAAGTCAAAGAGACAGACAAAGCATGTGTCCAGGGCTGCCTCTGTCAGAAAGCCCATGTGGCCATTTCTCCTGACATCTTCATCTTTGGCTCCAGGCTCCTCATTCCATGCTGGCAGGTAAGTAATGTGAAGCTTGGGGCTACCTCATGCTGTGTTTTATGGATCAGGTTCAGTGCTGGTGCAGCTCCAAACCAAATAACCAAACAGGACATAGGACTACTGTAATCCACAATCAAGCAGTAATTCCTACCCTGACTCCCCAAGCTCCTCCCTTCTTCCTCTCCAAGTACATAATGGATCCAAATATGAGTGCTGTCAAAGGAAAGAATTATGGAGGTTTAAGTGAATCCTTACAATAGCTTTAAAGTAGGCTGTTGACTAGAGCCTTTATCTCATTGACTCACTGAAATGGTTCTTTTTATCTTTTCTTTTTTTAATCATATTATTTGTGGCTACAACCCTAACAGAGATATAATAGTCTGGGAGACAATAACACACTTGCAGGGGCAAGTCACACAGAAGAGACAGGAAGGTTTCAGTTCCCCTAGGACCCAGAGGCTCTCAGTCATCAGACCATTGCATCAATTCTCTACTTCTTTAGAAGAGCTGGCTTTAAGGCCTGGGGCTGAAGTTGTGGGTCCTCACTGCCCTGCTAGCTGGGCAGTATGGGAGGGTAGGTGGAAGGAAAGTCAAGAGGGTCTGCTGAAGATGACAATGTCAGGTAATGAGAAACCTGAATATGAAAGGTGCAGCTCCTGTCCCCATGCAAACTTGGTAGGTAGAATGGCTAGAAGGTGCGTGTAGTGGGAATTCACTTCGCCCATGACCTTGGTAGAGGCAGTGCTTCTTATCTGCCACTTAAAAAGGAGGAGAAAGGGGGTCGAGCTCTCTTGGGCGGTTAAGACCTGATCAGGTGGCATGAAGCAGCCTATGATCGGTCCCCAGCTTTCCAAGGACTTTGCAACTGGATTTACCTTATCCTGTATCAGTGAGTCTGTTTTCCCCATAGAACACCTTTATATATATATATATATATATATATATATATATATATATATATATATATATATATATATATATATATACCATTGAGGCTCTCGTTACAGGTGTGAACCCAGGTAGGTGGGGAAGATTCTCTGAAGACAAATGAGGAATTCAGTGGGCAGAGGAAATTGAAGCTATCTTGATGGGACTCAGTCATTCTAGAAGACACAGCTGGCCTGGACCAAAAGGAAGATGAGGTTTTCTAGGGTAACTGAGAGATGGGTTCATTATTGATCCATCCATAGTTGCAGAGAGAAGTTGGTGAAAACAGTGCTCTTGCTGTGAATAAATAATAACCCCAATCTGTAATTCTATTGTGTTCTTTCTGTATATGCAAAGTGTAACAGGCACTGAAGCCTGGAGGATGAGGCAGGGAGGGAGGATGGGGAAGGAGGCAGATGGCACAGGTAAAAAGTGACTACTGCAGAGTGAGAGGGCTTAAAGCCTGGGACCTTCTCACAGAGCTGTGAGTGAGCTGTCAAATTCCTCAGAGAAAGAGCCTGCAGATTGTTGGGTCAGCCTCACTGAAGGCAGACAAATTCATTGGCTTTTCCATTCCTCAGCAGAGTGGCTAGCTCTGGCATCTTGACCACCTGTCTGACTTACATGAAAACATACTGTCCAGGTTTTGTTGAGGTTGCTTGTGTAAAACTTTTTGAGAAGTCTCATGCTTCCAAAAACCCAAGCAGGGACTCAATCCTTTGTCAGTGGGCTTAAATCCAGTCCAGATTTTGCATCTGTGAAGCCTCCCTTCCCTCCCTCCAGAGCCCTCCCAACACCTGCTGCAGAGGCTGAAAGCCAAGAGCTATTGTGCAGGACCCTGAACTCTGGCCCTCTGCCTCCGCCTCCACCCCAAACCCAGCACATTTCATAGAGACGCTTTGGTAGCTGGCGTGGCGCCATGGAGTTTCCAACACTATTGGGCAACAGAATCCCTAGCCAGGCCCCTGCTTTAGGGCTTTCACCCTTTTCTCTTCCTCTGGGCTCTTCGAATTAGGAAGTTTAAGTGTGATTTTGCATTTCTATTGAGCTGTTGTTCAATGGTGGGGATGTATCTGAATAGGGATATGAGGCCAGTTGGATGCAATGCAGATTTCTTGGAATCATGAAATAATGAGGCCAGAAGGGTCCTCCTAAGGGTACAGAGTCCTTAATAATTATTTTGATTTGTGTTGCCTTTTCTTTATTTCCAAAGCACTTATTATTTCATTTAGGCTTTGCTATTCACCTGTGAAATAGGCACTTTCCTTGTTTAGCAAAGGAGAAACATAGACCTGGAGTTGTCCAGGCACTCACCTAGGGTCACACAGCAGCTAGCTGGAGTGCAAATTCCAAGTTCTTTGCTTTACCATCTGGTCTTTATGCCCTATCCTAGCTTCTTGTCCAGCCACTGCAAGAGGCTTTTGGAAAATTTAGGGATTCTACAGCTGCCCTGTGATTTCTCACAATGACATGAGAACATAATCATGTGTTTTCAAAGTAGCTGAGAAGATGAGCAAAGGACTGAATTCAGGAAGCAAACTGTGTGGCCTCTTCCTGTCTTCCACATTGTGTCTCATTTATAATCGCTACTGTTCAAAAGAGGGAAATTCCTCTACTGTCCAGTCCATCATACCAGGAAACCTCCCAGTCTTCTGCATCCTGGGACCACCTCTGGAATACCACAAACTTACATGTTGTGCAGGGCACACCAGCCACAGTGAGGATCCCCTGAGCTTAGACACTCTCCACAAGTTGTGTACTGTTCACATGATTCAACAGGGACCCGGGTGACCTGGCAGAGAGAGGAAGGTCAGGTTGTGACAAATTGAAGGTGTGTTTCAAAACTCTCCTTTATCCATGCCCCCTAAGGTGTTCCCATCTCATTTTGGGTTGAGTCTGAAGAGGGTAATCCTAAACAGAAAGTGTCTGAATGGTAGCTCAGGACTCCTTTAGTTTACCAAAGGTAGAAAGGAAATCCTCTAGCCTGTTCCTTCTTTCCACCAGTGTCTTTTTGAGAGCCCAGCAAGTCCCTGGCAAGTGTTAAAAATGGTTAACTCTGCTGAAAGGCTATTGAGTGGCACAAACTCATCTCTGAAGAGCTTTCAGCTGGGCTTGGGCTGAGACATCCTTCCTGCACAGCACACATGGGGTGGGGGGAGAAACTTTTCCCATCAAATAATATTCATAGCATGGCACTAGCACTTTATAGCTAACCAAGTGTACCACCTGGATCCAATTATCTCATTCTCTGAAGTCTGCATTCAGTTTCTCTAGTAAATCTCCCATTCTTTGAGAAGTCTGGCTTAATGGGAACCTCCACAGAGAAGCGCTGCCTGTTTGATTCTGCTTTGCCTGACTAGTGGGAATTTGCCCTGCCACCCCCCAACCCCCGTAAAGCACAGCTTTTGAAACCCCTCCTGGTTTTCTGGAGGGGCTTGGCAAGGGCCTGAGCTGTGTGTGTGTGTGGACACCACTCTCCTGCACCTGCCCAGCACATGGGACAATAGAGGCCAGGCAAAAGGGCTAGATGACTGAGTTTTCCATTTAACAAATCTTAGGTGTCTGTTGTTGGCTAGGTAAGAGGCTTCTGAGTTGCAAAAATGCATGCTGGGTTGGAAATACAAGCTTATTTACTGTGCCATATAGGACAACCACCTGCTAGAAGTGTGAGCCCAGGTGAACACATGACACTTGTCCAATGATAAAATGAACATTTTGCCACTGGCAGGAGACAATGATGTGAGGGGAACATGTTTACAAAATCCTTCCCAGAGGGTCTGAATGGATCCTAACGTGGTAAACTCAGTGAAAGCTTATTGAATGTCAGCTCTGTGGTGGCCTTGATGTTCAGCAACAGAGAATCCACTGCAAATGGCACAGATTCACCCAGAGCAAAGCCCAACAGTCCACTGGAATTGGCAGTCCCCAACTGATATTTACTTTGTATGTTGCTCAGCACTGGAGTCAGGATTGGTGTGAACACCTAGTGCCTTGGGAGCTCAGATGTAGGGGCATCCAGGCTAATTTGTCAGGAAGATGGAGACAGAGGTTATAGGCGAGTCTTCAAGGATAAGAATGTATCCAGCTGGGCATGCTGACACATGTCTGGAATTCTAGCACTTGGAGTATTGAGTATGAGCTGAGGTAGGAGCATTATCTATAAGATACCTAGCCTGGGCTACCTAGTGAATTCCAGGCCAGCCTAGGTTACAAAGTAAGACTCAGTCTTATAAAAATAATAGGAATAATAGGAGAAGAAGGAAGGAGAGAAGAAAGAAAAGGATGATGAAGAGAGGAATCATTAGGTGGAGAGACCCAAAAGACTTTCCAAGCTGAAGGATTATCATGGGCAAAAGCAGTCATGGAAAAGTTCATTCTAACTTGAACTTGCAGGCATCTTTTCTCATTCATTCACCCTTAGTGCATCCATAACAATACAACTGAGTGACATGCTCAGCTTTAAAATCAAACCTCTTCAATAAGGAAATAAAATGTAGGGAAGGTAAGCATAAAATCTGGAAATCTGTCTTAAAAAGTAGATACTTTAAATGTAGGTTGGGAATTAATTATTGCTTTAAAAACCTTAAGCATAATATACCTGAGGGTTTGGGTTGATTCTAAATCATCCCTGTGTGAACTAAGAGGGTGATGTAACAATTAAAGAGGCTAATGATATCATGGACTACCAAAACAGACTTACAGTGTCAGCATGAGGAGCCTTGACATAAGAAAAGCATAATGCTTCCTGGTACCACCTTCCATCTTGCTATAGGAGCAACAGGATTCTAAACCATGCCACCAAGTCCAGCTTTACATGGATTATAGGGATCTGATCTCAGATACTCATGCTTGTACAGTGAATGCTTTGCCTACTGAGCCATCCAGCCCGACACTTGTACATTTGCCATTTGAAAGACAACATCCAGCTATCACTATAAAAGAATAATCCTTGAAACTTGCCCACAGTCAGCAATACCTACAAGAAGCACCTTTCTGACAGGTGCCTCCTAGAGAAATAGGTCCCAAGCCCAGGCCTGATGATTCTCAATCTCTCAGGATATCTGGGACCCCAGTGCCCAGTAGGTGTCTGTTGGACCCCTCTGGTCTATTCCGAAAGGTCTAAGAGCAGCAGTCTAGTGCCCATTCCCTTTCTTGGGTTTTGGGCTCCTTGTGAGTGATGTCTGCATCTGGCTGGAAATTAAAACAACTGTCTGCATTGCATTCGGCCCGTCTGTCAAAACACAGCCCGGCTCTCAGCAGCTGGGAAAGGGGGCCCTGAATGAAAGCAGTGTCTCCAGCAACAAAGCCCACTTTCATGCCAAGTGCCATGGAGATAGTGAAACCCTGTTCTTCTCCAAACATGAAACCAACAGCACAACTATTTTTCCTATTTCCTGGGCCCTCCTGGTGGGATTTTTTTTAAAAGGCAGAGTAAAGTGAAACAGGAAACTTAGAAAGAGGGCAGGCTCGAGAACTTGCATTATTCTTTATGATCTACTAGCTAGGCACAAATCAGAGGAACAGCTGTCACAGTGACTGGAAGGAGACCCTTAAAGAAAGAAGCGCTCGTGGACCTTCCCTGTCCCTACCTTCATGTAATTTTAGTTTCATTCAGTTCCATTAGCTAGCACTTGTTGATCTGATGCTCCATATAGGCTGGTAGTACACATTTCAGGAGAATAAAAACAAACAGTATTGCAACACAGCTACTACTTCAAGCTGTACATGAGCTGTTGTAAGACCAAAGTGCTGTATTCTAGGGTTAACAAGAAAAAGAGGCTGAGGGATTCTGAGGAAAGAAAGACTTTGGTATTTATACTGACTGTCTAATAGGATCACCATTAGCCCCATGTGGCTGTTGAATATTTGAGAGTACTAGTCCAAACTGAGGTGTGCTATAAATACCCAATGAATACTGATCCTGAAGATTTAGTAAAGAAAAGAAAGCAAATATCACACTAGAAATTTGATACTGACATCTTCAAAAATTAATATTTTGCATATAGTAGGTTAAATGAGATCTTCTTGCTGTTTGAAATATAGCTACTAGGGAAGTGGCAACCAAGCCTGCAACTTCTGTCTATGGCCCACATTTGTTTTCTTTCTACTTGTGCTGCCAGGAGGTTTTTGTGTGAATCTGTCATGGCCTGAGTCTTATAGGATGAATATCTTTAACATATTTCAGAAGGACAGACCCACAACCCAGGAAAGCAGAATCCCTTAGGAGCCTGTATGAGGACAAGGTGGTAAGAGTATGAGTTAGAAAGGTGGTCCTGGTACACTTGGGAAGGCTGGGGAAGAGTTAGATTATCTCTGAGCTCTTTAGCCTGTTATTCACAAGCCAAAAGAATATCTTTCATAAATAGGTGGCTGGGAGGCTACCAAGGAACTGTGGTTCTCAATGCATGGTCCTTGAACTGCAACCATGTTATCACCTTAAGGTTAGACAACAAAGTCTGGGTCCACTCAGGCAGAACTGCCACCTCTCCAGTTGGTTTGCAGCTGTGCTGAAGTTTTAAAGCTTCTTAGGATATCTTTAAATGGCAGGTCTTGGGGTCAGGAAACCCAGGCCCCCAACCAAACTGCCCTTGGGCTATGCTAGGAAGTAATGTTTTAAGAGCCTGGATGCAAACAAAAGAACTCTAGGGACCTCTTTAAGCCCAGGGAGAAATGGGCTTACCCCATTAGATTTTATGTTTTATTTTAGTTGTTTTGTTTGTTTGTTTGTTTGTTTTCAGAGAAGGTCTTGCTATGTAACTTAGGCGGGCTCTAAAATTTCTTTCCTCCTGCCTCTGCATGCTACCACACCTAGTTTAAGAAATCAGGTTCTTTTAAGTCCTAGTCCCTAGAATCTTCAAATAACCAAGTTCAATCAAACCAGGGGAGTTTGAAGAAGCCCTGTGTGGAGCCCCAGGTGGCAGTCTTGTACTTGCTAGGACCAATTGGGACCAGGCTTCAGGCCATAGGAGAATGGGCATTTTCTCCTAGAGTGGCCATGATATGTGGAGGGCAGGGCTTTTCTAGGGCTGATTCAGAGTTTAATGAAATACTCCTTGATTCTTTAATCTGTGTTTGCTTAATATTTCATTTTAACTAGGCCAAAGCCCCTCCAGTGAGTGCTGAGATCTGAGATTCCTGGGTTGTCTTAGGAGATCCTAGATGAGTTGCATGGGAGAGTTCACATAGAAGGACATCATCTCCTGCCTCTGCCTGCCCACTGCCTCCCTGGCACCCAAAAACTGCCTCTGACTGGGTTCCACCCTCACACTCCACATTCTTTCCTGTTCGAGCTTATGTCTTATAATTACACTTCTAATGACTATAACTGTCCTATTAAGTCATTTACTTAAGAAATACTCTTAATTAAAGATGACTCATGTTCTTGGCTCCTATGGTCCAGGGGCCCTGCATCCTTGGTGTCTTCCGGGACCTTATTTAGTAGGGCTAGACCCATGTAAGAATGAATCAATGAGGTGCATGTGGGATCCTTTACCCCAACTCTCTTCACTCAGTACATTGGGCACCCATCAGGGACATCCTAAGATTATGATTGGCTATGGGGACAAGTCTCTGGGGAAAGCTACTGGAATCTGCCTTGTTCCTGAAGTTCGTGAAGACAATTCCTGAGGCAGGATGACTCTGTGACCTTGGTAGAACTGTCACTCTCACACTTGACAGAGGCTCTGATCAGTTCCTGTCCACAGAGAAATGCATAAATCTCCAGATGCAAGAATTCCCAGAAAAGACAGAATACTAGTGCTCATTCCTGTATGAAGACCTGGAAAGAGCAAAATGGTTCTGATACCTGGAGGGACCTTCCAGAGAAACACCTGACTTGAAAGTAGAAACCCTCTAGGATATAGATGATGCCCGAATCCTCGGGTCTCTGAGGCGATAAGTGAGCCTTTGGGTCATACTACTTTGTGAGACAAAAGGGGTGCATTCTCTACCCTACTAAAGCTCATAGTTCAGTGGGAACCAAGACTCATTGCAGTGAAGTAGATGCTAGAAGGTAAAATCAAGGCATAGTAGTGGCTGGGAGGCCACAGCAGTACCTCACCACTTGCTGCAAGGGTAGCAGCTGGAGTTCAGTGTTCAGAGTTTTGCAGGATTCCTTTGGGATCATGTAAGTGAGATAGAGAGGAGGAGGGAAAGGATAAGGGAAAGCTGTTCCCCAGACACTGGGCATCTAATCCTCTGCTTCCCTGGAATTTGCTTGCCCCCTGCCAGATGGGACACCTGTCCCCACATGTGTGCCCTGCTATGACACAATGAAAGGAACACAGGCCTTCTCCATGGCTGAGAGCCAGGTGACAGCGTGGGAGGTGTCATAGACAGCTTGGCTGGAGCATGCAGTTGGCCTAGTCAACAACCCTCTGGTCCCCAGAGCCAGGGGCAAAGCACACAGCAGCTGAGACGGATAGAACTGGCTCCCTGGCCTCTCCTTCCCTTTTGCCATTTGTAGCAGTCCTTCCCTACAGATTGTGTTACTCAAAGTTTGCAGGATTTCAGCTGAGTCCATTTTCTTCTCTTTCCCCATCCCAACCCCGACTTTGAGAAATTATCTGACAGTCATTGATATGCAGGCGATCACACATTAGAGAATGATTTCCTGGGTGCTGTGTAGATAAAGGCCCACAGCACAGTCATAACAATACCGCAAAGGGGGTTCATTCACAGGATGATCTCATTTGATCTGCACAACTCCCCAGAGATCAGGCCATTGGGTTTTATCATATATTATGATCCACACTAGATCCAACAGAAAATTAAGGTTCCAAAGATCTGTCTTCACTGGGTCTCACACTGAGTGGACTTTTACTCCCCTGGGACAAGCTGCATAGGCTCCTGCTATGGGTTAGAAAAGGTCAGTTCCAGAAAAGAGAGGATGGCCAGATCTGAGGCAGAATCAGAGTAGGTCCAGGAGGTTGGAGGCAACCTGCAGCAGGTGCTCAATGGTGCTAGCTGATGCGTACTTTTTTTTTTTTTTTGAGGCTTGTTTGATGTCTTGTTGGCACTGTTGCAATTTGTTGCAAAAACTATGAAGAGCCCAGTGAAGATTATACCTAGCAGCTAAGGATCTGTCCTGCTTTTACACCTGATGGTGACCAAGGTCCTTATAGACACCAAAAGACTGCTAGTGGTCAGGAAGGCCCAGCCTAGCCTCTAGCCCTGATTCTCTCAGGTACACATGGGATAGCCACTCTTATGACCAAACTCTTGACCTACATTGTACTACAGTCTCCTTGGCCTGTTATGTCTCCATCCAAAAATAACCACATGTCTCTGTTTTCATGTGCAGGGACAAAGCTGATTGAGTACTGGATATCCAAAGCTACCCAGGGGTAGGGTAAAGGTATGGATGTCCCAGACAGATATGTCTCTTCCTTGGATCTGTTCCTCACCACAGGGAAGAGGGGTACTGGGGACTCCCACTGGTGGCTCACAGATTGCTGGATGACATCACCTTGCTCTGCGCTTAGGAGTTAACACAGGTTGTACAATGAAATAAAGCAGCAAAAACAATATACCAGTAGCTTCTGCTGACCTAGTATCTACTGCATGCCAGGCACTTGGCCTGTTACCTCATTTATCCCCTACACTCACCTTGTAGAGACATGCTTTTAGTCTTGTCTTCCCATTAGAAAACAGAGTCTGAGATCAGGTAACCTGTCAGGGTCACATGTCTTGTAGGTGGCAGAAACTGAGTCCAGTTCTGTCTGCCTCCCACATAAAGACAGAGGACAAAAGCAAGAATTAAAGGAAGGTTCTCCTTCCAGGCTGCTCCATTTCTGGCTTCCAGCACATCCTTCCTGCATGCCTCTCTGCTCCTTTGCTTTCCTGCTCCCCTGCCACCCTCCAGAGACAGGGTACTTTATGTAGCAGCCCTGGCTGTCCTGGAACTTGCTTTGTAGATGAAGCTGGCCTCCAACTCACAGAGATCTGCCTGCCTCTGTCTCCCAAATGCAGGGATTAAAGATGTGTGCCACCAGTACTCAGCTTACTTTCCTGCTTCTTTTTTTAAAAATTTTTCTTAAGATTTATTCATTATGTATACTGTATACAGTGTTTTGCCTGCATGTATGCCTTCAGGCCAGTAGAGGGCACCAGATCTCATTACAGATGGTTGTGAGCCACCTTGTGGTTGCTGGGAATTGAACTCAGGACCTCTGGAAGAGCAGTCTGTGCTCTTAACCTCTTAGCCACCTCTCCAGCCCAATTTCCTGCTTCTTAACAAATGTTTTAGTTGGTGAATCAGAAATCAGACAGCACAAAATGAGATAAGTTAAAGAGGGAGATAAATTGGGGAAGAAGAAGGTTTACTGCTGAGGTATTTTCTAAGCTGATCATAACCAGAACCATAATGGAAGAGCCATGAGCAGATCCTACCCATATGAAACTCCTGAGAAAGATCTGTCTCTTAAAAGAATGCTTTGATTTATGTCTGGCCTGGGATTTGAAGTGTGGCTCTAGGCATTTGTGATGACCATATCAAAGTGGGGTAATACTACCAGACCAGATGATCTTGGGAATTCCCCAGCAGCCATCTTTCCTTCCAATCAACATCCACTAATGAAAAGAGATCATTATTGTTTATCCTCATGACTAGATCTTTTTCTTTACAAATCAATAATCATGTCCAGATATCTTTAAAATTTCATAAAGCAAATGCCACCAAGGCCCTGCCTATCCTGTAAATTATGAAACTCTTGTGAACATTGCCACTAAGAAAAAGGAGGTACAAATTCCAGCAACCCAGAACTGGTCTCAAGCCTCTGGCCACAGATACAGAAATACACAGCCTCCTGACCCAGAGCTGACCTGAGGCCATGTCCTAAGCCTCCTGACTATCTCTAGATCTGAAAGTAGAGTGCAGTTCAAAGAGAAAATCTATTTTTAATGACTTGGGTGAGAAGGGTAGAGTGGCTGAGTAATTCAGAGTAATTAAAGCTATCTATCACTCAGAGAGAAGTACAAAGTTGGTTGAGATTTTCAGAGACATTTCCCCCTCTTTCATAAATTCCAGCAGAGGCCCCATAGAAGTCAAGATGGAAAGAACACAAGTACCAAGCCTCTAGCCTCAAACAGTACAATTTAACCTTCTCTGAAGTCCCCTGAGCCCTTCTCTGGTATTGCAGCCAGGAAGGCCTTGGCTTCTCTAGGAACTCTCTCTAGAGCAACACACCATGTATGCTGGTTAAGAAGTAGTTAGAAGACAGTCTCATTTCAAGTTCAGATCCTGCTCTCATTACCTATGGGGTACGAATCTTATACATCCTTGAGCCTTAGTTTCCTTCCACACAATGGAGATAATAGTATCAGTTCAATTTTGAGACATATGTGACATCTCTTCACAAATGGCCTTGTACACAGTTGGTGCTCAGCAGTGGTATCAGCCAACTCATTCTCCAACAGCAATCCTCTTGAAGGTGGCAGCATGTGTCAGGAGGCCGTGGCTTTGCAGTGTTGCCAGTGTCTTTGAGCATTCCACCTGGCCTTTCTGGGCTAGAACTGCTTCTCTACCTTAAATGGGGAATACCACGCCTGGAAAACGGTGCATCCCCTCCAACCACTGATTCCTGATATAATCCCATCATTGAACTCATGTCTAGGATCAAAATGAAAATGAAAATTAAACTAAGCCTCCTATGGGTGAAGAGAAAACAGGTAAGGGAAAACAGAGTGAGTAGAAAGGCAAAGGGCAAAGCACAAGCCCCAGCGTCTTTTAATACCACACTGTTTTTTCAGCAGGACTCCTGGCTGGAAACAATAGGGAGGTAGAAGTGGGGCCCTTTCTAGTTTAGAATTCTGGAGGGATCTACAGAGAATCAGTAATGCTGGTGCTGTGTTGTCTCCATGACAACAGTGGATTTATTCAGTTAGGGAAAGCAGGTGGGATAGGAAGCGGGATGAGAAGGATTGAGGAAAAAAGTACCCAAGAAATAATGCAAACAGATTTTCTACCTGGGAGCCAGATGCCTGGGATTAGCAATGTCCTAGTTCCATATAGGGCTAGCATCAACTCATGACCAGGGAGGGGAAAGGCAAGTGGGAGGGATGAAGTAATGAGGTAGCGACACCCCCTTTACCTGGCCATTCCCCTCCTTGTGCTCCATACTGAAGCCTTGCCTAGAATTGGCTCCAGTGAAGCTCCTGGTCATGGGGTCCAAGTCCAGCTTTATCACATTGAACTCAGCTTTATCTATGTTGGGGTCCTTCCCACTTAATAGGCTCTGGGCTCTGGCCTTGCCTTCTTTATTCATGGACTTCAGTCACTAGGAAAGGATGAGAGAAAGGGAGGCTATAAAGCTAAATTTGTCCCCAAATCACCTTTAAAGGAGAAACTGCCTATGGCCTTTGGTGTAGGAAGGTGAAGTTAGTGGTCAGACATGCCAAGGAAAGGACTCCAAGGCTAGTCAGGGACCCAGGGTAAAAAACGTCTCTGTAGGTGACTAAGGAGAGGCAGACTTGGGTGTCTAAAATCAGCTCTTTTTGACAAAGGTCCTGGCATACTTCTCAGCCACGTTCCAGTTTCTGCCTCTAGGTGCCTAAGCTGAATTTCTTGTTGTGACATTGGCACTTGAAGTTACTGTTACACACATGTGTTCTCAGAGGATCCTTGTTTACAAATCTTCCAGCCCTGTTCCATTCCTGGGATTAGCTTTTAGGGTTTGAAGGAATTCAGGCTGAGGTTCCTAGCCTGTCTTAACAGAGAAAGATGATCCTATCAGATAATAAAAATGGAAGCAGATTTTTCTCCAGCCTAGTCTCCCAGGACTCTAATGTATTCCCCACCCACCTTTCATGTTCATCTTTATATACGGATGGCTCCTAACTTACAATGATGATGATCTAATTTCACAATGATACAGAGGCAGGGGCTCTCAACAGACACCATGCTACACTTTCCAATTTTGATCTTAGCTACACTGGTGATATACAGAAAGCTTTTCACAGTGTGGAGAGGGCAGCAAAGTAAGTTTCCAGTTAGATGTGATTGAGTATGGACAACTGGTATTTCACAGTGGAATATGTTACTAGTGGTATATATATATATATATATATATATATATATATATATATATATATATATATATATATATACATACATATATAGTGATATCTATATGTATATATATAGTGATATCTATATGTATACATATAGATACATAATGTATTCTTTAAAAAGACTCATCTATCTACAAAAACACCCATCTGTGTGTCCACCAGCTATTCAACATCTCATTACAAGATAGTTCTGTGTGAGATGGATTTTGCTCAAAGGCAGGCTCATGTGGGTATCTGGAGAACATTTAAGGTAGATTTATCTAGGATCTTCTTCCTTCTCTTCCTTCTCATCTTCCCTCCTCTGCTTGTTCTCCTCTTCTTCTACCTCTTCTTTTTTCTTCTATTGCCTCCTCTTTCTCTCCTTCCCTTTCCTTTGCTTTTTTCATTTTCTTTCCGTTCCATTTCTTTCTTTAGATGAGAGAACAGGATCTCTCTCTCTGCATAGCCCAGACTGGTCTTGAACCTGTGGATAATAATCTTCCTGTCTTAATCTTTCAAGTGCTGGGATTACAGGTATGAACCAATATGCACAGGACTACATGCAGTTTTGATTTGGTACATCTTTAATCTAGGATGAGCCCATCACAAGTCCAGAAGCATCTGTATGTCTGGGTCTCTGCTTCCTTTGTCTTCCTCTGAGGCATTCCCTATAGTCTACTTTAGCTCTTTATATACTAGAATGCTGTATATGAGTGCCTGCTGGGAAGTGAGTCATATGTGCCCAGCAATCCAGGTTTTATTTTAAGCTCCTCAAGTATACTCTCTCTGCTAGAGACCACCATGTTTGGCTGAAATCCCCTGGAATTTCCCTAGGATCCATGAGGTGACAATGTTTTCAACAGCAGAAGCACATGCTGTCATAGAAGGGACAACGGTCACCGTTAGAAGCATCAGGCTCAACCTCAACTCATTACATGCTCAACTATGCTGATTGAGTCACTGACCCTCTCTGAGTTTCTGTTTCCACATCTGTAAATATTATTGGATACTAAAATTAAAACACCCATCAAGGTAAGTTACATGGTGGCAGAATGTTTGCAGTTGCTTGGGATTCAGTTTTAATTCCATTTCTTGTCCAGGGTCCCCTGACACAGATTAATAACATAAAAGGTAGAAGGAATAAAAAGGAGGACATTGTATGAGCTCTTGGAGGAAGCCCTTGGAGTGTATGCCTGGCAACACTTCAGTAGGACTCCTTGGAAGGTTTGAGTGTTGGGACAAAACAGGCAGGAATCAAGTAGGCAGGTGACCAAGGGACAAGAGGAGTTTGTAAAGTCACTATTCTCCCCACCCACATGGAAAGAAAGGCTGACTTGGTTATATCTTTAAGTCCCTGAAAATCAGGAAACCTTCAGAAAATCAGGGCAGAGGGAAGTGTTGTCTGTAGGAAAATCATCCTACTTGGTAAGAACTGAAGTTATAGATGCTGTGGGTACCCCTAAGATCACCAAGTTCCCAGCCATGAAGGAATCAGAGACACTGGCCAGTTGGAGACCATGGAGCTCTTTGTGATAGTCTCAGCAGTACCTCCCTGATCTCTCCTGACCCTTTCTCTGGAGAGTTCAAGACCAGCAGCTCAGAAGTAGGAGTAAGGTGTGAAAAATAGCCATAGCAGGTAGGCAGGGAACATACACCAGGCCAAGTCCTAAGGTGGTGTGAATAGGGACAAATGTAAACTCCCATCAATCCAGCTTAATTCTGGTCATGAACTGTCATCTTAACCTTGAACAGACATTGTGTTTAAGATCAGACTTAGGGTTAAGGGTATCTTATTACCCCAGGGTGAGCTTCTTGCTGTTCAACCCTATATGAGATCTGTATGACTCTTCCAAGATGTACCCTCTGAAGGGACAGTGGGAGTAAAACAAAGTTACATTCAGATGTATCTCACAGCATTCTTAGTGGCAAGATAATAATGCTAACGATTGCTGTTCCTAATGCATATGGCCATGAGAGCCACAGGAAATGAGTAGCAGCAGGGCATAACATTGCTCACCAGACTTGGATCATGGATCAGGTGGACATAGCTGTTACTTCTGGGTCCTGCTAACTTTGTAATAAAATGACTTAATATTGAAGAAAGTTTTGGGTGTCAACTCTTAGCTGGTTTTGAGACCCAGTTCTCAGACTACAGGATCTTCCAACAAATGAATGGCTTATACAGTCTTTATCCACTAAAGTGACTGGAGATTTTCAGAATTAATCCTGAGTGGCCTCTTGCCTCTTTTGCCTCTGTCTTCTGGAGCTGTGAGTGCTAGCTTTCAATAGGACACCTGCTCCTGGAAAAATGAAAGCAAGGCTGAGATGAGCTGACGGAGGTCAGGAGCCTTCTGGGTGCTACCTATGTTCATTCATTCAGGTCAGGTCTGCGTGTTCACAGGTTAGTTTTGCAGTATCTCTTGGTGGTGGGGACTATTAGAAAATCTTTGTGTTCCTCACTTCTTTCCTGACTTTTGTCAATGGCTAGTTGAACTGTAATCTATGTTTTCAAGCCTCTGGGGATGACAAGGAGTAAAGGAAGCTTAGGAGACATGGGAGACAAAAGATCCCCCCCCTTTAAAAAAGTACTTAGGAAATTAATTAGGGAAAATAATCACCAAATCACCTGAGTATTTTATTTGGTGCATGCCGGGTCTAGTTGAAAAAAAAGCAGAATTTTAAATAATTTTGGAGTCATAACTGATGTAATTAGGAGCTCAGTGAGCACTTAGCATTGAGCTGTGCTTATTAAAATTACTGTTTTAATCAGAACATTGCCAGAGAATCATTAATAATACAATGGCTTGATTCCCTGGAACTCTAATTAGACCTGGACTTTAAACCACCCAAGTGTAATCAGGTTCAGTCTGGCCATGCACCACGGGTGATGCATTATTGTTCGTGGGCATGAGAGACTGGAGTATCAGTACTGCTACGTAGTGACTGCTGGGTGCTCAATTTTGGAACAGGAGAAGGAGCTGGGAGGGCTAAAAGGTGGTGGTGATGACTGACATCTGTAATGGCAGAGAGAGACCCCATTCCTTGCTGGGACAAATTGAACACACTCCTCTAAGGGGAACAAGTGCTAGTATTGGGACTAAATAAGAGGCTATATTTCTGGTGCTGCCTTCTCACATACAACCTCTCCTAGCCGCAAGACAGCTCTGGAGAAGAGTGCAGTAAATCCATTCTTCACTAAGCTAATATGAGAGGTTAATCTAGTAGAAGACTGGCCATTTCTTATTTCTGTTGTCCAAAACTCTGTGTCACCTGGCTTAGTTTCTCTAGAACTTCTTCAGATTTTAGAGACATTTCCCCACAATGAAGTCTAGAGTTGGAGAGAGCTTGGTGGATGTGCCCATGTGTTGCTAGACACCTGGTGGAGCTGGCCTTTTGGGAGAGAGGTCTCTAGTTGGGTATATGGCTCTGAACACAGAGCCTGGGCATCTGCACCTTCAGCTGACATGTCACCCAGAGTATCACCAGAACTGATAGATTTCTGTGTGGCATATTCTCTGAAGATGGGGTGATGGAAAACAAAGGAAGCAGACAAGTGCTTTCTCTTCTGGATCATACTAACTAATCAGAAGGACACAACAGATGTGAAAAAAGACTGGAATACTTAAAAGGCAGATGCTACACGGTGAAAATTAGCGTTAGAGAGGGCATGTGTACTGAGTGGAGATCAGAGTGGGTGAGGAAATGGTCAGAGTGGGGTAATGCTAATTAGAGAGGGTGTGGCAGTCAGTGGTCGGAGTGGGGTGACACTAATCAGAGCGGTGGTGGCAGTCATTAGAGGAGAGTGGTAGTAACCAGAGAAGAATGGTGGAGGTCAGTGTGGAATGACAGTGATTAGTTGGGGACACTGATCAGAGAGATGGTGGCAGTGGGGTAGTACTAACCATAGAGGACACAGCACTTTCTGAGGCAGGGTAGGGGATCTAGACTTCATCTGCAGAGGCTTGGGGTAGATCGTATTCTTGGTATCTTTCACTAAGTATTCTCCTGGCTACTTAGCTTACTGAGCACCACAAAACTAACAGCATACGTTTGCACAGTTTGATAAAGGTGACTCTTTAGGTACATTAAGTCCTATGATAGGTGAGGGCCTATTTTAACCCCATTTCCATCTTAGCCCAAACTCTTATATACTACACAACTGAGTCATCATATCTTGCAACCCTAATCCTAAATCCTCTAAAGAAGTAGAATGCAGAAATGTAATTGGTGAGTACACCAGAGGTTCTACCTCATTGACCCAGAGGGAATATTTTTACTGCTAAATATTATGGTGCCTTCCAAGAGGAAGTGGGATGTGCAGAGAGTCAGGAGTCAATTGTGGATTTGGGAGCAAGGAAGCATTCAGGGAATAGTCTAGACATAAAAAGGGGTTGGGTGCAAAGTGTTCTGAGTATGAAAACACCACAGGCCAAAGTGAAAATGGGTTGTGAGGCATGTTCTGGGGAAAGGAGCATGCAAAAAGGATGTCCTTGCTTGCACTTCTTTTCTTGTTGATTCCTTAGGAATGTATAGTTCAAATAATAATCAAATAAATGAATAATTATAGGATTGTTCAAAGAAGAGGAGTCAAGGGGGCAAGCTTTCCAAAAACCAGTATGCTGGAATGGAACTGTCCATCCTTGTAGAACTGATCAGGGGTTCTGGGTCATCAGTGAGTGGAACTGAAATCCAATGGACCCTCTAGCACCAAGCTGTCCAGCTCCCTCCCCTCAGCATCCCTCCATGAGTCAAGTGGGTGTCAATAAATAGTGGAAGGCCAGCTCAGAAACAGTCTCTGTGCTTTAGAAGCACATAGTCAGATCTTAATTCAAGAATGCTTGTGTTTCTAAAGAAAGGTTACCATATGTTAAGGCTTCTGACACACCCACATATGCACTCCATGTATTCAAGATGGTATACAAACACATATATATCCCTACCACATACTCACAATATACAACTGTGACTATACATACATACATTCATACATACATATATATATATATACATATATATATATAATATACAGCACATACCTCCACTGACTTACCCCACCCATATTCATGTCACACACACTCAGCACATACTGGTGTGCTGACTAATTATTCTACCTTGTCATGCAAGCATAAAATTGTGAGAAGAAAAGAGCTACTAAGAGTTATCTCCCTTGGCTTGTCCTGAAGAAGGATTGGATTGACCAAGATTAACAGAGGAGTTAAAAATGATAAACAGATTTTTAAATGGGCTTAGAGTCTTAATGAAAACCACAAGGATATATTCCATAAATGGCCATAAATATCAGACCAACAGATGGTACCCTAGGTACTGCAGTCTTGAACCCCACCATATTTGTTTATTAGAATAGTTCAACAAATAATGTAACCCAGTCCAGAAACTTGGGGTCAACAGAGCTTCAGAGGATGTATACTGAGGACCAGCAAGCAGGCTTGATTCATTCTTGCCCTGGGGCAGCTGGGTTCTCTTAGTCATGTGAGTTTGCTCACTAAGTCTCAGTGTGTTCTATAATTCTGTATATGCAGTGGATTATTCCCTTAGAGGGTTGTTGTGAGGATTACAATAATATCATAGCTGTCTATAACTTAACAATACTAATGATGTATTGTTATGGCTACTTTTAATTTTCATTATCATTATCATCTCTCTCTCCCCCTCAGCTTCTGGGGGCAAGGAAGGCCCATGCCTTGTACACATTGCATGGTGTGATTGGCAGGGAGCAAGGAAGAAAGGAGATGGGACAGAAAAAGAACAGGAGAGCAAGGAGTGAGAATGAGGACAGCAGATCCCACAGAGGCCACACACAGTAGCCTCTCCAGTGTGGATGTGTCCTCTAGGCAGAGTGTGCCAGGGGAAAGAGAGGCCATCAGGTAGCCAGATGGTTAGAGCACAGTCTTCTTAAGATCTACCAGGATTTTTATTAGTATAAAGTTCTCATGTCGCAAAATTCACTGACTCAAAAGTGTTTAGTATATTCATGTGAATAAAATAAACAATGCCACAATTAATTTAGAGTACTTCCTTCAGAACTTCCCCAAAGGATAGCTCATGTCCATGAGCAGTCACTTCCACTTTCTATGTCTCTAGCTTCTCCATTCCAGGAAACCCATTGGTTGATTTTTCTGTCTGTCTCTTCTATGTACTTCCTATTTGTGGAACCATCCAACATGTGATGGGCTTCTTCTCACTTAGCACGGTGTTCTTTTAAAATTCCACCCATAGTCTGGTAAATATTAGTAACTTATTACTTAACTAAAATCCAAGAAAGTGCATGAAAGAGCTTAGTACCCACTTATGAGTGAGTTTCATTATTCAGGCTACCCAACTGTTCACCCCAGAAGCCTCACTGAATCACAGTTGGTCATTAACTGGCCAGCTTAGGGATCCTGCAGCTGGGGTCTTTCATTTTTTACCACAGGGGAAACCAAAGCACTGTGAAATGATTGTGTCTTGTGTGTGGGCTGTTTATAGCCTATGCACACTTTTCACAAAGAAAGAGCAAAATGGGCTGTAATGTGAGACTGCCTGGTGTGGTTTATGATTTAGATTTAATGTTGAGAGACAAATAAAATTCTCTTGGTAGTCTGTCCATATGTCTCTCTCTTAGCTCTTAAAAGTGACAATTCCCAGCTCAATTTTTACAGTGTAAAGTCTGATTCTCCTCTAATGGTTATCTGTCATTGCTTATGCTTAAAGTAATTTTATGTGCTAAAGCTGTAGCTTCAGGATGCAAGAGGCAGAAAGCAACAGCTCTGGACCAAGGTGGTGTGGAGGACACCTCAGCAACTGGTTGGAAAGGACCAGCAATGCCCATCACAGTTGTTCAATAATGGAAGCGGCATGAACTTGTTCCTTAGCAGCTCTCCTGAGAATTACAGGAATGGCAGGATATCTATTCCATCCACATGTGAGAGGCACATGAAATAGGAAACATTTACAGGCTGTGTGCAGCCTCATTTTCTACGATGAGGTCTATCAGCACTGCCCATGTGGCCACTAGATGTTAGTCTAGGGCCACAGGTAAAAAGAAACTGAAAAACATGAAAAGTAGAAACAGAGATTGCTCTGACTAATATATATGACTTAGGCAAACCCAGCTAAAGATGATTGAGAATATGCTTCCTGTATGTGTGAGGCCATCTTTCATTACTATAACTTTCAATATTGATTTAGCTTGAATTATAGGGAGAGGAGTTGCTGGTAGCTAATCCAAGACAGTGCTACTACTCACAGTGGCTTGGAGGCTGTGGCCATGGCAGGATGAGGCGAACTGAGTAGAACTCAGGGAATGGCCTGCAAGCACACAGTTTGATGAATGCCAGTCACTTCCTATCTGGGGTGTCCAATAGCTAGTACCTGCAGCCATCTTAAGGGATTCCATGAGAGTCTCACAACCATATTAATTTTTAGAAGCAAATTCCTTTCAAAAACATAAAAATAACTAACTATATCAAATGGCCTTTTGGGGAGGGTCTTATTTCATGAAATAAAACAATACAATATCACCGCTCTAAAAAGGTCAGGCATGATTAACAATGCCCCAGGCATCTCATTACATCCAGAGTGTCATTATGTGCTTGCATCCCAGGGAAACACCTATCCCCACTTCTGGACCACGGGAGCAGCAGCAGAGGCCTTTTTCCACTAACTAATGGAAGCCCCTGTCTAGTCTCTAGGCTGCCTGCTCAGAAGGCTGTTGCCAGTACCCAGGGGCTCCCTTATGCACCCTGTCTAGAAGAGCACCAGTCAAATTTCTGTTGCTCCAGAGTTCCCCCTTGTCTGGAAATTTAGTCTTGGGTGCATCCTTGGCAAACAAGTAGGTAATCTCATAAGGGAAATAGGAGTCTGGAGAAAGTGGGGGTGCCTAAGGTTCCTCCATTTATCTAGACATGCTCCAATTTGTACTGGGAGCATAAATTTGCATGTTGAATCCCAGAAGCACCAAATTGTACAATATTAGATAAAATAAAATTAAATTTTGTAATCCTCCATGATCATATTAAAACCCAATATTCTCAGCTTGGCACATGGAATAGGTTTGCCCACCTGCCTTCCTACTGAAATTGTTTCTCAAACCCTGATTGAGTCTTCCTGTACAGCTGGCAATGTAAGAGGTTGGGGTCCTGGCCTATTTGATCCCCTATTTGCCTAGAGCCTAAAAGGAGAAGAATACAAGTGTATCGAGGTCAGAAGGCAGAAGACTGTGGTTATCCCAAAGAGCAGACTGAATGGTTTTGAGTTCTGCCTGGTGCCCAGGTAGAAGACAAAGAGGAGGTAGCAAGCAAGTACATTGCCTTTCCACAAGATTAAAGCCCTGCATTTTTCTTAGGCTACTTTATGTTGTTCCTCTTCTAGGAAGGTTGGTAGAGAGAACTCCATGAGCTAAGATGGTCAGCCACTGTGACAGCATAGGACACAGGGACTTGAAGCAAGGCACATGAGGATGGGTGATTTCTAGGTGATGTGAGGTGGAGACCTGGCTACAGCAGAGAGTAGGAGTTCAGCTTGATGCCCTAAAGAATCTTCTAGGTCTTGGGAAGCAACTTTCACCTCACCAAGCATGAGGGTTGATTTTTTCCCCGGGTCTTTTGTGATCTTAGGCATCTCCTGTGGTTCTAGACATGGCATCAGATATGGGATGTGTAGGTTTTGTGTCCTTTGAGGATGTCTATAATAGTGGGAGACATTTCATCAGAGCTAACGTTTCTCCCATTTGCTGTATGCTAGGCGCTGTTTCTAAGATTCTTTTTATACCATCCTGTTAGTCCTCAGTGGAACCACTTCTCAATTACTTGGACCTATGAGACTAGGCAACCTGGGGGTGGCAGAGACAGGTCTCACATATACCTAACAAGGCTGACTTGTCCTGCTGCTGTCCTCCTCATCTCCCTATTTCAGGAATGAATCTTGAGAATGAAGCTCATAAGAGCTACAGGCACATCATGTCCTGGGCCCAGGGACAGGTGACCTTTCTAATTCAGCACCTTTATAAATCTTCCATAATGAAGTTAAGGGGGGGAGTATTAATGAATAAATGAAGGTTAAATCATTCCCTGCAGAAAACTGATGCTAACAGTCAGATCCAAGAAGAGAGCTTAAAAATCCTGAAGCTGACTTGCACAAGGGTTTTAAAACTCTCTTCCTCAGATGGGAAGATGGAAGTCTTGCCAATACAGGTAGTAGAGGCCAAGAGAAGACCTAGGTAGATGGCCTGAAGAGTAACAGTTTCTTGGAAAATGTTCTTAAAGCTGATTTGGGACTGCTGTAAAATACACACACACACACACACACACACACACACACACACACACACTCCTGCAGCCAGGTCTATCTGGCTCATCCCTGGACTCCTGAGGACCTCTATGTCATGTTTTCTTGTCAGTACAGCTGTTACTTCATGTCCTTGACACCACTGACTATCACTACCTTCTATTGTCTGATCCTTGGTTGCATACATCAGTCCAAGTGGCTCAGAGAAGTAAGGCTAGCTCAAGAAGTAAAGAGACAGAGAAGCAGAAATAGCCACAGCAGATCAACTCAGTGTAGAACTGATGTGAGAGTAGATGCAGAAGGCACATGAATGAAAGGGGAGGGGGGTACCTTGTGAAGCTTAATAGAGAAATTCCAGGAGGCAGGCTGGGAGGAAGATGAAGAAGGCTGTTGAATCCTTGAGTAATGCTGGAGCACATGGCTTGCTAGCCTTTGCCTCACTTTGCATCCTGGGCTGTGGGACAAAATAAATGGCTCTGGTTCACCTGTTCTGCACTCATGGGCTTTAGGAGTCTGGTCACGATAGCAGTGATGCTCAGAGGACATAGAACAGCTCACCCACTCTGCAGCCTGGTAAGGAACAGGATTCAGGAAGACAGCACCAGGCTGCTGAGGGTGGGCTGGGCACTGGCAGAGAGACCCAGAAGAAGAGACTCATATTGAGCAGTAAATCAAAGGTCAGGCTGATTCTTCTTGGCACCCAGGAGATGGAGCAGGAGAGCTCTGCTGATGGCAGGCTCTGACAACTGGTAAATGAGCTTCTATGGTTATCTGTTTTCCTTCCTTAGTCTTGTCTCCTAAGACATAGGCTAGAAATAGTTGCAACTGGCAGATGACTTCAGGATAAAAAATGAGTAACTTGTTAGTCGGGGACTTAGTGGCTGAGGAGGAGCAGCTCAGGAGCGAACCAAGGAAACAGGTAGGCCTGAGTTGCATCCATTCTATAGGCTTAGCTTATGCTGTCTCAAAAATCCTATATGGATCAGCCATTTCATTTCCCAGCAACCAAAATGGTGACCATTATCACTGTCCCCACTTTACAGAAGAGAAAACTGATGCATAGAGGCTAAGCCAGGCCTTAGGGAAAAGCAGAATTGCAGAGCCCAGATCTGGATACAGGATGACCTGCCTACAAGGACCTTCCTGCTACCATAGGAAGCCTTCTTGCATAACAGCCTTCTTTCTCTGTTTCTTTGGCTTCCAGCCTACATCAAGCACCTAATAATTAGTGAACATTGTCATCTCCTGGGGAAACAGAAGCAGTCCAGCCAGACAAGGTCCCATTAACCATCAATATCACTGAAAGAAGGAACTACAGGCAAAGGGGAAACATCTTTATCTTCATCCCATAAACTGGCATGGCTAGAAGCCACTCTTATCATACAGTAAGGGACAAGGCTGAACCTGGGCTGTTTCCTAGGTGCCACCAGCTGATGACAACTGGTGTTCTCCCATCTGGTGGTGAATTCAAACCCCAACCTGTTTACAGAGAGGAGCAGGAAGTGGGGACAACTGGCAGGTGTGGGCAAGGAAGGTTACCTGATGCAGAGTGGCAGATGCTCAGGGAATTGAACCACAGAGCACCAAGTAGAGACCCCAGGTTCCTAAACTGGGCTCAGAGAAAGAACAAAGGGCTGGCTACAAAAATAGAGTCAAGTTTGAGTCTGAAACAGTGAAAGCCAAGCCTTGGAGGAGAAATGAGAATCCACACTACTCCCCTGCAATAGCACAGAAAAAAAAGCCTCCTCAGGAGAGATACTGCTGCTCATTCATGCAGGGATAGTCATTGCCCTCACATTAGTACTCACCAGTATGGACATGCTCACACTCAGGTCAGCTTCCAAGCAGTGTGACCTTTGAAAGAATTCATTTCACAATGGGGAAACTAAGGCTGTAATTATCCTTGACTCAGCCACCCAGATGATTCACAAGGCAGATGCATCATCTTCTGCCATTTCTCTACCTACATTTCCTTGAATTCCTTTACAGACCTGAGTTTGACCCTAAACATTCTCTCTTGGACAGCCCTTGAGAGACTCATTGTGTGTAAGCAATATGCTAGACTCACAGGTATTTGTGAAGACAAGCTCCAATTTTTATGTGAACTTGTACAGCTAGCTACTTGTAGATGAGGAGTGAGGTCTTGAAGAACTCACTGGAGATCAGCTTCCTACCTCTTAACGGCATCATTCATAGGGCCTGGATCAAAGTTCCAGGAGTGTCTCTGAGCCTACATCACTTTGAATGAGAAGCTTGTGTGGGTAGATTATGCTGTTCCTGTCCCTGGTTTCTATACAGAGTCCTCTAATGTACAGCTTGCACACCTACTCTGGAGGAGGCCGAGGACTGCAGCTCTACTTCTTTCTCTTTTACTCCCTCTCTCTTTGGCTGATGAATGTGCTTCTCTCAACACCTATGAAACTATCTTCACATCACTGTCCCAGCCATTGGCAGATAGAAGTAAGTTTTTTTTTGTGACAGGTTCTCTGATGTTGCCCTCTCTTATGTTGATCAGAACAAATAAGACTGTTGGTATCTAACTGAAGCCTAATTGGAAATCCAAAGTGGCATTAAATGTTATGGTCTAAATCAAACACATTCAGTTACCAAAACTAAATATTGAGAGCAAGAGTGTCAGTGTCAGGAAGGGCTGAGCAGGAGAAGGCTGAGTTCTGGGCTGTCATCCCACCCCTTCTCCACCATGTGTCTTGGTAAGGCCTTCCTGAGCCATAGGACTCTAGCTGGGACCAGCAGCTGAGTGAATCCTGGCATATCTGTTCCACTCCTGGGTGGTACCTTAGGAGCTGAGTGAGGCTTAGCTGCATTATTTCTTGTATTCTGCACTTGCCTTCCTTGCAAGGGTTTCCTTTGTTGAGTAAGCCAGGTTGAGGACAGGGTTGGAAGGATACACAGGGAGTCATGAGATCACATTGGGGTCTCTGAATGGCATTGGTGGGGATGGGAAGGGCAGCAAGTCCAAAAGGCTTTACTGTTGCCCAGACTTGCACCTCACTCATAGCTCTACCCTTAAGAACCCTAGGAGCACCTTGTTTACATCATTAAACATCCAGGGGCTTACATTCCTTATTGGTCTGACATTGGTGATTGTCTTTCAGGAGAGAGTATTCTTGGAAGGACACTAGTCTGCTATACACTACACAGGGCAGTGGCACCAAACTCCTTGGACAGGATGCTTTTTTTTCTGTCCAGGGGTATTTCTTCTGCTGCCCCTTGAATGAGTCTGGGCTCTGGAACGATATTGGCATTCTTTAATTGGGTTTTTAAACAGACTCCCACCTCCTTGAGAGTGCCAGGTTAGGAGGGGCCTGCCTTTCCTAGAGCCTGGGGCACTTGATGGAGAGATTGCAGGATGGGAGCAGGCACAGCAGGGGGCACTGTATTCAGCACAGTGAAGGAGCTTCCACTGAGGAGGCCTGGTGCAGAGGCCCAATGCTGCTGTTTGCCAGCTTTGCTGCTCTGGGCAAATTAGCAAGCCAGACTTAATTTCAGTTTTCTTATCTATAGAAAAGTCTGGGAAAATAATACTCATTAGCTGAGGTCATGTTTGTAAACTAAAAGAAGAAAAACATTGGCATAAATGTTAGATTTCAACACATCTTTAGTAAAGCAGAGCTGAGAGGCCAGGCAGCCAGTAGAGTTTACTCTATAGGTGTGGTTGTAAGTTGAGTCTTGCTCTGCAGGACTTGGCCTGGTGATAGGCATGGGACATAACCATAAAAACATAATTACAATGCTAACATGTATTAAGCAGGCATGCCATGCCAGGTGCTTCTCTGAGTGCTTTTACGACATTAATTCATTGAATTAATTCATTGAACACTCAAGCAGAGTCCACAAGTATGCCTGCCCATTTACAGATGAGGTTACTGAAGCAGAGAGGTGAAACAGCTTGCTCAAGGCCTCAGTGCAGTTAGTGGTGGAGCTGGACTTAACCAAGTTCTTGATGATAACTGCTCATAGTAGGTGACTGTCAGCTTCTTTAAAGGTATATTCTTTGTTTTCAAAGCCACTTCTGAGATCTAGGCCCCCTTTTCTGTGAAACAAAGGGCTGCCCTTCTCTAGATAATCTCTAAGGCTCACTAGTTCTGGATCTGTGTGTCAAGACAAAGAGATCTCTTCTGGAGACTCTAAACCTGAAGGAATTAGTGAGAGCACTTCCTGAAGGGCTCAAGTTGCTTCAATCACTGAGCACCCTGCCCACATTCTCTCTGTAACCTACTTTCATTCCACTCCTTACCGTAGAATTTGATGACCCTCCCTAGGGTAGGTATCCTGTTTTTTATCTCTACACAAAACTGATACTTAATAGCACTGTTGTTATAGTGAAAAGAACAGGAAGAAATCATAAGGAGACTATCTCCAGGGCAGACCTATTTATAAGATATTTGCTGGACCATTCCTTAGAAAGACAGCCTTGTCCAAATCTGCATATGCAAATGACTTACCAGTGGACAAAGCTATGCATTATACATGGTAGACAGTTAATGGTCTACTGAATGAAAGAGGCTGTATATGCAAATGATATGCAAATCTCTCCTAGTTTAATTTGACTCTTGGGAACATCTTCAGTGACTCTCTGGGGCCTAGGTTGTTTAAATTTTTTAAATTAAAACTTTGTACACACAACCAGTGCTTCCTTTTGCATATGCTGAATGAAGCCATGGTCAAGTAGGTAAAGGAATGCTGGGCTGAGCCAGGTTAACTAGCATTAGCCCTGGTTTTCCTTACAATTCAGATTATAGCCAGGGCAAGCTAGTCCTTTCTCTTCTCTGGGCATCTGGAATTAAGATCCAGTAATTTTCCCTCCTCCTGTCCTTGGAGGATCACTATGGGCAGTCAGGGTGTCAGCCATCAGCAGTTACTAGAAAGAGAAATCAAAGCCCCTGCCAAAGCTCAGAGGACAGTCCCCAGGTCCCTGCTCATTTAGAGCAATGCAGGTTTTTGGCACCAGTCTGTCCAGCCTGAGCATTGTGTTTAATCACTTCTTTCCAAACCAAAGGACTTTAAAATAAGAGGCTGGAATTCTCTCTCTAAAATACAGCAATCCAAGTGTCTGATTAATAGGGTAGGTTAGCAGTTCTTTTCCCTCAGGTGAAAACATTTATTTTTAAAAAATGCTCCAAGAGAATATTAATAGCCAACAATGATCAGGGTCAGCTTCTGGGCTCCTTGATGCTGGTGATGAGGGAAATCAAAACCCGGGGGGAGGAGGCCACTGCTGGCTCCTTGTACTGTGCTGCTGGAAGCAGGATTCTGCCCTTTCTTTGGGAAAGACACTGATCTGAGTGAGACTCAGCTCCCAGGCCACATGGGGTTCCATATCCTTAAACAGAAACATGTGTGCACCAAAGGCTTGGATTGAAAGTGACACATTCTAACCCAAAAGTGCAGCAGAAACTCTCTTATCCTCACTTTCCTAATCCTCAAACTCCGTAATTCATCAAGTCCCTCAGGCTCAACTCTCTGGCAACCCCCAACTCTATTTTTACGTTCCCCCTGTAGCTGAGCCAAGGCTCTCAGGCCAGAAAAAGGGGGATGCCTATGATAGACACCATTTGCCTTGTAAAACCACACTTAGGCATGCTCTGTCTACACTCAGGAGTCTTCTCTCCTGGACTAAACAAATAACCACAACCAAAATTAACAGTCTGAGGTGTCAGGGTGCAGGGGACAATGAATCTGGAAGTGTCTTCAGTTTTTGTTTCCCTTACAAGGTACTTGGGTAACTTAGGGGACTTAGAAATTCAGCCACTTTGGCTACAGGCTTACTATCCCAAGTGTGAACATAGCTCTTTTGAAAATGGTTATTTTCGGTCCTAGAACCAGCTTTGTAATTATTCAAAGGGACTCCTCCAGACCAGTGAAAACAAAATTGGTTCTCTGGTGAAGCTGGCTGAGTATTGCCATCTCATAAGGTAGGAAACTGCTCTGACCTCCAGGTTCTTTCCACACACACACAGGGAAAAGAGTATGTATGTTGGGGGAATATTGGGGGGCAGAGATGGAGACAGGAGAGCTAGTTCTCTGCCCCCATTGGAAGGGGGTGCTTCGTAGTCTGTGTCTGATAACCCCAGGGTGAAGTTCTCATTGCCCTACCACTTGCAAACTTCTTAAGACAGGGTGGTGAACCTGTTAATATCCTCCAAGTATGCAGAGTAAGGAATACTTCTCCGTGTCACAGGGGAGAGCTATGCCTGAGAGCTGGGACAATGTTGTCACAGGAAGGTCCATATTTTGACTAGGAATGTCCCTTTACTGTGACCTGCTCCTGACAGAGTCCATTTTCCAGAGGCACTTTTAGGGCTAAAACCGATGTTTTTAGCCTTTTTTTGGGACTCACATAACCTCAGCCAATAAGCAGCTTGATGGAAAACCATTAGTGTGTCCTCACACACTTGTGCTGACCCTGGATCTAAGTGCTGGATGCTTGCAATACTAAAAGTACCCATAGAGTATTTCTCATCTGGGATCAGAATAGGCCATCTCTCAAGTCTTGGCCAGCTCTGGTGTTCTGTGGCCCATGGCCCTGGCAGACAGGGAATCATGCAGTTGATCACTCCATAGTCTTGTTTCTTAAATTGTATCTATGGACACACAAAAATCTCTGGGGGTGATGGTCACTAGAGAGGAGGCAAGTAAAAGAGATGAGGAGACTTCCAAAGCTAATCCAATTTCTGTCTTATTTGTGGGGGCTTCTCATTCTCAGAGTCAACAGCTAACATGTCAAACATGTTAGAGACTGTGTCAGAAACTGTATTGGGATTGCCATGTTTTAAGGATGCCCAAAGCACATGTATTGATGCCAGTCCAGTCAAAAGTCCAGACAGTCTTAGTCCCTTGTTTATTTTTAAGTTTCATGTATGTGTGTGGTGGTGGTAGGGGTGTAATGCATTTGAGTACAGTGCTGGTGGAGGTCAGAGATGATATCAGATTCCCTGGAGCTGAAGTTATAGGTGGTTGTCAGCTGACCATCAGGAGGGCTGGAAACTGAACTTAGGTCCTATGCAAGAGCAGTACATACTTTTCGCTGAGCCATCTCTCCAGACATCCTACCATCATTCTAGTTACTCTAGCAGTTTATGTCATTCCCCAGGCTGTGAAAAGATGTCTGTGTTATCTCCATAAAGTTTGAGGTGGTTTGTAATATAGTAAACAGAACAGTGTGCCAATACCACTGGTATATATAAGGCCACTTGGATTGGGTCTGAGTGTTCACAGGCAGAAGAGGTTTATTCTGTCTTTGTCACTGAGCTTGGGGCTTGGTTACATACTTGGAGAGGCCCTTGGAGGTTCTCTTCAAAACCAGGCGTTCATACATGTGGCCTATGGCATGAGGATAATCTAGCTGGAAACCTCTCCCTCCTCTCCACAGATGCTTATATTCTGGCCTCTTGGCCTCATATATAGGCTGCCTCTCGGTGTTCTGAGAGAGGGACTATTTAGTCTACTGGGCACATTGCTGGCTTTTAAAAATAAATAACAGGTTATGAAAATGCAGCCCAGTTTGGCCAGGCCAGAGTCTTCTGGTGGTCCACTGAGATGACGACAGGTTGCAAGCTGTTCTTGGGAGCAGGGGTTTCCCCAGCCATAGTTTATAACAAACACTCTGGTCCTCTCTGAAGTACCAGGAAGTTTTATTAAAAATACCATTGACGATGAAAGTCCAGACTGCATGTTGGAGACACACAAGGCACTTTACATCTGTTATCCTCAGAATACAGCTTTATTAGACCTAATACACAGGTAAAACAACTGAGGCTTAGAAGAAAATTACATAATTTTCTAAAGTTACGTAAGTGGCTGTGCAATGGTGGTGTCGTTCATATACACCAAATCTTAAACTCCATGGGATTTGTCCTCTCTAGGCCTCCAAACGAAGAGTAGAATCCCAGGCCCCCCGCCCTCTCCAAACATGTCACCCATCTCTAGCCCTCTGCTCTTCCCAAGGCTCTCTCCAGCCTGCATGGAGCCATTCTGCACGGTGACTCTCCTTTTCCATTTCACCCTTCGCTGGATCATTTTATGCCTCTATTCCCTCTGCTAATTCAATCTAATTAAAGTATAAAATAGAATAATTGCTTCCATTCCTACACTCTTTTCCCATCTACCCTGAGGACAGAGTGGTATTCCCTTTCTGGGAGTGGCCAGCCTGACAAGCTGGGTTGGAAGCAGGCTGTGCCTCTTCTTTTCATCATCTTACTTGCTGTTTTACTTGGCTCCCAGCCTAACGTTCCCAGCCTTGCTGACTGACTTCCATTAGACACTGAGGGTCTGGGAGCAAGTGGTATTTCTGTTCATGACATCTGCTGACTTACTGCTGAAGTTGGGGTAGCTTTCTAGGGAAGAGCTAGCCTTCTCTTGATGGAACACCTGGGCAATTAACAGCAGGACTAGATTTTTGTTTCCAAGTTTCCTCCTGGGACTGGCCAAGCCATAGATCCATTAAGAGTACATTAACATTGACTTGTTAGGCAGTGGCACTAATGACTCAACACTTCTTACTAGTACTATGTCTTAATTACATTTAGTTAATTGACACACACACACATATACATGAGAGAGAGAGAGAGAGAGAGAGAGAGAGAGAGAGAGAGAGAGAGAGAAGAAAAGAGAGGAGGAGGAGGAGGAGGAGGAGGAGGAGGAGGAGGAGGAGGAGGAGGAGGAGGGAGAAATATCTGAGTGCGAGATTGGATGGCTCTAGCTTTGCACAGAGATGGAAACCTCTCAAGGTAGAATTGGAAAACTGATTCTACTCTCACATTGTCTCAAGGATATAACAGGTACCACATCTTTGGGAAAGGGTGAGAGAACAGGAAGATAGAGGGAAGACATAAGATTACATTGCCCATATGCAAAGGGTCTAGTCCAGTCCCATGCAGGTTCCACAGCTGTTGGTACCAGGCTTTGCTGACTCCACCAAGGGAGAATTTACCCTTTTGGAGGAGGGGATGAGGGGTGGGTGGGTGGGTGGGTGGGAAAGCGGGAGGAGGAATGAGAGGGGGATCTGTGGTTGGTACGTAAAATGAATAAAAAATTTTTTAATAAAAAAGATTACATTGCCCATAGTGTATTACAAAGTGAAATTATCAAAAGGATCCTTCCCATCATGTCCTATGAAATTTGGATATGTCTTGAGTGTGCTTCACAAGCCTGACAAGCTATAAAGTACTGTAGGGGCTTTAAGGGGACTGATAGTGGTATGTAATTAAATCATTGAAGGTGCTGTCCTTGGGGAGATACTGGTTCTTACAAAAGTGCTGTTAAAGAGCAACCCTAGCTCCGTCCCCAGCTCTCTGGCTTCTGGTCTTATCATGTGATCTCCCCTTCTCAAGCATGTTCATGTCATCGATAATTCCTAAGATTCTGTGACACAGGTAAGTGGTCCCTACAAGAAATTAGACCATGCTGTTTTGACTTTGGCCCACAAACATCTTCACTTTATAAGTTACCTAGTCTTAGATATTTTGTTACAGTAACAGGAAACATACACTTTCTTGGCCCATGAACATACTCTCTGATTACCAAATTCCTATTCAGTATTGTGATCATGGATAAGGGAAGATACTTTTTTCCCCTGAGACAGGGTTTCTCTATGTAGTTTTGGTGTCTGTCCTGGATCTCACTCTGTAGACCAGATTGGCCTCAAACTCATAGAGATCCTCTGCCTTCTGAGTGCTGGGATTAAAGGCGCGCACCACCACCACCTGGTGGGAAGATACTCTTAGGAGCACTTGGCTGCATCCATCTTTCCTTTAGAAAGATCTTGCAATCTAATGTCAAGCTTATCTATGTTGCTACTGAGTACATTATTTGCAGAAGAACATGAAAATTGATCTATGTATGAGATGTGTTCCAAAACTGAGAAAATAAAATTCAAATTATAATGAAGTTATCTGAAAAAATAATTTAGAAAATTATTAATGTATTCTTCAATAAACACTTTAAGTAGCAGAAGAGACACTTCATGACAATAACCTAATTATGGTCATTTCATCTATTATGACAGTGGTTCTCAACTTTCCTAGTGCCGAAGTCCTTTAATACAGTTCTTCATGCTGTGGTGACCCCCAACCATAAAATTACTTTCATTGCTACTTCATAACTGTAATTTTATACTTTTATGAATTGTAATATAAATATCTGTATTTTTCTGATGGTCTTAGATGACCCCTGTGAAAGGGGTCACAACCCACAGGTTGTGAGAACCACTGTATTAGAATATCAGTTCTGTCCTCCCAAAATGACCATAGAAATCATACAGAGTTAAATGAAAAAAGAAACAATCATCCAAAATTCACCAATAATTGATGAAAAGGTATTTTTTATTCATGATGTAGACACATTATAAACTGAGCAAAAAAACACCAACGAAAAATTACCAGAACCCCAGGGTTATTCCTAAAGACTTCACAGCACAAGAACTATCCAAGACATATAGGAAAAGAATAATATTGAAAACTATAAGAAAAACACAAAGTATCAAGGAAGACATATATTCTGTTGATTCAGCAATAATAAAAATACATTTATTTCCAACTTTATTTTTAAAAGTCCCAAGCCAAGACCTTGCTAAGTCTTGCTAAGATCTGGGAGATGCCAGAATTAGACTGACACCTCTGTCTTGGAAGTTTACCTTCCCAAGTCCCTGAGGAGTTAATAGACCAGCCCCCTAGGAAACTGTTGGTAGAGTCAGGACTAGAGGCTCCAGAACCTGGGCCTCTTGGCTCAGGCCAGGCCAGCTATCTCTCACACGCCATTTTCTTCATCCTAATAACCACACCTCTATGTACCTAGTAATGGGATTATAGAGAGTGAGGGCTAGAGGTGCCATATGGAGTCACATATGGGTATGTATGTGGCCTTTGATGCTGAATAAGAAGAGAGTCTTCATTTGTTATCTCAACTGATCTCACACTTTTCTGCATGAGATACACTAGATTAAGTGACTTGTACAAGGCAACTCAGCTATAAAATTGTGAGATGGGACCCAGGACTTGGGGCTTCAGAGATATCTCATTATTTGATTCACATCCTTTAATTAACAAAGGCATAAGCTAAGGTTGTGGATAATGTAAAAAGTAATGGCAAACACTGGGAGAGAAAACAGGCTGCCTGACTTTGTTCTTACTGATTGTCCTCCTAGCACACATTAAACTGTGTCCTTTACGAGGCCATACTGAGTGTCAATACTCTGCTCCATGGCCTCAGACAGATGGGCCTCATGAGCTGCTCCTGGCCCTCAGCCCTGGATTACCCCTGCTGAAGTCACCTGGCTGCTTCTTCTGCATGATTTACAGCTCCCCAGGTAACAGGCTTCTGAGCTCCATCACAAATCCCTCTCAGCCTCCTGACTGCCCCACTCCACTTGGTACTGGGAGCTCCTACTAATATCTCACTTGACCAGATTCAGCCCCATGGCATTAAACCCAAAGGCTTCCAGTTTCAGCTCCCCATGGCTGGCTGCTACTCAATCTGTCTGGTTCTGACTATAACAAGAACAGGGCATCTGATGCAAAAGACAGGAGGAATGAAGGAATATTTATAAATGAGATACGTGATGTGGCTAGGGCTGATGCTTTCAGATATGGACCAAGGGCTCATTATGTACTTGAAGCCTACCCAACAGCCTCATTTCTGACCCAGCCTCTCTTCTCAGCCACCTGTGCAGTGCGAGAAATAGGATCCAGGACTTGAGCACATCAGGCAGGCTCTCTGCCACTGAACTACACCCCTTTCTGCCTGCATTTTATCACATTATTTTCAAAAAGCATCCCATTTAAGAAAGATATGCTGCCGGGCGGTGGTGGCGCACGCCTTTAATCCCAGCACTTGGGAGGCAGAGCCAGGCGGATCGCTGTGAGTTCGAGGCCAGCCTGGGCTACCAAGTGAGCTCCAGGAAAGGCGCAAAACTACACAGAGAAACCCTGTCTCGAAAAAACCAAAAAAAAAAAAAAAAAAAGAAAGATATGCTACCTTTTTTTCCCCCTCACCGTAAACTCTCATTGGTCATTGCTATTTTTACCTTGGTTTTCATGTGTCAATAGGCTCAGGGAACCCAAGTGTAAGTTCTTGCCCAGATCTGTTTGGTCCTTAGGCATACAGAGTGTCTGAAAATACTACCAAAGCAAGGTCTCTTCATCCCGTGTGGCCACCCTTTCACCTGGCTCTATCTCTCTGTCCCTCCATTTTGCTGTCTGTAGGTAGTTTTGCAGAAGCATCTGGGTGTTGGCCATATGGCTACAGGGTGTTATATTTTGGACAGGAGGATTTGATGAATTGTGATTGTTCTTAAAATGTAGTGCTTGGATTTGAATGAGAAACATCTACTTTCTTATTTAAAAATAACCCTTTGGGGTTGGGAGAATGGCTCAATCAGTAAGTGCTTGCTATATGAACATGAGGATCTGAGTTGGACCTCCAGACCCATGTAAACAAAAGAAAGCTACACATATATAACCCCAGTAGTAGAGAGCATAGTGAAGCTAAACCCTAGAACTTACAACCTGTCAGCCTAGTTATTTGTTGAGTTCTAGGCTAGTGAAGGACACTGTCTTAAGAAATAAAGTGGATGGTGCCTGAGGATTGACAAGAGATTGGTCTCTAGCCTCCACACACACATAACACATGCATATACACATATACCTCCATCCAATAAATACAAAGAAGTTTCTGCCTTAAAAAAAAGAGAATAGGAAAAAAATGCAAGCACCCATAGAAATGTATCTGATGGTACAGATCTCTGGGGACATGTCTCCCTCATTAGATTGTAATCAATTTAAGGGTAGCAATCAAGCCTCATTTGTTCTGATATTTTCCCAGTACTTTGTTCCCAATAATTATCTGTCCAGTAACCCTTTTCCAAGACCCATTGGCTATTTTATGGGCTAATAGGCCAATGTTTATTTCTAGGACTGCCTTACCCACTCTGGGTTGGCAAAGCTTCCCTCAGTTCTAGTAAGTTCTCAACTGGATCTGTTTATGCCTCAATTGCAGGGGCCACACGAATAAAGGTAGAAAAGACAGGTGGGTTCAAGAGGATCTGGATGTAATTCGCATGCAATTAGCATATGATTTGTGTCACCTATTCTCAAGAAGTAATTTTCAAGTTAGAGCTGCATCACTGCTTTCCTTAATGCCACCATGCACCCATCCCCTTTTCTTCATTCCTGCTCAGCCCCTCATCTGTCATCCCTTGATCCAGATTCTTTATCTCTGAAAAGAGAACACACAGAACTCTGGGAAGGGTGAAACTGACCAAGGACACTGGAGTCTTTGAGGAACATTCAAGAAAGACATAGGAGATACCTAGTGAAGGGGTGGGTCCTCCAGTGTGGTTGTCTTCCCAGTCAGTAAGCATAGCCTTAGCTCTGAGACAACCTCTTTCTTTTTTGTCCTCCTCAGGAAAAGGGTAATACCATGGCTGCTGCTGATCCATGGTTATCTCCTGATCAAGAGGATAAAACAACCAGCCATGCTTTCTTAGAAAATTGGGAATCAATCTCCCCCAAGATCCAGCTATACCACTCTTGGGCATATACCCAAGAAATGCTCAATCATACCACAAGAGCACTTGCTCAGCTATGTTCATATCAGCATTGTTTGTAATAGCCAAAACCTGGAAACAACCTAGATGCCCTTCAACTGAAGAATGGATAAATAAATTGTGGCACATATACACAATGGAATACTACTCAGCAGAGAAAAACAATGACATCATGAGGTTTGCAGGCAAATGGGTGGATCTAGAAAAAATCATCCTGAGTGAGGTAACCCAGACTCAGAAAGACAAATATGGTATGTACTCACTCATAGAAAGATGCTAGATGTGGAACAAGGATGACTGGACTGCTACTCACATCACCAGTGAGGCTACCTGGAAAACGGGACCCCAAGAAAGACACGGAGAAATGGATGAGATCTGCATGAACAGCCTGGACATGAGTGGGAGCAATGAAGGGCAAGGGTTGAGGGAAAGAGAGCAGGAGATCCTAGCTGGATCAAGAAAAGAGAGGGAGAACAAGGAATAGGAGACCATGGTAAATGAAGACCACATGAGAAAAGGAAGAAACAAAGAGCTAGAGAGGCCCACAGAAATCCACAAAGATATCCCCACAAAAGACTGCTGGCAATGGTCGAGAGACAGCCGGGACTGACCTACTCTGGTGATGGGATGGGATGGCCAAACACCCTAATAGTTGTGCCACAAACCCCATCCAAGGACTGAGGAATCTGGATGCAGATATCCATGGCTAGGCCCCTGGTGGAGCGCTGGGAGTCTAATTAGCAAGAAAGAGGAGGGTTTATATGAGCGAGAATTGTTGAAACCAAGGTTGGATAAAGCACAGGGACAAATAACCAAATGAATGGAAACACATGAACTATGAACCAAAGGCTGAGGGACCCCCAACTGATCAGGCCCTCTGAATAGGTGAGACAGTCGATTGGCTTGATCTGTTTGGGAGGCATCTAGGCAGTGGTACCAGGTCCTGGGCTCGTTGCATGAGTTAGCTGTTTGAAACCTGGGACTTATGCAGGGACGCTTGGCTCAATCTGGGAGGAGGGGACTGGACCTGCCTGGACTGAGTCTATCAGGTCAATCCCAGTCCTTGGGGGAGACCTTGATCTGGAGGAGGTGGGAATGGGGCGTGGGCTGGGGGGAAGGGGAGGGGGCAGGTAGGGAGAGAACAAGGGAATCTGTGGCTATTATGTAGAACTGAATAGTATTGTAAAATAAATAAAAAAATATGGAAAACAAACAAACAAACAAAAAACGACCAGCCATGGCTAAGCACTTCACCTAGTTTCCTTCCTCTGAGGATCTGGTAAACCCCATCATCCCTTCTTCCTTTTCTTCCCATAGTTCCCTCTTCATACACATGGAGAAAAAAATATGAGCTGAAGAATAATTCCTTCCCTAGGTCTAGGAAGATAGGCTTGCTCAGTTGCTACTTTGCAAAGGATTGAGGCTTCTCTTGTGGGGTTTCCAACCTTTGTAGGTAGTTTCAGCTTTCCAGAACTGACCAGCTCCATCCTGCATCCAATCTCAGATTCAGGACAAGATTTGATTTCCTTCTAGGGCCCCATCTCAGTCCTGTCTTCCAGGAGCCAGCCCAGCCTGAAGGCCTAGATTATTTACACCTCTTTGGCTCCCATGAGCAGCCAACTCTGTGGGCCTAGGAGCAGTAAATCTACCTCCTAATCACACCATGCTGTGGGGCTCAGTCTAGCTTTTTCTTGCAGGGCTTTTTATCACTCATGCAGACAGGGGCTGTGGCCTAGAGAGAAGCCTCCGGGAAGAGGCTGGGCTTGCAGCCTCCCTCTACCTCTCTGCAAATGCCATAGGGCTCTGCCTTTCTCAGAAACCCTGCACAGTAAGCTCAGAGTCTCTGTCGTAGGACAGAATAACTTCTGACCACAGCTGATAGGCTATCAGAGGTTTCCTAGAGTTTGGAAAGGAGAGATGTGTATCAGCACTTACCTGTCTCTCAGACATGACATACAGGTAGAGCTGATTGATAGAGAAGGCCATGTCCCGGAGGATGGGGCTCCCATCTTTGAACACAGAGACCATCTCATACTGGACCCCTCCATGGGGGGGACCATCAGCTCGAATCTGCAAGAAAAACAAATTCCCCTTAGTACTGACACTCAGCCTTCTCAGTGACCATCTGCTTCTACTTGGAGGGGTGGCTTACAAAAGACATTTGCTACCCCTTCAGGTCATTGCTTTGAAAGAAGTGCTACTTATGTTAAACTCTTAATCCATTCTCAATCACTCTCAGTGTGCAGGGCCTGAGATTTCCCTCCTACCCTGTTTCCCCCTCTCCCTCTTTCTTCCCCCTCCCTGTCTCCTTTTTTTCTCCTTTCTCTCACATATTTGGGGCCAGGATTACACTGTGTAACCCAGTCTGTGCTCTAACCCACGATCCTTCAGTTTTTCCAATTCTTGGATTACAGGCATGCATCATGCATCACCATGCCCAGTTTTGGTCTGGGATTCCTAATGGTGGTTGAATTGTCTTTGAATGCATATGAAAGAGCCTGACTGTCCCTGTGCAGTTGTTCCTGTGTGCATTTACATCTATTTACATTATTTGTGATGTGCCTATGTAAGTGAGTGTCAGTATCTATAGATTGGAGAGTCAGTATCTATATACAATACCCTTGTCTTAGGCTGACATGGGGGGGGGGACAATTATGCAGATCATCAAAAATCTTGTTGTCATCATTGGGAGACTGAAGATTTCAGGCCTTGTAAATCTTTCTGCCCCTAGATGTCAGTTGGCTGTATTTGTAAGTTACATAGGGAGATGAAGTATGCTTTTTTTTGTCTTTTGTCCCACCCCAGGACAGTAAACAAAAAGGACCTTAATGTCATCATTTACCTAAAGCTCCTCTGCCCAGGCTACATACTTGAGCTTATCTTGTGAGTTTTTAAAAAATGTGAATTTCAGAACTGGACCCATGAATCAGAATCTTTGAGAGTATGGTCCATACCTAATGCTCTTATCCTGCCACACTCAGAATTACTTGGAGGGGTTGGGAAGTGTGTGGCTGAGCCAGACCATAGCCTCTGTTTTGGTGGGAGATTCCCAGTAATGCTGAGGCTGTTTGCACAGAAGGTGGAGAAAGACTAATCTGGCTGATCCCTATATGTCCTCAAGGAAAGAATTTCATGTAAGGAGTTGTTGGCAAGGAGTCCTTGGTGTGAATGGGCTCCATCCACAGTTCCATCCCATATCAGCAGCTTGCCATTCACCCCCTACCCATTCTCCTACTCCAGCTCCCCTGTCCCGTTCTACCTACATACCTTCTGACTCAAGTCTTGCCTCCCCTGAGAAGGCCCCTGCCTTCTGATAATTAATTACATCAGCTGGTGCCCTTTTTTTCTATTAGACATGTATCCTAAGATTATAATCAATTGATTTGTTCACTGTATCTGTATTAGCTAACATGTATTGACTTACTACTTGAATTGTTCTTTAATTGCTTCCAATATGTGTAGAGTCATTAACATTGTGAAGGTGGATATGTGTTTTCCACTTTCCCTATATCCCTCTGAGGACCTGCATGAGGCTTAGACACAAACTGTGATAGATACAGGGGAATGCTTGAGAAACACCTTTGAAAGGATATGAACTATGATCCAGCTGACAGATAATTCTGATTCTTTAGTGAGATCCAAAAATATTTACAAGATAGGTAGAATTGCTTTGTTTTCTACACCTTTCCATTCTCTTCTCTTTAACTGTTTCTTTTTTCTATACAAGTAATCCTCATACTCTGAGAGTTTCTAAGGGTGGGACACCATGATGTAGTTATTTCAAGGGTTCACCTTGGACCTGATACTGCAGTAACATGGAAAGAGAGTGAGCAGAGGAGAATTCAGATCTGCCTGGCTAGGTGGGGAGGGTCAGCTACAGTATTTACTAGAGAGTTGAAGGAGTGTGATGCCAACTACCATTTCCACCTCTGCACTTCCTGAGAGTGGCATAATGAAGGGGCCTAAGATTCGTTATGGCATGTACCTGTTGGGATGGGCTGGAGGTGAGGGTAAATAGACCATGAGCCTATTGAGGCTGGGTGCCCAATGGCCTGAGGCCTTTTACCTGGATCTCAAGGACAGGAACTGGGTTAGGGTCTGTCCTGGGATCCTATGCTTCCACTGCTTTGGCAGGTAACCTGGGAGCTCTGGCTTGAAATTGCAGGGGTTAGCTCAATGGAACTAAGAGTATTCTTTTAGCCATTGCTATTCATGGTTCTTCCTCTGTGGGTTGACTCTTCTTTCCACTATGCTCCACCATCACCCCTTTTCTATCACTTTAGTAGTCTCTCTCCATTAAAGGCAGTTAATTTGACAACTGTTACCAAAGCTCTTCCTTCCAGAGGTGAGATGAGGATGGGCATTTACTTCATATGACTGACGAAAACACTGAGTTAGTCATGATGTTACAGGGCTGAGATATCCACTTCCTAACCTGGAGATTTAGGCAGTAGGAAGAACTAATCACTAGTCTCTACATGGTATCACCCCCAACAATTAAAAGGAGCCTCTTTACTATTCAAATCAGAATTCTCATTTGGATCAACAGGCTTAAATTTCTAAAAGCTGTCACAAAAAAATATAGCAGCTTTAAGTTACAGAAGTTGTTGGGCCTGAAGACAGACATGATCATTATATGACTTCCTGTTGACTTGGCTCAATTTTGTCTCCATGACATAGAGTACTCTGACTTTGGCTCTTGTATGAGTCAGCCAAGTGTCATATCCAAAAGGAAATTTCCCTACCCTCATACCAATTCTTCTCTCAAAGAGAGCTGTCTCCAGTTCCACTCAAGAGCTGCAGAAGCAGTCCCTTCCCTTTGGCCAGGCCTTGAATATCCTGCCTCAGGAAGCTTGTTTGCCCTTGTCAACTTGAGCAGCCACCTTGCCCATTCATCTGAATTGGCTACAAGCCCCAGAGCAATGTCTGGACATAAAGTCAGAAGAAGAAAGAATAAATACAACATGTCCCCACCTCTGTAGTCCCAGGGACCAAGTAGTACCATGCAAGGCAACAAGGTGCATCACACATGAAGTTATGTTCCATGATGGCTAGTCCCTTACCTTCCCACTGTACTGGAGACCTAGTGAGATGCTTTGAAAATTTCCTTTCTGCCACCATAATCATTTAATGAACCAGAGATACCAGAATCAAGTCTGTATAACTCTCAAATACCAATGCAAAAAAACAAACTAGAACAGAAGATTCTGAGCAATCACCTGAACTAAGCTATAGTTCATTCTGTCCAAATCCTAGAAAGAAAAGTATTGGTCAATAAATCAGCACTTTCTTAAATACCCATCTACTCCCTGTTATCAGCCACAAGCTTAGGTAACCCTTCAAGAAACTCAAAGAAGGCCAGAGAGACCAGAAGGAGGGGAAAGGGGGGCAGGTCTGCTGGAGGTAGGAGGTTAGCTGGCAGCAAATGCCTTTCCCCCTGGAGGTGGCACATTAAGTGGGCAGAGTGTGGACCTGGGACTCAGGTTATTCCCTTCTGACTTTTGATAAGGCACAGAATACTTTTAGGGGAGTCACCTCTCTGAGACTCAGTGAAAACAAGAATAAGCAATCTGCCCACTCAGTATCTGACACAGAGAATCACATTCTTAACTGCCTTCTGAGGTTCAAGACTTTGGGCCTTGACAGTTCAGGGATGCATACATTTAACACAGAGACTGCTCATTAGCAAGCAGGGGAGCTCTCACCTACAGAGTTGTCCTCCATTGATACCAGGCACAAAATGGCTAATGGCAGGAAACTGCTGGGGTATACCAGGACAAAAGTGGGATTTTAATATTTATTTATATTTTATGTGTATGCGTTTTTTGCCTGCATGTATGTCTGTATATCCTATTCTTACAGTGTCCAAAGAGGCTAGAAGAGGATGTCAGATCCCCAGGGACTGGAGTTATAGGTGGTTATGACCTGTCATAGGGGTACTGGGAAATGATCCTCTATCCTCTGCAAGGGCAGCCAGTGCTCTTAAATGCTGAACCATCTCTCTAGCTCCAAAAGTGGGATTTTAAAGCCAAGCAATTTGGTCTATTCTGTGGTGTCCCACAAAGTGGCAGCTTTCTTTAGTATTGTATTCCCAGGGACAGGTTTAAATAACCCAAAGGATACTAATAAGTTAAAATAGACCATTTTTATAATCCAATCAGAGTAGACCACGTAAGAAGTTCTTGACATCCTGTCAGTGGAAAAGCTGAGGTGGGAAAGAAGAGGGAGGTAATATGGCAAGGTAAGACATACCACCAGCTCATGTTTTCTAGTAGTACAACATCTCTCCTGAGAGAGCTCAATCTCAATGGTCATGTAGACATTACTAGGCTGTGCTGCTTGCTCAAGGTTCAGAAAGCATATAATTTAAAACTCAGTTTACTATAGTAAGAGACAAAATGTACCTAAATTCACGCAAGGACACTGACAGGTGCTTCAGTAAGAACCCTTTCCATAGGGACACCTAACTGTAGACACCTAATAGCCCAAGAGACTAGGCTATCCTTTTCAGGTTCTCAGTACAAGGTACTCATTTTGCTTCACATTTAGGTATAACCTTGCCTGAAGGTAGGACAACATACTTGGTATATGTCAGATTGGTGCTGTTGACCTGGTAGATTATTGATAGCTACCACTTGTGTAGCTCTTAAAATGTGCCAGTTACTGATTAAAACATAATAAACATGAACTAATTTATCCTTACAGGTTCCTCTGTTGTCAGTCCTAGTTTAATTCCCATTTTATAGATGATAAATCTGAGGCTAGGAGAGTTATGTGACCCCCATGGTCACACAGGTAAGGGGATTCATAGAGCTGGAGTCCCACCATAGGCTGGGGTGGGAGGGGGCTTCTCACATGAGTGTCAAGAGGACAGCATAGCTGAGCAGAGTAGATGGAAGACCTGGAATCCAAGTGTTCCCTACCTTCTCATCTTTCAGGCCTTCCTCAATCATAGTAGACTGTTACCTATTTTCTAAGGGACAAAATAACTCAGAATCTAATTGGAGGGATTTACTTGGGGACCAAAATTCGGTTTAATACAGCTGGCTTTGGGGCAAGAGTGAGTTGGGTAGGGCTCAGGGGAAATACAGTGTCTGTTCTTGGAGGGCAAGGGGCAGGGAAGAAAAGACTTTAACACTATTATTTCTTTCCTCTGAATCATAGCTGTTCTGAATAGAAATGAATGGCAACCCCTTTCCCTGAGCATCCCATTCAGACCAGCATGCACAGCTGACTGGCTTACCTATGGTTCCTCAATTCTTATGTATCAGTCTCTTTTCTAGTTAATTCTATCACGGAGTCTGTCTGTGAGGTTTAGCAATCTGTTAGTAGCAGAAACAATGGTCATGATAGCTTACAAGAGCTATTGGTCAGCAGTAGGATTAGGGATCATCTAGGAAGGAAAATGGGTTTGACAGACATTGCTGGGGCCTAAGATTCTGGTGATGGCAGAGTCTAATCCCAACTTTCGTATTAACTGGTGTGTGGCTTGCAGCAAGCCATTTTATTTATTCATATAATAGTTTCTGTAGCTGCCAGATGAGAGTGGCTACTCTTCTCTCTCAGCACAAAAAGGATATCATGGAAATGAAAAGAGTTATTAGCTAATATTTCCAGTACTACCCTCTATTTATTTATTACATGTCTACCATGAGCCAGACTGCACTAGGGAACAGAGGAAACTGATAAATGATATTGCATTTCTTCAGAGAGCTCAGGTTGGGGACAGGAAAGCCCAAGTCATCTTCACAAACTAAAGATGGCAGCTCAGGATGGGGTGGCCCATCTGCCTTGAGGGGGGCCCTGAGGAGAGGCTTTGTGGAGGAGATGAAGCCTGAGCACAGATCTAGGGTGGGAATTACTTCTATGGCAAATGTGAAGTGTACTACAAAAGTGAAGGTAGCATCACTGGGGTTGAACCCAGATCTTTTGAAAATCTGGTTTCTAGGACCTTAGCACTTAGGAGAGGAAGGGAGTTCAGATGCAAAGTGATTGAGGTGCCATAGTAACTTGAGCAGACTCACAGCATCTTCTGTCCTAAGGTTATTACTGGCTGGCTCTGGCTCAGAACTCTGGGCTTGCACCATACACACATGTGTGTTATGTTGTGTATGTGTAGCGTGGTATATCTGCAACTGTATGTGAGTATGCACAGGCAGTGTATTACATAGTTGATATGTAGCATGGTGCACATTTGTATCTCTGTGTGATATGTGTCATATATTTGTATGTGTGTAGTATGGTGTAACTGGTGTGGTCTACGTGTATTTGATGTGTGTGTGTCTTTGATTCTCTGTGTAGTGTCTCTATGTCATGTATGTATGTGTGTGGCATATATGTGTTTGGTGTGTGATATGTCTGTGTATATGATGTGTGTGTGTGTGTGTGTGTGTGTTATGTCATACACATACTTTGTATGTGATGTGTATGCCCCTCCACGTGTCTGTGTAGCGTTGTATATCCATGTGTCATGTTGTGTTTAATGTGTGGTATGTGTGTTTGGTACATCATGTGTGTTCTGTGTGTACCTGACAGGTGGTGTTTGTGTGCATATGTGTACCACACATGCACGCACATTCCAGTCTTTGCAGAGGTGGGTGGGGTGTCTGGTGCTGCTCTCAGAGTTCAGACTCTGGTGAGTTAATGAGTGCACATCTGCAGCTGTGCATTTAGTGCTGTGAGAGAGGATTCAAGCTGAAGTTTATTTTTGTAGGACTCCATGACCCGAATTATTTATAGATTGAAGTCTTTGGTAATTCAGTCTCTGAAATCTTCCCTCCCTCCTACACATACAGTTACACACACACACACACACACACACACACACACACACACACACACACACACACACACACACACGAGAGGGTGGCAGCAGATCCCAGAGCACCTTGCAGGTCTCAGCTCTGTCCTCAGAGCTCCAGAAAGGTAACAAAGTGTGCAAAGTCAGAGCTCATTGGGCCGAGGCTCCCTGAAGGATAGTTATGTGTCTGGCCCCAAATATTCTGATAACTGGTGGGGAATTCAGCAGCCTGTGGGTTACACTGAGCCAAGGGAAAAGAAAAAAAGGGGAGATGGGGTCAAGAATCCCTCGTCTATGAAAAAGGAGGCAACTAAGACATCCTGAGCTAAGATGCCTGCTGTAGTATATGCACACTCCCAGCACTGAGTATCAGTCAATCACAAAGGCTTTTTACAGTGGAGACTGCCATTTTCTGATATAATTATTTCAGTTTCTGTTTCTGTTATAAACTTCCCAAGATATTCAATGGAGAATAGGAGGTGTAGCAGAGGGGTTCACAGGGCTAGAGGCATCTGGATTTGGGGGTGGGGTGGGGTCAGGATATGATGGGCTTCTCCCTAGGATGCAGAAAAGAGTTCTTCAGATTCTGGCATCTTGGAACAGTCTGACTATTAACAGCCTGGCATGTAAGGTAGAAGTCAATAAACATTTACTGAGCATTGCAATGAATAAGGTAAATATGCAGTCTAGATTGGAGAAAGTGGCTGAAGAGTGGATAGAACACTGAAGGCCAGGGTTTTGGTCTAAACTGGGTCTTCTCTGCTCCTCCTGGGCCAAGGGAGGACGGCCAAACAGTCGCTGATAGACGCCACTTCCAGGATGAGATGTGGGCTCTGTTCTCTCCTTTCTATGGTTAAACTCAGATCTTGCTTCCTAGAAGCAATGAGGTTCCCATCCTGGGGCCTTTCGCTTGAATGCTCATGGGAGAGTGACATTAAGACCTGGCAGCAAAAAGAATCTATATCCTCGGTTCTATCCTCTTCAATGGGTTTGAACTACAAAAACCAGAAGGAAACCAAAGCAAAGTCCAGTTGAGGGGCTTTTCTAAGGGCCCAGCCATGTACCTTATACAAAATGCTACAACCCTAGAGCTGGGCAGGTCTGAGGAGTTAGAAACAAGAGACACTGTCAGGCATAGGAAGTAGTAGAGTGTTCTGGGAAACATTAAGATAAACACAGCAAGAGTCAGCTGAAGCATTAAGCAGCCACAGATGAAATCACATTATGCAGAGGCAAAGCTATAATTCACACAGTGCACAGAATTGGGAGGGCTGAGGAGGGAAGGAGGGAAGGCAAATTAATAAAGAGTAATGAGGAACTTCTGCCAAGACCAAGGAGTCTTTGTTTACCCAAAGCTCATGCAAGAATCTCTATTCGCAGTACCACACACAGGTCCTTTTCCTGGGGATGCCCAGGCATTTTGACCAAGAAGTGACTCTGGGGTCATGTGGAGGGCAGGCCAGCGTTCCTCAACAGGTGTTGGAATGGGTGGATAGCAGGGTTAGGTGTAGGCATATTGAGAAAGGCTGGTTTCCTTTCCCTGAAGGAGGTAGGACAAGGAAGCCAGCACTTCCACATACATATGCTTTGGAATAGCTTTCTCTCCTTATTAATTAATTTAACCGTATTTAAATTAATTAATTAATTAAACCGTATTTGTATCTATTCTATCTCATCCACAGTGTTAAAGGTTGAGGGTGTGTGAACATGAATAATCTCCCAAACTCCATGAGGTAGGCCCCCTCCCACTTTACAGGGAAGAAATGTTAAATGTATATAGCTGATCACAGCTAGAAAGTGGCAGAGCAGAACCTAAAGTTGGTTGGGCCTGGTTCTGAAACTCTCTTCCACTCTGCTCCTCTGTGAGGTCTTGTCAAACAAGAGGGGACTGCCTTCACTTGGACTAGAAACTGTCCTACACAGTATAGTGCTGAGGACCTCTGGAATGCTGTTCAGGGAAGGATCACACAGCTGTTTCCTGCACGGTGGCAAAAGACTATCTGCAGTTTTGAAAAAGAGCAAAGGGTAGGGAACTTAAAAAAGGTTATTACCTTCTAAAATTAACTCATTCTTTTCAATAGTCTGTGATTGCCCTACCCTGCATAATCTGGAATGGTAATCTGCTCTCTTTAACACCAAAGGTGGCTTTTGAGCTGCAGGATGGAAGTCTGGGGCTTTGAGCACTATGACCTGACCCAGGGCCTGTGTCTGGATGCAGAGTGACCACCTGATATTTTAAAAGAACTCTTAAAGCAATATACATGGAGTGTGTGTACCATGGTGCAGAAAATGTGTGTGACCAAGAGAAATGGAGACTATATTCACACATTGTATGTCTCGTCTCTTTGCTAACTACTGGGTCTGGGTTTTTATTGCCTCTTATCTCTGCAGCTGCAATAACCTGAGAAGTCTCCTTGCCTCCAGCATATTCATTCTCTAATCTATTCTACCCAACACTGCCAGATTAATCTTCTTAAAACACGTATTTGATCCTGCCTTTTCTGTATGCAAAATTCCTTAAATTTCAGATGTTTGTAATTTTCTTTCTCTTGCTTGTCTCTGTCTCATAATTAAAAAAAAATGTTGAGTGTACATCACTTTTGGGATATTGAAAGAAATCTCTCTCTCTCTCTCTCTCTCTCTCTCTCACACACACACACACACACACACACACACACACACCTTAATTTTCCCCATTGATAGAAAAGTCTTCCCAGTTTGTCACTGGAATCCAGCTAACATGGTGTTCTACCCCTTTCCAATTACATCCCCAGCTTTTTTGTCTTTGCATCTTTATTTTACAATTTGGTCTACCTTTAGGATACTAATCTTCTTTGGTAATCTAAACCCAAAGCTACCTCCTCTTGCACTGATAGCCCTTCAGCCCCATAGCTGCTGGTGTGTCTCCCAGTGAAGTTACATGTGTTTAGTACAGGTCTTTCCTCAGATTAAGGACCTAGGGAAGATACTAGGCTGCATACATCTCCAGCCTTTCCAGGCTTGGTACTACTGTGTACCCTGCCAGCTCCTCCTGCACTGCTTGCTAGCCAAAGGCCTAGGTCCATCTGCTGAGAGTGGTGGAGGTGGACCCAAGTTCTGGGGGAGAAGGAATGGACTGCTAGGGCCTCTACAGGGTCTGTGCTGGGGACCAGAACATTGAGGCAAATGGACCCATCAAAGGATGGCAGCATTCTGACTCTGACCCTTTTTACTTCCTGAAAAGGAGTAAAGTGAAGGGGTGGCTATAGTACTTCACCCACAAAGAAAGCAGCTGAGCAGACCTGCCCACTTCTAATCTGTGCTTTAGAAAGAGCTGGCTTTTGTGCCAAGCACTAAAGCATCCCCCCCTCTGCCCCTCCCACATCCCCATTCCCCCTACACTTGCTTCTCTTAAAAGAGCTCTATACCTCTCCTGGGGCTGCGATCATTAACTGAACAGCACTTTGCCTCTTGGTGCTTTTGACAGTTTGGCAGTGAGCTGGGAAGTACCAGAGAAGCTGCAAAGAAGCATGAGAAGGAGGCAGGGGTATGTTCAATGGACCAGCCTTGTGTGTACTGACTCCTAGTTCTGTATCTGGCTACGTTGGTTCAGGACATACTAGGAGAGAGTGTCTGAGAGAAGTGGGGTCATATGGATTCTCATCTCAGCCCCTTTGGCTGTTCCCTGGAGGCTGCAGGGCACTGACCTGCAACCACTCCAGACAGAGATTCCTTTAAGAGAGGTGGGAATAAACATTATTTTGTCTGATATCAGAACTTCCTAGGGACAATAATGGAAAGGGCCTGAAGGTTGAGGGCTGGGTAGCCTGTGAGGATGTCCAGGCAGGAGAGACCTAAACCATGACTATTCAGCAGCACCCAGGGCCTGGGTCTTTTTCAAAGAAGGAAATAGATGGATCAAAAGGAAGTCACAGATACCTATCAAGTTATAATATAAACAGATCTAATGTTGAGGGGGAGGTGAGTTCTGGCTCCTGAGGAACCATCTATGATAAAGTATCTCCAGAAATGGCCTTGGTAAGTCCTAACTATGAGGAAGGAGATGGCTCAGAAAAGGAAGTAGGTTCCCAGCTTCCCAGAGAGCTCTGCACCTCCTTGCTTTTCTCATGGCTCATCCTACTAACGCTAAAAGCTGTCATGGGTTGGGTACTGAACCAGGCACCTTACACTGACCCTCACTTTACCACCAAACCCATATCACACACCACCAAAGCCTCAGTCTAGGGTTCAGACTGGGGAGGCAAATGGCCACAAGTCATAACCAGCCAGTCCTAGCAAGGACCTGAACTTGAGGCAATTTATTAGTCTCCCTAAAAGATGCTAACCTTTGTCTTTTGTGTGATGTTAACATCTTATTCTTTCATTTAACATGATTCTGCTGCCATCTTAGTCTTAATCTAAGTGCCAACATAAATTATAAATTTCTAGAGGTAGACGTTGAATCCATATAGTTCATTTTATGCAACTTTTAGCAGCATGCCAAGCTCAGCAGGGTACTTTAAAAATTGCATTCTATCCTTGATCAACTTAGAACTCAGGAAAGTCACAAACTGGGACTACAAAATCTTTTTTTTTTCTTTTTAATTTTTTTCTTTTATTTTTACGTGCATTGGTGTTTTGCCTGTCAGATCCTAGAACTCGAGTTACCAACAATTATGACCTGCCATGTAGGTGCTTGGATTTGAACCCCGGTCCCCTGGAAGAGCAGCCAGTGCTCTTAAACATTGAGCCATCTCTCCAGTCTTGGACTACAAAATCTGAACATGCAAGTTCACTTTTCTTTATGGTCTTATATGCTTTTATTGTTTGTTACTCTGTGAGAGTACTTCCTTGAATACTGGTTGTTGCACAGATCTCACAGCTTTGGTACTTAATGAGGGGTTAATATTAAAAATTGACATTTAAAAGAAGACTCTGAATTTGGATGTTAAACTCTTGTCCTGGATTCTGTACAAGGCCTCACATGATCATATATTATATGTAGAATATAAAGTCTGGGAATAGTCTTTTCTGGAAAATGGGAATGAGTCCTTCCACCAGAGAGAAGAGTTTTTTGGCTGCCAGGAACCTCAGATCAAATCTAACCTTAGTCCTGAGCCTCTTTTAAACTTAGTAGTATATTTCCTTCTCTGTCTCTGTGAAGGAAGGGGCGTGGATGTTCTAGTTCTAAGTTAGGTATTGCTATGTTGTCCAGTATTTTCTTATAAATTACCTTAATTCCTTTGAAAAAAAGTGAGGTTGAAAATGTGCAAATAATAATGCTCACATCTTCCCTTTACACTGATCCTCACCTACAGTGTTGCTTTGGCTCAGTCTCGGTCTCTGGACTGGGCATGTGTGCAAGCACCCTTTGTAGGCAGCATTCACCCAGTGGGTATTTCTTAGTGAGGGCCTGTGATGGTTTAAGGATGAGCAGGTGGCTTCAAGAGGTAGGAAAGAATTCTCCAACTGGCCTGGTCTCCTCCACACACTGACAAAAGCCTCAGGACTAACTATGGGTCAGCCTTTATTGAATAATCAAGTTTTTAACAGTAAAAGTTCTGGGTGCATTTGTAAAGTAAAAGAATGAATGAATGAATCACTGAATTAATGCATTTATGAGCCAAGAGAGTCTTCTCAGAGAGATGATGAAGGCTGCAGGGCAGAAAACCCTTTCTTTGGGCCACAGAAGACACCCAACCTCGATCATTGAGGGCTGGGCTAGCACCCTGTTTTTGCCACAGCCAGGTCTCCAGCATTTGGCACCTGCACCTTGTGTTGCAAAACTAGATCAGTATGCTAGGCATCAGAGGAGAGCATGTGGGGAGAAACAGAGAGGAAGGCAAAAAGGAGGGAGGAGGCAAGCAGGGTGCAGCTTCTGCTTGTTGACTTCCTTCCAGAAGGGCAACTAACAGGAATGCTAGCCTGCAAAGTTATGGGGGTAATAGTGTCTACAAACCAGTCTTGGTTTACAGGTCACCTCCTTCATTTCCTCCTTGTTTCTTTTTCTCCTCTGTTCCCCATCTTCCCATTCTCAGTCCTGGAAGCTCTCCTTGCTCTGTTTTTGCTTTTCTTTCTGTGTACCTCTATCTCTGTCTGTCTCTCTCTCTGCCTCTTCTGTCCGCCCACCCCCACCCCATATACACATCCTTCCAGATCACCAAGAAAGATGCTCTTTTCAGTGATATACCCACATTTGTCTGGAACTCAGCATCAGCCATGGCCAAGAGAAAACAGTCTCAGAACTCAGAGCATTCCCACCACCCACACTGACCTCTCCAACCGAGACTTTACTTCTAATTCCATTGGCTTTGCTGACATCAGGTGGGCTAATTATTCCCTGTAATTAAAAGGGATAACCCCCCCATTCTTAATCTCAGATAATTATCTTTCTGATTGCCTGTGCTGGGCAGGAAACTTAGTGTTTGGAGAGGGATTTGGGGCAGACAGATTAGACAAACACTATTCAGGAAGCTGTACTCTGAAAACACACTGTTCCCAACGAGTTTGTTGTTAAAGAGATTTGGGATGGGCAAAAGGGCCTGGCTTCCTCTAGGTGGTCTGAGGTGCCTTTCACCTCATGGGGTTTTCCAACAAAAGGGTAGCTTGGTTTGGTTTTTAGAATCCTCCCCAAAATGACAGAGCTTGAGCTCACTTTCCAGTAGTTCAAGCCAGTTTATGGTGTTCCCTAAGCAATTCCTTCCTGTTCTCTGCTGGATGAGGAACCAGCAGCCCCCAGGCATACCCACTCCCACATACTGGATAGGTGTTCAGAAATTAACAAAATACGACAATTAACAATAAAATGGTCATGATTCCTTACAGCCAAAGCCATGGGATGATGCAAAGAAAGTGGGGAAATCCCTGCTTGGAAGCTTTAAGGGATGACACCCTGGAGCTAGCTGGCAAAGCTAGCTCTGGGCCCTGTAACAGGCCTTATGTTACAGATCTGTTATCTGTGTTCTCTGCCCTTGCTGAGGAGTATTTTGGTCATGACATTTTGTTTGTTTGTTTGTTTCTCTATCATCTAATTTTCCTTCCACGATCCTCATGTTCATCCTGAGAGGAAGGTGACTTCTCACAAAGGAAAATAGTCCTGGAAAGTCAGAAAACAAGCCATGGCAGAGCCAGTGCCAGGCTGGGAGCAAACGGTCCTCCCTGACCTTCATGTAGTATCTTGTCCTCTAGTTCTTGGCTCCCTCTGTCTCAAGAGTTTGGGCTTTTAGGTGTTGGGGTGATAGGCAATGGAGGAAATTCAGATTGCCAACAGCTGGGGGCTAGTTGACTTCTGTGGGCTGAGAAAGCCTACTGCTAATATACCGGCTGGCTATCCAGGTTTCTTGCTGTCATGGAGCTGGCATTCAAGGGCCCTAAAAAACTAGGCATGGCTTGGACTCTGTTGGCATTCCTTTTCCTCCTGCCCTATTCAAAGTCTTCAGATCAGATCACAAAGGAAGGGGCAGGACCTGAAGCAGGGACTGTGCGTAGGGCCTGAGCTCTCAAAGCAAGGAGGGGGCAGCCGGGGCTGAGAGATGGCACCTGGAGGATTTATACAGCCTGATGGCTGAGGTTCCTGGCCCTGCTCCTCCCCTGCAGCTCCACCAAAAGATCAGTATATGGGGGAGGGGACCTGGTTATGGATGGATTCCAGATGGGCTATCAAGTTTGCCCACAGTCGACTGTAAGACTCCTCTGGTCTCAGCATCTCCCTCAGCTCTGATTCAGCTGCCCAGCAAAGGCCTGTAATGGAATGCCAGTGAAACCCAACCCACCACTCCCTAGTCTCCAGCTTCCACCCTTCTGCTACCAGGGACAGCACATGCATTTCTTCTGTCCCTCTCTTCTTCATTAACACAAACCTCCCAGAAGTAGAAAGGGATGGAGCTAGAATTTTGGCTGATAGCTGGGCCTCTTCTCTGAAGCTCTGACCCATATTTCCCTGGGATGAAGTAGCAGTATAAGGTTGTGGGTTCAAGTTCTGGACATTTGAGAACAAGGTGCCTGCCTGGAAAGCCATCAGATAGTGGCAGAAACTCCTCATGTTCCTTTCATTATCTGATCCATCTGGTTGGTAGTAAGCCAGGCATGGGACAGAAGACAGGAAGATACAAGAAGTGGTAGAACAAGGGACAGGTGACTCCTAGCACCCAACAACTCCATGTCCCATGGTGTTCTTTTCATTTACCATGTGGATGGCTATACTGAGGCTTAGGTGGTTTAAAGTAGACCTGAACTTGGTCTATTGTACCTTGCTTCAGACACAGTGAAGCTCTACTGTGTGCTGGGGACAGTGTATGCTCTGGAGGATGGCAGCAAAGGCAACATGGATCATGCCATACCAGCTGGTGCTGTGGGCCTGCTCATGTGAGTAATACATTGACTCTCAAAGAAGGCCCAGGAGGTCTTGAGATGTGATAGGTTTTGACATATCCTTACCCACTCACCACTGTTTAAATAAGATCACATTTTCTTTTTGCCTCATAGAGAAATTGATTAATTATTCCAAGCTGCATGAGGTATCACTACAAAATATCATGATAGGTATAACATTCCTCAGTTTCCCCTATGTTGTCAAAGTTGTTTGAATTAGGAGCTTCTAGATCCTTCCATCATAGTTTCCTTTACCCAGAACTAGTGCTCCTAGGCTCTAGGGTGTGCCCTGGCAGGCTTGAGGTACCCTGCCAGGATTGATTAGCTGGGATGAAATTTGCATTTTACTTCAGAAATTCAGTTTGGGATCTATGACAAAGAGCAACAGGGCTCCTACTTCAATGGCAAAAGCCCCTGAGGCCAGGCATTTGAACTAACCACAGAGGCCTTTCTCCCTTTTCCTCTACTTCCTCACCTCTCTCACCAGCAGGCTGGCTAGCTACAGCAAAGAGCTGTCTGAACACTCTTGCAGGAAAAAAGCTTTTTTTTTTCTTCTTTTTCTTCAAAGAAGATGCAAAGCTCCCTTCAGCCTCTCTGGAGAATCAGTGAGGGAACAGTCTGTCTCAAAATGCCATTAAAACATCTCTCAAATTAAAAACAGTCCTGGAATGTACAACTTCATGAGAGAGCAGCTCAATGATATATGAAAGTGCTCTCTGACTACCTACGGGTGTGGAGGGTGTGGGCAAGCGTCAAACACTCTCCCAGGGCTGGGTCCCCAGCTCTGTCCAATGATGCATGGTGGGATATGTATTTATTCAGTCTCCATGAGCCTCAGTTTCACCCCATTAATTTTAAAAAGGTAAAAGATTGTTTTTCTTTCCTACCTTAGTTTTGGTGTGCTTCAGCAAGAACTGGGTCCAATATTCTCAGAGACACTGGCCTTGCCATCTTCTGACTTACCTCGCCTGCCCTTCCTCTTCCTACACTCATGGTGCTATTTTAAGTTGAGGCTTCCAGCCAAAATCTGTACTTTATTAATTACATGTCAACTACTCTGTGCAATGTTTAATGCGCTTTCCAGATTGCATCAAGTCTGCAGTGAAAGCAGGCGCCTGACTGCAGCCTGGGTGCCCGGCAGGCTGGGTGGTGGGCCCACTGGAGCGCACTGAGGCTTGTTCTCTCCCCTTCTTGGTCTGAACTCTGTGTTCAGACCAAGCCCAGATTCTGCCTGCAGGCCATTTAAAGACCGTACAGCACCTCATGCTAAGCAGAGCACTCTGACGGACAGGTAGGGAAACTTGTCTCTTTAGGAAATGCCAAAGAGCTTAGGGCTGCTGAGACTAACCAATGCAGAGGGTTCAAGGTGGGACTGATTGGGAAGTGACCCAGAGATACTCTAATGAAGGCTGGAGACATGACACTGATCATTTGCTTTGCAAAGAGGAGATGGAAACAGCCTTTGTATTGAGCAGGAAAGGTGGGTGGGAGCCCCTCATGGTATGTTCCTGACAGACTGATTTCTACCTTTGTGATTTGTGCACATTGTTCAGCTTCTTCTTGGCCTCAAGTTCATTATCTATAAAATAAGCACTAACTACTCGTGAGCTCTTAGAAACTTCCTCATTTTATCTCCTTTCTTGGAAGGCTTTCTTGGGAGATACAAAGATGGGTTCTGCTGGCTTCCTGGCCTGAAGAAAACTATGACCCAGCAGGGAAGGCAGAAAGTAACAAGGAATAATGGACACGTATGCACCATCCCACATACTTGACCTGGAGGAAAACATTAAAGTCCCTAGCATCTCTGTGAGGTAGGTAGCTACTGCTGTTGTGATATATATAGAGAAGGCAATCACAGAGAAGTTAATTGACTTGTTTAAAATCATACTTCAAGTACATGGACAGAGCAAAATTTAGTAGAGCCTCTGATGTTCCTCCAAAGTCTAGGGCACTCAATACTACACATTGCAGGAAAGAAAAGAAAGAAAGAAAGAAAGAAAGAAAGAAAGAAAGAAAGAAAGAAAGGAAGGAAGGAAGGAAGGAAGGAAGGAAGGAAGGAAGGAAGGAAGGAAGGAAGGAAGGAAGGAAGGAAGGAAGGAGAAAGAAGGAAGGAAGGAAGGAAGGAAGGAAGGAAGGAAGGAAAGAAAGAAAGAAAGAAAGAAAGAAAGAAAGAAAGAAAGAAAGAAAGAAAGAAAGAAAGAATATATAAGACTTTGATATACAAGGGTAGCTCTTCTCAACCATTGTAACTAACTAGAAGAAATGTAGGATTCTGGGGGCAACAACTATTCTAATTGGGCCAATCTGTAAAGGCTTCACTGGGGAGGTGGGATCTGAGTTAAGCCTGGAAGGATAGAGACTTTCTTAAGCAGAGGTCAGGAGACTGGCATGATCCAGGGCTTTGTGGGGGGTTGGTGGCTGTGGAAGGTGGGGTGGAGACTATGGATGGAGAAGAGAACCTAACAATGAAAAGAGAGACCTGTGGTAATATATTGTGTACCCTAATAAACTTGCCTGAGGATCAGAGAACAGAGCTGGCCACTAGATTAGACATAGAGGTCAAGAAGTGGTGACACACACTCTTAATCAGTTGGGAGGCGGAGATCTGTCTGGATCTCTGTGAGTTCAAGGCCACACTGGAAACAGAGCCAGGCAGTGGTGGCACACACCTTTTATCCCAGTACTGAGAAGCACACATGCCTTTAATCCCAGGAAGTGATATCTGTGCAGAGAAAGGTATATAAGGCATGAGGACACAGGAACTCACTCTTTTTAGGCTGAGGATTTCATAGAGGTGAGAACTAGTGGCTAGTTGCTCTGCTTCTCTGATCTTTCAGCATTTACTCCAATATCTGGCTCCGGGTTTTTTATTACAAGACCTTTTAAGAATTTGAACAACAGAGACCAGCAAAGCCAGCAAGGTATTGAGCATGGCAGAGGTAGTATGGAAAAGGCCTGTAGGAGCAAGTGTAGGTGTTTAGCAGATACAAGTACCTTGCTCAGGAGTTGAGCTATATCCTAAAAGCTGCAGGGAGCCTTTCAAGGGTTTTTAAACTGTGGAAGCTAACTTGAAGGAGGCAGAACAGGAAAGCTAGTTCAAGGTCAGAACAAGATCATGAAAACCTCCTTGAGGTGGGCAGAGAGGTAGTAGGAGGTAGGGTGGGATGGCTAGAAATGATCTGCAGAAGACAGACAGACAGATAGGATCTGGTTATGAGTTGACTGTGGGCAATAAGGGTGAGACACAAGGAAGGAGTCACAGGAGTGAAGTCTACTGCTCCTGATGAGAGATGTGCACAGAAAGCCCAAGAGGCCTGAGGTGGAGCTTTTAAACCATGCATATTAGAGTCACAGAGAGTTGGACCAGCATGCACAACCTAGCTGAGATGTCACCTCCCCAGGAAGCCTTCTCTGTATAGCACTGGCTCCCTAGTTTCTGCTCTCATTCTGCTGGAGGGACTTTGTAACTCTTTCCAATGCTGGCCTCCACTGCAATAGCATCCTTTCCCCCACTATCCTGTGAGCTATTCACCCAGTGTCACACGGTGTCTAGCACACTTACACTTCTATGCCCAATACATGCTGCTTAGATGAACAGCTGCACTCAGCCTCTGCTGTGTCCTTCTGTCACCCTTGGCTGTTGGTGTCCTGACTTCTCATCACCACCTCCCAGGGGGTTTGCACCTCCCCACAGAATACAGGGAGGCAGATGCATTCATACGTTCACCTGTCCACTCTCCCCAAGCTTATGGCTTCTGACACTTCTGTACATTGCTGCTGGATGGCAATAATGAACAGTTTAGTATGGAAATTGGCCTTATCAGGAAGAGGCTGATTATATGTGTATTAGAGAGTATTGGGAATGGGATAGTCAGCCTTGAAGGCTCCAGGGGGAGAGAGCTCTCTGACTTCCCTTCCCAGCAAATCTACCATATTCCTTCCTTGCTCCCCATACTCTTCTCTGCTCGATTATTGACAGCATTCACCCTCAGAGAGGAAGAGGGAAAACAGTCTGCCCTTGCCCCAGAATTATTTCAGGATTGGGAGGTGTTCCTTGTTCCCACCCCAATCCAAAAGAGAAGAGAGACAGCTGTGCTTTCTCCTATAATGGGGGATTCGCCACCAGTGGCATCCTGGGGTGTCTAATTTTGACAGCCAGTTTCTGACATCATGTAAGAAATATTTGTCCCAAATCCCAGAGGATGATGTGGGATAAGAAAATGTAGGAATATCTGATACTCTAAGAAACGGGATGATTTGGCTCTTTAAAGCATAAGGGCAAGGGCAAGGGCAAGCATTGTGTTTTTAGCCCCAAGACAGAGCATGAAAGGCCTTTCAGAGTGGAGCTGACAGACTGCACATGTCCAGGCAGCCTACCTGCCTGGTCTCTGATCTCTGGGCATCACATGCAGTGAACTCCAGGAGGAGGGGGCTCCTAAGGACCACGCACTTAGCAGTCACCACCTGACTCTAGCGGCACTAATGGGTTCTGTTATCTCATAGAGACCCTTGTCTGCAGATCAGCAAAGCGGAAGGAGATGGCAGGTTAAAAATACTCTGTTAGCAGAGGCTTAGGTAGGGGGCTGTGTTATGGGGCTGTCAGGGAGAGAGAGAGAGAGAGAGAGAGAGAGAGAGAGAGAGAGAGAGAGAGAGAGAGAGAGAGAGAGAGAGAGAGAGAAACAACCTCAGGAGCAGGAACTGAAGCCTCTGGACCCTCAGCTTCTCTTTCACCTATAATTTGAATTAACCCAGTGACTGGCAAAGGACTGGGGGCAAGAGATTAATTCTGACTAGGCAGTTATAAACTGGGTCATGTGGCCTCCCCGCCACAGCTTGTTGTTGGTCATTAGTGTGGTGGTATGCCACAGGCATCTATGGGAAGCTGATTTATTTTCTATCTCATACCTCTTACTCAGGAAAGGCAGTGGGGCCTAAAGGGAGGAGACATTTATACACTCCCTTCAGAAAATATTTGCATTGAAGTGTGTGTGTGTGTGTGTGTGTGTGTGTGTGTGTGTGTGTTGGGGGCGTCTTCCACACACGGCCTTACTGCAGCCTTGCAGTGATAATTACTACCCAGGTCTGCATTTAGGGGAACAAGACTTTGAGAGTTTGAGACTACCCACAGAAGAGACAGTGGGGAGCTCCAAGAGAATCCTGGAACTTCCTGTTAGAGCTCATTTTCTATGTCTCTCAACCTTGTTCTCTTAACCCTTAGATCAGGGAGAACTCATAGGGCTCTCCCTACTAGCCTAGGGTAAGATCTCTCTCAACTCCATTAGTCTTCATATCCTACAGACACCCAGGTGCCATTCTTTTGTCTAGGGCTGGCCTATGGCTGGTCTAGCACTAAGCTGGCTATAGGATCATTTGTCTCCATGACCACGATAAGGACCAGAGAGAGGAGGGGAAGTTCACAGCTTTCATGTCCTTAGGTCAGGCTCAGGACTGAGGCCAGAGGAACCTGAGGCTTTGAGATGGGACTTTATACTTTCACATGTGGGCCAGGTCACCTGGGTCTCATTTTTCAAATGGAGAAAGCAAATGCTCCTCAAGTCAATGACAAACCCTCAGGGCCAACTGTTTCCCCTGTTGCTGAGAATGGTCCCCCTCAGACTGACTGAGGGCCATGAACTGAGAGCTGCTTTTTTGTATTCAGTCTCTTCTATGGTGGTCCAAGAAGAGACTCTGAAAAGGAAGCCCCCTACCTATCCCCCACACACCCAGCACACAAGAAAGATGGTAAGGCCATATTATATTTTTCATGTTGAACATAGAGCATGGAAAGGAACCAACCAGAAGTAGTGAGATTTTGAAAGAGAAAATCAAACCAGAGTAGCATAGGAGGCCAGCAATTCGACTCTGGAGTTTTATTCCCATTTATTTCTCTAAGGGCTTATGATCTAGGTTGCTGCCTAGAAAAGAGGCATTGGCTGGGGGACTCACTGAGCATCAGTAGGCCTCCAAAAGATGGGAAGGCATGGCTATGGACCTGTTGGAACTTGTGGGGGCCTGGAAAGGCCAGGCTCACTCATCATTTCAAATGTGCCTGAATACCTCCTGTACAAAGTATGGTGGAGGCAGAGTCGACTAGGGTGGCCCCTGCCATAGCACCTTCTATTGTGAGTGAATGACACAGATACCCATGAAGCTCAGCGACAAAGGCACATGAAACCTTCTGGAAACCTTTTGACTGCCTATCTGTAGTCAAAAATGAAAGACAAAGTACAAGGGTCTGGGGTTACAGAGAGGAAAACCAACCAATGTATATAGTCATATAAGGAGGTTTGCAGAGAACACAAAATAAGGGTTTATGCAGAGAATTAAGAATTAACCAAAGGTACAGGGCTGTTGATAGAGTTGGAGGAAGGTTAGGGATGCAGTTGGCATTGACTTAGGAGAGGTTCTCTTTCCCTTTTAACTCTATGGATGCTGACCTCTGGTTTTAGTTCCTCCCCTTATGTGGCCTATTCACACACTCTGTTCCCCACACCCCCAGTCCTCAGCAGAATAGGATTCTCTATGGTGCTCCTTCAACTCTGCATAGCACCAGAGTCTGCACCTGGGGCACTGAGTGAGAGAGAGTTCCCAAAATAGAGAGGGAGCTTGGGGCTATGGTGGAATGTGTGTGCTGACTCCATGTGTTTCTAGGTCACCGGGGAGCATCAGTTAAACAAAGAAAATGCACATATAACTTCCAAGCTTCTCATCTCGTGATGCTGATTTTAACCTCCTCTCTCACTACATCTTGTCCCAGAATTACTAATGCAGACTGTCCCAACTATTCGTTTGATAGAGCTTCTGAATGAAAAGAGCTCAGAGGGAGAGGAAAGTAAGCAGGGAGAGGAGAGTGAGGGAACTGTGCCCTTTCTCCACACCCACTCCTAGCAGAGTAAGCGCTAATACATTAATTACCTAAGTAGTTTTGAATGGACTCCATCACACCTCATTGTCTGTAGCTGCCATTCCCTGGAGGAGCTGTAATAGACTCAGTGTACACTATATAATTAAATAGCAACACATGTGTCCCCTGCCCAGTGCTGGGATGCTTGTTTACTTGTGCTAATGAGAACTGGCATGACCTTGCTGATGTGAGGCCTATCAAGGCAGGAGACAAGCCATGAATCTCCTAAAGGGGAGGGGCCCATACCCCAGCCCTCCCTTTTCTCATGATACCCACCCTTCCCCACCTGCTGCTCCTGGGAGAGCATCTCATACTGGACCCCCCAGAAGTTTCTGACACAAGCCAGGGTACCGTGGATCCCTTGTCTCTAGGGATAAAGCTGCAGTTGGCTGCATGTGCAGCATGATGATTTTGTTTCTGTTTCATACAAATTTTGGTTATTTAGCAGGCTCAAATACCAATTCCCTACTGAAATTCCTGTTGTTTAGCCTTCCTCCACAGGCTCAGCAGATGCAAATTCAAGCACTTGGCCACTCCCCTAGCCTGGCCCTTCACAAGATTGTGTTCTGGCTTCTGTGAGGCCAGGTTAATGCCACTGGGACAGGTTAACAATGCAGGTGTTCTGTGTCAGAAGACTTCAGTGCAAGCCCTAATGTTGCTGCTTACTGGCTGGGAAAACTTGGTTACATCCTCTCAACCTAGAGCTTTCATTGACTTCTGTCTCAGTAACTTTTCTATTGCCATGATGAAATACCATGACCAGGGTACCCTTTAAAAGAAAATAACTAATTGGGCTTATGGTTTCAGATGGTTAAAGTCCATTATGGCAGAGCAAAAGCATGGTGGCAGGAACTCCTGAGAGCTCACATCTTAAAACCCCAAGCAGGAGTCAGAGAGAGCATACTGGAAATGATGCAAGTCTTCTGAAACCTCAAAGCCCACTCTGTGATGTACTTCCTCCAACAAGGCCACACCACTCCTATTCCTTCCCAAGTAGTTCCACCAACTGGAAACCAAATATTCAAACATATGAGCCTATGGAGACCATTCTCATTCAAATCACCACTACTTGTAAGGAAAGTAGGGGCAACAAATACCCAGGGGATGTCAGGACTGAGCACATTAACTGTGGAGAATGGTACTTCTGAATGTTTGTACATCTGTCCCTCCTTGTCCTCTGCAGATGGGGTCAGGAACTCTGCCTAGGGGAGAGCACTATGTGCCCTCCCTTATTCTTGGCTTTTGGTTAGCAAGTAGACTGTTCTAAAGTAAGACAGATCACTGTAATGCATCTGTGTTCTGTTTTGTTCTCTGATTTATCCTGAACTTTTAGAAGAATGGCCAGCATGCAATAAATGCCCAGTAAATACTGAATAACCAAATGCCCTGTTTCTCTTACTTAATACTATCATAAGCCCTTATGCTGAGTACATGGGTCTTATTTTGAAGAAGTGTACATCAACTCAGAGAAGTAAATGTCTTGCCAGGTGTCTTAGTTTGTTTTCTGTTGCTGTGATAAAATGCTGACCAAAAATCAACTTAGGGAGGAAAGGGTTTATTTTAGCTTACAAGTTACAATCCATCACTGAGGGAAGCTCAAGGCAGGAACTGGAGCAGAGACCATGGAGTAATGCTGCTTATTGGCTTACTGGCTTGCTTAGCTACCTTTCTTATACAACCCAGGACTATCTGCCTAGGGGGTGGTACCACCCACATTGGGCTATGCCTTCTTCCTTCAATTAGTAAATAAGAAAATGACCACAGGCCAGTCAAGAGGAACCAATTCCTTGATTGAAATGTCTTCTTCTCAGCCTATTCTAGTTTGTGTAAAATTGACAAACTAACCAGCACACCAGGGCACATGACGGTCCTGGGACAAAAACTAAAGTGTCTGAATTGAATGATTTTTTTTGTTTGTTTTTGGTTTTTTATTTGTTTGTTTTGTTTTTTTCTGTTGTTTTTAGGAGTTCAAGAGCTGGGGGCATCTTGATTTATTAAAAAAAAAAAGGAGGGTGAGTAAAGACAGAAAGAAGATAAGCAGTGTGATTTTAAAGTATGCTAGACCATGTTATGGAGAGGTTAATGAGTTTGAACAGATCTTAATTGGTTCTATGTGGACAGATAGGGGCACCCCAGTGAGTCTAATTTCAACACATGGCCATAAAAGCAGGACTTTGAATTCTCAGTAGATACAAGAGGAAAGACCTCTGGGAGGCACGCCAGGCTCCCCCAGGACCATGGACTTCAGACTCTACCTCATGATCATTTAAAAGCTGCTTGTCTCTTCATTGGTTTGCTAGGCTAGCTTGCTAGTTTGCACTCTGTACAGCGAATTCCCTAGAGAGGGTCAGAGTTGTCCTCCCTAAGGACTGTGAGGTTCCTGGATGGAGGCATTGGTTTTTAGAACAGTTGGGTTGGGGGATAGATGGCCCCTCCTTTCAAGAACTCCCACTCTGATCTTTGGAAAAGGGTCAGATTGGAATGACAGGGCACACACACTCAAACACTGATAAACATGGACAGATGGATGGACACTGCAGACCCAGACATACATACTCAAACACTGATAAACATGGACAGATGGATGGTCACTGCAGACCCAGACACACATGCTCAAACACTGATAAACATGGACAGATGGATGGACACTGCAGACCCAGACACACATACTCAAACACTGATAAACATGGACAGATGGATGGACACTGCAGACCCAGACACACATACTCAAACACTGATAAACATGGACAGATGGATGGACACTGCAGACCAGACACACATGCTCAAACACTGATAAACATGGACAGATGGATGGACACTGCAGACCCAGACACTCATACTCAAACACTGATAAACATGGACAGATGGATGGACACTGCAGACCCAGACACACATACTCAAACACTGATAAACATGGACAGATGGATGGACACTGCAGACCCAGACACACATACTCAAACACTGATAAACATGGACAGATGGATGGCATAACTACAGGGCCTGGAAGAATTTAGATTCCAGATAGGTTGGTTATATATGGTCAGGAGTCTGGACCATTCATTCACCTTTCAGGGTAGAAAGTTAAACTCATTATGTTTTTTGGTCCTCACAGTGGACTGGATATGCCAGAGATATGTCCCAAACTAGATTAGGGTTGGATGTAAAAGTATATTTTGGGTGCACCTGGATGTGCTTAGGCTAGGGTCACTGTCTTAGAACATAGGCTGAGGCATGGAAGCCAAGGTAGACTGGGTCTGAGGTTCCGGCTGGGGCTCACAGGGGCAGAGAGGTTGGGATGGGATTCAGGAAGGAGAGAAAGGAGACAAAGTAGCACATGTGTAGGAGAGCAAAGGGACCTAGGTGAGCAGAGGAAGAGGAACCTGGAGCCTCTTTTAGTGCTGCTGCATCACAAAGCAAGTCACTTTCCTTTTATGGCCTTGGGTGTCAGAGGGTGGGGGAGGTGGAGGGGTGGGAAGAGCATTCAAGCCAGAGCGCGAGGGCTTCAAATTGAATGAATTCAACAATCTTTATGACTCTTAGGAAAAATCCGGAATTTCAGGCTGACCACTCCCTCCCCAATATCTGAACTGTGCTAGCCACTAATCATAGAAACTAGGATCTGTGCAAACTTTTTCAGCTACATGTGGGGCATGTGTGACTTCTCATCAGATATTCCCTGACTCCTCTCAGTCACAGCCCTTCATTTCCTCAAATGCAGATGGCTTTGTTTTCCAAACTTGATAGATGCTGACAGGTATATTGTTCCCAGCATCTCCAGACTGCCAGAGGCTGCTTAAGTCAAATGGTTTTCTTTCCCCTAATAACTCAGGTTTTTTTTTCCCCCTCTCTCTCTTAAAAAAAAAAAAAAAAAAAAAGGTCTTTTTAAAAAGTGCCTCTTTTTTACCTTAAAGAGACAGAGTGTCATTTATCTTCCTCTTTGCTCAAAGTCAAATGAACATTAAACAAAGCCCAACCTGCCTTGAAGCAGTCATTTGTGACTGGAGGTTGGGGAGGGAGAGGAGTCTGGTAGACCTTGGAGACCACATCCTGGGACTGGTGACTGACAGAGCTAGGCGAAGCAGGCATGTGTGAATGCTTTGCACAGTAGTCCGGAGGAGAAGCACAACCACCCACAGAGCAGGAGAAAAAGGGCCCAGTGAGATCGGACAGTAGCCAGGCACAGGAGGTGGGACTAGCCAGTGGGTAAAGGGACTGGTTTGACCAAGCACAAGAAAAAGGGACAAATCTGATGTTATAGCCAAAGCCCAATAGACCTCACAATGTGATTCTGACATCACAAGATCACTTTAGCCTTTAGGATTGCCCTCAGTGCTGATAAAGCCACCCTTTACTTGGTTAATATACTCTGTTTAATGAGCAACAAACCATTATTGGCTGATTCACCACCCAGTTCCTAAAGCACTATTTGAGTGATAAATATCCTAGTATAAAAATAGTCTTTGTTCTCAAGAATTCCACAATCTAACCAAGAAGAGACAGGAAAAAAAAAAACACCTAATAAGGCATGATGTCAGTGAGCTGATACCTGATGGAGATGTGAGTGTTGGGGCTCTGAGACATCAGTGTGCCTGGGGAAGCATGGCTCCTGGGTACTGTCATGGGGGGCACCATATCAGGCTGCAGTATGGTCTATTATCAAGATGGGCTACAATATGGATCATTGTAGAATATGCGGCAATGTGGACCATCTCAGCATAGATTGTAATCAGGACTGCCATCTGAAGATGGTTGTAAAATACACCAAGGACACATAGATTAAGTGAAAATAAAGTTATTCTGGCACTTGGTCCTAACTAGAGAACCATGAAGATGGTGATGAGCAGCTGCCATGCATAGCCATATCACTACCAATGATGGAACTTACAGACCAGTGAGATCTGATCATGCTTGGGAAGTCTCTTTCTATCAGAGGTGAAGGTGGTAAGGCAATCTTACTGAGACCTAGCTTTTACTGAATGCATATTCTGGAAAGCTATGACTCTGTTTCTGCATATCCCATCAAATCCTTGAAATAAATGTAATCCTTAAAATATGAGTTACCTTCTCATTTTAGAACTGTGAAAATAGAGAAACTACTAGTTTTAAGAACTTGCCTAAATTATATTCTAGACTGTTCTCTTTAATTATAAAATGATAACAGCTTTTAGAATCCTACAGATGAGGATTAAGTAAGCAAATGTGTGTGAAGTGGGCAGCACATTATCCAAAATATAGATGGTAATTCATAAATATTGGCCATTGGCATTGTGACCTGGGCCTGAGGAAATGATGCAAAGTATGTGCACAACCCTAAGACAAGCAGAGTTCTGGGTCTTTGTTAACTCACTTACTGTGTATGCTGAGGGATGAGCACTTAGAAAGGTAGATGAAATTCTTCTGCAAATAGCCAGGGATAGCTGTGTTGGGCTTTGTGAAACAGTGTGTTCTGCTCCTTTCCCTATTTTTACCTCACTACTTTGACACTGCCTTCAAAAAAACAATTCCAGTGTCCTTCCAATCGTTATTTCTTCCTATCTCCCCTGCACTGCCTACTGGACATGCCCCCAGCACTGCCCAGCTATGACTGGCATCTAGGGCTCACAAAGGTCTGAGCTTATCTCAGGCAGCTGATCGAAGCACGTCTTGACACTTACCTCACCATGTGGAGCCTGGCTTCTGAGTTCACTGGTTGCTGACTGTTCCATTTGCTACCACCTTCTCTAACAAATCCTAGATGTCTGACAGGCTGATTACAGCATACCTTTGGCCAACACAAACCTTGTCTATTGATTCTCATTCACAGATGTGGGACTGAGATTTGGGTCTCTGGCCTCACCCTGGAGTGTGGGGGTCCTTTGGGAGGTTACACAGAGCTACTGTTTGTATTCAGTGGAACTTAATAGAGGTATAGGAGGTAAGTTATTCAAGCTGACTAGATGCAAAAGAGTCCTCTAGCACCTCAAGTGAGACCAACTGACCTAGTGCTGTGGGCAGAGTCTGGTGCCTTAGGGTTTCTATTTCTGTGAAGAGACAATGACCACAGCAACTCTTACAAAGGAAAATATTTCACTGGGGCTGGCTTACAGTTCAGAGGTTTAGTCCATTATTGTCATGGTGGGAAATATGGTGGCACACAGGCAGACATGGTGCTGGAAAAGTAGCTGAGAGTTCCACATCTAATTCAGCAGGCAACAGGAAGAGAGAGTGATACTGGGCCTGGCTTGAGCTTCTGAAACCTCAAATCACCCTCCTATTCCCACCCCTCACCCCATGACACACTTCCTCCATCAAGGCCACACTTCAATAATGCTACTCCCTATGAGTCTATGAGGGCCATTTTCATTCAAACCACCACATCTGGTGAAGAGTTTAACAATAAACAGAGGGCTTTGAGCAATCCTGCCCTCTCTGAGTATAGCTGTCTTACTGGCTCATGCAAGAGGTGTTGCTCCAAATGGCTAAGAGCAGAACCCAGAGCCAAGCTCTCCAAGTTGGATTCAGATTGCTGGTGCTTATGGAAACTTCTGAGCAGCTATATCTAAAGTACTCAAAATATGAGCTGGTGCAGGAAGCATTAGTTGTGTTTCCCAGCATTGCTGCCTTATTTCTATGACATCAGGGACATGGGCTTGGTGAGGCTTCTGAAGAGCTCCTGAAAATCCTATGGTTCTAGTTTCCTGCACTGTGAGCCCTGGTTAGATTTTAGACTTATCTAGGATTTGCTGAATGCTTACCACATGTGAATTTATTATCTCAATTATCTTATTTAATTATCTTGAAACAAGCCCTGTGAGCCTCATGTTATATTAATCAAGAGACAAGACAAGGAAGGCTCAGAGAATCCCAGTGAAGTTCTCAATATTGCACAGCAGATATGTGGCACAGCCCAGGATCTCTCTGCAGTAGGACAAAAGAACAGATTGACCTTTGATACAGAGCTGTCTCATCTGCTGAAGATGCAGGGACAACTCCTTGCCTCCCACTATTCAGGCATATCAAGGGCTGGGCTAAGTGTGTGTGCTGAGTCCATCTCAAGGGTAAGTGGAGAGCTTGCCAATAAAAATGTTACCAGCTGAACCAGCATTAGCCAGCCATATTGGATATGAGATGAAGGGAACTAGCGTTAATCCTCTCATTACCAGCCTGACCTGCAAGAGGGCAGCCAGTTAGAACTCAGGCAACATCTGCTACTGCAGCCTGCTCAACTCTCATTCTTGGAAAATATTGCTTGAGCACAAGTATTCCATGATGCAGGATGTGACGGTGTGCATGGAAATATTGTGAGACTGTTTGCATCCATGCAGATATTGTATATAGGCACTATATATATGCAGACACTATTTTTGCATGTACATACATGGAGACACAGTGTGTTTGCATGCATACACTGTGTGCATATATGTAGATATTACATACATTTCATATGTGAAGACACTGTGTGTACACATGGTGACAGTGTACCCGTGTTCAGATACTATATGCATATATGCAGACACTGTGCATGCATATGTAGTCATGTATGTGAATAAAGACATTTCATTCATACATTTAGACACTATGTGTGTGCACTGTGGATAGTTGTAGATACATGTATGTATAGAACATTGAAACACATACATCAGAGAAAGTAGAGGACCAAAGCTTCAGCTTTTTGGAAAGAAGTTAATGGAGTGCATGTGCCATGTCTCTGAGTCAAGTGTCTCCAGGGAAGAGTCCTTGGACCAGATGCCAGTCTTACAGTTACCATGTAGCTGTTTTTTTTTTTTTTTCAAATGTGTCCATGGCTTGCCTAGTACTGCAAGGGCTGTGCCTACCAACTTGTCCTAGCTACTTTTAGCAAGGAGCTTGAAATGTGGGAAAGAAGGAGGAGGTGGAGACTTGAGAAGGCCTGGCAATTATTTGTATGGGGTGTTGGGGAGAGGGAAGACTCTCCAGAGTGCTGGTGCTGTTCTATTCTTGCAGAGGTGCCAGGGGGAGAGGAGGAGGAACACAGAAGGTAGAGTCATAAGGAGCCCCTGTGGGTAGAGGTAGGAGGAAGTAAACTCTTAGAGAAGGGTAGAGGCACTGTCCAGCTCCCTAGATGGTCATCAGCCAGATGTGAAGAGCATATGGAGGAGATGGACTAGCGAAGAGCGCCGAATGGAGGTTTTAAAGGAAGAGTGGAAAAGACAGGTGACAAAATCTGCATTCCTAAGCCATTCAGTGGCAAGTGAGAGGATTGTCCATGCCCTTGTTAGGAGGATGCCAAGATTCCAGGGGTTGACAGGCATTAAGCTGACTGGCCAGTAAGCCCCAGGGATCTGCCTGTCTGTCTCCACATCCCCAGTGCTGAGATTACTATCACGGACTGTTATGCCTGGATCTTTTATCCATATGTGTTGGTGATCAAACTCAGGTCCTCATGCTTGTAAGGCACATGTTTTACTGACAACTGAGCCATCTCCCCACTCCTTTGCTTTGAGTTTTCCCCTGGCCTATACCCAGCAGGATACCCTACTCTTTAGTAACCCTTCAGCTTCCTCTTTTCCAGGTAAACAAGCTGGTGTCTCATGGTCTTCCTCAGCGTCTTTGAGATACAAGGGGAGTTGGTTTTGGCTCCTGCTGATCTGAAACCTACCTGGTGCTGGGAATTCTCTGGCCAGGTTTGGCCTGTTACTGTTTTGCAAAACCTGGGACAGCTGGGAGCCAGCTGTGGTTAGTATGTTGAACACTAGTGGCTCCTGCTTGGCTTAGGAACAGATTTCCATGGCTGTCCACCATCTCTCTACAGAGGAGATGGCTGACTCAGCAGAATCTGGGAGGTGAAGGTGTAAGATAGGAGACCCTTCCCTGAAGAGGGTATGAAAACTAATGTAGTGCTGCATTGAGAGAGGGCTGAGGGGAAGATAGAGAAGTGCTGATGGAGAAAACACACTATGTTCTTACTATGTTCAAGCCTGGACCACTAATCCCAGCTGAGCATCTCACAGTGAGACAGGGTCTCAAGCATAGAACATGGCCACTCCATCCTGAGGAGGCACCTCCCTCTCCTCTGCTGCATTGCTTCAGCACTGGTAGGTCTTACGAACAAGGACACAGAGTATCTATAACCCCTAGGAAGGGATAGAAGTTACTGACTTGAAGGAAGGAGCTATAATGTGGCCTCAGAAAGATCCTATCAGGATAAAGAAGGTCCCTGAACAACTAGACAACTAGTGAAGTCTCTTGTCTCCATGGTTCTGCCCTTGGCCTAGATGCCTGAAATGGAGACCTGAAGCAACTATGTCTTTAACAGTAACCAGCATTCTCCTGGCAAATGGACTGGAAGCCTGAGAAGGCTGTTCATAGACTCACTGGGGGACAAGGCCCTGGGGAGCAGAGCTCAGCCTTTATGGAGAGTTAATAAAGGTAGTCTTCCTGAGAATGTGTAATAAAACCTGGCAACCAGAGAGTAAAGCCTTACAGTTGAAAGATACCTAGAGGCTTAGGTGGAGTTACAGGGTGGACCCAGGTTAACACTATTCATTGTATTTCTGTCCCTGTCTGAAGCAACTGTGCAGACCCTTTCCCCCCACTCCTGTTGGCACTTTTAAGTTTACAATGGCTTTAGTTTGATCTAAGGTCATAGTGACCACTAAATATACGAGGAACAAAGGAGCCCACCATTTCACAAGTGAGAAGGTGGAAGTCAGAGGAGGCTACCTCCAGAATTAGTTTCTATAGCATGTTTAATCAGAGGACAGGGCTAGATGACTAAAATTTATACTGAAGAAGGGTCCTAATACCTGAAACTAACTCTGGGACTATCCATAGATGGTGTCTGTGACCCCTATATTTCTCCAGGCTTGCACATGTCAAAAATCTGTCTTACCTTCTGAAGCAAGGAACTTAGCCACCCTGAGTTTGGGCTCTGAGACTGTATTACAGCATTGACTACAGCTGTGATGGGGTCAGGGACATAGGCTCCAAACAGAATGGAGTGTCATTGCCAGAGTGTTGATGGAGGCAGCAAGGCTTTGAAAAGATAATGTTCCCAGGTGGGCAAGACCATGAAGAGACTCTCTGTGCAAATAGAATGTGCTAGGGAGAGTACCTAGACTTCACCAAGAAAATACAAGTGAGCAAAGAGGCTAAAATCTTGGTGTGTCCAGAGTGTAGCCCATGCTGAATTAAAGGCTAAATCCTGGAGTTATCTTTCATAATTGCACATCTGAGTATGCCCTTACTTATTCAAAGAACTCAGTGGTTCCCCTAGGTTACAGACCTAGCATGTCTTTCAAGATTGCTAATAGCAGGGCCCTCAGCTAGCCTTTGCAGCCAGCAGCTCCTCTGTCCTTCAGGTCTGGGCTGCCCTAGCTCCAAACTATTTGTGGTTTATTGGACCTGCTGGGTTTGAATTCACACACAGTGCCTTTGCACAGATTGGCTGCTGCCAGAGAGTAGACTTCAGTTTATTCTCCAGCTCTAAACTCCTTGGGTTTACAAGTCATGCTCAAGTGCCTGATTTTCTTTGATGTGTTGATGACTTTCATAGGCTGTTATTCATTTCTTGTGCTTCCAGCTCTCAGCACTGGTACAGATATCTGTCTTGATGCTATCCTATGGTGCTCCTATTGTTAATACATGGTAAGGCTATGAGTCAGTCACCTTTCCATTTTCCCCAGCTAGCCTATGCAGAATCTGAAACAGGGCCTCTCTGTTCACTGGGTGCGAACCAGATAGAAATGCAGATTTTAGAACAAGACTGCCTGGATTGCTAGCTTGCCCCACCTCCTGCCAGCTATCCTACCTTAACATCTCCCTGCTTTTTATTGTCTTGTTTGGAAAGTTTGATAACACCCTCAGGGTTATTATGAAGATAAGGAAAGAATATATGCTGAGCTCTAGGGAAGTGGCCATGAGTAAGTCTCACAAGAGTGTTTACTACAATAACCACAACCTTCTGAATGAAAGTTGACATGGAAGTTGCAAGCTAGTCACATTTTTCCAAAGTGGAAAAAAAAAAAACAAAAAAACAAAAACTCAGAAAAAGTGCTACCTGGTCCAGGGACAGGCAATGCAGTTCCAACAAGTGACACTTTAGAACCAGCCAGCAGTTAGCCAATGGCCTGCAGAATAAGGTCTCTAGGCTAGCAGCAGTGGCCTCATCTAGGAACTTGCTAGAAATGTCAGTTCTCAGTTCCCACCCCAGGCCAGCATATTACATTAGAAACCCTGGGGTGAGGGCAGTTAAACTGTAAAGTGATTCTGACAATCTCTCAAGTCTGAGGACCCCTGGGCTAGATGCTGCCCACTTCTTGTTACCCACATGTAGAATGTGCCTTGAGATTTCTATTCTGTTACTAAAAATAATCATGAATTTCTCCTGCTGCTTGAACACATCCCAGGTAGAACTTGCTCCTGTTTCTGGGATATAACATAGATGCATATGACTGCCTCTACATTACACATGGACTTGCATGCCAGTACCTGTGTTCTTTTTTTTCTTCAAAGGGAAGGCAGAGAAAAGACAGACTATGGACACTGTTTTTGCCAAACAATCCCTAACCTTCTGGAGCAGAGGGAAAGGGAAGTCATTGCAAATAGCCTTGGAAAGCCTGGCTTCAAGGTGCATATAATGTGCATATGGGTGTCTGTTAGGTGTGAGGACAGTGGGCATGGAGATAGTGCCACTCTGCTGTGCTTGAAGCTCAACTAGAGAAAGGAACAGGTGGGGGAATCATGAGAGTAGGCCTGACTGTGGGAGGAGAGTTTGGCTGGAGTCCAGTGTACCCACAAAGGCTTATGTGGTGAGTCAGGCTGGCTGGCCCCCCGCCTCCTGGAGAAAGCCTAGAATGTCAACTGAGGGAGTAAACCCTCAGGGTGCTGTGTGCCCCCACTTTCTTTATAGAGGTCCATATGTGTAGAACTAGAAACATCCTCCCCCCACCTCACACTGCACCTGGGCCCTGGGCCCTCTTGCTAGGAACTCAATTTTGAGTGTATTGACAGGCACAATGTAACTCTGTATCTATGAAAGTGGGGGATTAGAAGAGTTCCTGTAACACTCTTTAAATATAGCCAGTTTAGGATGATATAGGGAGAGCAGTGTCCAGAGACCTGGCTAGCAGCATCATTGTTAGCATTATCCAGAAGCTTGTAAGGTTAGCATTAGGAGGTAAAACACCCAGACCCCATCCAAGACCTGGTCAATGAGAAACTCTGGGGTAAAATCCAGCATCTACATCATGTGTCTTGCAGGAGAATGATGAATGCCCACACTAGAGGCTTAGGGCATGGATTGAAGTCTTTTTCTTGCCTTGAGTAGAGGGGCACATGCTCCCTATCACAAAGGTTCCTCCCCCTTGCCCTAGCATTGACCCCTTCCATCCAGTATCCACACATGGTGATGGAGGGACAGGCCTGGGCAAGGGAGTTTCTGGTGACATAAATGGACAGCAGTACTGAGGGTAATAATGGGGAACAAGAGGTGGGGAGGCTGCCACAGCTCATTTTCTCTTAATACAAAAGCCCAGGGGAGGCCTAAGCCTCCTTGCCATTGAAACTGTTAAATTACAGGATGATGACCGTGATATTACCAATAATGATGATAATAGCACCAATCAGGCAGGGTCAGACAGGCACTTTTCCATCCTGGGTCATAGGGGAAGGTACTAGCTTTGGGGTGCTTGCGTCTGAGTTAGAGAAATCCTGGATTCTAGCCAGCCCCACTCCTATGCCAGGTGTGCAGCCGGGGCTCCCAGTTCCCTATCCTCTCCCCTCCTGCCAGCTCCACCCTATAGTCAGTCATCCCTGGGCTAGGTGATGACTGGGGAGGCAGCTGAAGCAGCAGCGACTTGATTCTCCTCTGCCTGACTATTCTCGGGGTCACAGAGTGGAAGTGGTCTGTCTTGGAAAGTGGAGGACAGCCCTGGCAGCAAAGGGAGATCTCCACTGCAGGCAGGTGAGGGCCCTGGAGCCCTGTTAGCCTCCACCAGTGGGGCAGGAGGATTCAGCCATCCTTAAGTTACTTGGGTTAGACTTTCCCTTGCTCTCTCCCTCCTCTACCCTCAGGCGTAGAATAGAGGTAGCCAGAATAGAGAGCCCTGATGTCTGGAGAAGAGATCTGGTATTGCCTTCTACCCTAGTCCTCAGCTGTCCACCCTGGTGCAAGAATATTGTTCTTATCTTTCAAGTGTTTGCCCTGCATGAAATACTTCCCCAAATGTTGCAGTTTCCAGAGGAGCAAAAGGAACTGATCTCTTCCCTCTGGCTGCCTCAGCCCAGCCCCCACTATAGGGCTTCAAACAGGAGGAAATTAGCACAAGGCCCCCTGTCATCACAGGCAGTAACTTGTGAACATGTGCTGAGGTTGTTTCTTCTGGACAACAGAGCTTTAGAGCAGCTCACTGGGGCTTGTATTTTCTTCTCTTTTAAATAACTGTGTATATGTTAAAGTCATTAAGGGTGGAAAGGGGATGGAATGGGGAGTAAAGGCCATTATATGGGAGGAAAAGAAAAATGACCTGTCTTCAGGCTGTCAGCAGAGGAAACGCCTCTGCATCAAGCGGAGAGGGGCCAGGCAGAGGCAGGTGCGGAAATCTCTTGAGTGCAGGGAGGTCAGAGAGGAGGCCCTCACAGTGACCATCACTCAGCTTCTCTGGGACCCACCCAGCAGTGGCCATGGCTAACTGTGAATGGACTGTCCCCTGTTCATGTATTAAAGAACCACCAACAGAGAAGATGTCTGAGCAAAAGTAGCAGAGAGATGATGTTTACAGCCCTTCTGAGTGTTGGGGCCCTACAACATACTCTGTAGTCACTTTTGCAGTGAACCTCATACACAGGAAGGTATGGTTATCACCCCTATCTCACAGAGGAGGAAACTGAGTCACTGCTTAGATATTCTTCCTAAGCCACACAATTTGCATGTGGTAGGATAAGGATGGAGATATAGGTTCCTGGCACTATATCTGAGTCTTTAGAGACTCTGCTGTAGTTAAGACAGGCTATGGGTTGGTGCCCAGACCCCACTTCATAGTAAGTGTGAGGAGTTAGTACAGGCATCCAGGTGTGAGTATAAGGAAGACTGTAATAAGGGGAACAGGAGTCATAGATAAAAAGAGCAAGTGGCTTGTGTAGGTCAGCTTGGGTTATGATGTCTCCCTCTATGAGCTGTGAAGGATGATGAGGCTGGTACCTTTGGAGCTCCAAACTCAGCCATGTGAGCATTCCTACCTAGCACATAGGAGATACTATCTTCTACACCTGAGTCTTTAAACTCTTCCCTTTAGGAGAAAAAGATAGAGGTATTGAGGGCCACCAGAGATATCAGAGCAGCACCTGCCACTGAACTCCAAGGACCACCATCTACTCTATGTGCCAGCTTCCTCACTCCAATCAGCCAGGCCAAACAAAACACTCTGAGGATAGGCTGTCTGTGGGTCCTTTCCTGGAGCCGAGGAGAGACGGACAGAAGTAGATAAGAAAAGGTGGTGGTGTCTACTCATCCTTCCTAAGGTATGTATTCTTGAGGGATATGTCTTTATTCTCCAGGACACATGTTCCCAATCACAGCTCAAGTGACAACTCTCCTTTGAGTGTTAAAGCAGCTTGGAAGGATAAAAGTCCAGACCAGGGCAGCTCCCTAGACTTCCCCCACCCCCAGCTCCTCTGCCAAAACATACTGTGAAACAACCCTTGACCTCTATCTCATACTTTCTCTGTTTCAGCTCCTGTCAGCCCTGTTCACTTCCCACCTCCCTGAGGGGTAGACAGCTCAGTAATTTAAGGATCACCAGCAAGAAAGTTGCAAAGGTCAGAAGTCAGGAGGGGATGAGAGGGGAGTTCTCCTTCTCTCCTGTATATGATGAGGCATTCCTCTTAGAGCTCACTTCTTCTTTATCTGCAGACCAGGCTCCTGTGAGCCTAAGACCACTGCCAGGGTAGCAACATGGTCTGTGGATGAAGGCTATGTATATCCTGAAAAAATAAATTTCAGAGTGCAAATGAACATTTTAAAGTTTATTCTGTTTTGGAGTCTTGCTAGAAAGGAAATGCTGCATTCGATTGCCTATAGTTCTTCAACTAAGGGAGTTCCTGATTGGTTATCCAATCCCAAGTGACCAGTCCTACAGACATACATATAGGCAACACTAAATAGACTGTGTGTGTGTGTGTGTGTGTGTGTGTGTGTGTGTGTGTGTGTGTGTGTGTACACAATAGTAAAGAAGAGGTCATTAATTTGGGAGGGAGTGGGAAAGACTTGGGAGAAATTGAAGTGTAGAGGGAATTGTGAAAACAATGTAAATACAGTATTTATGTATAAAATTCTCAAAACATTAAATAAAAAAATGAAAGGAAATGCTATGTTCCTGGGAGATCTCCAATTTAGGAAGTTCTTTCTATTATCTCATTCCCTTTCTGTTATAGCTGCTATAGAAACTAAAGCTAGTTTATTCTTTACCTCTCCTTTCTCCCCACATTAACTGTATAGATTAGTTTAGCTCATCTCAGTCCCAGAGCTTAGAACCTGGGAAACAGCAATATAAACCAGCAGGGAGAGACATGGCTATCTATCTCTTCTTGAGCTCAAAACCACCCAAAACCCTGTAGAGGTTGCACAGCAGCTCTCCAGAGCTTACAAATGTTATCTTCTCCATGCCAGCAGAGGGCCCAGAAAATGACACCTCTGACATTTAGCTCTGGAAAGGCCTTGTTATACAATCTCATCATTGTGCACATAGGGAAACTGAGGCATAGGTGCTATTACTTTACAAGTTAGTAGCTAAACAGGAGCTCTGTGCTCTCTTCTGCTGAAAAAATGAAGCAAAGGAGCAGGGAGTTTTTGCATCTAATACACTTGGCTTCCAGGCCATTCCTAAGGTGGGCAGCTCAGTCAGAGGTACTCAAGTGGCAGGCCTGGCCAATGAATGCATGTTCAAAGCATGTGGTCATATCCCTGGCTTGGGGGACAAATAACGGCCAGGGGGCTGAAATCAGAATAAACAACAGCTTCTTTCCCACCAGGCTTTTTCCACATGTGGAGTTCAGTCAGCTGCCAACCTCCTGGCCTGAAATAGTTGTTTTTTCTTCCCCATTTACCCAGAGGGACCCAGAAGAGTTGCAGTCTCAGGGGAAAGCCTATGCCATTCAGTCTGGCAAAGCCAGGGAGAGCTTTGCTAGGGCTCCTCCCTCCCCAAACTAAGGGTGAGGTCAGAAGAACAAAGGTCACAGATGGATCTGCCTCAGTTTGGGAGGAGGCACATGTGTTTTTATGTGCATGGGAGAGAGGCAGATTGGGGACTGGCATGTCAGACAGGGGAAGTCACCACTGGCTTATAAGCCAGACAAGGTTCAACTTGCATCTGAAGAAGGGCAGCGAGCCCTCTGGAGCCACTTTCTTGAATGTCACCAACATCTCATTTCACCCTCACTCTGTCTTCTGCTCTTTTTTTTTTTTTCTCTTCTTTCCTCTTTGACCTTCCTCCATAGGGAATGGGGGAGGGAGGAGGAGCAGAGGGAGCTGGAAACAGGTCTGCAGAGCCTCTTGGACTCTGCTGACCATCAGCAGCTGAGAGTCCATGTTGACAGAAAAGAAATGAGGAACAGAGGTGGGAGGCAAGCAGATGTAGGCAGCTGTAGCCCCATTCCACTAAGCTCCTGCCTGGTCCCATGCTGTGGACCTGGAGCAGAGGCCAGCTGCAGGAATGGTGTGGGGCATCCTGTGGGGAGCAGGGGCCTCACTCTTGAATACTGTGCCCCTTAGAGCCTTTTGCCCATGAAACAGATCACAGAAAGGGCCTGTGTGATGCTTGGGACTGGGAAATTGGGCTTCCTTGGAGGCAAATAGGGAAACTGTTCTGTGACAATTTACAAAACTATCCTTTCTGCCTGGGCAGCTGAGGGGTGGAGAGTACTTTATGAGGCTACAGTGGAGTCCTAGTTTTTTAAGTTGTTTCTACATTACACTCTGGGATGGTAACAGTGCAGCCACTAACCACACAAAGCTCTTTACCTTTAAGATAAATGAAAGTAAATAAACTAGGAATTTAGACCCTCAGGTGCATGGACAAATTCCAGTCTCCCAGTAGCCACTTATTTGAAACAAAGTTCAGCGCTTTTTTTTCTTTGTTATAGAAAGTTATCTAGGACAGTGCCTTTCTCAAAAGTTCTTACTAAACAATTAAGAGAGAAGACAGTTTACAGACTAGGAGAACATCTTTACCAGCTATACATCTGACAAAGGATTCATATTTATAATGTACAAAGAACTTAAAAAATCTAAACAAGAAGAAATCAAACAACACAGTAAATGAGCTAATGAAATGAACACACAGTTTGCAAAAGAACTATGAAATATCACCCACCATCAGGGGAATGAAAATTAAACTATAGTGAGATCGCATCTCACCCTAGTCAGAATTTCAATCATTAAGAAACCAGAAAATAAGAAATGCTGGCAAGCATGTGGACAAAAGAAAACCCTTATGCACTGCTGGTCAGAAAGTAAATTAGAGCCAGGCAGGCAGTGGTGGCGTAAGCCTTTAATCCCAGCACTCAGGAGGCAGAGGCAGGTAGATCTCTGTGAGTGCAATGCCAGCCAGGTCTACAGAGCTAGATCCAGGACAGGCACCAAAACTATACAGAGAAACCCTGTCTTGAAAAAAAACCAAACCAAACAAAACAAAACAAACAAACAAACAAACAAACAAACAAAAAAACAAAAAAACGAAAGAAAGTAAATTAGTACAGCTACTATGGAAATTAGTATGGAGGTTTCTCAAAAGCTAAAAATAAATCTTCTATATAAGACAGCTTATCCTACTGATTATTTACTCAAAGGACACTAAGTCAACACATCACAGATACAAGTACATTAGTGTTTACTGTAGCATTGTTCACAACAGCTAAGTCACAGAACCAACCTAGGTGTTTAGAAAAATGTGGCATATACACAATGGAATTTTTCAAGCATAAACAACAACAAAGTTATGTCATTTGTAGAAAAATAGATATAACTGGGAATAATTATTAAGCCAGTCTCAGAAAAACAAATATCAGATGTTTTCTTCATTTGCGATTCCTAGATTTTATATGCTCATGTATGATCAGGTATGTATATATGACATGAAAGTGAAACTGTCTATGGGGCAAAGGAGACTATCAGGAAAGGAAGGGGAAGAAAAGGGAAAACAGAAGAATGGGGAAATATGCTCAACACACAATATATACTTGTATGAAAACTTCAAAAATGATTTTAAAAAGAAAGTTCTTACTGGAGTCCAGCTTCTAGTTTTCATTTCTCCTAGATATTCCCAGTGTGCTCCTGAGAAATGAAGCACCAGTAACCCTGAGGATGAGTGTGGGTGGACTGAGATGAGGAGGTGGGAAAAGGGTATAAGAACCTTCTTTCTGCCAGCCTGCATGCTTTCTTTAGCCCACGAGTCTCTTTCCAATACTAAACTTTTCAACCCGCCTGGGAGGAGCTGAGCTGTGCACAGCAGAAGAGAAATTCAGCAAGAAGCTACAGCCAAACAGGTTTTGCAATAACATTTTGCCTCCCATCTACACCCCTGCTTAGAAAAAGTCAAAGAAAGTATAGCAAGCCCAGCCCTAGATAAGGTGGGTGTGGTATCATTAGCTAGCTTACTCATTTTGCCCCTGGCCTCCGATGAGGCAGTGTAAGCAGGAATGGGCTGGGGGACCCAAGCTGAGATGAGGCAGTAATGCTTCACTTGGTTTTGAGAATTGTTGACATGATGGAGATGGAATGAGAGATGTCAAAGACAGGTACAGGACACACCCAGCTAAGCTGCCTACAGGCAGGGACTACTTACCCACCCAAAAAGTCCCTTGGTGGAGAGAAAGCTAGGAGAGTGCTTACACAAGTGTGCATGCACATGCATCATGGTGTTCCAGGGAGATTTCTGGAAAGAATATTCCTTCCAATTTCTCAATAAGCCTCAGCTGTTCCTACATGCTCCAAGAGACCAACAGATGGTCTGGCAAAACAGGCTCCAGAGTTTCTAAAATCAGGGTCTGTCTGTGTTCCTCCAAGGTCAATAGTGCAATTGAGCCTTTTTCCCATGGGTGGGGGAAGAACAAAAATGAATTTGAGGCCATGCCTTTCCTTATTTCAGGCACCCCCACATTTTCAAAAATAGAATGCTTGCTCTTACACTCTGCTCTGAAGATGGGGTTACCCAGGGACCCCAAATTCCAGGCAATTCCCTTTAGGTTCCAAGACCCAACTGAATAGTTAAAGGAAAACTGGTGGTACCAAGCGGGGATTTCAGTAAGTAGGCTTTGTCCAGGAGGAGTACTAGGTTTAGGCCAAGGGCATGGCCACCTCTCCTGGTGCTCCCATTTCTTTCTCCCAGGGTCCGAGACGCTGCAGGGAGATCCCAGGTCAGGTTCCTATTTCAGAGGCTACTTCTCTTCCTCACTGCATAGCTAACTGGCATGCCTGGCATAAACATATATCCATGGAGCTCTCTATAAATATACAAATCTTTAGCTATATATATCATTTCTTCTAAAGACTTGGCAGGAAATCCCCCAGAAATCTTTTCCTTGACACAATAGAAAACCAGTGGAGTCATTGGTTTGATGGATCCTACAAACACAGCTAGAGTTGACCTTTGCAGAATTGCCATCAGGAACCCAAACCCTCCAACCCCTAGCCTCTGGCAAACACAACTTAGTTTCTTAAAGCTGCTACTTTATTCCTGTTGGTCTGTGTCTGAAGGATTTTTAAAAATCTATTGCTTTTGACCCATCACCTTAAAAAATAGCAGGCCTTGTATCTGAGTTCCAGCTGATACCACGAGGAAATGAGCAGGACAATGGAACCACATGTGGAGAGACTGGTGAAGGCAAGGGTGGGATCCTTTGTGGCTTTACAGTGGGTGCCATATCTTGTGGGTGGATGGATGGTAGCATATACAGAAGGTAGCTATCAAGTTTAATCACCATTAGGATCACAAGCAAGGATTTGGTAGGTCTCCTGATGAGGATACCATTGATAAATAGGGGAGGTACTAGGAATACAGCTCAGAGCTGGGAAAGTGACCTTGGCAATGGCTTTCAGAAGGAGTTATCTATTTTCTTTCAGTGCAGATTTTCACTGTCTTCATTGCCCTACATCAGCATTTGTTGGAATGAGGCCCAGGAAGGGAGGGTGTAAGGGCTGGGTTGGCTCTTCCATTTTCTTTACTCTCTCCACCGTTAACGCCTTGGGTGGGTGGACACAGCCCCTGTGACTTTTCTTGGAGGAATTATGATCCTAGCCACATGTTGACACAATATTTAATCCTGAAATGGGTTTTCTTCCCCTGGTTTTCAAAGTGGGAGTTCAGAGAAGGAAATTCATAAACAGAGGGTAGAAATGCAAATGTATGTATATATGTACATATATATATGTATGTACATATATATGTATATATAAAACCAAGAGAGAGAGACACAGAAAATGTAATAGGAGGAAAAAACCAATCAGAAAAATAATAAAATGCAAAGCCTGTTCCACTTCTGTGGCCTTCCTCATTTCATATATTTTCCTGTAAACTTGGACTGTTATCCTTGCTATGGAGAAGGCAGCAGGTGTCATGTCAGCTGTTGAGATAGCATTGAAAATGTCTTCCAGGAGGGTGACTTGGAGGCAGGGGGTGAGGGAAGAAGCAGGATGTAGCCCTACACCTACAGAGAAGTAGCTCAAGAAAGGAGTACAGCCAAGGAACTGTGCTGAGAGAATGTAGGCACACAAGACAGTTTTCTGTGTTTTTTGTTTGTTTTTAATTGATGTGGAATTATAAGCAGTTTGATGCTCTTGGGTAAGTCCCTGCACACCTTAGCTTGGCATCTCCAAGCTTTCTTTATTGCTGGTGACCATCATGTCAATTAAATAAAAGGACCTAGAGACCCTGGAGAGAGATCCTAGCAGAACTCAGGAGTGATTAGTCCTGCAATTATTCCACATCTGGAAAAGGTAATGGTTCTCAGACTGGGGGGGGGGGCAACAACCAAGAAGAGAAAGATGGTTTTTATTACCTAGCTCAGGAAGGTTAAATTCCATTCTTTAGTCCGAGGGAGATAGTAAGAAACTAGGCTCCCAATTTCAGAGATAACAGCAACAGGGCATGAATGCCTGTCAAATAAAATGCCATGATCATATAACATCAGAATATCTGTCCCACTCAGCTTCCACTCTCTAAAACTGACCTCATCAAGACAAGCCTGAAGAGCTCCCAGCCAGATCTACCTAAGAGAGATCACAACAGCCAGAGCTATGGAAAAAAATGTCAGCAAGGTGCTCTGCTCTCCTTCCTGCTCAGACAATGACCAAGATAGGAGGAAAGCTCTTGGCATATTTGTTCTCCATTTATGGGTCACTATCAGGTCATAGACTCTTTGGACATAGCCTGCTGATGGCTGATCCTGTCTCTAAGGCCCCAACAGCCAATATCCTTTCTTTTTTCTTTTTTTTGAGTCAGGGTTGGTGTCTTTTTCCACTATCACATACATGGCACATGCCATTGATGGGGAGAAGGACACATGATGCTGAGCAGCAATCAAAGTATATAATTGAAACTGTCTTGACCATAGGACACAGGGACAAGATGCAACAGTGGCTAGGTGCTATTCAGAAAGCTAGGGAAAATGAGAGCAAGAATACTGAACCCTTACTCCTATTCATTGTTGTGAGTGCCAGTCTGCTAATCAGAGGGCTAAGGAAAGAGTGAGCAAAAACATTAATTCCTTACTTTAATTAAGTGGTATTTGGGTCAAGTCTTTGTACATCTAATCTCATTATTTCCACCCCAGTGCACTACACAGAATGAAGAGTCATCAACATCCTATTGGGGTGACTTCCCCAAGATCAACCACTGTCTGGTTGGAGTCTTTGGCATCTGATCCCCAGGCTTCTTCCTGCTGCATGTGTCACTGCCCCAGCACCAGAATGTTCCCTTGAAGGGTGCACCCATGCCCTGTCTCTAAGGAAGTGAGAATAAGGCAAGAGGGTCTCATGCCTTCAAGTAGATTGTCAGTGCTGGAGGAACATGCCTGCTGGACTATGCTTTCTTCCCCCATTACTAGGGACTTACAAGTTTACACACAGGGTACTGAGAGGGCACGGTCTGAATAATGCACCAGAGAGCTGTCAGGAAGAACAGAGGAAGTACTGACTGACAATGCTGAAGCTTTGTTCTAGGCTACAATGCTAATTTACCAAACAATCCACTGAACTTTGTGTTCCATTGTCAACCTGGACATGAGATGCTCAGTGCAGGTGATATGACTGAGTGGAAAAAGAACTATGAAATTGTGTGCTCACTATAACATGTGAAGTTGGGACCTAATTCTGAGTGAGGTACCAAAGATAAGGTAATGGGGAGATGGGAGCTCCTTTCTGAGGTTAGAGCACAGCATGCCCTCCTAAACTGGGGCAATGGGTGAAGTGTGCTGGGAGAATTGGCCATATTTGAGTGGCAAAAGATCTGCATGGCTAGCTCCTTTCTCTTTCTAAAAATCTTCCATGAGGTGTGTATAGAAAAGGTAAAAGCAGAATGGTGAGGATAGCTGCTAGGAGAATGTATCTACATGAACTGTACCAGCCAGGTGATGCCAACTGATCTCAGGAGAAGCCTATAAAAGAGGTCAACCAACACAGCAACTCAGCTCTTCCACGCTATTTCTCGACTCTGTCTGGTTACTAAGAGTTGGGCTGTGATGACTCACATGCACATGGTCATCCTTGGGAAGATCGGGGTAGCTGTGACCTGAGTCACTGACTCACCACAAATGCAAGGCATATTGCTTGGCTTTGGGGTTGGCTCAGGTGTCTAGGTAGACTCAAAGCAGGAAGGGAAATTTACTAGTTACATTTACCAAGCCTGCCAGAATAGTGCACGGGCTCCTACTCACACCTCTAGGCCTGCAAAAAAGAGCCAACCTGAGGCAAAATGATCAGTTTACTAGCACGCTCTCTCTATCTATATCTGTCTCTCTTCCTCCATCCTCACCCATGTGCCTGTGCATGTGTGTTCTTGTGTGCTTGGGTACACATGTGTGTAGACATGCACATGCGTGTATGTATGCACTCATGTGGAGAATAGAAGACAATTTTGGGTGTTGTTCCTTAGGATGCTCTTTACATTGTTTTTTGAGACAGGGTACCTCATTGGTTTGGCACTTGCTGGTTTGGCTAGGTTGGCCAATGAGCCCCAGGAATCTTTTGGTTTCTGTCTCCCCATAACTGGGATTAAAGTGTACCACCATACCTGGCTTTTTCACGTGGGTTCTGAAGATCAAAGTCAAATCTTCCAGCTTGCATGGCAAACACTTTACTGCCTAAGCTATTTCCCCAGCCTTGTAAACAGCTCTAATTTCTGGAGCTCTCTCTACCCAGCATCACTATCCAAGAACATACTTGGCCTTGTTAGATTCTGTGAAGCAGCTCTGCAAGGTGGGTATAATCATTCTGATAGACCAAGAAGCCCAAACACAGTAAGATCACCTGATTTGTTCAATATTGTCTACTTAGCAGGTAATAAGGATAGGAACTACGCCAAGAATGTCCGATTCTAGCCTCAACCCTCTTTCCCTAGCACATTCTGCCTCTGCCCTTCCTGCCACCAGTCACGAGCTTCAGAAAGAGGCCATGCTTACTTCAGTAGGCCCAGAATCAGCATCAGCACAGGAAAAAGCCCGAGGCTGTCTGGGAACAGATTTTTTTTTTTTTATCAAGCATTTAGGATCAGGACACATATATCTACCTGATTCCCAGCCAGGTATGAAAGCTTTCTCTGTATGTAGGTCTGTCTCTCTCTCTGTGTATACATGTGTGTATGCGTATGTCGTATGTGTCTATACAGTGTGTGTGTGTGTGTGTGTGTGTGTGTGTGTGTGTGTGTGTGTGTGTGATGAATATTTGGTGGGAGGGTAAAATCTCCAGCTAAAAATCATCACTGATAACAAAGCCAACCTGAAGCCAAACCCAAACCCTCCAGGATTCTGTTCACTGCAGTGCATGTATGGAAAGATGGGGAATGAGAGGGAAGAAGGTGGAAAGGAGTATCTTTTTCATAGATAGTAGCATTTATAAGCTATGTGCACCTTCCAGATAGGCACTCCCCTCTCACTTATTACCTGATTCTTTTCTGACCTGGTGTGGCGATCTAGATGTCTAGATGATTGCTGGGTAAGCAGAGAGAGCAGGCACATGACTATCTTTTCAAACACAGGACCTACTCAATTGTCCAGTAAACATATCTTACATGAATGAATGGGAAACAATTTCACCTGGAGTCTTAGGTGTCTTCTCTGGAAAATTAAGTCATCTTGGTACCTATCCTGTGGGTAGAAAGATTTATGAGCAGTGCTTGGAACCACGGCTGGCACATGGCTGACACACAGAAGATGCTTGTTCCTTCGAGCGGGACTTCTAATCTTAGTGCTGTAGGTATTATGGCCCAGATCATTTACTGTGGGTGCTGGTGTTGTTCATCGTAGGAAGATGAACCCTGGCCTCTATCCACTGTAGGTCCGTGGAATCTTTTATCTAGGATATAACATACAATACTGCAGATCTTACCAATGTCTACAAAACCAGCCTCTGGTGAACCACTGGGTTGATACATGTGAACAATTGCTATTGAAAGCACAATGGCAGAGACTCATGGTTGAATCCTTTTTTCCCCCTCAAGTGAGTAAATGAACACGTCAAAGAACATACTAAGGAGTCAAGGGCACTCCAAGGCACATTCCCAGCTTTCTCTGGGATTTCATCTACTTTTTCAGATCCAGATTCTCACAATCTATATCTTTACAGCCCACAGCCACCAAAGATTTGACGGTGCTCTCCACTTGCCACATGGCAGACTCACGTAAGTCCAGCTGGTGTAACTTTTTGGCCTGATCTAGTTCCTTGGACCCAAACTTGGACAGCTCATTAGTCTCCCATCCTGCTTGTAAAACCTCTGATTTGGCTCTATAGCCAAATGCCTGACCAAGCTTCTATCTCTGGAAGGGACAGTCTTCAGCACTCAACTTGGTCCACAGCTCTTGTCTGGGACCAGGACCCTGGGCTCTATATCTGGCTTCTTGTAGGTTTGCCTTTTTCTCCTGAAACTGACATCAGTTTAGAGATGGGGAGTGTTTGTATGTGTGCCTAGATGTATGTGCAAATGCACATGCATGTGTTTATTGTGTAAGCATGTGCATACAAGTGTATGTGCACATGTATATACATGCATTTACACATGTATGTGCGTGTGTACATGGTTGGTAGTAAAGTGCTCCTGTTACCTGGGGTACACACTGTGTGATGATCAAGCAGGCCCAACTTTTTATTATCTGTCATTTGAACTTTTTCTTTAAATTTTATTTACTTTATTTTTAACAAAACCACCCTGTCATGAACCTTGAAAGCTACAGCAATGACCTTCCTGGTGAGATATACCCATTGGTGCAATAGAGACATAAAAGTTATCGAAGTAACCAGCCCCTTTCTGATTGGATTTAAGGCCCACTTCATGAAACTCATACCTGATATTGCCAATGAAGCCAAGAAGTTGTGGCTATATAGGCCACAGGCCCTAGGGGAGAACCTACTACTAATATTCTGCTAAATAGACATAGCATTAAAACAACTCCTAATGACTTATTGTTATATCCACAAAGTAGTGCATCTCTCAACCCTCAACAGAGAAGCTTCTAGGAATAGATGGCAATTAATATAAAGACTCCCCAACTGGTCAACCCTGGTGTATTGTCATACTCCAGGACAGGCCCCTCACCCAAGAGTACTTGGCCAACACAAACTGGACTCCATGGGGTTGGAGTAGATCTAGAAGGAACTGGGTAAGAAGGATAAACATGATCAAAATGTATTGTGTGAAACTGTCAGAATTAATAAAAACATTTTAAAAATTATATTCTTATCCTTGATATTTAAAACAGATGAGAACAAGATGCTTTCATTGAAGGATGGAATTGGGGAGATAATGCATCTTAGTTAGCTTTGTATTGCTGTGATAAAACACCATGGCCAAAAGAAACTTGCGGGAGGAAGGGGTTACAACCTGTGGTCCATCATCTAGGGAATTCAGGGCAAGAACTCAAGACAGGAACCTGGAGGCAGGAAGCCATGGATGAGTGCTTCTTACTGACTTGTTCCCCATGGCCTGTTCATCTTGCTGTCTTAAAGCACATAGAACCACAAACTAGGGGTGGTACCACCCAGAGTAATTTGGGCTTTCCCTCATCAATCATCTATCAAGAAAATGCAGCACAGGCCAATCTGGTGAGGACATTTTCTGAATTAAGGTTCCCTCTATCCAGACGACTCTAGCTTGAGTCAGGTTGACATAAAATGAGGCAACACAGAGTGGTCAATTGGCCACTTCCAAGACACAGTATACAAAAAGTATACTACTGACAAAGTATTTTAAGATGTTGGGGTTACAGACAGCTTTGAATCTGATTAAATTAATAAGCCCTTTATCCTAAATATTTTATATATAAATCTTGGCAAATAATTTTTTCTTTTGGTTGTATCATTGCCACATGAATTCTGGAATAAAAGTCAAAAGTAGTGGGTGTTCAGCTACTGTGTTGTGCTGTGCTGTGCTTAGGCCTTCCTGAAGGTTCCAGCTACTCAGTACAGTCAGTGATGAAACCCAGATAGTTCTGGCCTTGCCTCTTCCCCTTAAAAAGAGTGGAAGCTTAGACATGAAAGCACAATCATCATCTCTGTCAAATTTCTGCTTCAAGAGCTGTGGTGTTGATATTAGATTTACACTGACCAGGGACCTAGATGTGAGAGAATTATCTGTGTTTCAGTTTCCATACTGGCCCTATGCTCATGAGCTGATACATCTAGGTGATGATCATAGTGAAGAGAGTTCTCGTACCTGCCAACATTGGTGATGTCACTTGCCTACTCTGAACCAGTTTCTTCTTCCATAAGGTCATAGCCCACATGGTTATTAAGACTGCAAGCTGAGTTCAAAACAGATGACAAAGCCTTGAAATATCTCGGTGTAACTTGAACCCCCTCAACAAGGGTAAGGGTCTTTATCTTAGCCCTGAGACTATGACTAGGGGACTCATGCCCATTTAGTGCCCTCAGGCCTGGGAGCCAGGGAGAGAAAGAAAAGTCATTTTTATTTAAAAGTGGCAAATCTTAAGATTAAAAAAGGATGGGGCTGTAGAGATGGTTCCACAGTTAACAGCACTGGCTGCTCTTCCAGAGGACCTGGGTTCAATTCCGAGAACCCACATGGCAGTTCACAACTTTCTGAACTCCAGTTCCCAACACCCCCACACAGACATACATGCAGGAAAAACACTGATGCACATAAAATAAAGTTTAAAAAAGATTTTAAAAGGACAGTGCGGCATGCCACAGCTTACAAAACATAGCTTTGGTCTTGAAGTCATTTGCTTTGACTTCTGGGACTCCTTTCCCTCAACCTAGGAAAAACTGAAACCTTTTGACATGGTCTGAGATTGTATGTGGAGGTTTGGACCCTTGTCGGCTACAACATGCAAATCGATTTCCAAGTTGCAGTGATGGCAGACTGGAAGGACCTTCCTAGGATCTATAGACTGCTAATAAGCTTATCTGAGAGAAGGCCCAGTGAGAACAATTGCTAGCCAGAGTGGCCCAGGCAGCAGCCGACTGGGGATTTTATGCAGTGTTCAGGCTGCTAATGCTGGGGGCCTGCAGGCAGGTTTATGAGATTAAAGCTCAGTGCCCAGTAAATAATTTAGCAGCTTACTACAAAAACATACACAAAGTATAATAGCTTATCTTCAGCTGTCTGATGTGTACACACGTTTTAAATGCACATCAGTTTCCTCCACATATTTCATTTGATGTAGAGTCTAAAACCAAATAAGGAAAAGAAAGAGAACACTATCCCCTCTACTCCCTCTGAAACCCTGTCACCAAGATTGGACAATGGGAAAAAACCCTCATCCTATACACTAATTATTCAGGGTTCTGGTCTGGTCTCCCTCACCCCCACACTTTCTCTTGCCCACTCATTTTTCATTTTCTATCTCTGTATTTTGAGAGAATCTAAAAGCTCTCATCATTCATTCAGAAGTTGGCTTTCTTCTTCCAGGGGTGTCTTTTACAGAACAAAGCTGGCCCTGGGTGCTATCTCTCACAGTGTCACAAGTGACTTACTTATGTGTGCAACTCTAGAGCTGAGATAAATAAATATTACTACCACAACACTAGAGTCCAAGGTGAAGTTTTAATGATCCAGGAGAGGTAGTGATGGATTGGAAAGGTTTGGTCTTGGCTGTGAGAAAGAGAAGAGTACCGAAAGGAGTAATGGAAGAAGATGGAAGGAGGAAGAAGCTGGTATGGATGCTGCAAAGAGAGTGGGTGGAAAAGGGCAGAGAAATGAAAAAAGTTGCTCCAGCATGTAGAAGCATGGACAAGAAGTGAGAGGCATGCATGTATAGAGAGCATGTCTGTACAGCCCCTTGAATGAGTAGATAATTCCAAAGGAAATTCTTCTTTCCTAACTGTAAACTGTACCAGTTCTGATTAGTTAGAGGATGCAAGGCTTCAGGTCACCAGTATGAGGCAGAGTGGAAGGAGTTCCCTCCAGCCTTTGTGGAGACCTGGAGGGTTATATCATTCAACACTGTTACAGTGGCCCTGACTCTTTGTGAAGGGCATGGACCCTAGGACCTCAGGTCCACACATCACCAAACTCCTCCCTCCCCACATTCTGAACCTCCTGGTACTTGGCTTTGGCTGCCAGTGGCTGTGGTTTATCCCCTGCTGTTTACGGCCTGGGACAGGCTGCCATGAATAGCTCCCCAAAGAGTGGGGGAAATGCAAGCATCTGCCATTCTGTGAAGCTCTTTCTAGAAATGAAAAGGACAGTCATAAAATGTTCCGGGTGAGGTAGGGGAGGTGGGTAACATGCATCATAAAAAGTGTAATGGACTAATGCCGAAACAGACTGGCTGCAACCCAGGGGTGTCTGCTGAGCTCAGACATAAATATCAGGGAGGCACCAAGGAGACAGCCTTTTTATTTCTATGATTTGATGGTTGTTGGAGGTTGGGCAAGCTTTTCCTCTCTTTCTCTGTCTGTAGTCATTCCTCTGGGGATACCACCGATTTGCCTAAGACTGAAGCTGCCCACAGTTTACGACTTCTGAAGTAGCCACAATTAGATTACTGGAAAGATTGGAGGAAAGGGGGGAGGATTTTAGGGTACCTAATACAATCATTTAAGATAAGTCAAATTTAGGGATTCTAGCTGTACTATCCAAGACCTTGCAAGTGGCAAGATAAAAAAGCAAAGTGAGTAGAGCTATGTGGAACATAGGATGGAACACATGTGATAGGCACTGTGGACTTGTCCTGCACCAGGACAACTTCAAACATTAAAGGGATCAAAACCAACAGCTATCCTACAATTATCTGACAGAAATCCCATCTCTGCTCAACATCATGTATAAGGGGAAAAACACTTGTGTGGTAAATGATAAAATTGTAAGTATTAAGCCTGTGAAGATCTGATAATTTCTCTAAAAAAGTATCTCTAAAACAATTCTGTTTCCCAGAGGTTAATTAGCTTAGGCAAGGCCACATCCTCAGCAAATAGGATAAGAACTTGAACTCAAACCATGGTCTTCTCACAGTGACTGAAAAATACAAAGGAAAAAAATCAATAAATGATGGTTGGGAAGAAAAAATATTTTCAGTTTGAAGGTCAAAAGGGCATGGCTAATGCAGCCCTTATGCCACTGGGGCACATAAATATTGTAAGTGATACAGGGTCATCACACAGAAGCTATTGGGAAAAGTTGATAATTCTTGTGCATGAGTACTCAGGCAGAGGGTGAATGAGGCATGTAGTGTCTCTAGGGTAGAACTGTGCAGTTCTCAGTGAAAGCCCAGTCTCTCCTGTGACTCAACATGCTGCAAATCTACCTGGAACAAGGCCTCAAACATCCTCTTGAAACCCTCCACTGTGCCCAAAGGGCTTTTTGATATGAGATTTCTAAGTTACCTGTGTCCATGGATCTCCCTGGATGGGATTGTTGGAATTAGCTGTGAGTGGAGGAGTCTGTCCCAGTCATCCACTTGGAAGTGATACCCCCAGATGGGTCTACCAGTAAGGTATAGCTAATGATTTTCCAGCTAAGCACAGCTCTGACCACAGTAGTATCTCGTCTCTGGGTGATGTCAGGTTAGATTGAGATGAAGACCTTCCAGGGAGCTGAAGTTTGATCATGAGCAGCCTAGTTTACTTTGGAGTGTCATGGCTCAAAGAGAAGACACCTGGCTGCTACCTGAGCACTGTGTGGCATCGCTCTCTCCCCAGGTTCACCTTTGCTCACTGGCATTTCAGTAAAGGCCTAATACAAATATAGAATGTATAATTTTCGCATCACTCCTGACAAATCCCAGGTGTGTCCTATTAGTAGCATTCCAAGGATGCCATTTTCAACCATGAGAGAGACGCAGGACATGGTGGTACTTAGCTTAGGGCCCTATTAATAGCAATCCTAATTATAGGTCTGCAAATTTAATTCATAGCAATGATTAGTGTCAGAATCAAAGGCATCAGGCATCAATATTGATGGAATTGTGTAAGCCCCATAAACAAAGATTGAACATTCAGGTCCATCCCCTCAGCAGTGGTCTGCTGTTAACTATTGCATTAATGTCTCTTCCAATTTGCTAAATCAAAATGACTCCATTTCTCAGTGTCCTCTTCACCCACACTGAAACCTTTGCCCAGTCATCTCTGAATGGGTATGAGTGGCACATAAAGGAACCTAAATAATGTCTTTGAAGAAGAATGGGGGGGGGGCTCTCTGAAGGATGCATGGGTAACAGGCCAGGCCCCTTGCCCTACCCAGCAGCCTTTGGCTTTGTCAGTAGCTCTCTTTTGTGTCCCTTTCAGAAAGCTCTGAGCAAATAGTGATGCTTGGAGAAAGGCAAGTCAGCTAGAGATTGTATGTGGCACAAAAGGCTGTCACCCCACCCACTGTGAATCCAAGGAGGAGGCCTGAAGAGAGTGAAACAAGAGAGTGTGCTGAGCTGACAGCTGCCATGTTCCTGGTTTCCTGGGCACCTTTGCTTTACAGAATGCAAAATGTTTGTCTCCACCCCCTCCACTTCTTGCAACTCTATGAAAAGTCAAGGGGGAGTTGTGTAATAGTTTCCCCTGGACTTGAGACATTCTATCCTACAGGGAAGCTTCTTAAGCAGAAAGATATAACTCAAAATAACTTTAGGAAGTCCCTGAAACTTACCAGATTCACTAGCAAAGTTGCCTGGAAGAGGTTTAGACTAGAGTTACTTGGAAAGACCACTTTTTAACCTGTTGAGCTGCTTGTAAGCTAATGCAGTGTGTTCCAGGTTTCCCAACTTTTGTGGACTGTCACCCATGCTAGGATGGGTCTTGATAATGTAGCTCTTTGAATCATTTCTGTTCTTGTAAGTAAATCCTCACCCACACTCCTCTTGGACTTTGGTGGTACCTATATTTTGGTCTGCCATGGGATCCCTTTCTAGGGTGAGAAATACATGTAGTGTCTCTCTGAGAAAAGGGAAAAGTCTTGTCATACAAGACTGCAGCTGGAAAAATAGATTCTTAGAGAAGGTCAATAAAGTGTGAAATCCAGTGGTTAAAAGTACACATCTGGGGCCGGGCGGTGGTGGCTCACGCCTTTAATCCCAGCACTCGGGAGGCAGAGGCAGGCGAATCTCTGTGAGTTCGAGGCCAGCCTGGACTACCAAGTGAGTTCCAGGAAAGGCACAAAGCTACACAGAGAAACCCTGTCTCGAAAAACCAAAAAAAAAAAAAAAAAAAAAAAAAAGTACACATCTGGATTTATGGAGATCTGAATACAAATCCAAGCTCTCTGCTTTGTAGCAAAGAAACTCTGTCATTAACTTTGTTGGACCTCACTCAGTCTGTTCATATGTAAAATGGACATACTAATTTTTACCTGATAAAAGTTGCTGAAGCATAACTGAAAAGACACTCAGTTCAGGGCTTAGTATACAGGAAGTGCCTAGTTTATAGTAGACAGAGTTGCTGGCTTATCATGTATGAATGGAGAGTCCCACTGCTGTAACTTGTCAGGATCTCTCAGCTTTAGGGCAAACATTTGGTGGTTGAGAAGCCTTCCTGATAGACAGACTCTGGTAAGAATTCCAGACACGTGGAATGAAGGGTCAGAACAGCAGTTCACTCTAGGGCAGGCTACATGGTCAGGCCTGGCAAAGGCTATGTGGATCCCGCTCTGAGAATAATCCCCAGACCAAAGTTGGGTTCTGCTCAGAAAAATGTTTGCTTTCTAGTGAGAAGCAGCAGTCGATCTAATGTTAGATGCAAAGGAAGATTCTTTCACTGAGAGAAGGGCCCAAACCCAGACTCCAGAATTTCTTTGTTACTAAGAACTTGTGTGAGTTTGAGTAGACTACCCTAACTTTCAAGACCTGGTTAGCTTCTTCAGAAAATGGAATGATACATACATCACTGTCCAGGATCTCTAGATTAGACCTTGTTTTAGAATCTCCTCTAGCTGCAAAATTCATTTATAGTTACAAGAATGCTCCTGATATTACTTGATAATGTCAGCTTTCTTCTTGAAGGCCCTGGCCCCTCCACAGCTCCCAACTCGGTAGTCTCTACCCTTGTCTTTGTTGCCTACTCACAAACCCCAGAACACTCGAGCAAAGAACAATCTGATTTGTTACAGAACCCACTGAAGCTATGTCTCCTTCCAGGGACAGTAACAATACTCAGCTGGTAGCACTAGCTTTGGAATGGAATCCAGAAAAGTAGGAGAGTAGTGATTGGTTAGGATACGTTGGCATTAGTTCCTCAACTTCTTTTCCACTTTGAAGCCTAAAGGACTTTCTGAAGGCTGAGACAGGATTGGGATAGACTAGGAGGCTCAGAACTCCAGGTTCATTCTCTCTGCCTTGCATCTCACTGGACAGAAGGTATGCTAACAGGGAGGAAAGAAAGAGAAACCTAGCTATTCCAGGAGCCAGGACCTTTTCATTTGATCATTGTGGTTTTTGCAAATTACTTAAATATGTGTGGGGATCATCTATACCCTAAAATGTTTGTAATTCTGTCTCCGATTTCCACATCTTCCCTCGATTAGCCATATGACCAGAAGTGTACGGACTATTACCACATGCAACAGAGCACAGAACAACCCCAGTTCTTGAGCATCTAAGAACGATGATAGAAACAGAGAACTCAGACCTCTGAAAGAAAAACAGTGACAGTATAGGGGTGACTAAAGCAACACTAGTAGTGAGGATGCCAGTGGCAACAGCTGCTGTTCACTAAGCTCCCTTAAACTGCACACAAGGCTCCATGTCAGATATTCTACATCCCTCACTTCAGACACCCACAGCAATCTGGCAAGACAGACAATGGTGGTCCAGTTGAAGAAACTGCTTCCTGTGTGGCAGAGCTGTGTAGCACTACAATATTGTGGTTGGCTTGGGTGCAGGCATCAAGAGAGAACAGTGCTGGTTTGGTTAATTCTGCAAAGCAGCAGGCATAGATCCTCACTTCCTGCAGCTCCGCCCTAGGGAGGGCCAGCACATATTGTTTGCTCTCACTGGTGACTAATGTAGCTGGATGCCAAAGTCCAGTGGGATTAGATTAGATGGGTTCAGCTGGGCCAGTCTTCCAAATATTTTTTTTCCCATGACTCAGGACTAGGGGTCGGGGGCAGGAGTGTCTTCCTCTATCTGACCTTGCAAACATGTCACTAAAAGGAAGCCTGATCTGATAGTGTCACTACCTCCAGGGAAGCAGGGAAGAAGTAGGATTTGAGGGAAGTCTCAAAGATGTCCATAATCACAGAAGACTCTTCTGAAACAGTCACTATTAAGTAATCTTCATATACTATCTTTTTAATCCTTATGACAAATATCCAAAGTGTTTGTTGCTACCTTATTCTACAAAACAAAAGAAAAAGGCCACACTTTGTGACTGTGCCAAATTCTGCCCTCCCTGCTTCATGTGAATCATTTCCTTGACTTTATTTTTCCATCGGCACTTACCATCCACACAAGCTAGGGATCATGCTCACCTCTGGCTTCTGTCTGTCTTCCCACAGTAAGATGGAATCTCCATTAGGAAGAGGACTTTTGACACTAGCTTCTGACACATCTATTGCTATGATGGGGCACCATGATCAAGGCAACATATAAAAGAATTTATTGGGGCTTACAGTTCTAGAGGGTTAGAGTTCATGACCATCATGGCAGAGAACACAGAAACAGGCAGGCAGACATGGTGCTGGAGCAGTAAGCTGAGAGCTTACATCTTAAATACAAGCACAAGGTGGAGAGAGGAGAGAGAGAGAGAGAAAGAGAGAGAGAGAGAGAGAGAGAGAGAGAGAGAGAGAGAGAGAGAGAGAGAGAGAGAGAGAGGAGAGAGAGAGAAGAGAGGAGAGAGGAGGAAGGAGAGAGGAGAGAGAGTCAGAGACAGGGCCTGGCACAGACTTTTGAAACTTCAAAGCCCATCCCCTATGAAACCCTCCTCCAACAAGGCCAATTCTACTAATTCTTCCCAAATTATTTCACAAACTAGGAACCAAGCATTCAAATATACGAATAAGCCTATGGGCAGGGGTTGGGGGGTATTCTCATTCAAACCACAACATTTGATAAATACTATTCCAGTAACATAATTTCATGGAGCAGGGATAAGAATCACCTTTGCTTTATAAGGACAGGTCACTGCAGAGATCACATTGCTGTCAGGTTGTATTCAGAACTAGATCACAGGAAACTTACAGAATTTTCATTATGTATATTAGTCCTACCCCAAAGGGAAGGAACTGGAACAGTTGGTCTTTGGAAGTCCTTTCTGAAAGAGACACTTGTCCATGTCCCTGTTCATAGGTAGGCAAGACCTAATTGCCTAAAGGACATGTATGTATCTGGTGGGCACTTTCCTGAGGGTGTGACTTCTACACATTAGCACCTTGGCCTGTAGCAAATTCTATAGAACCTATTTGGATCACCTGAATGCTATGAGGTTGAATCATTATCTCCAATCTCTTGCTCCAAGGCACAGTTCCCTGGTTTCTAACATTCTTGTAATAAGTCCCAAGTTGCAAGGACTCATTCTTGGACTAGGAACAGCCAGCAGAACACTCTGCTTTATGCCTCAAACAGGAATCACTAGGATTGAACTGTACAAGCTGCACAAAAGATGCAAAAAATAAATAAGCCCTTAGCTTCCCATTTTCAGAAGGGTTCTGGGAGACTGGAAGCCCTTTCCCTGGGCCTGCTGGGACTCTGGATAGAGCTAAAACCCTCTGCCTACATCTGTCATGGCTGAGTAGGTTATACATATGGGGGAGGGTATCTGTAAGTATAACTTATTCCTAGTGCCAACCAAATGCCTCTTTTCCCAGCTTTGGGAAGACCAGTCCTCTGGACCCAAGGGGTCCATAAAACAACAAAACAAACAGTGAATTTGGTGGCAGGAGTCTGGGCAAGGAGCCAGTCTCATTACAGTGATGTGGCAGTGAGTTCCAGAGCCAGTACCCCACCCCTGTGATGCAGGCTCTGGGGAGGTCAGAGTATCCACCGGCCCACCACCACTCCAGATTTCACTCAGCATTGCTGGGATGCCTGGGGATGCCAGAGGACCAGGTCAGATGTGTCTAGTCTCAGGATAATCACCAGGGCTTCTGGAACTGCCTCCCCAGCTCCTATTCCTGGTTGTTTACAGGATCAAGGATTCATGCAGAGAGAGAAGTGAATCATTTCCACTTTGAGGAACCAGTGGCTATTGTTCTTGTTCCATGGGATTGGCAAGGAAGAAAGTCATGTTTCCCAGCTTTTCATGCAACTAGGCCTTTCAGCTGCCACCGTGACCCCACACCAGAAGGGGAGCCAAGTAATAGGCTAGGAACTCGGGTGTTAGGGAGGAAGTCTGTGTGAATGTCAGTATGGCCATGTGGGAAGAGGGGTGTATAAATCTGGACATATTACTTTTATCAAACCTCTGTGCACTAACTCTGGGCCCTGGGAAGGAATTCTGATCAGTTCTTTAAGGCCTAAGATGTTAATGCAAGAAGTACACATTTTTTCTGGCTTTGCTTAAGGGATCAGTTGTGAGATTACAAGAAGATGGGGTAGGGATGTCAGGGCTTCTGGTAGGTGGAGACTAGAAAACTTACCTTGGTGTATTCCTTAGAAAAGGCAGGAACAGTTTACCTTTAAAAACGTTGGGAATTTCAGGGGTTACTGTTAGCTAATTATTAAAACAGCCAGGGTCATCTCTAGAACTTGAACAGTATTGGTGAATTTGCAAAAGTGTTCCAAAGCTTAAAAATCAAAGGGTTGCTAGAGGAACAGTGGTTGCCTGGGTCTCTGCACCTGCCTACTACAAGGTTTCCATCTAATCCAGGTGAGGCAGATGGCTGTGTGTGTTATTCCAGGGTCTCTAGGCAACACTGGAAATGCTGTCCCCTCCTGCCTTACCGGCTAATGTCTCAGAGCACCACTACTCCCTCTTCTAAATACTATCAGCATTCTCTTCCTATAATCCAGTAGGAGTTCTTCTGTTTCCATAACACCTTATCTGCTGCCAGCCAGTGAACCTGCTCACCCATTATGAATACTGTCCTCTGCAATAGCCCCATCCATAAGAGTCACTCCTGGCACCCAATTCTATTCCAATTATTAAAATGGGACTTGGCAGAGTACAATCCAGTACATTTGAGGTTAGCTTACAGAGTTCCTAATGTGAAGTATTTTATCTGGCAGTGGGGTCAGATGCCTGGGGTATGTGACAGGCATTGCCCTCAATGGTTGAAGTGACTGGGTAGAGCATGTGTCACAACTATTAGGCAATAGACACGTTTTCTAAGAGGCCAGGGGCAGAGAAACAGCAGATTTTACTCCTGGTTACATCCTCAGTTCCAAAGACTGGAGGTTGAAGCAGAGTGCCACCTTGGCTTCTGCAAGGGCACATGGCAGTGTGTGGAACAGTAGGGTGGGCAGGTGGGCAGAGTTCTAGCAACTGTGAATGGTGGGAAGGAACCAGAGCAGCAGCATCCTGAAACTTGAGCTACCCCCCCACCACCACCACCACACACACACACTCCTGTCTTCCCTGATTTAGCATGGCCCCAGGTTCTGTGTCCCATTAACTTTGCTTGCACTGCATACTCTACTCTTCCCTGGAATCAGAAAAACATCTGAAATGAGTTTCTTGTTCCTGCCACCACTCTTCCTTTACCTGCTTGGGCATTGTTTCTTTTCTCTGGATTCCTACAGTATGCTCTAATCAAATCAGGAGGATGTCATGACAGGGGACAGTGTTCAGGCTCCAAGGCACCATACATTCCATCCCCTGTGTCTTGCCCCAGGCACCCTTATCACTTTGGCCCTGCCCTGCCCATACCCAACACCTCTTCCTGACCCTGAAAAACTTTCAGCCATGCTTAGGGCAGGCTCGACCCAGCTTGAACTGCAAAGTCCTTATCTAGGGTGCCCTGACCTTCTTGTCTTTGTTCCCATTCTCTGCTGTGGCCTGTCTTTCATTGTCACATTGTCTTAGTTACTGTTCCATTGCTGTGAGGAGACACCATGATCTAGGCAACTTATAAAAGAAAGCATTTAATTGGTGGCTCGCTTACAGTTTTGGAGGGTTAGTCCATGATCGTGTCAGGAAGCATGGCAGCAGGACAGGCAGGCAGGATGAGGGAACAATAGCTGAGAGCTTATATCTTATCCACAAGATGAAGGTAGAGAGAGACAGGCTGGGCCTGGCATGGGCTTTCTGAAACCTCAAAGCCACCCCCTAGTGATACACCTCCAACAATGTCACACCTCCTAATCCTTCCTAAACAGTATATAAACTAGGGACCAAGCATTCAAGAGTATAAGCCTATAGAGGCCATTCTCATTCAAACCACCATATACATGTTCCATTGAAGGAATCAGAGTAACCCATAGCAGTGACATCATGAGAAAGATTCTGTAGGTGGATGCAGGGTTAAAACTAGGGTTAGATTAGAGTTAGTCCTTCTACAGTACCCCTTACTGGATGCATCTAATGACCAGGTATTCATTCCCTAAAGTAAGACAGTTCGGTTATAACAAATCGTTCCCTATGTTATGGGAAAAGCTGGTTTTGCAGCAACTACATATAACAGCCTCTGCAGCCACAATGACTAAGCCTAATTCATCTTCTACAGGTTGATGGCTAAGCATGCCAACAAGTGAGAATCAAGTCTGGGCTCAGTCATGAACTGGACAAATCTCTTTACCTTACTTTGCCTTTATGTCCCATCTGCAAAGTGAAGTTGATAACAGCACTCACCTCAGAGTGGCTGCATCAGAGTTCAGTGAGTTAGTAGCTGCAAAGGACTTGACATAGCACCTAGAATATAATAGGTGCTCAGTACATTGCATTATCTGGAGAACTGTCTTTATCTACTCAATTTGCTCCTTTTCCTTGGGTTTTCATCCTTGTTGAACTCTATTTAACACAGCATGATTCCCACATCCTTGCTGCCCTTGTTTATCTCATACTTGGTTTCTTATACTCTGTTATATTATCTCTCTCATAAAGAGGAGTCAATGCTGCTCATGATCTGGAAGCTGTTCTTCTGCTTCTGTGGTGATGACTAATTGATTTTGCTGAAGCATGTACTACCACACAATTGGCTGGGCTCTAATCCTGAGTCCTTTTCTTACATTTCTCTTTGGGTTCAGAGCCATACTAGGCTCTAATTCACCTTTTAAAAGCATAACCTGGTACTCTTCCTCCTTATGAGACCTTGCAGGCTGATCCCACATTTATTGCTTGAGCTGTTGCTTGTACCCTGTGGTGAAGCTTTGCCTGTCTTTCCACATCCTGTAAAGCACAGCTCTTAGTCCTACATGTGCTGCACCTTGGCTTTGAGGTCTCCGTCCTATTCTCCCTGTTCTTTCCACCTGCTGGTGCCTCAGAAGACAAAGGCCTGGTCTTTGGGTTCCCTATGTGTATGAGCACCTAAGATCACATTGTGGTTATGCCACTTTTGGTGAGTTCACTTCCCCACTCAGGGACATCCTGTTCCTACCAGCCTCTGTAGATGAGGGCTGGACCGTCTGAGAGACGCCTGGCCAGGCAGGGAAGAAGTGAGTAGCTCTGACGCACCCAGATTCCCTCCCCTTGCCTGACTCTTAGCTATTTTTTCTTTATTTTCCTTCCTGTGTTGAAAGAGCTATGGGGCCTGGACCATGCTAGAATTTCCTGGGGACATTCCATAAATTCTTCATGGGCTTTCTCTCTGGAGAGGGTGGGGGTGAGTGGCTTGGTAAGTGAGAGGCCACTAGGAGCCAGGTATGGATATCAAGTACCCCAAAGTAGTGTGGGTGGAAGGGAAAGGTGAGCTGCTCAGAGGGAAAGAATGGTGATGTCATGAGTTCATAGCCAAAGGAATAGCACCTCACAGTAAGAAGACAGACATCTTGCAGGTTGGGACATGAAGTGGGTAGCTATGTCTACAGCCTTGCCCTTGAACTTGCTACCTCCACAGGGTTCCTACAAGGCCCAGAGAACTTGGGCTGTGTGTGTGTGTGTGTGTGTGTGTGTGTGTGTGTGTGTGTGTGTGTATGTGCATGTGTGTGAGACATGAAAAGATGTATACTGAGTAAGATGCATGAATACTAAGGGGTCAGCAGATGCAGTTACTCCTTTGAAAACTGGCTGGGCCATTCTTTTTATCTAATAATACTGATGTCTTAATTTAGGTCTAAGGTCAGAGTAAGTAGAGATACTAGCCCTTGATTAAACTCTGTAGCAAGTCTGGGCCTGAAAATCACTCTCAACCTCCATCCCCCAGCTCCACCGCTGCTTCTCAAAGTGAAGAGTGCCAAGTTTGGGGGTCAGGACAAGAGACAACTAGCCTTACATCTCTTTATCTGGATCAATCACTCTATTTCTCTAAGCTTCAGTTTCCCTGTGCAACAATGAGGGTAGTAGGCTAGATGATTTCAAGGCTTTTCAGAACACAGTCCTATTTTGCAAGGATGGTTCTACTTTGTTAGGCTTATCCTATGAATAAAACTTCAGTGATGGGCTTAAAGAGAATTAGTATGAATAGACCATCCTTTAATAGAGCTTCCAAGATAGTAAAGAAGACAGAGTCTGGACCAGAAACTGGAGATGAAAGAAAGATGGATAAAGTGCCAGGCACCAGCCCAGATGCTGCTTTTGCTATACCTTAGATAACCTTTGTACAATTTTAGAGAAAGGTACTTCCTTTGGCAGGCAGATTAGTAATAGAAGCTTCATAGGCAGATGTCTAAGAATGGCACATAGCCTGCCGAGGATTGCGTAGGTGGTATTCCAACTCTCCCCCTTGCCCAAGTTCCATGTGTCAGGCAAATGTGCCTAACTAGATGAGGTGAGCCTTGCTGAGCAAGGAGGTAGACAGCCTCAGGCATGCAAGCCGAGATGTGACCAGCAGAATATACCACTCCCCAACCTCAGGGAATACCACCTCTCTCAGGGAACAATTCTCTTGTAGGGAATGACTCCTGCCCTCCCCAGCTTTAGGCAAGAAAATGATAGGACCACAGTCACCCCTTCTTCCACATGCTGAAGCCAAGACAGGCCCATAGCTGTGGGGCAGAGTGATGGTCCAAGACAGAATCAAGCAGGAACATTTCCCAAGAGCTAAGAAATGGTCAAAGGGATTTGGAATTACAAAGACCAGAGAAGTCTGGAAAGTTATCTATCTTCTCATAATGCTTGCCACCTCCTCTACAACAACTTAAAACAAGAATATGGAAATTCTTCCTCAGATTCCCCTCCAGCTCTCTTTCTTCTACACTCCCCAACAATAACCTCCCAGGGCTCTAAATGGATTAGGAGGAAGGAGCCTGGTAATGTCAACATCAAAGGATAAGGAGCAGCCAAATCTTGTCTGTGCCTTGATCCACAGGTGCTAGGACTAGTGAGGGGTGGCAGGAGAGTAAGCTTGGGGAAAGGGGATTAGCTGGGACAGGAAATAATGCAGCTGTTATAATCCCACATAATGAACCAGACTGTGCTCCCTATCCACACCCTAAACACTCAACAAGCAGGTACAAGCTATTGGCTTCAGCCTCCCTCATAAGAGGGCCCCCTTGTTCCCAGTCCGAGACAGCCTGTTCTCTCCAGCTTGTAGGGATACCCAATGAGGCCTAGAAGATATCTCCTTTCTCCTGGCTGCTGAGATTTGGGTAAGAAAGTGGGGAGGGCAGTCTACAACTGCTGGAAAGATGGGTAGCTGGTCTTATACCTAGGCACCAATCATGTACCTTGATGCTAGCATCCACCACTACAGCTCTTAGGACCCAAAATCTGTCCTAGCCAACTTCTTTCAGTTTACAGCCAACAGCTGGTCCCAGGTAGAGGTCACAATGCATATCATTCACAATGTGGATAACAAAAACAACAACAGCAACAACAAATAAGTTCTACTTGATTTGGAATTTGAGAGTGGTTTTTATCTTTAGGCAAAGTACCTTCCCAATACCTTGATATTTGACAACATTGAAATGCACTTGTATTTCCTAGGTACTTACTGACTCATGGCTGGAGGAAACAACTTAAGGCTAAACCACAAAACTGATCCCTATCTTCTTCCTCATTCCATTCCCTTCCCCCTAAGAAAACAAGAATTTGCCTATAGCTAAATCTTTACTGACCACTACCTTCTAGAAGAAGAGAACTGAGAACTCAGTCAGGCTACTGATTCTTACCTTCTTCAGCTTGCCACTCTTAGTCCCCACAAAAACCACACTGTAGCCATTGTAAACATAGGAGGCCACAGAGGTCAGGCGGTCCCTGCTGGTGGTGTACAAGGTCAGTCCCTCTACTGGAGTGGAGCCTCCCAGAGGTTGGTTGATGTCCAGGCCACAGAAGTTATCATCAATGGGGACTGGCTGGAAGGACAGGAGAGAACTAGAGTGAATCACAGTGAAAGAATGGCAGGGTCACTTCAAACTACCCACCCATTGCTGACAGCCTAAGAATACCAGGCCTCAGAAAGGATCAGGCCTGGGATCAAAGGTCTAATATGTTAGAGACAAAGCTCATTGTCACCTGGCCCACAATGACATCTTGGCTCCCATGGGACCAGACTGTGAGTGACTAGCCATCTCCACTCTCCCAGAGTCACATGCATACCTTTTACCTTTCTGCCAGGAAAGCCAGGCTCAAGTTGTCAAGCTGACTGAACTCACCTTCTGGTTCTTTTCATGTCCCCTTACACCATGTCTGTGAAGATCTGTCTATTTTAACAGGGTTCCCTCAAAGGATATTCAGCCTAGAGGCAACATTGTAAGATTCCACAGGCGTAGAGGTTTCCTGTTTGTTCTTTGAGCAAGCTAGTGTTTCTTGGGCTGTAGAGTTTTTTCCTTGAGGCATGAGGAATTTTAAGCCACTAAACCATCACTACTGACATCCTGAGGACTCATTGAAAATGTCATGATAATATTGGATATTGTCTTTTGCTTTGGGATTTCTTTATTTATTAATCTTTAGAGTTCTGGGGGGGGGGGTGAATCTGGGGCCTCCTGCATGCTAGGCAAGTGCTCTACCACTAAGCTACTTCATCAGTCCTCTTTTTACTTTTTATTTTGAGACAAGGTTCACTAAATTGCTCAGGCAGGGCTTGAACTCGTAACCCTCTTGACTTAGCCTCCCCAGTAACAGATTGCAGGCCTGTACCACCAGCCTGTGATGGAAAATTTAATCTACATTAGATTCTTCATTTGGAATGATATACTTCCTCCCCCACACCTCTGGAAAGAATTATAGAGGATTAAGTGAAGCAATGTATGTAAAAAAGACTTTTATCAGTGTGTGTCGCTATCTCTTGCACGTTATAGGTGTTCAAAGAGATTTCTTCTTATTTCAGCCTTTTGAAGGGATTAGTGGTGGGCCAGGAGGAACTGTGTCACTTTGAAAGAAGGCTACCTTCAATAAGTGAGAAAATTTGCTGTATAGAGAATGAGAAGATTCATTCTCACCCTATGTTCTGGCTAAGTTCACTGGGGTCACAGCATCCTCTTCTGGAATTGTCAAAGGGAGATTGGATGGACAGTGTTGTGTTTGAATGAGAATGCCCCCCATAGGCTCATATATTTAAATGTTTGATTCCCAGTTGGTGGGCTGTTCAGGAAGAATTAGAGAGTGTGGCATTGTTGGAGGAGGTATGTCACTGAGGGGTGGGCTTTCAAGCTTCAAAAGACCATAGCATGCCCAGCTAGATGTCTCTCTGGGTAGAGGGGGCAAGAAGGGAGGGAAATGCATGACTCTTGAGGACAGGGGTTGCATACTGCCTGGCATGGGGCTATATCTTGATGGATGCTCCAAAACATCCCAGCTAACTGCCCAGCATGGAATCTCGAAGTAAAGGCTGCAGATTTCGGACCAAGAAAAACCTTAAGTGCTGAGGGAGCTGTTCCCACCTGGTTGGGAAAAGGCTTCTTAGAAAAACAAAAGACATAGCAGTGAGCATCACAGAAGCCTCCCTCAGTCTTACTTTTTCACCCTCATCAGGGAGGAGCAAACTGATGCTTCATTTCCTTAGAATAATTGGTTAATAAGTAAGAGCACATTATTTTTTTCTCAAGCTTGTATTCCCTCCTCAGTCCTGAGGTAAACTAGGACATGTCTCTGTGACCTTTGTACTTGTGGACAGCTGCCACTCCTGCTACTGGCGGGAGTGATGGTGCTAAAAAAAATACATGAGTATCCCATAAGAAAGAACACCAAGTTTTTAGAGTAAGAATGGCCTTGAGCTCTGGTGGCAGAGTCCACACTACAGCTTGGGAGTAAAGGAGCCATTGTATGCTAGTGCTAGCTCATGAGAGATGTCTATGTACACATCTACATCCAGTGATGTCACTCCTGCTTAAAGCCAGCCTGCATGACAGTGTTTACACCACAGGAACTGCCAAATACTGTAGAGCAGGGCTCTCCGTCTTCCTCTGGTTGTATGGAGTCAGTCGCTTACTATTTTCCAGCGTGTTACTGGACAGTGCCAGCAGGTATTTACTAGGCACTGCTCTCTACCCTTGGTGTTTCTCTTTCTCATCCTTGTTCTGTAAGTAGTAGCTGCTCAATAAGAGTTAGGTAACCTAGATTTTGCCCTGTCCTTACTGTATCAGCCCTTATTGTTATGTGCCCTCTCTGGGTCTCAGTTTTTCCTTCTATAAAATAAAAGAGTAAAGTTAGGTCATTGTCAAAATTCTTTATAGTTTGTTTTCATGGTTTCATATTTTTCCACCACTTTGTCCAGGGGCTGGTAGAGCTGCAGAGTTGTGACCTAAGCCAGTTTCTGAGGTACAGTAAAAGAAGTGAAAAGCCCTTGCTGGCAGCTGTGGGTTTCTCTAGATTCTTCCCGATGCTAGAGTCTTCAGAACTGCAAAGGAAATGATCTGTTCTGAAACTAAGCCCCGGGGTTCAATGGCAATTTCTTCCTCAATGTCTTGTCAGGTATTCCCAATGCCTGATGTCCCTTTTCATTTGCGTGGACAGCAAGTGACTGAAGTATGACTTTTCTCAGAGGCAGTTGCCCACAGATCCTGCATCTGGAGTCTGTGGGATGCCCTGAATTCGGACCCTGCTTTCTGGTTCACAACTATATGGATTTAAGCAGTTTATTTTACATTCTCTAAGCCTTTGTCTTTCTATCTGTAAAAGGGTATGATAATTAGTGCTTTACCTGTGAAGATTAGGTGAGATAATAAACTGCTCAAAACAGCCCTTCATGTGTAACTGATATTCTTGAATGATGGGTCCCTTCCTCATGCTTTTTGGGGGCAACAATGTTAAAATATTTGACCTGAGAGTTACATGTTAGTCCACAGACTATGGTAAAGTCAAGCTCAGGGCCATGACTTCTCTTTGATCTTTAAATTTCTTAAAGGCCACTAAATCATCTCTGGTCCTTAACGCTGAGATCCTTTGGACTATAAGAACCAGAGGAGACTACCATTTTGCACATCCAGTTGTTTTGGTGCTTGAAATGGCATTTCTCCAGGGGATGACAGGAAGACTTTTTTCCTATAAGGCAGTGGTTCTCAACCTGTAGGTTAAGACCCCAGGGGGTCACACATCTGATATTTATATTATGATTCATAATAGTAGCAAAATCACAGTTATGAAGTAGCAACAAAATAATTTTATGGTTGAGGGTCACCACAACATGAAGAACTGTAATAAAGGGTCGCAGCATTAGGAAGTTTGAGAACCACTGGTTATAAGGCACTTGTCCTTTTAGCAATCACCAGTGTTTCTGATGTCCCATGGTCACTAGTCAGGACTTGTCTCTCTGCAGCACCACTGGAGCACAGCACAGTGTCCTCTTCCTTTTAATTTTGGCTAGAAGGCAAGCAGGAATCAGCAGTTTCCTCCTGACAAGACCATGGGAACCAGGGTGGATGCTGCAAGGGGTTAACCCTTACATTTCCTCTCCACTTCTCTTGTTTGAGGAGGATCTTTGTTCATAAAACTTTAGTGCTATGAAGCAAACTGGAGATAACCTAAATCCAGATTTCTCATTTTATGAAAGTAAGATAATTGGCAAATAACTAGTCCTTCATTACTATGATTAGCAGTGGTAATCCTAAATGCTCATTTACTGAGTGATTATTGTATGCCAAGCATTTTATTTTCATAAGTTATTTATCCTCATATGACATGATCCTGATAATAAAAAAGATATTATTATTTCTATTTTAAAGATGAAAAACGTAGCTCAGATAACACATAACTTGCTCAAGGACACACAGAATATTGGTGGAAGAACTAATTTTTAATCTAATTGATTAGATTCAAATCTTGAATTCTTAACAAGTATGCTGTGGTACCTTCTCTCATGCTTGAATCAAGCTGTGATTCCTTGGTGTTCATATTATGCTTAGGCACGCCCCAAGTTCTCTGCACTTGATACCTCTCTCTGGAATGCGTTTTTTTTTTTTCTCTCAGCCACTGCTCCAAATACTATTCTCTCAATGGTAGATATTCTCTAGTATTGTTCTCTGCCCTGGTTTATTTTTCTCTACAGAAAATTTACCATTGGCAGGCAGTATCATTTTATTTGTCTGAATCTTATGTAGCCAGGCTAGCACTGAACTCACTAATGTAGCCAAGGATGACTTTGAACACCTAACCCTCCTACCCCCAACTCGTCCAAGTGCTGAGATTACAAGTGTGCACCACCACACCGGGCTAGGCTGTTTTATGTGTTTGTTTGTTTTGCCTCACTAGTAGTTAAGCTCTCTGAGAGCATGTAGCTTAGTCATGCGGCTTAGCAGGCACCAAAAGCAGTACCTGGTGCACTGTAAGCATACAAAGGCATGTGTTAGTATTGATTTAATGAATCAGCAAAATTATCTGAAGAATGCAATGGAGGCAAGACTCTGCAATTGGTAGTCATCACCTGATTGCCTAAAACCTATTCTTCTCCCAGGCTCTTATTGGCCCAGAAGCTCAGGATACAAGGGTACAGAGAAATCAGGAGCAAAGTATATGGAGGTTCCTTACCGCCTTGGTACACTGCACATCCTTTCCTAGCAGCCAGTTGAGCTCCAAGTTGCCCTCTCCATGGTAGCAGGACTGCAACCGCTCCTTGATCTGCAAGTTGATGGCCCGGATGGGGAAGGCACAGAGGGCAGAGTCATCGGGTGGGTGGTGGTACTGCTTCTGCCCCTTGGAGAAGATGGCAAATAGCACATCTTCATCGCTGCTGATGTTGAAGGCCTGAGCTAGAGCTTCCCCAGGCTTTGCGAGGTAAGCTGCCTGCAGGAGGCGGTATTCTACCCCAGCACGTGTGCAGCCAAAGGGCAGGGACACATAGGAGTGGAACTTGGGGTCATCCTTGCAGAGACGCACGATTCTTGAGGTATAAAAGAGGTCTCCAGCTGAGTTGATGGCCACACCCTCAGGGGTCTCTGGCTGGACAGTGAGAAAGTAGACAAAACCGCCACTGGCAAAGCCATAGATGTAGAAGATGTCAAAGTGGGAGACCAGGGCTAGGGTGTCCGAGGGGATCTTAATGAGGGAGGAGACAAAATCACTGTGAAGCTCATAGTCTAGCATGGCTGAAGACTCAGGATCACGGGGTAGCTTGCGGCTGGACAAGGTAGGGAAATAATCCTGCTTGCCATCCACAGCAGTGCCGATAAAAAGTTTGCCATCTTCCCCCTCAGAGCGCACAATCACACCATACATGGTGCCCGTCTTATTAACGCTGGACAAATAGTGCTCCTTCTTGTGTGATGGCTCCACCAGGATGAAGAGATCATCAAGCCGCAGGAGCTTGCAAACGCCCTGGTAGAGGCTGCCACAGGCAAGCAGGCGATTCTCAGAGTAGTCAATGATCAGTAGTTTGTTGACATTGTTGGTGAGTGTGAGCACCTCACTGCAGGGCTGAACAATAAGGGGTGGGTAGCAGGCCTTGTTGTCCTCTTCTGGCCCTGTCTTGTGAGCCACCTGGATTGTGAGGTTGCCTGTCAACTTGTAGACACGGTTGATGGCCCCCACATACACAGCCCCTGTTCTTCTGTGTACAGTCAAATGGTTGAAAGTCCAGTCACGGTTCTCAGAGTGGAAAGTGCTGAACTGAGGCATACCTGTGGTTCCACGAGCTAGCAGCAGCCAGGCCACTGAGAGCAGTACCACAGACAAGTTGTCAGCCTGCATGGCCCACAGCTGGGACCTCTTCTGCTCCATCCCGAGAGGGACAAGGCTTGCTGGGACAGCTCCTCTGTGTGCTACTCCACTTCTCTGAATCAGCTCTCACATGGTTCTGAAAAACATAAGGCAAGGGGTCAGACTAAAAGTAAGTTCTACATGAACTGTGTTGCTTGACCAGGATTCTCAAATCCAGCTGGCCCTATGGGTCTCTTTTGCTGCATTTCAGCTTTTCTATTTTTAACATATTTTCCCCTCTGAGGGATGCTAAGGGAATCCCATTATCATTGGTCTTTAGCCATTATGCTATATAATACGCTTTTGTTTGTATGCTTTCTTTACATTGTACAAAGCATCTCCATTTCAAGGCATCAATTTTATTTCTCAGAGAGGTTAAAACTCACTCAGTCAGTGTTGATGTCAGGACTGAAATGTCTTCCCCACATACTCACTTTAGGACCCCTTATTCTAGTATGATATGCCAATAACATTTCATCTTATCTCAGACTCCCTTTACCTCACACTCCTGGGATCCTATACTTTCTTTTCATGCTCTGATATCCATAGGAAAGGAGAAGTGTTGGTCACCTCTGGTCGTGTTCCTCATTGTCCCTGAGGGAAGGGTATTTATGGAAAGTATGCTATTCAAAAAAGACTGGATTCCTAAACCTGCCATCCCAGAACCTGAAAAACCCCCTAAAATGGTAGATGAGCCTATTCCTCTGTAGACCAGTCATAGCCCCTGCCTCATGAGAAAGGAATAGATGGGTTCTAGGAACCCCTAAGCTCTTTTCTCTGTTGAATACTTGGGCAGCAGTAGAGGAAGAGGATTAGGAGGGTCAGTTTTATCTGGTCGCTGCTGGAGAATTCTGGCTGTTCAATCATCTGTGAGTTTAGTTAGCCCTGGGCTTTGATCACAGTACTTCAAGTTCAGCCTCCACTCTTGAATGCTTTGATCCTGTCTGCATTCCAAGAAGCTGTCCAGTAAGCAGAAAGGACCCTTGAGGACACCCACTAAGACCAGCATGGGGAGATCCCAGGCAAGGGGACAGAGATCAGGAAACCAGTCATCCCTGGACAATCTTGCTTCCCATGACTTTTAGGATGTACAGCAGTTACTTGAAAGCTGCATCAGAAGAGGCAGCAGCCATTTAGCTAAGAGAGCCTTTCTCAAGCTAAATAGAGTGTCTGGGCAACCTTGTTGACAAGTACTGACAGAACTCTGGGTGCACTGACGACAGGAATGGAAACACTCCAGCTAGGAAGAGAATTTGCTCCCAGGTAGCTTAGCAGAGGCTTGCCTGTTCCCTCAACTCCCCAGTCTGGCTGGACGGGGTTATAACTAGTCTGACACCACCCCCACCCAGTTTTTCCTTGTATATTTAGAGATTCTCTTTCTTGTCCCTCCACTCTGCAGCACAGGTCTGTAGCCAGCACAGTGCCAAGGTGGTCTAACCTGACTCCGTTTCTCCAGGGGGATTCTGATGGGTGTTCTGGAGGTGATTCACGAGGTCCCAGGCTTCCTTGGAAAGAGGAAGGGCAGCGCAAGGCTGGGGCTGAGCTTAGCTACTCTAACACAGCCCTTCCGGCTCACAAGCAAAGGCTCCCAACTCGCCCAGATTTCAGTTTGAAAAGCAAGTTATTTTTAGCTATGTCCTGAGGCCGGTAGCAGGACGTGAATTCCTCAAGAGGAGCTGCAGAAAGGAAATAACAGAATCCTCAAACTCTCCAGCTAAATGGGGAATTGCAGGAGGCCACACTGCATGGTCTTCTCTAGAATATGGGCCACAGGTGGGCTCCCCTGGGACCACAAGCGGCTTAAGATGGAGGATGCAGCATGAGAACAGATTGTCCATTCAAGACAAGCTTTGCAGATGAGGCTGCCTGTCACCATTGCAAGTATAGGAGCTTGCAGGATAGAAGTGCTCTCTGAAGCACAGTGGCACTGCATGCTCCTGCCTTCCCACTTCACACATCATACATGCCTGACCCATGCACACCAGGAGGAGTCCAGAGAGTAGAGATTAGCATCTGAAGACACAGTCAGCCATCTCACTTCCCTCCTCCATGACATAGTTCAGTAGTAAGTGGCTTGAGGAACAAATCTTGGATGTTAGCCTGATCGAGTCCCTAGCTCTCTGGCTGTCATGGAAGTCAGTGTGGTATTGCAGGGGAACTTCTTAGCCTCACCACTGGTACCTGTTACAATATCACAAAGGCCTCTGATGGGAAATGGCATTGGAATCCCTGACTTCTCTTCTTGCTTATGTTTTTCTTTCCCATGGATGGGCATTATGTGGGGAGTGTTGATCCCCTTGGTCCCGTGGCAGAGCTTACTTGGAAGGTTAGCAATAGGGAAAAAGAACAGACCCAGGCTAATTTTCTCTGTCATATTGTTGCACAAGTCTCAACACAGCCTCTCTGAAGACATCAGGGAGGCTGCTGAAAGCTGGATTCTGAGTGGAAAAACTGGGCTAATAATTAGAAGGCCTGAGGTCACAGAGCAGAAAGAAGTACAGAGAATTCAGGAATACTGGTCCAATGTCTGTCACTCACAAATTTTATAGTGGGTATAGTGGTCTAGCATTTTCCTGAGTCTGTTTCCTGAGCTGTCATAATTAGCCAGTCTGTAAATTCCTCCTTCTGGATGAAATGATGCCTTGAGGCCCATCTCCTTCAGTTCCTAGAGTCTGGGTTAAGTAGCCACAGAGTTCCTTCTATACTGCCTGTGTAGCTGACAGGCTTTTCCAGCACATCTCTGAAGCAGGCCTGTTTTCTTTGTACCCCTCCAACTGCATGATCCTGGTGACTAGTCAGGAAATTCACCCCCAGACCCAGAGGCTACTCACCCCAGCAGCTGCTACTGGATACTGGGGTCCAGAGGAGACACTGTCTCCTGTGGTAAGGGATGGAAAGGTTTGATATCTTGAGGGCCACAGATTTATATGCCAAGATGGATGGAACCAAGATATGCTCTACAGCGGGTTCAATGGTCAAAGGTCGGGCCACCCAGGTGAACTCAGGGTAAGGAGGGCAGCTACCGTTGTGCCTGTGAAAAGCAGAGTGTGGTATGCTTAAATGCTGGGATGAAGGACTCAGATATTTGATTTTAAGCAGAGCTTCAGCTGTGTGCACCTGGTCAGAGCACCAAGTCACTCTGGGATGCTCTTTCTCCATCTACCTGAAATGGGCTTAGTCCTGGAACCTGCCATGCAGGATTTGCATCACTGCCACAATCCCTCAGCACAGCATCAACCATGTGCTCAGGAGGCCATAACCTTTATTACCAAGTGATATTTCCAGCTTCTTGCTTTCCTCTACCATATGATCAGTCTCAGAACAGATATTCCATCCTCAGTTTGGCGGAAGCCTGTGACACTGTACTTTCTCTGCTAGTGCCAAATAAGAGTTTTCTTTTAATAAAATGCCCCTCTTTGCATCACAGTATCTCTCTGTGTCTAGTTCATGAAGTCAGCTGTCATATTCTGGGACTTTTTTCTTCTACCAGTTTTCTTCTCCCTTCCCCAGTTCTCCATCAGGGATATACTGTCCTAGAATTCTGAGTCACCCACAGAACTTCCCCAACATCTTCCCCATGGATATTGTGATACCAAGTAGAGTTCACACTTGCTTCTGGGTAAAGCAGGTGCCACTAAATATTTTATTTGCAGGTCTGATGACACCATCTTTCTGATTAGGATCCAGGCAGCAGGTGCTGGGTGACAGCCACCTAAGGCATCTGATACCTTCCTGACCAGCTGGCATAAGTGTCAGTGGCAATCTAGGAAGGAAGTGAAGGTGAGTCATTTCCACCTCAGCTCAATGCAGGATTCCCTCCTCCCACCATTATTGCCCTTCCCATGAGCTCTAGGTGCATATGCCTCCATGTGGTCACTAACCTCCCTTACCTCAGAGGAGATGGTGGCAGTAGGAGTTAGAATTGCATAGAATTTTGTGATAGAGTCAAAGTGCATGCTAGATCTCATGTCACAGGACCCATGGGTAGTATCACCATCTCCACCTGCTCCATCCCTGTTGTAGCCTCCAGCATCACCATGGTACTGACAGGCCTCAACTGTTCCCACTCTCTCCATCACTGTCATCACTGTCACCTCTGGAACCATTGCAGTACTGATAGAGCTCCATCATCCAAACACCCTTGCTATCACAGTCATTGTTACCCCTAGTCACCTCTAGCACTGTAATATTGATAAAGTTTAACTGTCCGCATGTTTTCCATCACTGCTGCCATTGCCATCACTGTTACCTACAGTACCATATGGTGATAAAAGAGCTCAGCCTTCCATACCCTACCACGCATCACTGTTATTGTCATGTCATCTCTAGTGCCATCACGGTGCTGATAGAGCTCTACCACCCCAGATAGAGTTCACCATCCCAGCTTCTTCATCATTTTCATCATTGAAACCTCCAGCACCATCACAGTGCTGATAGAGCTCCACCATCTTCTCCCTACCCATCACCATCAACACTGTAATCACCACCACCATCACAGTGCTGATAGAGCTCCACCATCTTCTCCCTACCCACCACCATCAACACTGTAATCATCACCACCATCACAGTGCTGATAGAGCTCCACCATCTTCTCCCTACCCATCACCATCAACACTGTAATCACCACCACCATCACAGTGCTGATAGAGCTCCACCATCTTTTCCCTACCCATCACCATCAACACTGTAATCACCACCACCATCACAGTGCTGATGGAACTCACCTTTTGCATCACTGTCATCATTGTAATAGTATTTTCTGTCACCACAGTAGTAGTGATGCCTATATCGACCAGTCCTCAACTGGATGATATACCCAGCAAAACCCAGAGGATCAAAGGGGAGAGATGGAGCAGGATAAATCTGGTGGCTCAGGGACTCCCTCATCCTCTTTCTTCCAAGGCAGAGGATAATCTATTCCCTCTCTAGATCTCTTTTATAGTCGACTGGATTTGAAAGCTTTGTTTCAGGGTGGGCATTAAAGGACATTTTAAGGTTACTCTAATCTACCACTTACCTCTGTTTTCACATAAAAAAAAAAAACCACCACCACCAACAAAAACCCAACCAACCCCTACAGAAAGGAATTTACTTGTTCAGAATGATGCAAAAATCAATCAGGGACAGACTATCTTGTAACACAAAGTTAATATTTCTCCCCTCGATGTCGGAAGTGGGTCCTGGGAGCTGGTTATATTGTTTTACCTGGAGGCTGTGCTGTCTAGGAGACAGAAGGTATCTTCCAATGTTGGATCCAGCACATGGCAGAAGGGAATGTGGTGCTAGACTTGGCCCAAGAGCTGGTGCTGGGGACAGATCCCAAGAAGCCTAGGATGAGGGGTAGAGAGTCTAAAATATATGATTAGAATGGCCCCTGTCCAGCCCTGGACAATAGCCTCCTCTAGCCTAGTCAGGCCCTGGTAAAAGTCACACCCAGGAATGGCATCTAGTTTCTGTCTTGGGAGCTCTGATGTCTTCAGTGTCCCACCTCTTTAGGTTATAGATAATTCCACAGCTGGACCATATTTACTCTCAGCACAGAAAATTCCTTCTTCCAACAGAGTTAGAGCTGCAGCAGAAGGGACTGAAGTTTTTTGTTTGTCTGTTTGTTTTTTGTTTTTTAATAGAGGGTCTCTTTATATAGCTCTGGATATTCTGGAACTCACTACATAGACCAGACCAGGCTGGCCTTGAATTCGTAGAGATCCACCTGCCTCTGTGATCAAAGGAGTGTGCCACCACACCCAGCTGAGGTAGGATATTAAGGGGATAGCCCATCCCTAGGGTAGACTGCAGAAGAGATTGTGGTGGTTTCTGAAGTGGAGTATCATAAAGGGCTGTCAAGGGATACCCAGAGGCAAGGGTTTGGACCTGCGATGGGCTTCAGGTTTCAATGAATTAAAATCCAGGAGGAAGAAATTTCTGAACTAGAGATTTTGATATACATTCTTCCCAATCTTCCCTTGGCACAATGGGGTTAGTGCAATGGAAGGACGGAAGGGTGGCCTCCCTCATAGTGGGCCAAGCTCACATTCCAGCACCAACCTCAGAGCTAGTCCAGGCATGTTGGTAGCACAAGGTGAGCAAGAGGGTGAACTGCCCTGGGGACACTGATGGCTGAAAAGCCACAATTAGACTGAAAGAAGTTATCTAGTATTTAAATAATTATCAGATTGAAGGAATAATCATGGGTTTGAGCCGATTTTTCCCCCTACTGTCACCCTGATGGAGCCTATAATATTATTATTCAAATGGCCATGATTCTCACTGAGAAGAGACCATGGAGAAAGGGAGAATGGGGGAGGGGGAGGGATGTGATGGGGTGGGGAGAAGGCTCAATGAATCTCCTAGTGACAGGACTGCAGGAGGTACGATTAGTCTTTTTCTTATTTCAGCTGTCACTCACATAGAGACACCAAGATTGTTATTAGCGTATTTTATGCACAAGATTTAAAGGCAGAGGGGGAGGGAGGAGGGAAGAGGAAGAATTTCCTATAGAAAATAACAGGACCAAAGGAACAATTTAGATGTCACTGCTGTACCAGCTGCATGTGCTTCATTACTGGAATGTCATTTTCCTCAGAGACTCCAGTGTTATTCGAAGCTAAGTGGCTAGCCCTGGCCCAGAGCAGGGAGGAGAGGAGAGGGGGAAATCAGGGCTCTGATTTCTTCTTATCCCCTAAGAAGGTAGTCTGAGTGGTACTGTAGGCCCTCATGTGTATTTCTAGAAAAACTGAGGGTAATAGTAACTACTCAGCCTTTCCCTTTCTCCTTCAGCTTTACTTTCTATGAGATGGAGTTGGGGTTAAACTAGATCTAGTCTCCATAGTCAAAAAACCAGAGGCAAGGCAGGGAGCAACAATGGGTTGTCTGTCCAGCATGGTATCCTATGCTCTAGTCTTTCAAAGTCCCCTGGATTCCATCAAGCTGTGTTTCCCTGACACTGGAGAGAGGCTGAATAACCAGGCACCATCATGGGGACTCAATTCAAGCCAGAAGGATGGGATAATGGGTTAAAGTCCAATTGTCTTTTCAGCCAATATTCCCATGTTGAGGTCCTAACCTCAAAAAACTTCAAAATGTACCAAAGACTTCTAAATATATTTGAATGAAGAGTCTCTACTTCACTAACTAGGTCAATAGAAGGATAGAGGTTGGGTTCCAATCAATACAACCAGTATGTTCATTAAAAGGGGAATGTAGGAGGCTGGAGAGATGGTTCAGCAGTAAAGAGCACTGTCTGATGTTCCAGAGGATCAGGGTTCAATTCCCAGCACCCACATGGCAGCTCACAACTGCCTGCAACTCCAGTTCTAGGGGATCCAACACCCTCACATAGACATACATTCAGGCAAAATACCAATGCACATAAAATAAAAATAAATTATACAAGAGGAGAGGGGAATGTAGACACAAAGAGTGGCATGCATAGAAAAATAACTGAAAGATATGTAAGGATAAGACATTGTCTCTGATTGACAACAGAGGCCTGGAACAGTCTTCCCTCACAGTCCTTGAGAGCAACACCTGTGAAAGCTGGATTCTCTCAGTCTTCAGAATGCCCTAAAATATGTCATTGATCCCACCAGCCTGGAAATCTTTGCTACAGCAGATAGAGCCAACCAATAGCAGGGAAGAGTCATGGATTTGAACTTTTTGGCTTAGGAATTCTCTTTATTGTTTAAGGTGTGTGTGTGTGTGTGTGTGTGTGTGTGTGTGTGTGTGTGTGTGTGTGTGTGTGTGTGTGTGTGTCTCATGTTTATCACTGGGACAGGAAATGCAGAGACACACAGTGCTGAACAGGCATTCTGGAAATCTGAGGGCAGCAAGCTATGTCCTGCTTCCTACCTGCCCTAAGCTGTGTACAGAAGACCTACTGCTCTGCAGCAGAGTTTGGAATGAACCCCAGGATTTGCTAATCTGTGCTCTTTTGCTGGAGTAGGTTTTCCTCTTTGGGCCTCTCTTGTTCCCATCCTCCACTCCTACCTAGACAGTGCTACTGTTACTTGCCAGCCCTCAGAACATGATGGGACATGGTGACTCCCAGGGATGGTTGCTATTCATTTCCACTCCAGTTCTTTCTCACTGTAGATCCTGTCCCAGGACCACTGTCCCTGACACCAGGGAGGGTTTTCTGATGTTTTCTTTCCCAGGTCTCTCTGAGTGTTCTGACTGAGCCCTGGAAACCACACCAGCTCTCCTGGGGCCTTAGCAAAACATCCACTGTTTGTCCTTTCCTCACATAGGCTATAAAAGTTTGAGTTGTCTTTCTGACTTATGAAGGATCCCAAGATGTGCCCTCATTTGAGGGGTTGGTGTGGGATTGGAAGGTGGGGGTTCTGTTTCTTTCTGGGGGTACTGACTGGGCTAGCTTTGCAAAGTCAAAACAAGATTCATTACCCTGGGGCCAGGAGCAGGGAGATACACTGCCTGACCTTGCAGACCCGCTCCATATGTCATGAGCCTGTCAGAAATCTCCCAGAATTCCCTTTATTATCTAAAGGTCGCCACCAGGGCAGAGCTGAGAGAGCTACATGGTATTAACTAAACTACAAGAGCAATCAATTTCAAGCAGCTGCCTTCCCTGCCACCTAAACTGCCCCCCCCCCCGCCCCACTTCATAGGGCTCTGCCCTCTTCAACCCCCTTTGGGGAAAGGACAGGGAAAAGCCTGTCTTGGTATGCCTATCTCTTGCTGGATGGAAAGAATCAGGATACATGGGCAGGTTCTGAGGCTTCGGAAGCTGATCCTGGGGGTACATCCATCCTCTGGAATAAGGGTGACCAGAAAAGGTGGTCTACTGCTCCCTTGATCATAACTGTGCCCCTGTGGAAGCTATCTTAGCAGTGAGTTGATGCTCTTGTAAGTATTACTAGGTCAAAGCACAGAAAGAGAAATTCCCAGGGTCTTTCCAAAGGGAAAAAAGTGTAAGCATGGGATGATGCTCTTGCTAGGTCAAATTCATGTTAGGAGACATCAAACCCTAAGGGCCATAAACAGGATGATCACAGAAATAAGACCAATGAAGGAAGAATGGCCACTGCTGCGATTCTTTATTATTCACCAGCTATGTTTCCTGCTACTGGGAATCTTGTCATCTTAGGTTTGTGGACTGTCCACAGTTAGCAGATAAAGAAGCCAAATTGACCAGGCTGAGCACCTTGGGTGGTGTCCTCAGGTGGAAGACCCAACTTCACAGGGCCAGTGTGTTTCCCCCAGACTTCCAAGTGGATTACATTTCTAAAATTTACTTTTCATTTAAACCCTCTTGTCACAAGTCTTGGGAAAAAAAAAACAACTCACCAGAACATTAAGTAAAACTTGGTAAGTATTTTATCTGAAGACTACACAGTCCTCTTTAAACTTACCCTTAGTGGTCATTTATTACCTGTACCTCAGTTACAGGTAGAGTCTGGAGTGTTCTGTGGTGAAAGGCTTGATAACAGGCAGTCACCGTTCAGAGCAACCCAATATTTTCTAGTGGGGAGTGAGAGACAGTTTCCTTCTTGCCTCTCTTTATTGTATAGGAAAAGCCTGCATCTCTTAGAAGAATGAAACGGGGCAGGAAAGCAGGGTTACAAATCCCCCACTTTCATGATGAAACAAATTGCAGTTATTCTACATAATACTATATTATGCTGCCATTAAACATAATGTTTTCAGAGAATGAATGACATAATTTCAGTCCACACCAGCAGGAGAAGAGAGAAACAAAAGGTCAGGAAAGAATAAGCCAGAGAGAGTACCTGGCTATCACTTCATACTCTACCCCATTCTCTATTGACTTGACTAGAAGACCCATAGTTATGATCCCAAAGTTTGCCACAGCTCTTTCTTCCAAGAGGATAATGTTGCTACTTTTCCTCCCAGCCCCTTCCCACCAGAGGACCAGGTAAGGCACTTTTTGCTTCTTCTCACAGACCATTCTTTCTGCCCTTGGTGGCCTCGGGCCTGATGAATTCCAGGAAAAAGGAGCTTGTTCCATTCCTAATGCCTGTCTTTATGTTAGGAACAGTGGCCATCATCACTGCTGGTTTAGGGTGTCCACATACAGAAGCTAGGGCTCTCCAAAGTCCAGAAGGGTTGCTTCAACCCCTGAAAACCCAGCATTGCCTTCTCCAGGATATTATTTGTATAATAGTCATATCATTACCACCCAGGCCTTCCTCTGTACCAGACTCTACTGAAAGCCACCTGCATCTAAGACCCAGGCTCACACATCCTACAAAGGGTCCTGTGTCTCAGAGCTCTTGGACCATACTGCCAGGCACATGGGCAAAGCAAGGGACTCACTGTGGAAATACCTGGCACAACTCCCCACTGCTGCCCAGAAAGGCTTCAACTACTGGATGCTCACTCAGGTTCCTGCCTCTCCTGCTGGCTGCTCTGGCCTTTTTTTTCCCCTCCAACCTTTACTGCCTACCTCTCTGAGAGTGATTTCACTCCCAACAGTATTGGTAAAATTATTAAGGCTACTCCATGTAGTTAAAAGGAGATTTATTTAATGGTGTAACTTACAAATGAAGGAATAGGTAGGTTGAGGGTTCTGGGAAAGACGCAGCAGTAGTTTATCAATGTTCTCTGGAGAACTCTCCTCCTTACACCTCTAGCGTCCAGGCTCCCAGCAGCAAGAGGGGGGCATGTCCCAATCTCGGGTCTGCAGGCCCTCCCTTGGCCCCGCCTTGTGGGCGTGATAGTTACCAAAACCTCAGTGGGGGTTGGAACTTCCAGACCAAAGCTATGGCTACCCACTACATCTGCCATTTTTTGTCTAAATAAGAAGGTTCTAACTTAATACAAGACTATATACAAAGGAATGGTTATTAAATATTTTCCAGGAGTAATGAGGAATAATGACCTAGATAAGATGAAACTACAATCAATGCGAACAATATCAAGCAAAAAACACATACTAAAATGCAGAGAAGTCTAGAGTGTAGGTAAATGGTATGTTACAAGGATCATTCCAAAGGGTATCCTATCCTAAAGAACCTGAATCTAATACTTAATATGTTCTATCTAAGATATGTACTATACTGCTGTATAACTGCTAATCTTCAATCCCATCAAAGACCTGAGAAGGAATATAATGGTACCTCCCTATAACCCTTGGCTCAGTTTGTTTTCTAAGGAGCTCTCTTCCCAAACCTCCCTCCACATTCTGTATCACCCTATTCACCTTTCACAGCCCTTCCACTCATCTAAAGACAGTGGGAAAATCTGGTTTCAGCACCTACTACACCCATCAAAGTACAGTACTGACGCCTTTGTGTGTGACAACATCCGGTCTCTCCACTGGGATAGACATTCTTTGAGAGCAGAACTTATATCTGGTACTTGCTGGACTGCTCTGCAACACTGGCATGCACAGAAGCTTCCACTCAGAAATGCACTCAGTGTGATCCTGAACAGTGAAGAGAAGGAAATGAACAGTTTTTCTCAGCTGACACTATCCTTGATAGTCTTCCTGGAGAAATGGTTTGATCTATCTGTCGTGCTTGGTTCAAACATTTGTCAAAACTGATCATTTGGAGCTCATGGAGAAATAGGTGAACAGTTTAGAAAGGATTCCAGCTGTTGTTCACCTTGAACTTACGGATGAGAATCACTGGTTAGGTGGAGAAAACAGAGAGGAGAAAGAATGGATCATACTAGCCTGTGCAAAAAGTCTTGGCAAAAGAACTCTAGTGCTATAGGCTATAGAATAATACAAGAAGTATATATTGATAAAAAATATGGCAAGTTGGTCACACAAAGTGATCAAGAGCAGAATAGTGAAGGGAAGGTCCTCTAGGAAGGTTCAGAACAAAATATGTCCATGAGGAAGTTACAGCAACTCACTGTGGTACTTTCTGCAGAGAAAATGCATGGTCTTTGGAGACAGACGTGTTCAAATCTTACTGCCTACCTCTTTGAGATTATTTACATAATTAAATAAATACAATTATTTACAAATTGTATTGCTGATCTGCAGCACCAGCATCCAAGACCACGAGTTAGCCAAGAAAGAGTGAGCACATACTTATCACGGGTCTATTACTCTCTCTAACTGGGTTATCTTGCACATGAACCTTTGGAGGAAGAGAACCTTACTTTACTCTCTGTAAAAAGGTAAGAGGGTTGTGGTAAGAATCAAGGAGACAAGGATAAGAGGTGTTTTATAAACTCTCTAGCTCTAAGTTATTATTTTTTGTGTGTGTTTTTGAAGAAACATTGCCATCCCATTGGCATCAGTGGCTCCTTAAAGGTCAAGATGCTGCATTCCAAACTGGGTGAGAGGTTATCACCTAGCACTTTGATATGGAGACTAACCCTCTTGGACTTAATCAATGTTGCAGGTCCTATCCTTCCTGCCCTGTTGACAGTCTTCTGGTTGTACCATGTCTGGTTCACCCTCTCACATCCTCATGGCCTTTGAATGAGTCACGATGGAAGAAAGGAGGCAGAGGAGGAGCTGAAAGGACAGCCCACCAGGCAGGAGCTCACATTCCCTGACCTCTTCCACACAGTGTTTGCTCATTACATAAAAGAAATTTCTTTTTATCCTATCTCCCCAGCCTCTCTTCCCCAGTGTTTTTTCCTGAACCAAGAGCCAGCCTTAGAATAGGAGTCAACTCTTTCCCAAGGAAGCTGATTATACAGCCTGCTCCTTCTCACCTTCAGTTCCCATTATTTTTTTTCCTTTGAGGCTCTGGCTCTTGCAGAACAGATACTGTCAAGCCAGCCTGTCTTAGGTAGCAGACAAGTTCACATTCATATACCCAGCAGAGGAGGTAACATGAAGCTAGGTAAAAGTGATTAGTGGAGATGGAGGGATGGGTGGAATTCCTGGCAGAAGTCTGTCTTTTTTTTAGGATCTCATCTGTGCCAAAATACACAGGTACCCAACCTGGAGGATTCTTCACTATCTGCAGTGCCATCAGTTCTTGGTGGGAACAGGGAAACATACTTTGGATGCCTTTGAGGCCTTATCATTTCTAGACAGACATATCAAGGTCTAGGGCCATGGGAGAACTTGGGGTTGCAAGGGATGAAAAGAACTCCCTAGTGAGGAGCAGGAGAATCAGGCCCAGGATGATGAATGAGGTGTGAGAGAGAAGCCTGGAAAAGGGTAAACAGGCAGGAGGTAGCCTGAGGGATGGGGAGCTAAGGGTGAAGAGAAATAATGTGCCAGGGTCAAAGAGCAAAGAAAATGCCCCTGCCGTGACAGCCTCAAGATCCAGTGTATTATTCCCAGGCAATGCTTGTGCATGGATGCCGCTTCCCTCACTCCACATGTGTGCAAGTCAGCCCTCTCCCAGACACATTCAAACCCTTTCATAAAACCTTTCTTCTTATGAGTTGTTCCATTTCTCCAAGGAACTCTACTTTGCAAAGTGATTGCTGTTCCTTGAGACACATCACCCCACTCATATGCCCCTTATGTAAGTCTGTGAGGGCAAATGGCCTTAGCATCACCACTTTAGAGGTAATATGACTTGGGGATAGTCCAGGTTAACTGTTTTGGTTAAGGTTCTAGGTGTGCATGAAGACTTGGACTCTAGGCTTTGAGAGTTACATACACCATCCTGTTTATCCAATACCTGGAGTGAGTGCCAGCAACTGGCATTTCTAAGAAGAAATTACCTTCTCTAGGGGTTACCCTATAGTTCTGGGTAGGCAACATTGTGTCCAGAGTTGGGGATATCTGTAGTTGAAGCTTTTCTCTGGTCCTGCCTGCCCTCCCCGAAACCACAACCCCCGAGGTCCAGATGAATCTCTCTTACTTGTGGTCCTGCAGCCACTTGGACCCAAGTAAACATATAGAGGCTTATATTATTTACAAATTGTATTGCTGATCCGCAGCACCAGCATCCAAGACCACAAGGTAGCCAAGAGCGAGCAAGCACATACTTATCACAGGTCTTAAGGGGTCCCCATCTCGGTCACAGCAGTTACCTGCTGCCTACTAGGGGTGGTGCTTCAGGGGTAAAGCACAGACAACCATGCCTACAGATACCTTGCTACCATCCTTTGGGAATGAGGATTTGGTTTAAAAGGTATCACTGAGTTGAATTCTTAGGAACCTCTGAGAGCTTCTGACCAGCCATCAAATGCCAGTTGGCCCAGATCTAGCTGATGAGAAGAAGCACTGGAGTTGCTGGGGCCTATAGAAAATCCCAGGAGCTGCATGGGTGTTGGTGGATGAAAAGAGTCCAGATGTACTAATGCATGCACTTGGAGACTAGTGTGCCAAATTCCCTTCCTCAGCCTGACTTTCCCTGTGGGCAGGAAACCTGCTGCCAGCTCCTTTCTGAAGACCAAGTCTCTGCAGCCAGCCTAAACTGGAACAGCTCCTGCCTACTGCCCTGGGGCTTCTCTCCCCATTCACCTCTCCTAGCTCTCAGCCCCACCTCCTGCTTTTCAATCTCCAGACATGGCAGATCACTGATTAATTCAAGGCTGTTTAATAACTCTTCTATTTCAACAAGAAACAAGCTGTCTTGTTTTCTTTATTTTTAACACTGACTCTCATTTTTTTGCTAAGCATCTTACTGTCATTTAAATTTCTCTGTCTCCAACCAAGCTGATAATAGACTGGAGTGAGCAGCTGCTTCAGTCTTGTTTATGACAATGATTAGAAGTTAGAGCCTGTGCTAGCTGAGAATTGACCAAACCTCAGTTCAGCAGCTCTGCCCCTGCATGTCAAGAGAGTGCTAATTTTAACATGATTAGTAGAACTCTGGCTCCAGGGGAAACCAGGGTTAATCCCAGCCCAGCCTTCCTATCACCCTGCTCTAAGGCCAGGTATGGTGGCAAAGTTGTGAGAACTAACTCTACTTACTTGGGAGTTATGGTCAGTAGCTGGGGATCAGTTGTTTGGACCTGAAAGTTCCCTGTATTTTTCAACAGTCTTTCCTCCAGTTAATTTACTGAGCAGCAAACAACAGACTCCTGCTTGCAGGGCCAGAAGTGGATAGAGAACTCAGCAATCAGCAAGCTTGCCATTCTATCCTGCCTTTCACATACTCAGAAACATTTCCCAAATATTCTATACATGACACCTATTTATTTTTTAATCCATTAAAAACAACTCATCACTGGAGACCTGGTCATCTTTTAACTGTAGCTTGGTTTCTCCAAATGATGCAGATCGTGTCCTCTATGGATGGCTTCTTCCTGGGTTGGATGGCTGATTCATGTCTCTCTTCTATTTTCCTGCAATATCTATAATTGTATTGTATGTGTGCACATGCTCTCTCCTACAACACTGTCAGCTCTTCAAGAGCCAGAGTGGTGACTTACCTTCTTTCTATCAGCCTATGGCACATATTCTGTAAACATTTGTTCAATCAAACTCAATTAGGCAGCACCATGTTCAAACTCCTTGCAAGTAAAGTATATTTCTCCTATCTGGATAGATCCTTGCTGAAGCTTTCATTTCTCTCTGGATCAAAATTTTGGCCCTTCCAGTGCACAAGCCAGCAGTCAGGGGCCTCAGCTTCCCTTAGTTCCCTACCCCCAAGGCTTTACATCACAGCTAGGGAACACTGTGACAACAATGTAGGGGGTATGTAGCAGAAGCCAGAGGTCTGAACCAGTCCTCTGGATTATATCTCCCATCCATCCCCATCTCTAAGGGCCAGACAGAGCTGCCTGGGAAAGCCTACAGATACAGAGGGCAAAACCTTGTGGCCTGACACTCCCTGCCTCTTGCTCCTCTGCAGGCAGATCCCTGAAGTCAGAGCTCTTGGCCTGTGCCTCCCAGCCAGCAATCTGCAGGCAGCTGCTGGGGTCATTGTCTCAGCCTCTTCAAGTTGTGAATGCTGAGTCTATAGAGACCGAAACACAAACAGTGCCCACAGTGCCTCTCAGGAGGGAAAGGCCGCCTGGCCTTGCCAGAGCCATTGACTGTGCAAATAGCAAGACTGGAGATGGATGTAGGAAAGCTGGTTGGAGCTATTGAAAAGAGGGGGAGTCTTTCTCCCCATACTGCTCAGTGCCAGTAGGAGCTGTGGATGTGTGTTAAAGGCCAGCAGATGGGCAGAAAAGAGGCGTGGTGAGTTCTCCCGAGGATACTGCCTCATCGTGAGCCGTGTGTCTAGCCAAACCCGGGAACAGAGAGTTGATGATGTCACTGAGTACAGGATGGGAGCAAGAGGCTGGAGAGAGAAGTGATCAGGTAGGCAGGTCCACTGGGAAGGGACAATTGGAGTGCAGTAAATAATGACTTGCTGTGTGATACAGGGCAATCTACTGCCCCGTTTGGTCTTAGGTTTCATAGCTGTTATTTGAAGTTAAGTTAAAACTATTTTCAAATACTCAGACACTTCCCAAGTGTTCTACACATCACATCTGTTTATTTTAATACATTAAAAATGTCTAGTAAAGAGAATTGAGGCATCATGTTATGTCTGTCCCCATCTTCTGAAGTAGGCCTTTGTAGTCATGTCAAACATGCAGGGATATCTTCTCAATGCCACTATCCCATGTTTTATACTCCAACATGGAATGAGGCTCCTGCCCAGCTGGGCCATGGGAGAGTGCACAGGTCTAAGAGGGCACTACAAATGATGGGCAAAGGCAAAGGATTAGACCCAAGCTTCTGGGCCCTCCTAGACCTGCCAACACTTTTCCTATTGTGCTTGCCCTGTGTACACTATTTCAGTATGAGACAGCACCTCCTAACTGCAGCCAGGCATTTGCTCTTTCCCTTCTGGAGGTTGACTCTCAGAACAATGCCAACTGACTAGGTCTAAGACAGTGTCCTTCTTTACTCCTAAGAGTTGAGGGTACCAAAACCCCAAACACAGCAAAGTCAGAATTCAAATCTCAACTCTCATATTTAAATGCCAACTATAAACAATGCCTATGGCCTCACTGCCAAGGCTCCCATGGATTTTGCTTTTTCCAGATTCCACTGAGTATCCAGATCTTATATTCTAATCCCACACATTTTCTTTAAGTAAGATCTTGCCTTTTCAAAAAATTCCAAATAAATAGAGAAAACTGGGGGTGAGGGGTACGTGAATAAATTGAAAACATCCCTGGCTTCATTCTGCTCTAGACTTTTAAAATGATGTTTCCAGTTGGCAGCAGTCATCATTTTTTCTAACTCTCTTAACATCATCTTCTTCTGCCTAGCTCTAGAAACACAGGCAAGTGAAAGCTCTTGAAAATTACAAAAAAACCTATCACAAACACAGAGGGAGACAGGGGTGCTGGGCAGGAGGGAGGAGTCAGCTCACCAGAGTGTCAGGCATGCTCTCATCTCCCTCCTGCTATAAGGGAACAAATGGAGTTATGGAGAAGGTCAACAGGTGAGAAACCCTCAGGAAGGGTGCAAAAAGTGTGAAGGGAAGTCCTTTGTTCTTCCCTTGTTCTTATGTGGCAGGAGCTGTAGGTGACACCACACTCTTCCCGGCCATCTGTCTGCCTCTTAGTAGGCCTCACACCCTCTATGTGAGGCTTCCTGGTGGCTTTCCAGCTACACATGTGGTTTATATTAGTCTATAAGAGCTTGAGTTGGAAACCTGGAAGGATTGCTACCCTGGGTCACTCAGATAAGAACTTCATTCTTCTGAGGAAACCTGGGGGTGTTGTCTGGTGCTGTAGGCTTCTGTCACTGACAGTGAAAGGACAAATTAGGAACCTCCAGGCAGGTTGAGGCTGAGGATCAGCCATCCTATCCTAGGTCTATAGACCCCCTCAAAAACAGCGGCAGACTCGAAGCAAGGATGCAGAGTGGGGTCCTGCTGGCTCAGGATGGATCTCCTGTCTACAGATGGGGAAGGGGCCTGGGTTCTACTGAGAACTGGTCTTCCAGGGAGTTCAGAAACTAGGGTCTTCTCCTTCAGGTATTTTTGTTACTTGGGACGAAATGTGAGGAAGGGGAAGCAGACATGGGGGACAGGCAGGGAAGGTGGGAGGTCAGAGGCCAGTGTAATATTTACCCAGCTCAGTGGAGGCCTTTCACTTTTAGAAGCAGGAAACAACTTCAAAGCTGTAACATCCCCTTGCTACTTTGCCAGCAGGCTGGTCCTCTCCACAGGCAGGCAGGGCTATAATGGGTCAGAACTAAGAGGCCAAGGTGCCAGCTGCAGTCCAAGGCCTGGACTTGAGTGGTTCTTCACAATTATCAGTCCCCTCTTCAAGATACCCATCCATATACCCACACAGATGCTCCAGGGCATAACTGCAAAGGCTTCTCAGGTCTTTTGAAGCTCAGGCCTGTTCCTCGTCTGGGACACCCCAGTGCAAGATCCTCTTACCTAAGGTTCAGGAAGAGTTCTATTTCCCATGGTGGGATGAGAGTCCTCAAGGGAGATGACATCTGCCCCCTTTTAATTCCCCTCTGCTGGCCCTCCTTGGCCTTCATCTTTACTAAACACTCAGCTTGAAATAGGGATGAGCAGTGAGTGACATTTCCCAGTGAACCACACTAGTGTTCACATCTCCAGCTCTAGGATATTGGGAAGGAATGCCACAGAAAAACCTCTCCAGACTTTGGCTCTGGGAAAACGGTGCTGTAGGAACTGATTAATAATTAACAACTCCAGGGCTGCTAGCCTAAAACCCATGGGAGAGGGGTGAAGGGTAAGGATGACACTAAGAGGAAGTCAGATGGCCCCTCTTAATAGGACCCTCAGGTAGGATTTCTCAGGTACCCACTAGTTTCTCCCAGGAATCTACCATGCAGTGAATGACACAGGGTACAAGCTCTGAGTGACACCCTTCCTTCCCTTCCTCTGAACCCCCGCCCTGTCATCTCTGACTGGTGCCTGGGGGTATGTGGCTTGTGCAGTTCTCTCCCACAGCTCCAGATGCCGTGGTTGTGGTTCCTTGAAGGTAGAAGCATTTGCTCTTCTATCCTTGGGCTGTGAGTTACCACACTCTTGGCAGTACACAAGTGATCGATCTCTATCTATTTAAACCCGAATGGATTCCAATTCCTGCTTTCAGCATCTGTGTGGTTCACCATAAGGGGCAGAAACAGCAGCTCCACGACTCAAGAAATGTTCTCTTAACACCCAAAGGAGAAACCAAAGCTGCAAGGTAGGCTGTCTACACACAAAACAGAAAGTCTGTGAGTCTGAGTCCTCACAGAGAGTAGAGAAGGGCAAAAGTAGGTCTGCCAGAAGGCTGGATGCTCAAGGCTCACAGAGCCTCTGGGGGGGTGTAGCTCTCTCTCTTTCTCTCTCTCTCTCTCTCTCTCTCTCTCTCTCTCTCTCTCTCTCTCTCTGTGTGTGTGTGTGTGTGTGTGTGTACATGTTGGGGGTCATAGAGGGGAGACAGTCATTTAACATATATTCAGTCTGTGCTCCAGGGCCCCTTCCTACCTCTGTTCTGAAAGACAAGTTGAACTTACTGCCTTTTCTCTCATCCTGAAAGTAATTTGAGGCAAGGAAAAGCAGGATTAAACTTTCATAACACAACACATTTATCTTATTTTGCTTCTTTCTTTCCTCTGTCCTCTCTCCCCTCCACTCTTGACCCTAGGTAAGTTTGAGCCAGAGGGAAGCTGAGATTAAATATCAGGGGATGGTATCAGATCTGGAGAGACACTGATCTCTGGTTCCCTGCCCATCCCCAAACTTCAATATTTTTCTATCCTCTGTTGGACAGTTATTATCTCAGTGGATGAGAGAAGCCTCTGCGCTCTGTGCGTGTTCTCTCTCAATATTGTCCTCTGTTGAAATGAAAGGGGGAATTAGAATTCAGAGACAGGCTCCCAGGGAGAGTACGAAGACAAAGATTAAGTCAGTGATACAACGTTGACATGCGTTTAGTTCCTGAAAGGTCTTTTTAAAAAAGTCTCCTCCAGAGCAGTGCTGCCACTGCTGGGACTGGCTGGAAATCCACGTTAGGGAGTGAGAAGAAGGGAAGGCCTGACAGGAACTTGGGGATGGGCCAGAACTTTACTTGCTGATAAAAAAAGAAAGGAAAGACACTCTTGGTGAGGCAGCCAGGACTGGATCGCCTGCTGTTTTGAGCATACACTCCTTCCCCTGGCCACCCAGACATGAACTGTGTGGGTCAAGCCTCTCTCACCCCCTTCACCCAGACAAGTCCTATGGGGCTGGCCTCTCATAGTCACGCGCGCACACACACACACACACACATACACACACACACACACACACACACACCTCCTATGAGGCTAGCTTTTCCTGAAAGCCTGGTAAACACTGCTTAATGAAGCCCACCCTTACCACTTGGCCTTTTCTCTCCTGACCCCACCCCTCTGTGCCAAACAGCAGTGAAAAGTTCCAGTTCTGCCCTCTGCCATTCCAGTTGTGGTCTCTGGGTAGTGATGGTTGGGAGTTTCTAAAGTAGCCTCCCCTCCCCTCCCTCGCCCCCCCCCCAAAAAAAAAAAAAAAAAAACAATCCACAAAAGCCAGTGTTTCAGGACAAGTGTGGTTTTCAAGAGTTCCCTCTAGTGGAGATAACCTGCTACTTTTCCTTCCTGGAGCCCAGAGCTTCATGCTCTGAGCCCACTGAAGGAGACTGTGCGTGCCCGAGGCTCAGTAGTTGGCTCTCAGCTCAGGTTCTTGGCTCTCCCACCTCAGTACACTGTCAGTCTCTATCATTATCTTCCCTCTGTCTCCTGTCTCTCTGTTTATCTGAAACCCTGTCTACATCCTGGCTTCTATTATCACCGCACGTGAGCCTTCATGCCTGTGTCTTGAGCTGCACTTTCCATCCTCCTCCTGCTTTTCTCTGGACTTCAGCAAGGCAGCTCTGAGGGGCCAAGTGCTTTGGAAAGACCTCCTATCAAGTGGCTTAACCTCAGATTTCCAAAAACAGCACTACAGGTCAGAGGCATTCAGAATCTCTTAGTGAACCATGCTTCAGTAGGAAGAACAAGAGGCTTTGTCCAAATTTCCTCTTCCACCTTTTGCTACCCCATTTCCAAGCGAACTCTGGCCTAATGGGTTGATCTATACTTCCAAAGCTACCTGTGCCCAGTTTGCTTGGAGTCCTGTGTGAACCCAATCCTCCTTATCAGTTCGCCCAGCCCTTGCCTGCTTCTCAGTCTCTGACTGCACAGTGCCATGTGAGCAGCTTGCACAGCTTGGGCAAAGGGACAGATAAAGAGAGGGGAGTGCTTGAAGAAGGAAAGCATGAGCAGGTGGGGCAGGTACTAGCCAGGGGCTGTAGGAAGACAGCAGGGAGGGGTAACCCCAACCACTCCGCTGGGAGAAGAGAGACATCTGGAGAACACCTGCTGGTTCTCAGGGTTTCCCAGAGATATCCTGCCACCCAGATGAGGGACATGGCCAGACCAAGTCAGGTTAATGGTTAACCAGCTGCTGGAGCAGGGAACTTTCTGGAAGAGCTCAGTTGTAAGCTATTTTCTTACCACCCTCCCTCCCTTCTCTCACTTTATACTTGAACTCCATAGGGACTCTGATCTCCAACAAAGAATATTCTCACCTCTATTCCTGCTTTCCAATTCAAGATGGAGCAGCGTAAAGTTGCACTGAGGTTCCATATGCCCAGATGCCAGGGAATAGAGCCCAAAAGAGTTTGGGGGCTGAGCAGAGGAGAGAGGGTGGCCCCTTCAGATCGGCCATCCCCCACAGGCTCCTTGGGACCAGCTGTTTGACCCCGGGAGGAACTGCCTTTCTTTTTGTCTCCATGGGGGTTCACCTTTAGAAACGACAAAAAAAGCAGGGGATGGCACACCCACCCCTCATTTACTCTAATCAGGCATGAAATCTTTGTAACTATGTGAAAAAACTGTTTCCCATAAGGGAATCAGTTCCATTCATCATTGTTTGAACTGAGCATATGCGATGGGGAGAGACAGAACACTCACATAGAATGAATTGATAACAGACAGCCCTGGGGGAGGGATAGTCGTGGGGGAAGGGGTGGTGTTGGGGTGCTGTACATATGAGCTGTAAAAACTCCATCCAGCCCCTCAAAGCCTGCTTCTCTTGCTTCCCTGTGGGCAGTCCTGGATTATTCTAGCTAACAGACTGTGTAACACAATGCTCCTGTCTCTTTATGATCTGCATGGGGTTGGGAGGGGGGTTGGCTCTGTGCTCCTTGCCTCTCCATTTGCTATGATGGACAGAAGTATATTGTACCCTAGTCTTTCTGTGCAGAGACAGCTGTGTAGCAATGCAGGAAGACAGCTGGGGAGAGGGGTCTGGAAACAGGAATTGCCTCCCCCACACCAAATCCTGTATCTTACAGAGGCAATCAGAAAGCAAGGTGGAACAGAAACCATACAGCTCTACAAACAGTGATGACTCCAGCACCACAAATATTTCAGATTGCCTGCGCTGGCAAGCTTAAAGCTCCTGCCAGCTGCTGTCCTGTGTATTTAAGCATGTCACTGGCTTCCCCTCCTGCTCCTGTGTCTCCTTGTAACATGCCCATGAAATAAAGATTAGCTGAATTATCGGGAGTATTTGTAATAGGCCTGGGAGAGGGGCCTAGTAGAGGCTATTCTTTGAGGCTTCTTAACCTTATTTTGAACATAGAACTCCTGCAAAACAGATGCTGAACTTAAGCATCTACCACATCTGCAACTTCTCTTGGTCAAGAATGTTGGAGGGCAATCCTTCATTGGCAGTCTGGAGACGGGGAGACAACATTCAGAGCTGCTCTGACAGGGACCAGCATTTCTTGGGGTGGTGTGGCTTTGAGCAATAGTCATATGATATCACTGTCTGTTCTTCCTTTAGACTTAGGCCAAAAGGTAAGCAGCTCTTCACCCCTGCTTGGATCCAGGGTGTGAGGGTCCCCTGTCCCTATGCCCTGCCAATGAAAAGGGTGCAGCTGAGACTTCCTTGCCAGGCTGTAGTACCTGGAAACCATTGAAGACTTTGTCATTTCAGGGCTTAGTGCTCTTCAGCAGAGTCTTCCCTGTACATGGGCCAAAAGCCATGTCCTTTTAATTGATTTTCAAGACTATTTGCCCCCATTCTAGTGCAGTTTTCTTAGGACAAACAGTAAGAGAATAGAGAGGGCAATCTGTCTTTATAGCCCCTCCTTTATCAACAGGTTTCTGGACAGGATTAACTGTGAGAAAGAGGAGACAGGTTCTTTAGGTATTCTTTAGGTAATACTATCTAGTGGCAGCAGAGGCAAGTTGCAGGATGGGTGGGGGCCTAGCACTAAGGGAGATGATGACAGGTAGATGACAGACAGGAAAACAATCTCCTGGGGTATGGGACAGATTCCACTCTGCCTCCTTGGTTCCCTGCCCTCTCTCAATTTTCCACTCCTAGCCCCCCAGCAGAGATCACAGGTAATTACTTCTGACAATGCTCTGTGAGAAGAGAAGTTAATGAATTCTTCTATCTTCCCGCCTGGAGGTCAGAGGATAGAGGGCTGCGAGCAACTCTAGGAGCTTTCTGGGGTGATTGCACAATAGTTGTGCATTTCAATTAGGAACAGCTGAATTCCTCCAGCCAGGGCTAAGCTCTTCTGGGGATACTGGTGCTCACTGGAAGGCCCCAACATTCAGAGCTGGTCCAGAGGGAAGAGTGAAGTTTCAAGATCTGGAAAGAGGCTCGGTATGACAGGCCTGCTATTGTATGGAATGTCAGAGAGCTGAACCTGACTCTAGTTCTCTTGAAAGTGGCCAGCCCAGTCCTACCTGTGGTCCAGCCCAGATAGTCGACTGTATAGACCTGGTCCGCTGCAAGGATGGACGTGTCTCAAAATGTCTAATCCTCCACAGATGAGCCTTCAGAAGACATCTGGTAGCCCCACTCCCCAAACCCACCCATCTCTGTCTGTTCTGCATATGGGTGGCTATGTTGTCTATGGTCTGGGTTCTCTACAGAACTGAACATTCTTGCCCTCAACAACTATGAGCTCTCCTTTCCAGACTGTGGTGATTGACCTGGTATCCCAAGTCCCCCACCCCAACCCCCCTCCTCTCCCTCTTATCTCTGCCTGAGCTGTTTGAAGAGGTAGCTCCTCCTAGGGCAAGGATCATGTTAAACAGGTGGACATTTTTGAGGTCCCTAGAATGACAGTTTCAGGGGACTCTTTTTGACCATTCAGATCAAGATGAACATTTATGAAGACTACCCGTGAGTAAAAGAAGCTAGAATTTTCTAAGACCCTATCACTTCGTGAGGTGGGGCAAAAAAGAGTACATAGAGGGAAATGAGCTTTAAGGAGCCTCTTGGACTCTGGACAAACTCCCACTTCAAACCAAGGGGGCCGGGCCCCAGCTGGGCACTATGCCATGGGGGATGGGGGCAGGAACATTTAACCACAGTGCTTCCAAACCGCTTTCAGGGCTTCCCGGAACCCGCGCAAACGATGCCTTCTCCTTCCCGATTCCCAGTCCACTGAACCACTGGAACCGCCAGCGGCCACCCGGGACCACAGCGCCGGGTGAACGCCCCCTAACCAGCCTCTGGCCACAGTGGCCCCAGACTATCTCGCTAATTCTACTGAGGCCCTCTCTGGGCTCCAACCGTGGGACAACCTCACCACCCAGGCGCTCCCCAGAGCTGCAGACCGCTGGCAGGTGCGCGTTGCAAGCGCGCCACGGAGCGCCAGAACCACCGGAGCCTCCGGAGTCGATGGCCCGGAAGCCCGAGCAAGAGACCATAGCTGCGAAAGTGGCGGATCACGCGCGGAGACTCGCCGCCACTGCCTAGCCGTGGTCGGGGCCGGGACCCCAAGGGGACCTGGGGAGGCTGCGCCGAAGAAGCCGCCGCGGGCGCGCGCTCAGGGAGAGGGCGGAAGGCTCCGCTTACCCAGCTCGGCGGCGTCTGTCTGTCCTTGCGTCTCCGCTTCGTCTGACTCGGCTGGCGGCTGCCCAGGGCAGCGCGCGCCCAGTCCCTGCCTGACCCGAGTCAGTCGGACAGCCAGGTCCACATGCAACCCAAGATCATTAAAATCCACGGCCCGCGCCGGCCGCCTGCCTGTATTCCTGTGGTGGCCCTCGATTAGGTCCGCGCGTCTTCTCCCCGGTCGCCTGAGCCCAGGGACCCGGACGCGAAGGGGCGTGGGGTCCGGCAGGGTCCCTCCGGGGAGGCGCAAAGCCGGCTGTCTTCAGGTTTCCCCGGCGCGACTTTCCGGGCTGCTCTGACATCAGCGATCCCGCGCTTCCTTCCCTTCTGCTCCCGGCCCGCTCGGCCCCATTTTCTCCGGGAACGGCTGCCAGCTCTGTCTGCGACCGGGCCGTACGCTCCCCGCAGCCCCGTGGCTCACGAGTCCACCGGATCTGATCGCTAGTCCTCGGCTGAAGGATCCCAGCAGCTGCGCCCGCCGCCCCCGCTCAGCTCTGCGCGGACAGTGCTGCGCGCGGCGCGGCTAGGCTCGGCTCCGGTGGCGGCGCCCTCAGCCGGCCTCCTATATTACCGCGCAGCTCATTATCATAGAGGCCGTGTTAACCCCCTCCCCGCCCACGCGCCCCGCCCGCGCAGACCGAATCCCCCAGCCTGTCCACTCAAGAACCGGGCTGAGCTACAGTGCTCTGGGCTTTCGCCTCGCTCAGCGGACACTGTCAGTAGCCAGGGGGCCAGAAAGGTGCTTCCAGGGTCTGGGGACTCAGGTTGGGGCCTGGTGAGCCAGCTGGCTCGGCCTCGGGAGGGGTTCAGAGTGACGAGGGCAACCCATCCCCTCGCGTGGCATCACCTGTCACCGAACACAGCCTACCCACCTCCCCTCTTCACTTGTGAGCTAGGGGTGAGTTCGGAGGGACCTGTCTTGCTGATGGGGTTGAGATAGGGTCTCGGATTTCGGAGGAGCAAATTTCTCTTCCTTATAAATTCCAGAAAGCCAGCGAGCTGTCAAAAGAGGTTTGAAGTTGTTGATAATTATTATTTCTACAATGCGAAGAGGAGCCTGGCTTTTCGTCTCCGGTTTCCTGCTCCATTGGGAACACTGGAGGTAGGGCAGGACCTGAGTCTGATAGGTGCTGTGGAGACCGGAGGAGCAACATCGTTTGCATTATCTAGACCCGCGAGCCTATCTCTTAATGGAGGCGGGGGTGGGGGTGGCTAAAATGTTAAGGCAACTTTAACAACCTCAGAAAACAGGATTTTCAATCCCGGGGTGCTTTGGTGCCCTCGCGGCCTCGATTCCCTGTCTCGTAGTCTGTATTTGCAGCAGTGGCCACGGCTTTCCCTTGAGGGCCTGAGCAAGCTAGCATGGTCTGGACCCCAGCATGGTCTCAGGGTCATCCATTTCCTTGCTGGAGATTGAGCACACAGAGTTCACTCAACACGTCCAAGTGTCTGACAAACGTCCCCTACTGCCCTCTCGTGGCCACGCTTTTTCAGTGGTATAAAAAGAAAAAAAGGATGTGGGATTATTGCCTCTGAAACCAACTGTTTTGTTGGCTGAAATTCTCAATAGCAGGGACTTAAAAAAGAAAGAGAAAGGAAATAACTCTCGTCAACTATCTCAGAGATACTGGATTATTGAATGTAGGCCTCATTTAGCTTTTTTTTTGGGGGGGGTATTGTTTGAGATAGGGTTTCACAATGTATCTCCGTCTGTCTCGAACTCATAGAGATCTGTTTGCCTCTGCCTCTCATCAAAGGTATGTGCCACCATACCATGCCTGGCTCAATTAGCTATTCTTAAAAAAATCTGGTTAGCTCATTTAAAAGCTCTTCTATTAATTAATTAATTGGTTTAAATTTGTGTCTAGTAAGTATCACTGGCTATTGCTGATTTTGTCCATTGGAGCCACAAAGAATCTGAATTCTGCAATGTACACTCATCTTGTCCTTTGAACTTATGTAGCATTTATTTTTGTTAATACTCCAGGTGATTCTCACATTTATTCTTCCTATATTATTGTTTAAGTCTGTATATAAGTGGGTCTTATCTCCCTACCCAAACAGTTGTGTTATCCTCTTATGTAAATGGACATTTCCTGTCCCAAATAACTGACTCACAGTTTGAATATGAATTATAAATGCTCAGTTGATGGCTCAGGTTTGTTACTAGCTAACTCTTACATTTAAATTAACCCATATTTCTATTTATGCTTTGCCACGTGGCTCATGGCTTGTTACTTCATTTTTTACGCATCCTGCTTGCTCAGTGGCTGGCTGGCATTTCCTGGACTCTGCCCTGCTTCATCCAAGCCCTTAGTTTGGTTGTCCTGCCTAACTTTATCCTGGCTTGCTATAGGCCAATCAGCTTTATTATTAACCAGTGAGAGTAATATATATTCACAGTGTACAGAAGGATTATCCCACAGCACTCTTATTTCTAAGTACACTAGATTTAAGGCACAATTGTTAAGGAAGATTAAAAGAAGACACTCACAGATTCTGGTACACGTTTGGCATGTGTTTAATGAGAAGAGCATCAGTCTGACCAGCCTCACATGAGACCATCCTTAGTAGGACTGAGGTAACTAACCGATAAGGCTCTCAGTTGGATATCAGGGCCCTTTAATTCTAAACCAAGTGCTACATAACTGTATGTTCAGGGGGTGGGGGTGTCTTATCTCTGTCTCTTCTTAGTGCCTCAATTTAATCTCATCTTGAGATGATTACAATACAATTTAAATAATTTCAGATACAAATCCCCACCCCCTGTGATCCAGAAATAAACCCTTAAATGAAGAATGAGGACACATTAAATGAAAGTGACTCCTCCACACATACCATCCTGTTCTCCACTTCTCATACTTGCCCTACCTGTCATGAATAAAGGGAGAGAAAGGGAGAGGGTGGGAGAAAGAACACCTACAGATAGATCACACTGCACACAGGGTGACATGATGCCACCCTACTCCCACAATACCACTGAGAAGCATTTGAAATTGAGCCAGTACAGGGTGTGATCACAGAAGCCTGATCTAGGGGGTGCTTGGATGAAGCACTCTTGTCTTCCCTAGACCTCAGCTCCCCATCTCTAAGATTTCAACTTGAAATCTCCAGGGAGCTAGAATGTTAAAACCAGATGTGATGGTGTTTAAAGATTTGATACTTATCATTAGTTGTGTGACAATGCTTCTTCTGGTAAGGGATGCAACACACATGTCTACTCACCCAGAAAGGGATCTAATGACAGACCAAAGTATGGAACCACCAAAGTCCAACTTTCGAACCAGTGGGTTTTATTGGGGTTACTTACAGCAATATGGGAGAGGGGTCACTTACAGAAGCAGAAGTGACTCAAAGATGGCTGGATCACCAAGTTCTACCCCAACATTGGTGACAGCTTGCAAAAACTGGGAATCCCAGAACACACTGCACTGCCTGTAGGCAGCCCAACAGGTTGGAGGGTGTCCTTTCCAAGTAACTCTGGTCTAAACCTCTCCCAGGCATTTCGGCTGGTTTTTGTTTCTTCCAGGCAGCTGATTTAGCCTCAGAGACTTTGAGTCTTCTTTGTAGCTCAGTTTCTTTCCATCTGAGGCAAGCAAGCTCTCAGCTTTCATTGCTTGCTCTGACAGGTAGGAACCTGGTGAATCTGGTCACATTCAGGGACTTCCTGAAGCTATTTTGATTTGTTTACCTTCCTTCTTAAGGAGCTTCCTGCACGATGGAATGCTTTTTATCTTGGAGCAAACTGTTACACAACATTAGTTAAGCATACTTTAAGAATTAAGACAATCAGTAGAACCCATTCCTGACACTGCTCTGGTGGCCAAGAACCCGAGACAAGATAGGCCATGGGTCTAGGTGAAAACCAAATAGTATTTGTTCTTCTCAAGGAACATAATAATAAAATTACCCCCAATGACACTCTGTTATACCCATAGATCAGTGCCTCCTTCAGCCATCATCAGAGAAGCTTCCTCCTGCAGTAGATGGGAACCAGCACTGAGACCTACAACTAGACAGTATGCAGAGAGGGAGACATCTTGGAACACAGTCCTAAATGAGATGTTTTTATCAAACCCCTCTCTTCAGAGCCCAGGGTGCAGAAGAGAAGGTAGAAAGATTCTAAGAGTCCAACAGGATGATGATACCAAAGGACCTGAGCACATTGACTCACAGAGACTGTAGTAGCATGCACAGGGCCTGCACAGGTTCAAGCCAGATGGGGTCCTAATGTGGAGAGGAGAAAATAGACATGCATTCCCATCCCTAACCTTAAGAAGCTATCTCTAATTGACATCCACTTGCAAAGGAAAAATTAAATTTCTCCAATGGAGCTTCATGGTATATTGACCATAAGGCCCCATGTCCAGCAGTAGATGGCCAACACAAAAGGAACTCAATTTTTTTTGTCTTACCAATCTTTTGCTTTTGTATCATGTGTTCTATTTTATGTTTTAATGGGTTTTTTTTTTTTTTGGTGTGTGTGTGTGTTTCTTGTTTGTTTTTTTTTAATTCTGGTTTTTGTTTGTCTATTTTTTGTTTTCTGGAGGTGGGGAGTTGGGAAGGGTTTAATAGGAGTTGGGGAAGAGGAAACGGTAATTGGAATATATTTTGTATGAAAAAATTTCAATAAAAAAAGAATTAAGATAATCACTTTAGGTTCCTGATTTTTACAGGTGACAGTAATGTCCACAGCCTCAAGCCTTTAAAGGGCTGAGCTGACCTATCTTGACCATCATTCATTTGGCCTCAACATATTTATTAAAAGCAACTTTATTGCCTGGCTGTGGTAGCACACACCTTTAATCCCAGCACTCAGGAGGCAGAAGCAGGCAGATCTCTGTGAGTTCAAGGCCAGCCTAGTCTACAAAGTGAGTTCAAGGACAACCAGGGCTGTTACACAGAGAAATCTTGTCTTGAAAAACCCAAACAAACAAAAACCCAAAACAAAAAAACAACTTTATTACATTTCTTCCTTCCATAGAACTATATATTGTACATAACTAAAATTGTAAATCAGAACATTTACAATTTTAGTTGATACATAACAACTGTACATATTTATATGGTGCAATGTGACATTTCACTATATGTTACATGTCGTGATCAGCATAATTAGCATATTGCCACCTCAAACAGTTATTATTTATTTTGCAACACATAATAAATTATTGCAACTGTAGTAGCCATACCATGCTATAGACTCTGGAGCTTAGCTCCCCCATCCAGCTGTAACTATAACTTGCTAGCCAACTCCTCCTTCATCCTCCTAGGTTCTGGCAGCCACCTTAGGACGTTATACATCTATGAGGCCTTTACATGAACCTTTCTGTGCCTAGCTTCACTTGCTTGACATAAGTGCTCTGAACACATGGACTATCATAAGCAAGAGGCTTCCAGTCTTTTTAATGGCTGAGTAGCATTCCATTTCTCAGTACATCAATAATGAACAGACTACACACGCCCATGTTCTGCTTACTGCCTTTCTGAGGACTCATTTTCTTGTATCTGTCTGGCCTTCTAGTGTTTCCTTGTCATCACGCCCAGCTGATGTCAAATCATAGACTATTGCATGAATCCTAAATGGTCTTATAATAAAAAAAACCCTGGAGCCAGATATTGGGATAAATGCTGAAAGATCAGAGAGACAAAGGAACAAGTCACAGCTACTTCTCACCTCGTTAACTCCATGAATCCTCTACTGAATGTCTGAGTCCTCAGCCAAAAGGAGTCCAGCCGAAAAGGGCTTTAGTTCCTGTCTCCTTACACCTTATATACCATTCTCCACCAAGCCATATCATTTCCATCCTAGTACTGGGATTAATGGTGTGTGTGCTTCCCAAATACTGGTAGCAAAGGCATGAGCTCTCAAGTACTGAGATTACAGGTGTGTGCCACCACTGCTTGGCTCTGTTTCTCTCCTAGACTGAATCAATCTTATGTAGTCCAGGGTGGCTTTGAACTCAGAGAGATCCAGAAAGATCTCTGCCTCCCAAGTGCTAGGATAAAAGGTATGTGCCACCGCTGCCTGGCCTCTATGTTTAATCTAGTGGCTGGCTCTGCCCTCTGATCTTCAGGCAAATTTTATTAGGGTACATAATATATCACCACAATAGACCTTGAGAGGACTGGCTAGTTCCCTTATTTCTATCCAGAGGGACAGTTATAGCCCAATGCAGTTTTAGGCGAGTGGCAGGTATTTAATAAATATCCATCAAATAAAAGATGTTCTTTGGAAATTGTTGCAAGTTCCAAGGGGTTCTTATCCAACTACTCCACACAGTGATCCTGAAGCCTTATCCTGGCTACATTGCTGTTCTTCTTCCCAGGTCTCTTTCCCTGTCACCATGTGACTGGCATTGATGAGATGATGAGAGAAGTAAGAGAGAACAGGAAGCTGTGTTCCAGGGAGGGACCAGCATTCCTATGAAAGGCATTAGCAAGGAAGCCTGTATGCAGGGGAAGAATGGTTCCAAAATAGGCAGCTAGCCCATTTCCAAGGGAGTCCTCTATGTCACAGCAGCAGCTTCAGCCCCACAAACAGATGCCAATTTGGTAGCCCCTTACATCATAGGAGGTATTTTTGGTCCTGGAAGCCAGCCACACTTTGGCAGGCTTTCTACATTAAGTCTGCTCCTTTGCAAGATGGGGGTGGCAAGTGTCAATGTTTAGCATGGGATTGCTGCCTGGAGAGAGAGAGAGAAAGAGAGAGAGAGAGAGAGAGAGAGAGAGAGAGAGAGAGAGAGAGAGAGAGAGAGAGAGAGAGAGAAAGAGAGAATCAAGGGGCCTGGAGTGGGATGGGGACTGGAATTAGGAACTATGTGTGGACCTTGGAGAAGGTGAGTGGGCTCTTGCATGATGGTGTCAATGGCCATCTTTGGGCAGCACATCAATTGTCTTCAGTCTTGCTTCTGTCTCTCTGAACTGAACCTGACATAGCACTTCCCATTTGACCTATCTCTGCCCTGAGATGGGTGTCATTTTTCTCCTGCTCAGATCCCAAGCCAGCAGTAATATGGCATCCCTGTGGGTGGGCCTTTCATGTCAGGAAGCTGTACTTTACTTTCACCCTGCAGACATTGTCAGGCAGCCATAGCAGAAGTAGCAGCATCCACCCCCCTCACATGCATACTGTTGGCAACAAAGGCATCCATCTGAGAGGCCAAGTCCCATGAATGGAAGTGAGAGGCTGCTGGGCCACTCTAGTGGAAGGCCACTGCCTGGGCAATGGGGCTCAGGGCCAGGGGCATCATAGGAGCTGGGCACCTGCTCTGGATTCTCAGCACCATTCATAAAGACTTCTCCCTGCCCCACTCCTCTCCTCCCTTTGTAAATCTTACTTTCCTGTGCACTTGAAACAGAGGCAAGCTTTTTAAAGCTCCAAATCAAACACAGTGGGCTTTCTCTCTCCTTTTTTCCCTAAACCTTCCATGAGCACAGCTCATGTCCCTGTATATTTCATCCTCTTTCCCAACCTCCTTCCCTCGTTTTCCCCCATTCATCTAAGTGCAGCTCTGAAAGCAGAGCATTCTCTGTACACCTGGACAACTTCCGTTAGAGCCTCCCAACAGGACCCTGGGAGTACAAGCCAGGTCAGAGGCTGCAGAATGGAGGATGGACTACCTCCTGGTCTTTGACCATAGAAGGTGAGGGCCAAGACTTAGGACTTGGCTGCTGTGTGTCTGGCACAGAATCTGAGAAGGATCCTGTGCTCTGGTTTTTGTTTTCTGAAAAGATTTCCCCCTATAGAAACTGATCATTCAGTCAGATATTCCCAGGATAGCTCTCTTGGTGCCTGTTTCATTTCCTCATTTGTAAAGTAGAAATATTCCTTCCCTGTGTATCTTGCAGGAATTCAGAAGAAACAACCAAGTTGCCGACTGTGAATGGACTTCTCACACTGGCAAGTGTTACATGAATGCATGGTGGTGTCTTAAAATCTGAAATTCTAGAGGTAAACTGCTTCCCATCTGCTACAATGTACTTCATTCTCTTGCTTGGTTTTCTGTGGAAAACAGCTTGGCTCACCCAAAATGTCCCTTCACATATGCTTGCCTACACTGTCTTCCTTATTCCACCCCTGGTGCTTTAGTTTCCTCCTCTAGTATTCTTCCTGGTGAAATGTAACCAAACAAAGAGATTCCTACTAGTCACCTTGCCTTGTGGGATCAAGAAGTATGTCTGTGCTGTAATAGTCCCTGTGGCCAGTCAGACCCTGCCCCTCAGTAAGCACGTTTTGATTGCATAGGAGGCAGAGGCCTGACCCTCATGACTGACAATTCCTGAGTTGCACCTTTGGAGTGCTTCCCTGCTCAGCTTCCTCAGCAGCTGGGATATTATGGGGTCACTGTCCTTGGGTGCCTAACCCATGTTAGGTGGCAGCTGTTCTCACCAGTCAGTGGGAACTGTGATCCAGGGCTCTAATGGGTAGGCCCCTCAGGAACCTCTGGGGCAGGGGAAAGCTAGATAGGACAAAGCCAACGAAGCAGATTTCTTTGAGACAGGAAACTTAGATCCAAGAGGAAGTGGTCATTTTTTTTTGCTTCTTCATTTAACAGGATATAATCCTTTCAGTTGTTGTTGTTACAGTACAGCATGGTACTGCATTGTCCACTCAGTACCATTCTATTGTTTAGAGTCTTACAACTCTAATGCCAAGGACAAGTCTTTCCACCCCACCTTACAAATGCAAAACAGATAGCAGGCAGCCAATAGGTGTAGTTTAGTTGACAAGAGTTCATATCTAGCACACACTAAGCCCTGCTTTCAATCTCCAGTACTGTATAAACCAGCATATCAGTGTACACCTACAATCCTAGCACTTCAGGCATGGAGGCAGGAAGACGAGAAAATCAAGGTTATGCTCATTACATAGTGAGTTTGAGGCTAGCCTGGACTATGTGAGACCTTGTCTCAGAAAAAAAAAAAATTAAGCAATACCCCATGGTTAATAAGTAGCAGGGAATAGCTAGCTATATGTGGAACCAGGTGTCTGACATTCATCTTTTTTTCTTCTTTGCTCACAGTTAGGTAAGAAATTGTGATGCAGATGAAGGAGCTATTCCAGGTTCAGGAAGTGGGAAGTCCTGGGCCTCATGCTCTCTTAACCTTCAGCTAGCAGAAATCCAGAGCCCTGCCACAGGAGGGCTCTAGCAGATTCATCCTGGGTCCAACAAAGCCTCAGAGCTGCTTTTCTACTGAAGGCGAGGACTGTCATCTAATCACAATAAAGAACATGTTATAATTGTTATCGTGATTATTATAAACAATCATACTAATGAGGTCAATTCACCCAGATACAGGGTGTGAGTGTTTAACAAGGAGGGTTGTTTGTCCCTGGCAGAGAAGTTGCAAACACATGCAGATCTCCAGTAGCTTAAGTCACCTTTGCACCACACAAGACCACATTCATGGCCTTTCAAAATAATGGGATAATTGGGGTGCAATGTGTGGCACCCCCACCCCTTAGAGTGAGTGTGCTAGCTTGTCTTTGTGGGAATCCACAGGGAGCCCAGTGAGCAAAACGCTAAGCCTGACTTCACCTTGATTACATCCCTGCCCTACAAACCCCAGAAGAACTGAGCTCTCACTCCTCCTAATTAGGGGAGAAAGAAAGACAGTAACTACAGAAGAATTTCCTCTGCTTCTGACTGCAAGCTCTTCTGGGACAGAGCATTCAACTCCCCCTCTCTTAGCTCCCAGCTCCTCCTTCCTGGCTGATATCTGAAGTACTCACCCAGTGCTAGGCCCTCCCTGGGACCAGAGCCCTGAGTGTGAGTAGAATGACAGACAGCAGGACCTGGTTGGAGTGGCTCCACTCTGCTTCAGGAATCTGTTTCCAGTCTGCCGTGAGGCAGTGCAGAGCTACAGCTGGGGAGGCAGCCAGACAGGTGGGGGCTGAGCAGGGCTGGGAGGTGTGTGGGGGTGCTGGCCCCAGGAGGCTGGAGAGAGTAAAGTCCCTCACCCCATGAGAAAATAAATAAATATCCCGCTTAAATAAATCAATACCCTGACACCCAGGTGCCAAGCACAGAGTCTGGCTTCAGGCTGTAAATTTAGGACAGGGTGTGAATTACTAGAGATTTAAAAAAAAAAAAAAAAAAAATCCAGAGGTGGCACAAGTTCTTGGCAAGAGAGAATCAAGCACATCATTACCAACAGTGTAAAATAGTTAATTGCTATGCTACCTTGTTGCCACATTTTCAGTTTTGTGGGTACCTAGAAAAGTCCAGTCTTAAGCCTCTCCTTTTTGCCAGTTAAATATCAAGCTCAGCACTATTCCTTCTGTGAAATGGTCTCTTGTAGGAGTGCTAGAGAGGTGGAAAGACAGACGGGGAAAGGCAATTCTGTTTCCATTCTTCAAGTGCAGCTTTCCTCCTTTTTCTTCCCTTGTTGTGGTAGCTCTGTTTATTGACTCAAAAATCAACACAAGTTGGAAGGCAAAGAGTGAACTGAAAAAAAAAAAAAAAGTTCAGCGACCCTAGACTGAGAACTGGGAGGCTAGGATGTGATTCTTGACTTTGCCATTGTCTGTGTGACCTTGCACAAGTCTCTTTTCTCCCGACACTGTCCCAAAAATCCAGGACTGTGACTCCATGCTCCTACTTGGTCGTGACCTTAGCCTTTTCACGGAGAATAGAGAAAGCATGCCAAACACTCAGAATATCTTCCTGTGGTGTTTGAGAAAGCTTGGTGCCTAAGATATGGAAAACAGAGTAAGGGCAGAGCTGAAAAATAGGGTCTTGCATCGGAATCCTCTCTAGCCGTGTGATTTCTCTCTCCTCTTGCCTTTGATAAACATTCCTGCACCAGGCACCACTGCTATGAATCTTCCTGAGTCATAGGAGGCTGCAGCTCCTTCGATCCATTCTGCTGACAGTATTGCTCTGTGTTTGAAGGGACCTGAATGTGGGGCCATCCAGTAACACATACCTTCTCCCCTCTTCCCACACCTCTTCTGAGCAGCCTGTCCATCTGTTTCGAATTCCTGTTTCAGCCTTGTGGCACGAAGTCCTGGGATGACTGAGGCCTAGCTCTAACTCTTGAGAGGATAGTGGACAACCTGGACCAGAGAAGATGCAGAGAACCTCAGTGGTCTCCCAGACACCACACCATCTAGTGGCCCAACTGGGATTTTTTTTTTCTGGCTCCAGAAAAGCCAGGCATCCTGGTGGCCTTCCTTCTCCCCTGTAGCTGTCAATGAGGCTAATAATTATTACTTCGTGTTAATCATGACAATGCAAGAACTTCAGCCCATTATTTTGAAATGATCAGCTCCAGTCAATTACGACTTATAATAGCAGAGGGGAGCATCAACTCCAGGGAGCTCCCATGTAAACCGGGAGTTCAATGAGAGAACAAGAATAAAGAAGCATGGGTTTAGTTCCATTTCCCCCCTGAAAGGGCCTTGTTGAGTAATTTCCCCTCCATGAACCACACCTCTTCATTATTTACTGTATCTTCTGGGGAGAATAAAACAAGAGGGACCCCTCCTCCTCTTCATGCCCTCTGCTGCCTCACCCTCCCCTCCCTGCCTCCTGTCAATTGTGTCTTTTTCTGGAATTTGGCAAACATAGCCACTTTCCTCCTGCTGTGCTTTCAGAGGAGCTGAAATGAATGTGGCTCTAGTTATTTTTTCCCCCTTAATCATTCTTTCTCTTTTTTGCTGGAAAGCATTTTCATGAAGCACAATCACAGAGGGACAGAATGTCCTGATGTTTGGGTGAGTAGCAAACATTCTTTTCTTTATTCTTCCCTTGAATAAAAATAACACTCCATAACCATAGTATTAGAGAGATGAAGGCCATCTTTTAATGCCTTTCATAATTTTGGTCTACCCTCAGGACCTGTTGCATTTCTCAAAACCCTTCCCTCAACCCTCTGTCCCTGAAAATGGCTAAGGTCACCTGTCTCCTCAACTTCTCTCATGTTCCTCTTGCAGTCTGGAAGGCATCTTCCTCTATGCACAGGTGTCTAGGGCTGGAAGCACTTTAGGACCTTCTCAAGGTTGCCTCACTAAGGATTTACCTTTCCAACCTGGGCTTTGATGTTCATCCAGTTTATAACTGGCTGAATGTGGTGGTGCAGGACTATAATCCCAGTACTTGAGAGGCAAAGGATTGCACACAAATTTGAGGCCAGCCTAGTTTATATAGCTAATTTCAGGCCAGCTAAGGCTACATAGTGAAATCCCTGTCTCAAAACAGCAAAAACAAAAAAAAAGTTCATACCTGGATTTTTTCCATTCTAAGTCTGGTGCAGAGAGAAGTCACATAATAAATGTTGAATCACAGTATCTGCTATTTTTAAAAAGCCATTTCTGAGACAAGAATAGTAAGGGTACTTGGGAAGGTTAAGTGGTTTGCCTATCATGCCCAGTAAGTAGCATCAAGTAGACTGGGACCAAGATGTTTTAAGTTCAAGACAAGCACAATTGCCCTCGGCTAAGCTGCTTCCAGCTACAGTCTTCCCTGACTCCACTTTCCAGGAGTCAATGTCCTTAAACCTTGGCACTTCCTTTTTCTTAGCATCTTCACTGGGGAAGGATTGGGCCTTATATTTCTCTTCTGCAATGAAAGTTGGCAATCAATCCTGGAAACAACTCATCCGCTCACTTGGTTTCTCTATGGAGCCCAACATCAGAAGGTTTGCTTTTGGTTCTGAGGGCCTGGGATGGTAAATGCTAGGATCTCTGTTCTTGTCTAAGGTGGGTTCTAGAACCATTCATCTCGATCCACTTATCTAGGCTTTTGCTCATCCAGAGGCTAAGGCAAGATATCTCCTTTGGGACATTATAGATACCTTAGGTTCCTTTGCTGCTCGGTCTCCTTCAGGGTGTGTTCCTACCCCTCAGCCTTGTTTAAATACAGCTCTGTCCTCCATTCTCTGTGGACTGATGAGGGCTCTAATTCAAAAGTGTGACACATTGCTTTGCACTTTTTATGCTTTCCTCTCCCAGGGCCCACCAGTGTGCTTCAGATGAGCTATACAGTCAAACAGACCCTCACTTCTTCTAGTGTAATAATTATGCTTAACAGCTAATGTTAACAATCAGCACAGTTATATGTATAGTAAGCTGCCACTGTCCAGGTTGTCATGTACTAAAAAGACTGCTTCCTTCACAGTGGTGTTTGAAGCAAGGGTCTTATGATGGTGTCTTAGTTAGGGTTACTATTACTATGATGAAACACCGTGACCAAAAAGCAACTTGGGGAGGAAAGGTTTATTTGGCTTACACTTCCACATTGCTGTTCATCATCGAAGGAAGTCAGGACAGGAACTCAAATGGGGCAGGAACCTGGAAGCTGAGCAAGCCATGAGGAGGAACCTGCTTACTGGTTTCCTCCTCATAGCTTGCTCAGCCTGCTTTCTTTCTTTCTTTCTTTCTTTCTTTCTTTCTTTCTTTCTTTCTTTCTTTCTTTCTTTCTTTCTTTCTCTCTCTCTCTCTCTCTCTCTCTCTCTCTCTCTCCTCTCCCTTCCTTCCTTCCTTCCTTCCTTCCTTCCTTCCTTCCTTCCTTCCTTCTTTCTTTCTTTCTTTCTTTCTTTCTTTCTTTCTTTCTTTCTTTCTTTCTTTCTTTCTTTCTTTCTTTCTTTCTTTCTTTCTTTCTTTCTTACTTTCCTTCCTTCCTTCCTTCCTTCTTTTCTTTCTTTCTTTCTTTCTTTCTTTCTTTCTTTCTTTCTTTCTTTCTTTCTTTCTTTCTTTCTTTCTTTCTTCTTCTTCTTTCTTTCTTCCTTCCTTCCTTCCTTCCTTCCTTCCTTCCTTCCTTCCTTCCTTTCTTTTTATTTGTTTTACATACCACCCACAGATCCCCCTCTCATTTCTCCTCTTGCTCTCCCCCACTTCTCTCCCCTGCCACCCTTCATCCTCTCCTTCAACAGGGTGTGTGCTCCCATGGGGGGACAGCTAAGCTTGGTACATTCAGTTGAGATAGGACCAAGGCCCTCCTGGGGCTTATCAGGGTTGAGCAAGGTGTCCGACCATAGTTAATGGGATCCAGAAAGCTGGCTTATGCACCAGGGATAGATCCTGATCACACTGCCAGGGGCCCCTCAAACAGACCCAGAACCTGATGGAAGCAGATGCAGATATCCATAACCAAGCACTAGGGCCGAGCTCCGGGAGTCTAGTCGACGAGAGGGAAGAGGGATTATGTGAACAAGGAGGGTCAAGATCATGATGGGGAAATCTACAGAGACAACTGAACCAAGCTCAAAGGAAGTCATGAACTTTAGACCCACAGCTGTGGAATCTGCATGGGACTGGACTAGACCCTCTACATATGGGAGTTAGCCTGCTTTCTTATAGAACCTAGGACCACAAGCCCAGGGATGGTACCACCCACAGTGGGCTAGGCCCACCCCCATCTACCACTAATTAAGAAAATGCCCTACAGGCTTGCCCACAGCCCAGTTTTATGGAGGCATTTTCTCAAGTGAGGTTCCCTCCTCTCAGATGATTTTAGTTTGTATCAAGTTGACATAAAACTCTCTGGCATAGATGGTTGATCCCCAACTTTGGGGCTCATTCCACTGTGGTCTCAGGAGCTCCTTAAATTCTAACTTCTTTAATGCCCTCAACCAGAAAATAGATCCAGAAAGGAGACATCATAGAGTAACAACTAAATGAGAAGCTTGCTGTAAGTAGTGTATTCAGCAAGGAACACTGATACTTACAAGACAGTCACTATCACTGCCACTATTATGTCTCTAGGCTCCAGTCAGGTAGGGTAAGGTTCTTCTAAAGACACAAGAGGTATTACATATTGATATAGTTTGGTTTTCATAACAGAACATTGAATGAGACAGGTCACCATGGTTTTGGTCACCACCAAAGGTACTCTCAGAATGTCCATGTCTTTGTTTATTACATCCTAGCTCTGGTTTTCATTCTCAGCTGGTACAGTGATTGTTAGAAAACAACTTCAGAACCACAGTGCTGGCATCAAATGACATTTTCTTCCTACCCATAGGTTCTGAAACTCTTTCAACAGCAATGTAATTGTCCTTGATTTCAAATGAGAAAAGTGAGGCCTGGAGGATGAAATGCTTTGATTAAAATCGACAATTGATCAGGTAGAGCCAGGGGAAACAAAGTCTGTTGCTTCTAGTCCATGCATTGCACATAGGAAGGCCACCCCTCTTAGATGTCTCTGGACACTTGTGTCCTTGTCCTCAGGGCACAGGGCATTTCTGCTTTGGACACTATTTTTTTCTTTTTTCTTTTTTTTTTTTTTTTTTTTTTTTTTTTTTTTTTTTTTTTTTTTTTTAAGAGCTTGCTGGCAATCTGAATCCTGTATCTCAGTCTAGGAGAAGATGGTGACCTTGAGAGTGGACTCAGGGTGCTTTACTACTGTTCTCTCTGCACTATCCTGGAAAATCTTGCCTCTTATGGTGTTAGTGTGTACCATCTGTGATGGGGTTGGCTTAACTAATTATGTTGGGTTGAACTAAGCTTCTTAAGTCATGGATTCTACTTGATAACTCTGGTACCTTAGTCTGGCTTATGACCAAGAAGTAAGCACATATGTAGTTTTTCTTTGTCAAAGGAAAAACAAAGGGAACATCACACAGCAGAAGTTGGCAGCTTTGGCCATGTGGTTCTGACTTTAGAGTCAAGGATACTAGAAATGGATTGTGGAATCTTCTTTCATGGATTAGGAAAGCTGCTGAAATCAGGTGTGTGTCAGGGGTGTCCTTGCATGGAGACTCAGAGAGGCAATTTCATGAAGGTGAAGCCTGGATTGTGTGGCCTTGTTGCAGTATGTGTGGCCTTGTTAGAGGAATTGTGTCATTGGGTATGGGCTTTGAGGTTTCAAGAGTACAAGCCAAGCCTAATCTCTCTCTCTCTCTCTCTCTCTCTCTCTCTCTCTCTCTCTCTCTCTCTCTCTCTCCCCTCTCTTTCTCTCCCTCTCTTCCTCTCCCTCTGTCTCTCTGCCAGTCAGGGTGTGGCTTTCAGCTACTTTACACCTGCATGCCATCATGCTCCTTGCCATGATGATAATTGTCGAAGCCTCCGAAACTGTAAGCAAGCCCCCAGTTAAATGTTTTCTTTTATAAGAGTTGTCTTGGTCATTGTGTCTCTTCACAGCAATAGAACAATGACTAAGACAGGAACTCACATGTAAACGAACTTCAGCTTTCTCCAGGAAAGCCCATCTGGGGTAGGATCTCTTAATAGGAGCTACTATGATTATCATCCTCCCTACTTCTCCTCTTAGCTGTGTATCCTGCTTGTTCATGATGATGCTGTGCACAAATGATACTAGGAAGATGTGTATGTACAAATCCTCAGCAAAGATCTCCTCTAATATAGGACTGCAGTTGCCTGTGATTGGCTGTGGTTGTAAGAATCCCTCCAGAACAGGGAGCTCTTCCTCCTGTATTTTGGCATGCTAGGGCTCCACAACAGATGACACACTTGGTGGATTAAAGGAACAGAAGTTTATTCTCTAGTAGTTCTGGAAGCCACAATCCAGAAATATGGTTCCTCAGAAAACTCTGGGAAGAATCTTGCTTGACTTTTATAGTGTCTGATGGTGGCCACAGTGTAGGTGTTTCTTGGCAGTAACCTCTTATAGTCACATGTAGCTGGAGTTTTCTCCAGTCCTGCCTGGGCCCACAGCCACTCAAACCCAAACAAACATACAGACACTTATATTAATTAAAACTGTATGGCCTAATGGGTCAGGCTTCTTGCTAGCTAGATCTTACATCTTAAATGAACCCATTTGTATAATTTTATACCTTGCCACGTGGCTCATGGCTTACCAGTATCTTTACATCTTGTTTCCTCTGTGTCTGCCTCATGACCCCTGACTCAGGCTTCCTGCTCCCAGCATTCTCCTCTCTCTTTATCCTGCCTATACTTTCTGCCTGGCTACTGGCCAATCAGCACTTTATTTATTAACCCATCAGAGCAACACATTCACAGCACACAGAGCGATATCCCCAGCACTCACATACCTGTTTTTCTTTTATATGGTGTTCATATGCCTTCCTGCTAGGATACCAGTCATCAGATCTAAGGGTACTCTAATGGACCAGGGTCTCATTTTAACCTGATCACATTCATAAAGACCCTGTTTTTAAATAAGGTCACATCTAGAGATGCCAATATGAAGTTGAATGTGCCCTTTGGGACAGTTCAACTGTACTATGCATCCATTGTGATAATCCACACTGGGGGTTCAGTGAGTGGTCATTCTTCATCCTTAGACTCATCCAATGAGCCAGTGTTTACCAGATTACCACTTTTAAAGAGTCTAGAATATATTACCAATAACTAAGAAAATTATTTTAGTTTTATAGTTATTTTAGCTTTAGAAGAATCTTCGTTTCTACCATGTTTTCTTTTTTAATTTAGATCTGATGGAAGCAGTGATTTCTCAGAAAGCCTCAGGGAGAGGCCTTTCTACCACTGATGTCTCTTCTAAAGGAGACACAGTGAGCAACTCCCATGGCCAACTCCCATCTCATCATAGTTTAGTTTGTATCCTAGTGAGAGAAAGACCCAGAAGGGTTTTTTGTTTGTTTGCTTGTTTTTTTGTTTTGTTTTGAGACAAGGTCTTACTATATAGCTCTGACTGTCCTGGAATTCACTTTGTAGACCAGGCTGGCCTTAACTCACAGAGAACCGCCTGCCTCTGCCTCCTGAGTACTGAAATTAAAGGCATATGTCACTATGCCTGTCCCAGAAGGTTTATGATTAGCATTAGCATAGGACTCTGACTGAATAGCCTCCTAGCCCTTTCTTAGGCCAGTCATATTTATGCTCATCAGTATGTCTGCTCACCCCCTCACATCCTTGCTTTTGTGTCCTGAACAGATTTTTGCTCTACTTCACAGGGAAAACGCCAGACAGGCTATAGGGAGCCCTGGAGAGAACAGAACATTGATATAGGTTCTGTCTCTGTCCCTGTCTCTGTCTCTGTCTGTCTCTCTGTCTCTGTCTCTGTGTGTGTGTGTGTGTGTGTGTGTGTGTGTGTGTGTGTGTGTGTGTGCTGCTTGAAATTCAAAGAGATCTTCTGGGTTTATTTTTTTGCATGCTATTACTATGGTGACCCACCTCCCTTGTACTAGTCACTTGTGCCAAGGGGATCTCTTCCAGTCTTTGCCTTTGGCTTGAACTGTGAGGAAAAGCACAGGGAATGTCTAGAAGTATGTGGAGCTGCACAATAAACCAACTCTAAGCCTCATTTCTATGGAGTCCATTGCCATCCCTGTCCACTAGGACACCAATTAAACTGGGGATAAGAGTGAAAAGGCAGACTCAGAGAAAGCCAGTTGTGCTGCTACGTCAGGGGAATCCTACCTCCAGCCTTTCTGTCCACCCATTGCCTCTCTTCACTGTTAGAAAATCAAGAAGAATCAAGCAAGAGAGCTCCTTTAAAGTTACTTGAGAAGAGGAGATAATCCTTTCCTAGTCCCCACCTTGCTCAGTTCGTGCTGGATGTGACTTCTAAGACAACTTGTCTGAGAAAGAGAATAGCCATTGTCCTTAAATTCAGCAAGCACAGTGAGATCAATTTTTATATTTCAGAGTTTCATAAAGGTGTTATTAGGCCAATTGCTTGAGACTAGGTGTCAAGGACTCCAGCTTGGCTTTATTTATGCCATGTCCAGTGCACAATCCTGGAATTCAAGAGCAGCTAACGCTGCTTTGTTTCTACACAGGATGGTCCTGGGCACAAGTCCCTGCCAGACTGAGCACTCCTGTGAACTGCCTTTGGCCCACAAAGAATCCTACCCGAGGTTAAGAAAGAGCCCTTGGATTGCTGTGGATATAATTCTGTATAAATAAAATACTGATTGGCCAGTGACCAGGCAGGAAATATAGGCAGGACAAGGAGAGAGGAGAGTTATGGGAAGTGGAAGGCTGAGGAGGGAGACACTGCCAGCCGCCACCATGACAAGCAGCATGTGAAGATGCCGGTAAGCCACGAGACACATGGCAAGGTATAGATTTATAGAAATGGATTAATTTAAGATGTAAGAACTAGATGGTTAGAAGCCTGAGCCATTAGGCCAAAGAGTTTAAATATTATAAGCGTCTGTGTGTTTATTTTATAAGTGGGCTGTTGGGCTGTCGGGGCTTGGTGGGACCCGGAGAGAAAACTCTCCAGCTACATTGGATGGACCTGATGGATCTTACTACTGGTACCCTAGGATTAGAAAAAAGGAAGTAGCTGCTTTGTTAATGGTAGACAGAACTCTGGGCTAGAGCAGTAGTTCTCAACCTTCTCAATGCTGTGACCTTTTAATACAGTTCCTCATGTTGTGGTAACCCCCAACCGTAAAATTATTTTCATTGTTACTTTAAAACTGTGATTTTGCTACTGTCATGAATCATAATGATATCTTTTTTTTAAATGGTTGTTTGACCCCAAAGGTATTGTGACTCACAGGTTGAGAACCACTGGGCTAGAAGATAACCAAGCTGGTTTTCTCCTTCATGGTGATAACTGTAACATTGTAAGGGTAATTTAACTCTGATATGCAACCAGTTCTCTTCTAAGGGGGAAAGCCCACTCTCCACTGTTCTTATGTTTTCTCTGAAGAAAACCATCAGGAAAGATAAAACAACTAGCTAAGTTTCCCTTCTGGTTTTGCCAGCAGAATTGTACCATTTCAAACAGATAATGAGAAAGTCTTAGGGAAAACCTCTGTGTGTGCTGGTATGTGCTCAGTGTATGCCGGTTCCCAGGGAAGCTGTGCTTATGCAGGGTAGCTGTGCCTTTTGGCCAGTGGCTCACATATTCCTGTATCATAGAAACATGCTTTATAATTTAATTTAGGTCTTGGTGATCACTTCTGGAGAGTCAATGACTCATGGATAGAACTTGCCAAATTGTATTTTACAAAAGCTGGAAAAAAACATGTAGGTAATTTTGATTCTTATGCAGAGCTAAGAGACATAGATTTATGCATCCAATTCAACTAATTTTCATTGAGGCTGTGGCTGTATGGAATATGTTTTAAGAGTATAAGGGTTATCTGGTCTTGTTTTCTAGGAAATCTTAGCAATTTTTTTTGTAAACAATGGAGGCAAATACAAATTGAAGCATTTTGGGAGTCTCCAAGTTCTTGTCTTTTTAAAGAAAGAATTTGATCAAAGTACATGGACAGTTTAAGCAGAAGTTTATTTAATGAAGTAAGCAAAGAAAGCACTCTAAAGAAAGATTGGAGTGAGATGCCTTGAGGCAGGGAGAAGCCCAGTGTATTCCGTACTGTGGGTTTTAAAGAAGCTTTTATGAACATTTCCTTGCTGTCAGCTGGGTATCAGAGGGATTTGTAATTATATGATACTCAGGTACTAACATTCACAAAGAAGAAGCAAGCAGACAGAATGAAGCTCACTGGAAATAATCAGTGTGGCCATGTTACTATTAGGCAGGATATGTTTCTGTATGGAGTCAGTTTGAGGAGTACTCTGAGCCTTGACAAATCAGTGGAAGAAAAATATATCTGTATTTGTTTAAGTCATTTCATAGGAAAGACAAAGCAATGAAGTATAAATCATACCAGTACCATTAACTCCCAAAAGCAGGATCTAGGAGTATGGTGGCTAATTTTGACTGCGGGCTTAACTGGAAAATAGTAAGGTGCATCTCTAGGAATGTCAGAGAAGGTACACACAGAGGCAGTTAGGTTGTGAGAGCTCTGACCTAATCAATGGATTAAGTGGATTCATAACATGATAGTATTATTGGGTGGCAGTGAAAGGTAGGAGGTGGGTCCTGTCTGGAGAAAGTAGGTCTCTAGGAGTGAGTGGTTCTTTGGCATAGTCCTCATCCTGGATCCTTCCTGATGTCACTTTTCTCTGCCTCCCCCACTATGATGAAGCTTCTCTTTCTTATAGTCCTGTTGCCAGAATGTTCCTCCTAAGTATATGTGGCCCAGTGACAAAGAACTAAGCTATCTGAAACTGAGCTAAGCAATCATTCCTCCCTTATGTTGCCTTCCTGGATGTTTTGGAAACAGTGATGTGAAGCACCTAAATAGTGTTTCCTGAAGACATTTTTGATTTCAGACAGAGAAGGAGGCATACAAGGCAAAATTGGGCATTGTCACACCAGGACACAGTAAATATCAAACAGGATGAAATATCATGAGGAAGGGACGTGGGAGCCAGATGCCTACTGATCAGAGATGGGATAATTATAGGATGAAAAAGGATAACATTCACAACAAATATATCCATGTGATGAGTTTATGATGTTGTTTCTATAGGTCATTGAAGGAACTCTCCCACTATTTTAAAAACTGATCATTAAATCAAGCTTGAATCCTGTATCCTTTAAATCATCTTTATTACAGAAAATAAATGAGGGAATTTCTTTTTATTAACATTCTGTAGGCAATGAATAAAGGAATATTCAAATTAAAACAACACTTTGCAATCTTTACCAGAATGAAGTTCAGCAAATAAAGACATGAGGATTCCTAGTTAAATATAAATTTCACATAAGCAGTAAATAATTATGTAGTATAAGTATGTCCCATAAAACATTTGGACTATTCTTACTATATTAAGCAGTCATTCATTGTTGATCTGAATTTCAAATGTAATTGGATATCATATATTTTATTTGCAAAGGCCATTGATGTTACCACCATGCATGCAAGAAACTGATATAGCAAGCAAACTCGATAGTCCTGACATAGACATGACAATGAAGCAGTCTCCTCAGGTTATTGAACATGAGATCTGATTACCAATCTATAAGAACCTCAGGGTATAGAAGAACATATTAAATTATATCATATAAATAAAATACAAACCATCAGAAACTGGCCAACAAATGATTTAATTTCATGATTAAAAAAAACTTGCTAGGGGTAGATAAAAAGAATTGAAGAAGATGCCTACACATTCAAACAGAGTTAAGGAAACATTAACAATCACAACCTGTAGACTTTTTTCATCTGTTTTTGAGGAAGGAGGGAGACAATGACTGCTATTTAATATTAATACTTTTATATTTTAGGGAAAACAGCTGATCTTGAAGCTATTTTAAAGACTTATTTTTAAATGCACAGTGAAATGTTAAAAATTAATAATTTCCTTGAAATAATTAGATAAGGGGTTAAGAGCACACACTACTCTTACAGAGGATTCGAGTTTATTTTCCAGCACCCACAGTGGACAGCTCACAACCAACTGTAACACCAATTCTGGGGGATTGATGCCTCTTATGGATTCATATGTGCACATACCAAAACCACACACATACACACACACACACACACACACACACACACACACACACAATCTTAAAAATTAATCAGAGATGTGGATAGGGTTGGTGGGTCCATGGATAAAGTAAGGATGACCAGATTGTACATGTTGGTGTATGGGAGGCAGGAAGATTGAGGCAAGTTAGAACCCAGTCTGGATTCCAGAGTGAGGCTCCTTTCAGAATAAAAACAAGCAAACAAAGAACTGAAAACAAAACAAAATGAAAGAAATACCATGTGTTAATCATTGTGGAAGCTAAGGAATTTGTTATACCATTTAGATGTATGTGTGCTTATTATGCTAATTATGCTTTTGCATATATAATAAAATTATTTATAGTAAAACTTTTTTTAATGAAGAGGATCTGAGATGAAGTAGAAATTTCAAATACATACTACCTATTTTATTTATAACATTTCATTTTAGTTTTGCTGGTACTGAATAAGCTAGGTATTTTCGTTATTACTGTTTTACAGAGGAGAAACTGTAGCACCAATGGAAAGGTCAAGTCATTTAAGGTCATCTAAGAGGAAATTGGTGAATCAGGACTTGAACCTAAGAAGTCTACTTCAGTCAATCTAAGCCCAAGAATTTAACTTCAACTCTTTTCTTTAAGCTGGCTTATATGTGTTGGTGCCTGGTGTTACCTCTTGGGTCACCTGACCCTGTGCAGCCAACAGCTCCAGCTGTGCTGTGAGTAGCAACTGCCTTGTCACTGGTGACAGGCTGTTCATATAGGCATTTGTTTATGAGGCAGGCTTTAAGATTGTGTCTAATGAACCGTCTGTGGGTCACATAGTTGTTTTTCCCACCAAAGTGAGTGCCCTGAAAGGTTTAGATAGCGATGCTTCCCTTCAGGGGCTGTTAAAGCAGCAAGGAGAGAAATCGGCAACCAAAATTAGAGCAGCAAAGGAGCTGAATGTAAGATCTATGTAGAGGTGAGTAAGTCATGGCACCTAGAATTTCACAGGAAAGAGCCTCCTCCCTCTTACCAGCTCTTGCTCTGCCAATAGATAGCGAGCACTCCATTTTTTTTTCAGGTCAGGTTATTGTCAGGACTAGTTCCAGAATGTTTTCATTATGGTTTTCTTCATGATGACACACTCCACTCACTAGGATGTAGTCAGTGCACAAAGATACCTTGCTTTTTAACAGCACAGGTTTCAAAGCTGCACCAAATCATCCCCAAACTACAATTTTACCAATTTTGTAACGTGAATCTCTTGCAGAATGAAAATAAAATTCCCTGCAGGCAGCCTTTCCCTTCATTCTGCAATCTTCCTGTTCTTTTATTGTACACACTTTTCTGGGGAGGATTTCGGAACACATTCTAAGAAGCAGGGCAGGTGGCTCTCAGTGTTAGTGTAGCTGGTTTTGTAGTTGTAACAGGTACATTGCCTTGAACAGTGTCTTAGTCAGGGTTCTGTTGCTGTGAAGAGACACCATGAGCACAGCAACACTTATAAAAGAAAGCATTTAATTGGGGCTTACTTACAGTTTCAGAGACTTAGTCCATTATCGTCGTCGTAGCAGAGAGCATGGTGGCATGCAGGCAGACATGGTGCTGGAGAGTAGCTGAGAGTCCTACATCTGGATCCCAGGCAGCAGGAAAAGAGAGACACTGAGCCTTGCTTGAGCTTTTGAAATCCCAAAGCCCACCTCCAGTGACACATTTCCTCCAATAAGGCCACATTTCCTCCAACAAGACCACACCTAATCCCTGTCAAGTAGTGCCATCCCCTAATGACCACACATTTAAATATATGAGCCTATGGGGGCCATTCCTATTCAAACAACCACAAACAGTTAAGCATAAGAAAACAGGTTCATGTACATAGTTACTTTATTCAAACTGGGGACAGACACAGGGTTAGCTGTTACGTAAGTATTGTTCTAACAGTAACTTAGAACCATCTTTGGAACTGCCAAGAGTCAACTCCAATTCTCTGTTTGGATAAGATGGAAGCTTCAAAGGAACATTTTCCTTGGCAAAATGAATGTCTTGGCTCTAGGAGCCCAATGATGAAAACACCCAAGACCAAAGGCAAGGCAGGGCTGCTTCTAATTATGGGGTTGAGCTCAAATGGGAATAGCCTTGTGACAGTTTTGCATTAGAGGCAGACGGTGTTTCAATTGGCAAGCCCAGGAAGATGAGAGATTTATTTCTCTGCTATTTGGTAGACTTTTCCAATTATGAGATGGTAATTTAAGTCTTTGGTGATTTTGGAAATTTTCCCATTGGAAAATTCCCATGGATTTTTGGTATTTGGCTTATTTTGGAAATAGTGAGAATATGCTAAAGGGAGCAGTGACTAAGATGTTAGAAGAACTGATAAGAACTTCAGCAAGGGCTGGTGGAGGGATAGCTAGGTTGGTAAAATGCTGTGAAAGCAGGAGGAGTTGAGTTCAATCTCTAGAACCCACAAGCATAGTTGAATGCACTTGTAATCCCAGCACCAGGGAGGCAGAGATAAAAAAATCCCTGGGGCTGCTGGGTAGCCCGCCAGACCTTATATCAAAAAAAATTTAAGTGGTTAGCTCCTGAGAACAAAAAAAGAAGTTGACCTCTGGCCACTGAATGCATGCACACACGCACACATGCAAGCAAGCAAGCAAGCAGGAATCACAGGCAAATGCTACCAGTAAAGAGAGAAATACACATGCACTGCACATACATGAATCATAGGCAAAAGGTACCATCAAATTCACACGTGTACACACACACATACATATCACAAGCAAGTTGTGCCAACCAAGATTTTACCCAGGACTTCCATAAATGCCTCAGAAACAGGCTCTTGCTTCTCATATGATTTGAATTCATAACCCACAAAAGAAGAGCAGCTCAAATGATGGCATAGAACAAATAAGAAATGTCTCTAAGACTGAGAACTCAAGAAAAATTAACAAGTCAGTACAGAATGACTAGGAAAGAAGAAGATGAGAGGATGGGGTGCAACAATGGGGGAATGGGGAGAAACTTTAGTGGGGATAGGAGGAACTTTAGGGGGTGGGGAGGAACTGCAGGGGGTGGGGAGGAACTGTAGGGGGTGGGGAGGAACTGTAGGGGGTGGGGAGGAACTGTAGGGGGTGGGGAGGAACTGTAGGGGGTGGGGAGGAACTGTAGGGGATGGAGAGAACACATTCCTCTTTTCATGAAGGTGTTTGCCTCTATTGGTGATCCTCTTCACTATAAGGTAGCTGATACCCTCTGTCTGGACCACTCATCTCATGAAGATCAATGTATGTGTTGTTCTTTGATACTTCTTGGCATTTTCTCTGAACATCATACATTCTGAGAGATTTGGGTAGAGCTGAAATGAGAAATCTTTGACTAAATGAAGTTCTCATTTTTAAAAGGCTTATCTATTTTAATATCCTAACAGTGACAACTTTCTCTGCAGCTTTCTCTACACCTTGCTTTCTTCCCACCTGGGTTCCCATCTCCTTAAGAAGGTCTTAGACTACCCATGGTCTGCACCCATGGCTATTTTCATTAGCACTCATGTGACTCTTAATAATTCTAAGTTGTCTCAACCACAGGGAAAGGAGGCAATGCTTGAATGCCTTGGGACTCCTTTTTCTAGTGAGTGAAAACACTAATTAAATAAGAGAATGGCCATCTTATTAGCATCTAAGACATGCTCTTTACAAACCTATCCATGTCTAGAGCACTTTCTTGGTCTCTTTGCCAGTGGGTATTATCCTGATGAGTTGTGCTGATTGTTTCTTCATGGGCTGCAAATGGTTGAGATTCCGACTCCTACCTTCTTCTTGGGATTGATTCCTAGAGAGATCTCACACCCAAAACTATCTAACTGAGAAAATGGAAGAGTCTGTCTATCAGCTCCTTTTCCACATTCAGGAGCCAGGGCATCCCCAAACAAAATTGCTGGAATCTGTCCTTCTGTGGCAGCCAGCCCCCAGTTCCCTCTTTCCATCTTGCTTTCTGCAGCAGTGGGGAAAGTGTATGGGAGAGATAAGGCATTGCCCAGCTGAGAAACTTCAAAGTTAATTTCCTAAGTGGATACTAGTAACAATAGACTCTGAGTGACAGAATGTTTCTCCCAGAAGTTTCCAGAAGGCTACAGTGCTCCTAATGCAAATAGAGGCTAAGGGAGAAGCAGGCTAGGGCCCTCAAATCTAATGTGAGGAGCTGGTCAAGCCCACTGTCACCATCCACTCCTTTCTCTTACCTTCTCTTATCCTGGATAAGGGCTCCAAGTTTAAGCATCCTCCAAACTTCTTCATCTTCCTCCTTTCCCCATCATTGAGCCTGTTAAAACATGCTTGATTGGGACTCACACCCTCTGATCTGGTTGGGGGGGGGGAGCTTGGTGAGGTCAATTTTCACATATTCAATACCCTGTCTTTCTATTCTGCCAGGACATGTCTTCCCAGCCTGAAAGCCAGATTTGATTTGTCCTCTTAAACTCAGATCAGTCTGCAACATCCACATTCACACAATGGCTCACAGTATCACAGAATCACCCAATTGCCTTATGATCCTTGGAAAAAAAGAGGCCCAGAGTCGGGAGGGAACATGGGGGTGGGAGAGCCCTGGTAGCAGTACCTGCTAGCCCTGGGAGCAGCTCTTCTGACTGTACAGCTCCTTTTACAGGGACTTTGCTTTATCCTTCTGGAGGCTTCACAGCCTCCGCCAACTCTGCACACTTCCAGCACACTGTGTGCTTTTAGTTGTTTACATTATTCCATCTTTATGAAAACACTTCCCAGAAGCAACAGCTGCTGTCACCGCAATATAATTGATCCCTTTTACAGATGATAAAGCCTTGATGCAGGGAATTCAATGGCTGGCTCAAGGACACCAAGACACGAAAGTGCATGTGGGAAATAGCAGACTCTGGCACAAAATAATAGCAAAGACAGTAAGTGATTGTTGCCTACTTGGGAAGGTGATGGGTGCCCATGACTCAATGTGCCCTGCCTTGTTCTCCTGTGGTTCTCTGATGTTGTGGTACTTGGTCCTCTTATATTTTTGCTTTAGAAACAGTGGTATTTAGTGTCAGGCTAAGACAGGAAGAAAGGACTTACCATTATTAAATTCTCCCTACCCAACCCCTTTTCACATGCTAAGTCTGGGCTCCTGAAGAAAGGTGGGATGGAGACACAGAGAAGGAACATAACCCCTTGTTGAGGGAAATGGAGTCACATATTTTGAGTCTGTCACCCAGGATCTACCACCTTGTCGGCAGCCTCTGGTCTGGCTGAATTGCTTTTCTGCTTCATGAGACACATAGCACAGCAGTCTCGAGCTTCCTCTCTGCCTCACTTCACCAGTGTCGGCTGTAACCCACTTTGCTCTCTAGCACATTTATCATATTGATCGTATAAGAAATAGATCATAAGCAGAATGAAATTACGAATGCAATGATCTGGGGCACCCTGTGGACCAGATCAATCTTGGGGCAGCTGGGGGGAAAAAACAGTCTCTTGCTGTGACGTTTTCCCAAGTTGATTTTCATTGCAAATAGAAATTTCCATCAGCTAACATACCCTGTAGGGGAGAAGTCTGCCATGCTGATAAGGTGTGTGTGTGTGTGTGTGTGTGTGTGTGTGTGTGTGTGAATCTATATGCATGTATACATCTATGCCTGTATATGCACATAGTATGTCTCTGTGGACATATGTGTATGTCTGGGGTGTGTGTGTGTGTGTGTGTGTGTGTGTGTGTGTGTGCAATCTGTGTCTGTGAGTGTGTTATGTAAAGAGGCATGATTCTAACTTGTTTAAGAGACTTCTTAAGGACCTTTCAAATCTGGTGTGAACATCTGGAATGAGAGCCACCCTTTTGTCATTGTGAATGGTGATGATCTGGCTTGTGAATCTGCAGCTCCAGGAACTGGGATTGTGGCAGTACAGATTTGTTGATAGGCAGCTACTCACCAGCCTAAGCTCTCTCCTCTCTTACACCTCAGGCCTCAGAACTGACCTCTGCTATCCTTATAATGCTCTCTCTGTCTGGAGACAGGGCTGGTGAGTCAGCTGAGGCTGGAAATCCAAGTGAGCAAGGTTCCTGGCAGCCTGCCACCACTTCAGACAGAGATAGAAGCCCACAGTGGGAATGTGGTCTGAGGCCCCAGCCACCCCTTCCCGCTGTGAAATCTATCCCCAGACACTGAGGCTCGGTGCTATTGGCTTTGGCAGCATTTGTCATGCCAATAAACTCATTGAAATTGAAGAAGCCAGAAGGGGAATGAGCACAGAGAATAGAAGGGGTGAGGAGGGGGAGGGAGCAGGCTGTGTAAAAAGCAAGGAAGGAAAAGAGTTGCCCAGAGACTCTCCAGCAAGCTTGAAGGAAAGGACATCACATGCCAAATGGCTGAGTTCATGAAGAAAAGACAGTACAGGCAGGAACAGACCTCTCTCAGCCTCCAAACTATCTCTGCCCAATCTCTGTCACCACTGAAACTTCAAGACTGTGTAAACATCTCTGGAAACCCTCCCATGGGGTAAGTGGCCAAGAAAACACACCTATGCACACCCAAACACTACTGTCATTGACACAGAAGATAAAAGATCAAGAGATCAAGGAATAGAGAAGGAAGTTTTACAGACATTGATTGCGTAAGCTATTAGAAGGAACTAATACTGTTAAGAGCCATTATTTAAATTTAGGAGGTGTCTACTTTGTTTCAAAAGGGAATTTATTTTCTGAACACAGATTATTCTAATGAGTTCTAATTAGCCATCTAATCTATGTTGCTGCTTGTCACTCTGCTGGCCAGAAGTGTAGATACCTCATGTAGCCCATCCCCCAGCATGGAAAACATGGCCTGTGGGCTGAGGCTGGGTGCCTGCATTCATGTTGGGGAATGATGAGGTATCTCACACAGGGATCCTGGGGGACTTGGAGCACATGTGCCCTGTGTAGGAAGAGCAATGTTCATAGTATGAGCCAGCTGGGCCCAGAGACTCACAAACATGAAGGCCTGGGGGTGGGATAGAGGAATGTTCCCCTAGTGACTCCACAGGAAACTTTTATCAGCAGGGGGTTAATTTGAGACAAAAGATTGGTGCTGTGAGGGGGATTCCCAACCTGTCCTGGGCCTGATAGATCTATTCTCTAATGACATGCATGCAGTTTATTTTTTCAACTCTAATTACATGAAGAATGAATGTCAGATTTTTTATCCTTCTGCTATCCCTGAACTCAAGCCAGCTCCACAAGCCTTACATATACTGAGCTAATGGAGCTTTTATTCCAATGAGCTGGGAGCCAACCCACCTTTGTAGAGAGGGGAGTATTAAAAAACGAAGAAATACTTAATGTTCGTCTAGCAGATGAAAAATTTCACAAGATAAATTAAAGTGTTTTCTGGATGAACAGAGAAACCAGGGCAGGATGGTGGAGATAATTTTCCCAGGGCTCAAAATGATTTATCTTATCTTTGCATTCTTTAGACAAGAGTTTCCATTTATTTAGTCATTTATTTTATTAGTTTCTGAAGATCCTTTTCCCACCCCAGACTGCCATCACAGACACAGCCATTGGCACAGGGAGCTCAGGTCTGGGCAGGGAGACAAGGATTGTCATCTTGTTATTCACTCTCTCCCTCTTGGACCAGACTCAGCTGTGTGCTGGAGTGACCACAGTGTTCAGGTGGGATCAGTTCTGCACTCACAGACTGTGCTCTTAGTGGAGACCCAGCCTCCTGGGTAGTGGGGAGACTCTAATATGGTGAATGCTGCACTCTCACAGCCCTCAATATAACCCACACACCTATAAATGGCTTGATGAGGTCTCAATATATCCTTAGTTTTCAGCAGTTCTCAACAAAGATGATTTGACCACCAGAGGCATGTAGCAGTGGAGACAGTCTTGTTTGGCATTTTGTTTGTATAGTGAGCTGCCATACAGGCCCCATACATCACTGATGTCAGTGGAGGACTCTATTGCCATCCCTCTGCTCATTCAGGCCTCTCTTGGAGATCTCATGCCTCTATGGGGCTATGCTCATGCTTTGTGGAGTGGGCCCTGGAGAGGTGTTTCCTTCCACTGTGCTCTATCAACTGGAACTAGAATTGCCTTTTAAAGTAGCATTAATGAATAAAATTGTTTGTGTGAAGTGGTAGAAAAATCTTCAGGAGAACATCTAAAATTCAGAGTAGAGTAGATGAAGAAATAGAGCTCTGTCACCTCACCCCCTGCCACTTCTTTGTGGATCTTGCTGATACACAGGACTCCTCTCTTGGAGAATTAGTGGCAACAATTTGGGACTAGGCTGAGTCCTTAAACGGTTTTGCTTTTACAGGCCTCAATCATTACCCAGAAGTTTGTAAAAGACTCTGCCAGGGCTTTTTCTTCAGATCTGCTTGAAACTGTGTGTTACATACCATGGAGTTCTTTTTGAGCAATTAAGGCTCCCCATGCCAGGATTTCTCATCGTCTACCAAAGCCATTTTAAAAGGGCCTTGTGTCTGGCTTTCCCAGAGAAACAGATGGCATTTTGGGTACTGGCAGGAGACAGGTGTGAAGTTTCAGGGGCCGGAGGGCTTGTCTGGCATCCTATGTAAATTTGGCTCCATTTTCAGCCCTCCCAGGAGCTGCCACCAAATGGAGTTTCTATATCCATGTCACATGCTCAAGAGTGTGTGTTAGGAGTGGGGGGAGAACAGAGAAAGAGAGAAGGAGGGAAGGAGAGAGGGAAGCAGACACACACACCCACACACCCACACACCAAGATACAGAGGCAGAGAGACAAACAGAGATAGACACACACACACACACACACACACACCAAGATACAGAGGCAGAGAGACAAACAGAGATAGACACACACACACACACACACACACACACACACACACACACACACACACCACATACACAGAGGCAGAGAGACAAGCAGAGATAGAGACACACACACACACACACAGAGGCTGTGAGGAACTGTGTATGTGTATGAGAGAGAGACACAGAGACACATGAAACATAGAAACACAGATTGACAGAGACTGTGACAGAACTGTGTGTGTGTGTGTGAGAGAGAGAGAGACAGAGATAGAGACAGAGAGAGACAGAGACAGAGAGATGTTGTGACAGAAGTGTGTGAAAGACAGACACAGAAACAAATCATCAGAGGACACACACTCACACACAGAAACTATGATGGAAGAGAGGTAGACAAAGAGACAGAGAAGCTATAATGGAAATGTGAGCACGTGTATGTGTGATATGATGGAAAGCATGTTTGGGCACTCAATGTACATTTTTCATCTGAGAACAAAACAATTATTAGGTAGCATATAAACTGATGCTTTATTATGTTCTAAATTGTATGAAGGGTCAGCTCCCTGGGATGACAGTGCACAGTTCTTTCCTTAAGTCATCAGCCTCTGAGTCTGTTCCTTGCCTACAGGATATTGAAACCTGGGAGCCAGTAGTTTAGCAGTGAGGTCATCCAAGGGCTCAGCTGAGGATGCTGACACATCCTTCTTACATGGTCCTGTAGTTATACTATGGTTGTAATTGGCGATCTGTGTTAATTGGTTTATCCCAAGTGTATGTTCTGCATTTCTCTTTAGAAGGGGTACCGTGTGAGGGTCCACATGCCAAAGATATTTCAGGATTGGTCTCTTTTAAATGCTTTTTCTTATGTCTCCAAAATTACTTGTCAAGTCATATGTTCAATTTTTATATTTTGAAAATACGTTCCCTGTAATTTTCAGATTATTTTGTCATGGAAACAGTCTTCATTCCCAGCACCCAGGATCTAGACAAACAAAGCCTTACCTCTAGTGACTTTCTCATTTCTGTTACATTGTCACTGGAACCTAGTAACACAGAAGTTTCAGGGTGTGGATAATTTGATTGTAAATATCTAGAACATACAAGGTATACTTTCTTCTTCCTCAGTGAAGTTGGAGGAGGCACAACTGTTGATTTTTGTAATTGGTTTTTAACTTTCTTTCACTCAAATTCCCCAAACTATCAAAGATGGGTCATTGATGACCCCCAACTAGCTAACAAATATCTTTGTATGGGCTTAAGAAAGAAGTGTACTTGGTTTGGTGGAAATAGTCATCATAGTTTGGCCATATCATATATTAGTCATAAAAATGGCTGCAGTTTACAGAAGACATCCATCCCCATGAAGCTCCTAGGAAGATGGAGAGTGTAGAGAGGAGTAGATCATGTCTGCTGGGGTTGAACATTGAGAAGCTCTAGAAATGTTAAACAAGAGAAGGTCCTCTCCATATAGGCTTGTTGTTTTTAAGGCTGAGTACAGGGACAGCAAATCAATGTTGACCTGAGTCTCACCCATCAGTGCTCAGTGTCTAGTATATATACACTTATGAAGGCCTTCAGAAGTGTCTGTATATACATGACATTTCAGGCATTCCAACAGAGTGTAGATAGCAAAGGCCATGACCTTCCCTACCTTTCAGTAATAGAATTAACAGCATCTATTCTACAGTGATAACATCCCAAGATGAAGACACAAGTGGACCACACTATAGGCTTATCCATGGTGTTCACAGATCTACATGCTGTGTCCCCAAATCCCTTAACACTGTTGCCTTCCACTGTCTTTTGCCAGTTGCTCTCTACTTGAACAGTGAGTAGTGTTTCTCATCCAAATCTGGACTACCACTGTCCCCTGGGATGTTGTCTCTTGTCTCATCCCCACTTTCCCTAACTTACATTCTATTGAACTTTTATGTACAGGGATGATACCAAGACTGGAAATCAAGTTTAAAGGCAAATAATAAAGAATATAACATGAACTGCTAAGGAGGAAAAGGTGGTATGGATGATTTCATCAAGGCATTTTTGAGGACATTCAGTGGACAAGCCTCACTCAATGTCATGGGTAAACAGGACTGCTGATGAAGTGATCTCAGTCCATGCTTTGCTATAGGGGACTAGCGTCATTTCCAGTTCCAACATAGACCTAGTCTCTATTTTCTGCTTCATTGTCGACTTGCAGTTGTTAGAATACTGTAGCTCTTTGCAAGAGTTGAGGATCATGACAGTCCCAGGGCTCTCCACAGAGATCTAGGGAGCCAGTCCAAAGTTGCTCAAATGCCTCCAGGCCCATGCTAATACATACCTGCCACAAGGTGATATGATACTAGATAGGCCTTTCTTTTCTTTTCTTAATTCCACAATGTGGTGGTTTGAATGAGAATGTACCCCATAGGCTAATATATTTGAATGTTTGTTTCCCTGTTGGTGGAGCTGTTTGGGAAGGACTAGGAGATGTGACATTGTTGGAGGAAGTGTGTTACTAGGGTTGTGCTTTAGTGGTTCAAAAGCCCAACTACATTAAGGCTTGCCCTCTCTCTGCAGGCTGACTTCAAATCAGTATATTAGCTCTCAGCTACTACTCTAGTGCCATGCCAGTCTGCCTGCTTGCTGCCATGCATCCTGCCATGACTAATCCCCTGAAACTGTAAGCAAGCCCCAATTAAGTGCTTTCTTGCTGTGGGATGTTCTGTATGGCAAATATGTTGATAAATAAAACACTGATTGGCCAGTAGCCAGACAGGAAGTATAGGCAGGACTAACAGAGAGAAGAATTAAGGGAACAGGAAGGGAAAGAAGAGACTGCTGGAGCCGCCGCCAGGACAAGGAAGATATAAGGTACCAGTAAGCCATGAGCCACGTGGCAAAGTATAGATTAATAGAAATGGGCTAAATATAAGAGTAAGAGCTTGACAATGATAGGCCTGAGCTAATGGCCAAGCAGTTTAAATAATATAAGTGTCTGAATGTTTATTTTGTAAGTGGGCTAAAGGACTGCCGGGGTTTGGCGGGACCGGAGAGAAAACTCCAGCTACACTTTCTTCTATAAGTTGCCTTGGTTATGGTGTCTCTCTTCACAGCAATAGATTAGTAACTAAGACACGCAGAGTCTCTACTATAGAAATTGTTATGACCACTAGGAGCTGGGCATGTTTGTTGGGTCTACTGAAGTGAGAGAGCTCCATATAAGCAAGAGGCATATAAATTTAAATCATGTCTGTGTCCCCAGAGTACTTCTTGACACAAAGGATGTGAGGCACTACTTGAATGCAAAGTGTTTTCATAGGCAGCTGAGAAAGTTTGTAAGCCTCTTCATTGTGATAGACACTTGAGATTGATTTTGGTGTGTGTGTGTGTGTGTGTGTGTGTGTGTATGTGTGTGTGTGTGTGTGTGTGTGTGTGTGTGTGTGTATGTATGTGCAGCTTAGATTTTAAGTGTGTTATATGTATTATGTGTTATGTGTACAGAGGTCATTATAGACTGAACGGAGTGACTAACTGGATGCTCTGTTGCCATTTTCCCTTTAAGGACTTAGAGTTTAGTCCCCTTAGCACACAAACTTCTCAGAATGTCACAATAAGTGGTGTAGCTGAAGATCACCTGATGTTCTGGCTTCTCCCCTACTTTCTTTATAGCTCTTTTCTTCTTGATCTGTTTTTTTTCCTCTCAGCATGATCAATTTATCTTCTCTGTGTTGAGTTCCTTAAAGACACATAAAACATCAGTGCTTTGGGGTTTCCAAGACTTCAGACTATTAAGCAAAGAGTGCCCTTTGAATCATCATTGCATGATATGCCCCTGTTAATGAGCCTAGAGGGGTCCATGTGATGTCAATATGAACTCTGAGAGGTGTCCTTACTTCTTATGGTCACCATTGTCATTCATTAAACAAGTGTCTCTATTGCAAACTTCTGCATCACGTGCTGTGATAAACTCTGGGACAACTGAACTGAAAAGGGTTCAGTTCTTGCCCTGAAGGCACTCATAGGAGAGAGATACATACGCACGTAACTGTGACAGAGTATAACAAGCAACGGTCAAAGTATTGGTCAAGAGCACAGAGGAGGAAGGAGGCTGTGCAGAGAATGTCTGTCAGTATCTGTACCTCACTAATTTCAATGCGTGTCCTTAGATGGAACAGACTTAGGGTGAGGAAAAGCATCTTGACAGCAGGAAAGTAGCTCATGCACAGAAGTATCACCTGGAAGTGAAGAACACTGGGCACTGAGTGACAAGTCAAGCAGCAGAAAGAATCAGCTATTGTCTCATCAAGTACAGCTATGCAGTCTTCGACACTCCCCTACATGTTCCGTATCTACTCAAAATGTGGATAGTAACATTCCCTTTTTATTAGCTATGGGGTAAAGTCAGGTTACAAATATGAACTTACTCTTGGGTGTGCAAGTGATACATGTCAGGCATTATTTCATGTACTATGGGATGAAATGGTTGAGAATAGACCAGGATGTTGAAGATAGGCAGGCCCTATGTGATGGAGAATGCTGGGAAGCACACAGGGGCTCATTGATGCTGAAGTTTCACAGGTATAATGAGCTGGCAGGTGCTCCACAATTCATTCTGGTCTGAAACATCCCATGTTATAAACTTGGTAGTATGGCTGCTGACAGTTTAAAAGAATGACTGCTAGGCTTTGAGATTGAGTAGCTGTTGAAAAGTAAAGGATCATTTGATTTTTGTTTTTTTCCTGTCAGAAAGATTTAGACCAGGAGAGTTTTTTCTGTAAAACACATGTGTAGTGTGGGGACAGTTTGTCATCATTGTGGCTTCTGGTTTTTACATTGTTTAGCTCTTGTCATGATGATGAGAAAATTCAAGGTTACTTCTGACATTCAGAACAAAAGGAGGCATAATTATGCATCATGGTCTTTATTAAACTTGTTTCCTGATGGAATGGAGAGCTTGCTGCTATTGATTTAAATGCATTCAGATACATTCAGGAGTTTTACCTCTTTCAAGGGTCTATATTCTCCTAGAAGGGACTCTGTGAGCCAAACAGTGACCCTGAGAAGGCTGTGGTGTGGCAGAAGAGTCTAGTATTCAGGCAGACCCAGGTGACATGCAGAGTCAGGAGACCAGAGTGGGCAGAGCAGGCTGAGTTGTACACAAGTAAAGAAGCAAGGGGGAATGGTAGACCTCAGTGGGAAGCCAGGAGCTCTGGGTCCTTGTATTATTACAGAGTGTGAACTGCACAGAGGAAAATGGACCAAAGAGGGTCAAGGACCAAGACTGGGAGGAATGCAGGAGGCACAGGGCCAGCTCACTGTGTGTCTGGATGGAAACACAGTTCTAAGGATCACTTCCATCATGAGTGTGGGTCTCTTTCTCTTGGTGTTCTTACAGCCAACATTTCTCCAGTGCCTGTTACCTGGCATTACCTAAGACCTCTGAGATGGATTAATGATGAAAACTCAAATATTTCTGCTGTCATTGGGTTCACATCTCTCAGGGTATGAAGATAAAAAGCAAATGGTAAACACAATAAAGAACTAGGCAGTATCCTGTAAAATGACAAGTGCTGTGGAAAAGAAAAAAGAAATATAGGGGAAAGGGTGTTTGGAAAAGGGCATGAAGATGATTGCATCTTCCCCAGGATGCTTAAGGAAGATGTAAGACCCCTGAAAAGAAGTATTTGAACAAAGACTTCATGTAGTGAGGTAGAGAACTAAGGAGATTTCTCAGGAAGTATTTTTTAAAATTAAATGAATTATTATTATTGATATTACTATTAGTGTGTGTGTGTGTGTGTGTGTGTGTGTGTGTGTGTGTGTACATGCCATAGTCCTTGTGTGAAGGTCAAAGGACTCTTTATGGAGTTAGGTTCCAGGGTAAACTCAGGGTGTTAGGATTGCCTGGCAAATGTCTGCTAAAGCATCTATCTCAATGGCTTCTAAGGGCAGGTTCTATTCTAGTCAAAAAGAAAAGCCAGAGGAAAGCCCGTAGGGTGGATGCAGTGGTAGAGAATTTTAGGCTGAGTGGAGTAAGGGCAAACAAAGGCCCAGATATTTGTAAAGAACGGGCTCAAAGGGTAGAAGGAAAAAATGGTGCAGGGTTTACAGACCACTGCAATGGGCTTTTGCTCAAGCTAAGTGCTGTCTGGTTTAAGTATCCTTAAGTGCAAATACTTCTAGAACCAAAACATCCTTGGGCTACTAGTTGTCAACTTAAAAGCTTTTGTCAGAGAGCATGCCTTTGTTGATCGATGGAGCAGAGATACCAAAGACTTCTTGGCTGTGCCAGAATGCTGAAGAGAACTTAGAAATGCAATCCTAGGAGAGCAAAGCCTACACTGGTCTACCTCACTTGCAATTTGTTTAGGGACTGGAACATAGAGGCTTTGTTCACCTGTGTTTTGTTTTAGGAATGAGGTACTGGAGCTCTGCGGCCTTCCTTCCACTCCTGTAGCAGGTAGAAGATCCTGGGTGGCCTGTAGCATATTGCCTGGCTGTGCCTACTGCTCTACTTTAATACCAACAGAAGCTGTACTTGTTAGAGATTGTAACTAGAGAAACTTTGCTTAGATATAGGAAAATCTTCCTAGTAAGGCTTGTCTTCTTGCCTCCCCTCTAATTTGGAAACTTTTAGAAGGGAAGGGCCAGGAAGGAGGGCACATCTGAGCAGGGTGCTGGCATTCTAGCCTCTGTCAAGGTCAGCAGTGGAGCCGGCTAATACCATGTGTCTTTCCTTCATATGGAAATGTGTATCCTCTCCAGTTAGCATGATGTGAGAGAAGGTAACTAAGGTCATTTTCACTTTAGAACTTGTGTTTGGTGGTTGTGAAGTAGTGATATCCAATTAGGGATGGAGAAAGAGGACAGAATTCATTTAGGCTACAACTGAAGGTGTCTACAGAAGTCAGGAGGCCTGGAGGAAGGAGACAACTGAATCTCTTCATTTTATTAGTTGGACTCATTCAGGACTCAAGTCTGGGAACACATTTTTGTTTTTGTTTTTTTCCCCACAGGAATATGTTGGAATATTCTAGTTTTTCTTATCTAATGTTGTTTCAAGTACATAAAAATGGTAACTACTAGTGGATGTTAATATTCTGATCCACCCCTTGGTGCCACCCTGAGTCCTGATGTAAAAACCTCATTTTAAGGAAAAACTCCTCCCCTTCCTCTTTCTCTCTTCTACTCTCTTTCTTCCCAGCCATGAGGTGTGCACCCTCGACGCCCCCTCTCTCTCCTTTCTGTCTTTCCGTCACTTTATCTTTATATTATAATAAACTCATTTCTGTGCAGATGCAGTGCCTGGGGTGTGAATGAATGTCCACCTGCCACCACCGCCACTGCCATGGCCAAATGGCATGTCTTGCTCACTGCCACATCTGCCCAGCATGCCAGCATATTTTCCCTCACTTGTGGGACTCCCTGGTCTAGCCAGCTGTCGGGGGGAGGCCACCGCATGCAATATATCATAACAGTGAATCTTTAGGAAGTCCTGGAAAATAAAATGAGGTGCATCATATAAAGGTCAAGTGCTCCAGATTAAGTGAGTGTTTCTCTGGAAAGCCTCCTTGTTTATTTCTACAGGACCAGGCAGGATTAAGAGAGCTGATTGTGTGTGTGTGTGTGTGTGTGTGTGTGTGTGTGTGTGTGTGAATGTGTGTAACTGTGTATGTGAATGTGTGTAAGTCTGAGTGTGTATGTGAATGTTATTAATAATCTTCTAAATTCCCTCACTGGGAAGGTTTTCCTATGTCCATACAAAATTTTTCTTCTCTTAGTTACAACCCTTAATAAGCAAAGTTTATATCAAAAAAACAAAACAAAACAAAACAAAAAAACCAGAGTGTACGAGAGGCGTTCCAGTATTCCTTTATACCAGCTTGGCTTCATTCTATGGAGCTGAGATAGACATTGTTATTTGAGACATCCCTGACCCCATGAATTTCCTCTGTGACCTATCACAGTGCTCTAAATAGCATTACAAGCAGTTCATTTCTTTGCTCATTGAAGCCTTGTTAAGAGACAGGCTATTAAAATGTAAATATCTCTGAGGTAGGGAGCCTCAAGTAATACTTTTCTGCTTTGTCATGATAACTGGTTGGGGTTTATGAGATCCTTCAGGGATACAAGCTTGGAAGTTCCCTAGACTTGAGTTTGAATCTTGACTCTGTCATTTAAGAATTGGGTGATCTTGATAACAGCTTTAACATTTCTGTTTTCTCTTAAAAAGGGGGGAACATTGCAATATTAGCTTTCATTTTTGCTAAAGGAGAAAGAAGCATTAAGTATTTTATCTAGTGCTTAGAATGGGATAAATACCTGAGGTGGAATCTAGGATCACAGAGGAAGGAGTGTTAAAAAGAATTGACAGCAGATGCAAAAACTTGAAGGGAAGAGAGGTCAAAAGAAATTGTTCTTACTCTTCCTTCTGGCCGAAACTTCTTCCTTCTGGGCCCACTAGGCAGGAGAATGAGCTAGAAAGGAGGATGTGCTCAAGGTTGCTTCTTCCAGACTCCTATATACTGCCCCACCCCCTCCATCAGTACTCCTTTCCTCCCACATTACTGTGGATTGCTTTGCCTCCTACCCAGAGTGTACGAGAGAGAAACTTGGCTTTCAGCACCAGGCTCCCCTCATGTGGGCAATGGGGCAGCCAGATGCCAGTCCTAGTGCTGCCTCAGAGCTGGTGAGACTCGGGCATCACGGCCCTGGCACAGCCTGGACTCGAGTGTGCCAAGGCTCATGCTGCGCCATCATACCACTTCCTCTTTTGAAGTCTGCTACATCCACAGATTTAGGAACCAGCTTGATGGAAGGGAGTGGGCACTGGGGAGTTTTGGAGCATCAATCCATGCATGCCATCTGTAGCTAGCTTTATATAGAGCAGGGGGAAAGGACAGGCTACAATGAAATGGCTTGCTTTGTTTGACTTCTATATAAGGAGGTGCAAGAGGAACAGCATGCTAAAATTGCATGGGTGGAGGTGATACTAAGACCCCCCCCCCCACAACACATATATTTTCTTTCCCACTATTCTGGAATAAATTTAACTTGGGTTCCACACACTTCATCACCACCACAGAGAATTTTTTCTGCTGGTATGATGGTCATGAGAGAGATGCCAGCTTGAACCTGTGGGCTCTGAGATAAAAAAGAAGGTGCTATTATTGCTGAATAATATGGAAATTAGGAAGAGGCAGAATGCAACTGCTGGAGAATATCAGTTCATCTTCCTTCCCCACAGGTATGAAATGAATCCATATGAACGAAGAATGTTTGGGAGGAGAACTGTCTTCATCATGTACAAAAAGAAAAGGGACACACACTGTAAGGATGCCTTTCAAGGTGATGTATTTGCTATTTGGACCTCTGGCCATCTAATCTCAGTTCTACAAATGAAAGTGTTAATTCTCTGCCACACAGGAGATTGCTACTGTGGTTCTTTGGTTAAGAGACAGCTCAAGACAAAGAGTTCTAGGAACATGTTTGCGATAGAATAGATAGAAGTGAATGTTACACTCATCTTCAAAACCCTGCTCTTCCATCTCCTCTCCCAAGTAGCTTGCTCCTCCATGGAGAGTATCAATCATGTTTTCCCACTTCATTTTTCTTCAGCACTGGCTGCCTGCTTCTGTCCTTGCATATGGTACTCTGACTTCTGGGTGTTTCTGTGCCTTTCCTCTTGCACTCTAGATCTTCAAGTACTGCTTTGCCTTGCTTATCATTGTATCATGGTATGTTTGTCCTCACATTTCTTTGGAGGATTGTTTGTTTTTTTGTTTGTTTCATTCTCCTTTACAGCCTCAAAAGATACCATTACATTCAAAATGCAGCTCTCAGGCCAGTGGAGAGATTCAGTTTCTAGATCAATGGAAGGTAAACCATTCTCCCCACAACCCCCAGATGTATACCTTTTGGGACACTTGAACCTGATTGGGAGGAGACTTGTGATTTGATCCAGGAAAAATAAATTCTGTCAGCTGGCAACCGACTCTCTTCAAGCTTTGGTTTGGAAGTCACTGGCCTTGTTTCCCAAGCTACTTCTTCTATCAGGTGTGAAATAAGGAGCTGGTCTTAGTGGGATGGGAAGAGGCTGTGTTTATACTTTAGTGCCTTTATAATTCCCCATGTGACCATGAGCTCAAACTCCATGTCTATGGGCCTCAGTTTCCTTATTTATGAAATAGTAAGAACAAGCAAGAACCACTTGCCATCCCTACTCCAGAGCAACCAGAAGTCAGATCTGGTTCTTCTGATAAGATTGGTTGATATTGGAAGAAATAAGGTTGTATGCCACGGGCCAGACTCATTTCCTCCACTTCTTGCCGTTCTCTCTTGTTAGCTCTTCGGTGACCAGGCATGTGAATAACACCAACAGAACACAGGTTGGATTATAAAATATTATAAAAGTGAGCCCCACAGATAAGGGTCCACACCCATTCTTCTTCACACATACCTACACCGTGACTGGCTAGAAATGGCATTTGGACCATTTGTTTATTTGGGTTATTGATGCTATTCCTTTTTTTTCTGATAAGATAGGTGATAATTGCTTCCAAAGTAATTAAGAGTTGGCAATTTCCCCCCTGTTCTTTCTAGGTTTTAACAAAACACACATGCAAAATAGTGATGTGTACACACACACACACACACACACACACACACATACACACACCACAATTGCTCATGTTATGTGGAACCTGTTTTAGGTAGGAGAAGTATTTGTTATCTATTAAGCTTCAGCAATGTGCCAGCATGCATGTATTTCAGGGCTGGGAACATGGAACATGAAATTGCCAACCACTATCCTAGGAATGCTATTGGGCAGCCTGGCAGGTGGATGGTGTCTTAGTTTGCTTTCTCTGTGGATGTGATAAACACCATAATCAAAAACAACAAGGGGAGAAAAGTGTTTATTTGGCTTACAGTCCATCATCAGAGGAAGTCACAGCAGTAGCTCAAAGTAGGAACTTGGAGGAAGGAGCTGAAGGAGACCATGGAGGAATGCTGCTTACTAGTTCATTCTGCATGACTTACTTAACTCGTTTTCTTATACAACCCTGGCCCACCTGCCCAGGGGTGGCAGTGCCCACAGTGGGCTGGACCCTTCCACATCAATCATTAATCAAAAATTCCCCACAGACATGGTCACAGGCCTGTCTGATGGAGGCAATCCCTTAGTTGAAGTCCTCTCTTCCCAGATGCCTGTATGCTAAGTTTACAAAAATTAATCTTCACACATGGTTTTCAAGGCTGTGAAGCTTCGGAAGAAGAGCTGCCTAGGGGATGATCTCAAAGCCCAGGTAGGAGAACCTCATTCAGCCTGAAGGTCAGGGAAGGTTCCCTAGAAGAAGTGATCTGTAACTAAAGGGGGGTGCTTGGAAATCTGAAAGGGATAGATGAGTAGTGTGCCACTTGTTTAGGATCCTGAAAGGGAAGAAAGGAATGTATGGTTATTAGGGACAGTAAGCATCCTCTTATGGACGAAGTGTAACATATGTGCACTAGGATAGGGATGAGCAGAGTTGAAGCTGGCAAAGGAGTCAGGAGCTTGCTAATGAATGGCCTTATTACAAGGCTTTTGGATTTTATCCTGAAGTCAGTAGGGAGTCATTTAAGGATTTAACAGGGAGTGATATGAACAGATCTAAGTTTTAGGAAAATCACTCTGCCAACAGTATCAAATCTTAGGGGAGGGAACTAGGCAGGAGACCAGTTACAGCTGGCTTCCCTATTCTTTCCAAAACATGGGTCCAGCAAGGGATTAACCACATGTCCTGCTGGGGAAGCGGCACTTTTCTTCCTCCTGTTTAAAATGTCAGATGAGAGAGTCTATATAAGCAGCTGGGAATCACACAGTGGAGTTTTGTTTCCAGTCTTAGTCCAACTGTAACCTTGGACAATATATTTCTCTGGACCTCAATTTGGGTTAAATCAGGAAAGGCTTTCACACTGCTGCTACTTTCTCCTGGGGTGAAGGAGGTGGTGGATACTCCTGGAGGACTGAGTTTATTAGCTGGTTTCTGGTTGCCACAGTACCCGAAGCCAGTCAAATCATCAAGGCTCAGCTCTCTGCCTGCCTTGCCTGACAGCTTCTACATTGGATCTGTGAATGGTGGTCCCAGGTGCTCTGTGAAACTCTGTTTTTCTCGCTAAATGAGGCTAATGGTTAATTAATGAATCTTTGGCCTGACTAAGAAAAACAAGTTTGGGAAGAGATCATTCTGTTTCCCGAGTCCCTGGAACACTGATCAGGAGACAAGAGCTTGAGCTCTTCAAGTAGCTTCAAGTTTTTAAAACAGCTCATTGCTATGACATTTTGCCCAAATGTTTCATTTTTGATGCTGGCTGCAGCATCCACCAGTCATCCTAGTCAAAGAGACCTTTTGGTCATGTCTAAGACTCCCAGCTGGGATGGTAACCATGGAAACCAGACACCTCAGGGTGCTTGTCCAAATTATATTATGTGGCATAAATTCTCATCTCTCTGGGATAGTTTAGCTCAAGTTTCCACAGAAGTAGGGGCAAGTCCAACTCTACTGGATCTCAGTAGCCTGAGGGACTCTAAGTTTAATTCTTTGGAGTCAAAATTACAAAGGCTCTTGGTACAGAAGACAGGTTTTAGAAGAAAACACATTTAATATTGATGGACTGTTCTCAGCCTTATATTAGTCCATTCATTCTCAATACCATTTTATCTACACTGTTTGAACTAGGAAGTCATTGAGAAAAGACAAGGAGTTGTCCAGGGCCACTCAGCTAAGAACTGGCCTATACCCCAATGTCGATGGTGAATTCTCCTATGTGGTGTGATTCTGCCTCTTGCTCAACTCCTGAACACAAAGCTAAGAGGGCCCTCTTGATTGCTAGGTCCAGACTTGTCCCTTAGCAGTTATGATTTTATTATATTTTCTCCTTTTCTTTTAAAAAGCCAAGAGGGGCCAAAGGGTTGTCAGTTGTTGCTATGGAGATAAGGGCTTGATTTGAGCGTTCCCATCTGAAAGGTCAGAGGGTGTCATGCTTTGCTGCTCCCCCATTTTATCATAGCTAAACAAAGCACCCCCTTTTGGTCTGTCCTTATGATTCCTTTTCTCTATCTAATATGATAATTCACATCTCCAGATTACCTAAGGAACATGGTGTAGACTTAGTTCTGTTTATATTTTATTTCAAAGAAAAGCTTGTCAAGACATCCTTCCTGTCTGTGATTAGTTGGTCTCAAATGGGGCACATAAGTGGACAGCATTCCATGGATTCCTTCTGGGTCACACCCTACCTTGACCCTAGCCTCTGGGGAGTAGTAGCCCCACTTGGAGAGAGGTTTCCAGTATTGGGGGAGCAGTGAACCTGACTTATGAAATAGAATTTTGGTCAGTGTTTTAAACTCCTGATTCCTGTTCATACTTTAAGTTAGACACAAGTTCACACAGCCAAGATTGATAATATTTTTTTTGCTGTTAATTTAAGGTCATGTGCACATAATCAATAAATTGACAGGCATGCTCATACATTCATATACAACACACAGACATACATATGTACCACATACAACATGCAGACACATGCATGCCCATACATGTGTAAATTTAATTTCCCCCTAAAAATCTATGTTGTTCTATGTTCAACTATGTTGAAGATTCTCCAAGGTCAATTACCGGTTAGAATGAGATGATTGTGGAGCATTGAATGCTGCACATCCAGAGCTAGAAATATTTTGGGCTATCTTTAGCTAATGGCCACTTAGCTTCTACCTTTTATATCTAACCCAACATCCTTCTAATTGTCTGATAAAACCTTTGGAATGTATTAATTTAGCAGACTACTAGCTCCAACCATTGAGTAATATCTGAAGCCGACAGCAAGAGTTTCCTCACTTTGCTGTAATCCACTGTCTTGTGTCCTCATTGGCCCCTTGATTTATGAATTTTCCTTTGTTCTGTGACTGAACATTCACATCACCATTTCCACACTAGAAGATGCAAATAGGACAACCAGAGTCTGTATTTCTGTGGCTTGTTCACTCATATTTGGCTCAGCATAAACTATTTCTTAGTACCTTTAAGGTAAGAGCTGTGTTTTTGCATCAAACCATGAACATACACCCAAAAAATGTGGGAAATAGACAGATTCACTTGCATCTACACATGGTGAATACACACACACACACACACACACACACACACACACCACATGCACTACATATTGATATACAGTCACAACACATGTGCACATACAGGCACAACACAGAGTTGTGTATACATGCATCTTTACACAACATTATGCTGATACATGTACATACACCCATGTACACTCATATTACACATGCATATATACCCACAATGCAAAACACTGACAGACTTTTACTCATACATGCACATATATACACACATGTAAAACACTGGCTTACACACACATGTGCACACATATACATTCAATACACAGCACACTAAAACATGCATGCACAAATATGCACATCACATTGACACACCCACATGTGCACATATGTGTATACATCCACACCTTCCCTCATGTGTTTATTATGATAAGCTACTCATTCCTCTTCCATGGGATGAGATCAATCTAAAATGACAAGTAAAGTCATTTCCCAATGCTCTGAAGGGATATGTTAACTTCCCCTGGGTCCTTATCTCTCAACAAAGCCATCTCCAAAGCTGACTGTTCCTGAATGGTGCATGTCCAGGTGGTGGGTCACCATCCACAGCCTTGGCTCTCTCCTGCCTCCTGGTCTTTTCCTTTGGTCATGACTGACAGCAGGAGGAAAGAGTAGAAAAAACAGATTGGCTGCTGTGCTTCACATGCTGGGACATCTCTACTAGATAAATCTGTGAGAAACTTAAAAAGCTCAGCTTGAAGTACAGAAAACTGATGACATTAAGGCATAAGGGTGCCCTTGCATCTATCTCCACAACTACATATTAGCCAGTCACCAAGGTCCACTTCCAGGATGGCCCCTATCACTCCTTCTTTCCACCGTGCCCCAGGCCCACTTTAATCCAGGTGGCCATCATTCCCTTCCTGGATGTCTGCAGCTGTTTTCTGCTGACCTCCCCACTACTGTTCTAGGCTACTCATGCTTCATTCTCCACTGAATTAGCAAAGAGATCTTCATGAAGTGAACCAATCCAGTCTTCTGCTTAATGCTGGTGCTCAGTCCCACAATGAACAGCTCTGTGGTGACTTCTGTATATGTCCTGTCACCAGATCCCTTATACACCCTAACCTTCCCAGCCTCCTGTTAGTCTTGCTCCTGTTTCAGAGGCCGTTGGACTTGTGGCGCTTGTGTCCTAGCACTCTTCTCCTGCTCATTACATGAATTCATTTTCCTATTTCAGGTCTCAGATAAGTGTCCCCTCCCCTGAGATAGTTCCCTTCACCTTCATGTCTCAGTGTCAGCTCTGCCACTCTCCATCAGATCATCTTCCTGTGCCCTCAGCCCACATCACCATCTATCAATGCCTTGTGCAATTATTCACATAGATGTAGTTACCAGCTCTGATTACTTTCTGTATTTAGAAATAAGCTTGATAAGAGCAGGGTCAATTTTGTTTGCTTTACTGTTAAATCTCTAGTCCTAGAATTTCAAGACATTTATTAAATATTTACTGAATGAATGAATGAGTCACTTTGACTCTGGGTGAGTGAAAATTTGGAAATCTTGCAAGATCTGTTGAATGTAGGTCATCTGTTAGAAAGCTAACAAGAAGCAAATCATTTATGGAGACACTTGTTAGGAGTTCTATACAGCCTAGAGATTCATGTATTCTAGTTCCATGTGTTCTGTATCTATCGGGTACCTCTGTCTTTCCCCTTGGGGCCTCACCATCTCCTTCACCTGTGAACTTGATTTCCTGCTTGATAACACCCCTTGCAGGAAAAATGAATTTGTTTCTAACTCTAGCAATGAGCATGATGAATGTACTCTCCCCTCAGTTCAAGACCTCAATTTAAATTCTTTCCTGTTCTTTTCGATCAGGAAGGTGTCTGTATCTGTGCTGAGACAAATCTCTGTGCCCACAGAGTCAGTTATTTCTCATGCATTGGAGACTCCAGGCTGAGGAAACTCCTAGTCTGGATATAGCCTGCCTCGTTCCAACAGGTGGGAGAGGGAGGAATGTGCTCTTCACAGCCACTGATCACACAGAGGGCACATGGATGACTTCCTATCTGATTTATTCCTAACTTACAGCCTTTTCTTTGACTGTCTACTATGGTCTGCTGGACATGCATCTGATACACACACACACACACACACACACACACACACACACACACACACATACACACACACACACACACACACAAAACAACAACAAACAAACAAATAAACCACCAGGAGATTCAAGAAATTCATGGGGATGATGCAATATTTTATATATGGAGCAACCTGCCTCCTAAAATGCAGTTTAGCATCAGTCTGTGTAGGTTTAAGTCTTATAGGTGGTATCTTGGAAAAACAGCTTTGCCTATCTGAAATTAGTTTGCCCATCTGTACAATGAGTATAATAGCTACCATGCCATACAATTCTGTGAGGGATGTCTGACTCAGATTGAACTCACAGCGTTTAAGCAACAAAAAGCAACTTTCTTGACTGAAGGTGTATTTGTTAGGACATGAGCTTTATTATAACACAAAAGCTCTGTCTTATAATACCTCAATTTCTACATTCAAAGAGTGGATATAAAAGCACTTCCCAGGCTGGGGGCATGAAGCTCAGCTGAGAGAGTGCTTGCCTACCTAGCATACACAGAGCTCTAACATTAAACCCAGGTGGGATTGTGCACACTTGCTATCCCAGCAGGTGGAAGGAGGAAGCACACAGGAGGATCAAAAGTTCAAGACCAATCTCAAGTACACAGCCAGTTCAAGACCAGCCTGGACTACACGAGACCTTCTCCTACCTCCCACCCCACAAAAAGCACCTGTCACTCAAGTTATTCTAATATTTAAATAAGTGTGAACCATAAATAAGATGGTGCTTAGCACAAATCAACCACTTAGAATAAGATCTTTAGCATTGTTGTTTTTATACCATTTGTTTTATTATTACTATTTTCTTTGCTATTTTATGTTCTCTGGAACTTAGCATAGGATTTAGACTCTGGTAGACACTTAGTAAATGTGTAAGGCATGAATGAATGGAACAGGGGAATTTGGGTCTTCTGACTTGCAGGTTTGTGGGTTTTCATTTAGATCATACATCCTCAGCCTTCTTAAAAAGTGTTTCTCCCCAATTTAAGCTATCTCTAGTAAGCCACCATGGACCAACCATGAGTTATTGCTGATCCTCCTCTTCAGCTCAAAGCCAAGCTTTTGCCCTTGAGACTAACTGCAGCTAGTCCTGCGGGTATGTAAGTTGGAGCTCATCTCCCTGTCTACCTTAATCCTCCTCAGGCTACTAGGGAGTTCATTTATTCTCTGATATTCTTTGTGCATTTGGTCCCAGACTCTTGGTTAATTCTGTAATTGTAATGGTTAAAACTCATGTCTCCTTTCTCCTTTTTATCTCCTTTTCTGGTTGACTCCATGCCTGTATGCTGTATATTTAATTTGGTCCTGCTAAATGGAGGGTCTAGCTAAGCTCTGGTCTTACCAGATCCTCTCCTGGACCCTTATCATCTCCTCTGTGCATCCTGTTTTCTCTAGCCATGCATCCACTAACTTTATAATTTCACACTAGATCTCATACACTCTCCTTGAATTCCCACCCCTGGGTCTAAACACCTCCTCCCTCCCAAATTCATAATATATTACATGCACACACAGAAAGCAATCCCCACATGGCTTTAGAAACTTCTAGAGATTTTCATTTTACATATTATTAGTTTAGATAACATAATTCACAGTTTCTTTTGGTGGAGAACACTCTTTGCTCTTTGTTCCTTTCATTCTTTCTTGACCTTGACTCTTGCTGTTTTACTATGCTCCAGGGAACAGCAACAATGGTATCACCCAGGTACTGGATAGATATGCGGTCCTGCTTCAGAACTTCTAATAGCCTTAAATGGCTTGTATGTATTTTAAGGTTTCCCAAATATTGTCTAGCTGTGTCCTGCAAACTTCAGTGTGAATGAGATTCCCTTTATTTCTGTTAAAAGGCAAGTTGCTTTATTCAGAGGGCCTGGCTCATGTGACTGGGATGCCACCTCATGACTTGTGCTTAGTCAGACAGCTGAAGATTACTGTGACTCAGCTAAGACCACTCTGATTTTTACCCCATCTCCAGATTTTAGGATAGTAGAGAAAATGGTAGACACTTGCAAGATTTGTATTTATTTTATTTTCTTAAAAGTTAAAACAAGGGGAAAAAAAAGGATGTGGGCCAGAGGTGAAGAGTGTCAGTTTAATACTCCAGCTGCTGGTTGAGCCTATAATTCCTTTAGATACCAGTTAATGAGCCAACCTCTTTGTGTTTTCTTAATAGCTTGTTAAACACTTGTCTGGAATGGGTTCTATGCTCGTCTGAGTTTTCATGTTTTCTGTGAGACAGATAATATCAAATAATCATATCACAATTTTACTTCCCCCACTTAAAACCTATCACCAAATTCCCCAATGGGGCTAAGAGAGCACAGAGTGGGCCTGTGTGCTCTCCCTTCTGGCATCCACACTCTCTGGTGATTCTTTGTGAGTTTGGACAGGATCTGCGATTTACTTTTGTCCACTGGAGCACAGCAAAGAGATGGGATGTCCCCTTTTAATCACATACCCCACAGTGTGATTATGCTAAGCTGTTGCAGACTCTGTTTTGATATCAGACTCTAGATGTCTCCTCCTTGTGGTCTTGAGGAAGTAAATCTGGAGTTGGTAGAGTCCACAGGACAGGGAGATAAGAATGACCTTTAGGGATGATAGCCAACAGGTGGTATATAAACTGAATTCTCTGCTAACACCATCTGATTAGGCAAGCATGTTGTTATGGTTTGAATAAGCCTCGAGAGACCCTGAGAAAGTCCTGCTAGGTTCCTGATCCTCAGAAACTATCACACAGTAAGTGGAGGTAGAAACTTACATGTTTATGGTTATCTGTTCCATAGCCATGGAAACTAATACTCTTGTCAGCTTCCAGTGACATGTATGAAACAACTTATCATAGGTAAGTGGGAGGCCACTACTGAGGAGAGTCAATGCTCAGGGAAGAATTGCACCTCCTTTGGCATACCCATAGATTTTTCATTAGGTGACCGACATCAAAGCAGTTCATGAATTGGAGATATATCCTTCACTTCCTCACTTATGACCTTATCACTTCTTTCACACTGCCTTAGTTCCCCCAACCCCCTGCTTCTAACAGAAATCAAATGTTTCCACTGGGGCTGACAAAGGCAGGTGATAGCACAGGTGACAACATCTGATATTCATGACCTATTTAGCAACTGGCACAAAATTTGTTCTCTAAGAGAAACTTTTTTTTTCCTTTTTAATCGATTAATGTTTTTCCCGTGACATATAACATTTCTGTAACACTGTCTAGTCTTTCAGCTTTCTTCTAAAATCTGCTGACTCAGGCTTTCTTGGCAAAACCAGACACTCAAAGCAATGTAAGTATGTTTTTTATCCACCAAAAAGTATGGTTTAGAGCAAAGAGATCATCATTCTTATCCCTGCGAAGACCACATAGATGCAGTGTGTTCCTGTGGAGAGTAACAAGCCTCCGTGTGTGTGTGTTGTTTGTGTTTACGTGTGTGTGTGTGTGTGTGTGTGTGTGTGTGTGTGTGTGTGTGTGTGTGTTTACGTGTGTGAAATCTTGGTCAGTAATTCATCTGGAAGTGCTTTCCCTTGCTTAGTACTCCTCTGCTCAGCTTCTTGAGATCTCTCTAGTCATTGCATTATGTATATTTAATTGGTTCCCGGACAAAATTTGTTCACCCTGAAAACAAGCGGCCTCCAGGAGTAAATGTCAACAGGAACCAGGGAGGCATCTGTCCTCAGCTCCGCTTAGATTGTCTGGAATGAAAAGATGATGGCAGATATGTTTCTTCCCTGGCAGAGCCACAAAACTCTGCCCAGGCTTGACAAAGAATAAGTCCAGAATCTGCTCTTCAAATGTAAAAGGTAAAATGACTGTGCAATGCTAAGCAAGAGGCGTTTTAATGGGTCCTGTAGGTGGAACACACTGCCCCTCTGCAGTCTCTCCTCACATCTGCCGGCTTATGAAGGAGACCTTCCAGGTGGCACTCTCCTGCCTCCCTCCTCAGAGTGTTTGAAATGGAAAAAGGAGAGGGTTAATATAGAAGCTTTCTGAAAATAGTTTCACTGCTCCCACAATTAATGTAGGATCCCAGGGTAGAGTCTTACAGGATAAAAAAAAAAAGTTTTAATAATGTATAAACATGAAGAGGAAAGTTAGCAGATTTGGTGAAGGAGATGTTGGAGAGAATGAATAGCTGACAAACTCATCCTGTTCCTCCCAGCTGGGAAAAGCTTTCCCCTTGTGATTGTCCAGGGCCTGCCCATCCCCATCCAAGATGGGAAGACTCAAGACTGTGGATGCATGCAGAACCCACATTCCCCATTCTTCACATTCAGATGTGATGGCAGGAGAAATCAGCCACCATTCCCAGGCCCTTCTCTAGCCCTGGAAAACTTCTGCCTTAGAGGCACTGTACTGTGATGCTTTAATAAGGGTGGGTAGGTGAGGGAGAGGGTATTCTAGGGAAAGAGAAAGCATAATGGTGTAAGAACATGCCAAGCAGATTGTAGTAGATTGATCAGTGTAGTTACTGATCTCACCAAATGATGTACTCCACACAGAAAAAGCAACAAACGTTGCTGGCCCATTTCCTGCCCCCTTTTTAGAACAGAGCACTGAGTTTAATTTTCCAACTTTTGAATTCTACTATTATTTTAGACTTTTCTATGAGAAGTTCCATAGTTTCTCAGAGTTTAATCAACAAGCACAAAATGCCTACTCCTAAGTGCACCACAGATTATCCTAAAACAGTGGTTCTCAGCCTTCTTGATGCTGAGACACTTTAATACAGTTCCTCATGTTGTGGTGACACCAACCATCGTATTATCTCGTTGCTACTTCATAAGTGTAATTTTGCCACTGTTATAAATTGTGATGTAAATATTTGACATGCAGGATATCCGATAGGCAACTCCCAAAGGAGTTGTGACCCATGGGTTGAGAACCACTGTGCTAAATTGAAGGATGAAGCTCTGCACACTGCCTGACATCAGTTCCTACCCTGAAGAAGCTGGGGGTTTAGGGAAACAAGATAGAGTGTGGACACTGTGAGAAAGAATGGACTAGAGATTCAGGACTTTTTTTTCCCCTCATGGTTTTAGAGCTTGGAGAAATGTAGAGTAAGAGAGCGAATGCAGGCAATTCCAGGAGAGAAGCAGATAGAAGTGTACCAGGGTTAGCCCAGCACTCACACCAGGCCACATCTGGAGACAGATAGGTTTCATAGGGTGGTTCCACTCCCCACTCTGCCCTTCACATCTTGACTTGGGTGCTTTTGTTTCCCGTCTCCAAGCATCCTTCATGCTTAGTTGCATTAAACTCTCTTAAGGCTGCTCTCCTTCAGGACTTGGTCCCTTACAGAAACAAGGGGTGCCCAACTACTCTAGCCTTCTGAGGCCCCCTAACTTTTCCTTTATGACCCCAAACCCCTATCCTACCCAGCTGCATGAAAGAATACTTTTCTTTGGGTCTTCTTTTCTAAGTTGATGTGTGGGTGTGTGAATACATGTGCATCTACATGACTCATTATCTTTGGCATGCTTATTATATGTGTGTGCATGTGGTGGTAGCTCTGGGAATGCTTATTGTTTCTAGTGTGTGTGTGTGTGTGTGTGTGTGTGTGTGTGTGTGTGTGTGTGTGCAGGTGTGAATGGCAGGTGTCACTAGGCATGTTTGCATAGTATAGAAAACCATTCTGTGTGGTCAACATAATCTCCACCCCATCATGCACACATGGTTGGATATGTAGCACCTTCTAACTTATTGCTACCACGCAACTGGTTTGTTTTGTAGACTAGTCTTTTCTCTGGCTAACATGTTGATTAAAACTAAGGTGTAAAGGCAACAGAAATTATAATCCCAGCACTCGGGAGGCAGAGGCAGGTGGATCTCTGTGAGTTCTAGGCCAGCCTGGGCTACCACGTAAGTTCCAGGAAAAGGCGCAAAGCTACACAAAGAAACCCTGTCTTGAAAAAAAAAAGTCAGAAAACTTAAAACAAGATTCTAGGCGGCTTAGCATCTGTAATTTCTAGAATGAGACTTTTATTACATGCTCACTCTTGTCCCAGCTTTATTCTTCTGGTCTTCTGTTTTCCTAACCCCCTTTCTCTTAGGTACCATCATTTTAAAGGGACATACCTGCTCTCACCATGTGAGTGCCTTTGTTTATTTCATAGTGGATTTTAGGCCATTCAGAATTCTCTCAGTTTTCATAAGTGAAAAATCACTTTTCCCACCACCTCCCCAGGAAACATGGCCATAATTTTCAGAAACACAAATATGTCTACAATGAAGGGTGGTGACAATTTTGTAGAATAGATGGTACTGTCCTTGTCCTGAGTGTCCCTACTGGATATTTCTGAATGTTTCATGCAGTGTCCACTCCACAATCAAGGGGCTCCCAGCCCCCAACTATGAATATATAAATATTTAATTTTATCCAGTATGGATAGTTCCTTACAGCCTTGAAATATTAATTTCCTGTGCTTCTGGCTATCAGTCAGAAATACAAGGGTCTTTTCAAGGTCTGTGCCCTCCCCATTAGCTGTATTTCATCTTTAAGGACTCTCTCCAGCTCAAACAGCCTGTGAACACTTGGCTCTGAGAGGCTTTCCACTTGTAAGAGTCTCCACTACTCTGGCTTTGGATGACCTTCTTTTCCTAGGGTATCTAGGGAGGTGACAGAAAATGTTTCCTGGCTAGTCACCTGATGGCTGTGCCCAGGGTCAGGCTAAATGGGGCTGGTCTCCAGGCTGCTTGATGACCGTATATTCATGGACATGTGTGGGGAGGCGGTTGAGAGTCCTTGGGTGCCCTCTCCCTTGTCACTTGCATGCTTTCATTTTCCTTCTATCTTTACCTATTCTGGGAGCAGTCAATCTTTGCCTGTATTTGCAGCCCCAGCAGGGAGCCCATTTCCATCTGAGAGAGGACTCCTTTAATAAATCTGGCTCATTTGTGTAGCAGTGGTGGAGCCATTGATTAGAGGGCTGATTGGAGCTGTGACTTTCCCTAGGAAGAAAATTAAGAAAACAGATTAAAGGCAAATGATGGGAGGCTTTGTCTTCCTGGGGAGGGGGTAGGGAGAGATTCTCCCTATACTCTGTGCCTCACCTATGAGTATTCTGCAAGATGAATTAACCCCTTCAGGCCATTGTGATGCTCCCCACCCCATAAGGTAGAAGCTGCAGTCTTGGAGCAGAGGTGGACCTTGCTAGTCATTTATTTTAAGCCCTTCATTTTATAGATGAGGACACTAACATAACCAGGGTCAAGTAGGTGGTAGGTGTGCGACACAAGCTCCAGGCTATGGGAAGTCTCTGTTTTTGATATCAAAATATCTGACACAAAAGCACACTGGGTGTCAAGCAATTGCAAACCAAAGATAGTTCCTCAATTTGAAGTGGATCTGCTCTTCAATAATGGTCTACACTCACCTGGAAGTATACATTGAAAAGCAGGCCATTGCCTCTTGCTTGAACACTTCCAGCTTAGTCTCACCTTTACCACCTTCCCTTGCATCTTTCATTCTGCCTCTCTAGTCATACTCATCCTCTTTCTATGCACACTTTCTTTTGGCATATGCCTCAGTCAATGTTCTGTTGCTGTGAAGAGACACCATGACCATGGCAGCTCTCATGAAGAAAAGCATTTGACTGAGGCTTGCTTATAGTTTCAGAGGTTTTAGTCCATTGACATCATGGCAGGGAGTATAGCAGCATGCAGGCAAACATGATGCTGGAGAACCAGTAGCTGAGAGTTCTACATCTAGATCTGCAGGAAGAGAAAGCCACTGGTACTGGCTTGGGCTCTTGAAACCTTAAAGCCTACCATCCAGTGATATACTTCCTACAACAAGGCCACACCTCCTTATCAAAATAGTGCCCTACCCTAAGCAATCAAATATTGAACCTATGGGAGCCATTCTTATTCAAATCACCACAGCATACATCAGTAGGGTAACTCTCACCTTTTCAAAGCATCTTAGACAGACACTTGGGAGACTTTTATCCTCACCTGATTGCTCCTCTTCTTCCATCTCCTCTTCTTCCTCCCCCTTCTCCTCCTCAGCCTCTTCCTCTTCCTTTGAGGCAGGTTCTCATGTAGCCCAGGTTTGTTTCCAGCTCGCTGTGTAATCAGAGCTGCACTCCCTATCCTCCTGCCTCTACCTCCCAAGTACTGGGATTGCAGGTATATTCCACATGTCTGACTAGCCCTACCAGCTCTTGAAGCTGATTTGCATTGCCATTTGCTTATATCATATCTAACTACAAAATAATTAGATGAATGCTAAGCAAACAGTAGGTGCCTACTTATGACCTACTCTAAACTGAAAGAGAAACAGGATTATACTATGCATTGATTGGCATTTCTTGAGTGTAAAGGAGTTTAGCTTATATATACAGTCAAATGACATTTATTGAATGAATGAAGATCTGAATGAGATCAAACATACGAGTATGGCATTTAACACCATCTGTTTGACACTCTAGAGTTTTGAAATTCTTGCTGCATTGGTCAATGATTTTTAAGGTCCTTTATAGGAGCTGCATTCAGATTTAATTTATTAATCATTCTACTTCTTTACAGAAAATAATTTTTAAGTTTACTTTGAAAATTTGTGCCCCTGAAAACCTATTGTGTATACAACTTTTGTTCTTCATAGCAATATTCTGAAGAGATTGTTGACATTTCCACTTTACAGATGAAAAAACTGAGTCCTTGGGAGATTCTCCACTTACATAAAGTCAAGGTGATTGTCAGAGGAGAGAATCAATACCATTTTCTGATGCAGAGTCTTATACCTTTTTACTATTACATCCTGTTCCCCAAATCCAAAACTGTCATCTGGAATATTGCCTTCTGATTTGATTTCCTAGAGTTCTAAAACAATGATAAGTCAACTCACTTTCAGAAAGAGAACTAGCAAAATTATGCTGAGTTTTCTAGAGCCTCTAACATAATTTTCAGTGATGTGTTCATTCATAGAAAAAATCAGTATTCTGAATAATGGAGGTTCTATTATAAAATACAACTTTCCAAGTATGTGTACTATTTTTCATAGATACAAACATATAAGAGATGCACGTGTGTGTTCTCAAGTATGTATAAACATCTATGTTCATACGTCTGTGTCTATGTGTGCCAATGTGTATGTATGTGTGCATTCTTTTGGGTTAGTTTGAGGTCTCTGAGAGCCAGTGAATAAGGACACTAGTAGCACACCATATTTTATATCTTTATATTAACCTGTTTAATTTTCATCTCACTGCTAATAAATTAACTCCTGGAGATTGGGGAGAACTTCAATCTCCATATCATGCACAACAGACCAGTCTTCCCAACAGCTGGAGGGGAAGTGGGGAGAAGATAGGCAGAAAGAAAGTCAAAGCATTTCTCTGCTTATGCTGGAGGAACACAGTGGCCCCCAATTGGCCAGGGTGCCAGAGTTCTATTTGCCCTTTGCTAATTATGCTGGAGCTGGCACTGAGCCTGTGTGTGAGAGGAGTAAAAGAAACAAGTTACCCTGATTCTGTTTATATTGGATAAAAGCTTTGATGCTCGAGCATAATCTGTATCTCAGCTCTATTTACTTTGCAAATAGAATAAGAGCTTTACTGCTCGTACAGAAGAGCGATGGAAACTGGCAGGAGAGAAGGGATGGAGAAGTAGGAGGAACAGGATTGTTGTGTAGAGTAGATAAAATGATGCTTGATCTAGAGCCTAGACTTCTTGTTCTTCCCCTGTCACTATGTCTGTGTGACCTTGTGTAGACCACTTCCCCCCCCCCCCCCCCGAGCTTCAGTTTCAGGGTCTGTAAAAATTTTCACGTGAAGCTGGACTTCCACACTATCATCTAACAAGCAGATTTCTGGCCTCACTCAATAGGACATGCTGCTGTTTAAAACACAAATCTAAAAACTAACTTCTACCAAACACATTAGTAGACTTCTCTCACATAGCAGTTTCTAGGCCAAACTGTACCTTGTTTGGTTTCTTCCTCCTTACCCAAGCAGCTGAGGCAGAGATAGATAGATGAGTTTTATTGAAAATACCCCAACCTGGGGTGGGGTGCATGTCAGTGGTAGAACATTTTCCAAGTATGTGAAAAGCTTTGGAGTTTGATTCCCATTTCAGGGAACAAAAAGGCCACAATGATTTGGTCGATCTACTAAGCTCACCCATGTTAGAATCTAGATAAACATGAGTGTGAGGCATAGCATGAAATTTTGAGGATGAGACCAGGCTCCAGAGACATTTGGCCAGGTAATCCTTATTCTGACTGCCTACTGTGCTACAGATCTACTCGGGTGCCTCAACTTCCTCCTCAGCAGAAGGGTTTTGTTCCTGGGAGGCTAAATGAGCCAGTGTCCCCGAAGAACAGAGAACACTACCAGACATGTTCTGAATGACCAATGGTTTATCAGACACTGAGATTAACTTTATTTTTCAATGTAATAGTTAGGAAATTTTCTATGTGTTCACAAATTGTCTTGAGATATTTAGCCAACATTTTCAGGGTAAGATCAAGTGTGGTGTTTTTATTATTATATTATTATTATGAAACATATTAATCATAAAACACAAGAGCTAACACAGGGACCATTGAGGGAATCTTTCTAAACAAATAAATATCTGAAGCCAGCGGTTCCCACGATTTTGTTTATCTATAAACCTGTCATCTGCTAGTGAGCCACTAAAATCCTGTGAAAAGCTTTGCTGACTTCATACAGTCCCATTCCGTATTTTATATTTCCAGGAGAGGAAGGAGTCCCATTTCTCCTGGCCTATAGGTGTCTTTGCCTTCTGACTGACTTTGTCTGGTAGGAATGTATTGGACCAGTTTGTACTTCTAAGAACATTGATGTTTCCGTCAATGAAACCACAGGTCAGGGAGAATATGCAAAGAGAAAATTCATCAAATATAGCAAGTAGATTCCCATCTGCATTTCATGTAGCGTGAAATAAAAGTAGATACAATTAGAACAGGAAAGGGAGTGTAATGCATGCTCTCTGCCTGTTGCTATGACCTATTAGAGTTTTAGTAATAAGCATGTTTATTTTAATAGTGTGCTGATCACACTCATCAATGCAATATTTGAGACTCCTAGCAGACAGATTCACAACCTGGTTCATGTGGCCATACTCGTGTGTGCAGTTTGATGGCTCTGGGAAGACTTACTTATGGTATCTACTCCTCTAAAAAAGAGTTTCAAGGGGAGATCAGTCTTCTTTGAAAGCAAGAAATGGGCAAAGAATGGGTATGTGAGTCTCCCTTGAGTAGAGACTCTCTTCTTGACACTGCTGCTCTTTAAGCAGAGCAAGCTGATAGAGACACTGGACACTGTGACAGGCAAGTAATTAACCTTACAGATAAGGACCACAGTTCTCAAAATGAGAGAAAAAGAAAAGGGAAAGAAGTAAGGCATGTAGGGTCTCTGAGGTTGTTAATCACAGCTTCCAGGGTAGAAACCCTACCTCTTCTGAAGTTACCCCTCTGTATTGTTTCCTTGTTGGAAGGGCTATAGGCATAGTGACTTCTGATCTGATTTTGGAGTTGAGACCTCCATGAAATGTACAGAAGGGCTCACAGTTAGAGGTCTGTGTCTCCTGGGCTTTCAAGATTGTAAAGCTATCCTGGCCTCCCCCTGGTCATCTCTGCTGCTGGATTGTGTCTTATGATATATAGATGAAGGCAGGGGCTCTATGTCCTTTGCTTGTGTTCCATATATAGACACTTACTTTTCTCATTTGGATGGTAGTGACATGTAGGGTGGCTCTGTCCTGTGTTGTGTGATAGGATGGTGAGAAATCATCGTTCCTGCTTCAGCCCACTACATGTTGATGATAGCCCACATGATTTAATATGTTCCTTGTTCCAGGAAATCTAACAATGACTGAAGAAGAAATTTACCACCAAGGACAGAGTGGTGCTTTCTCTCTCCCTGATACTCTTTCCCAACAGAGAAACAAGACTTTATTTCATTGGAAAATTTGATCCAAGAAATTAGTCTTTCACCTCTCACACTCAGACTTGCCTGTTTGCAGAGCTGACTCAGGGTTTTTGGATTGGTAAACTTCATGAGAGGCCAGGGTATTCTTATAGCCTCTTGGTGGGGAGGCATGTAAGATGGACAGCAATGGAGGTTGGCAGACAATTTGGGGGGAAAGAACTTGTTTTTATTTATTTATTTATTTATTTATTTATTTATTTATTTATTTATTTATTTATTTATTTTTGTTTTTTCGAGACAGGGTTTCTCTGTGTAGCTTTGCGCCTTTCCTGGAACTCACTTTGGAGACCAGGCTGGCCTTGAACTCACAGAGATCCGCCTGCCTCTGCCTCCCGAGTGCTGGGATTAAAGGCGTGCGCCACCACCGCCCGGTTGTTTTTAATGCTTATAAAAAATGCAGCATCCTGACTCTTCTTCCTCTTCTACTTGAGAGGGGGAGGGAAAAATGAGTTACTTCCTGAGACTTTGGAACCCTGGTGTCAATTTGACAAATGGTGATCAGGCTCCCTTTCCAGCTTTCTGCCCAAATTTATTTTTATCACCTGGTTGATAGAAGAAGGCAATGGAAAGGAGCAGCTCATTACCACCATCTTTGCAACTGCTGGGAAGACCCTTTCAAAGAGACATCAACACAACTTCATGATAGGCACACATGATGAAGGCTGGGCCCAACCTGTGTCCTAAGAAGACTCAAGATCTCTTGCTCTTCCTTGCAAGCTCTTTCTGAGTCCAGTTGTGTGGGGAGTTACAACAGTTTAATCAGGTTAAAGACTCCTTTCTCAGTTCTGAAAACAAACTGAAGAGAGTCTCACCCAAAGAGAACAGACCCAGTGGAATAAAAAGCAAGCCTCTTCTGGGTACCAAAGCAGCATCCCTAGCTAGGATAGAGAATACCATTTTGCTTATAGGATTTTGGTGGCCTGAGGGAGGAAAGAGAAGCCCTGGATGTTGCCCAAGCTGAGAGTCAGAACAGCTTTGTCCAGTCCAGGGCAGGAGAGCAATTTTTAGAGTTGCTCTTGAGGCAGAGCCTGAGATAGGGGTCCTTGTTCAAATTATTTTTGTAGGATAGCTCTTTAAGAAGAAAAATAAGGGAAGAAAGAGAGGGTGATGGAAAAGCCATGACAAGAATATGACATTCTTTTCAGGAGCTATCAGCAGGCAGCACCCATGGGAGGCCATAGAACTCAAATTAGGAGCATAAATAGGGTTAACCTTGGAATCTGCTCTGTCTGTTTTTGTACCTCTGGAGGAGGTGGTAAAGAGGGTACCTCAGCATTAGGGAAGCTCCTGTTTAATAGTTAAAGACTGTTATACAACTGTGGTGGGCAGTATCTGGCCATGTACATTAGTAGTGATGGCTGTGGCTACAGGTGGAGAAACCTAGGCAGCCCTAACAGCATCCACTTGATGGGGACTGCAGCACTGTTACAGTAGAGGTTCAAGCCAGAGTCTCTTCTTTGTACTTTAGACAGTTCCAGGAAAGGAGCCAAATGACTCCTTTCTGGAGGGGGAGCTGGTCTGGGAAATGGATGTAGTCATGGCTCTTACCAGGATGGGTCAGGCATATAAGCCTGTGCCACCAGCACACATATAACCCATTGGTTCTCTCAAACTTTTGTCTCTAAAACCTTCTTTCATATTTGTCATTCAAAACTAGAAATTTATCTAAATACAAACCACAATATTTACAAATAAATCCCAGTGTATTGCTTACTTCTTAAAGGACACAAGCCTTTCCAAGGACAAGGGAAAACTGGCAATTCCCAGGAGCGACATCTTCACTGTTAGCATTTTCTTAGAGGATTAGTACCCCATGAGTCACAGCTCCCTGGAATCATAACAGGAGTAGAACCCTTCTGTGTTTGCTAGTCAGTGCCAATGCCAGGCCTAAATAATGTGCAAAACCTAGGTCATTATGACTGTTTGGAGTGATTCCATGACATTCCACAGATACTCTCTATGTATATAGCCCTGCTAGTTTCAGAGTGACCAGAGTCCTCTTTGATCAGTGACATTTCCTATAAGGACCTCATAGATGACATATCCCTCCTCTTGGTCTCTTTGCTTTTTACTTTTAAGATAAATTAATGGTGATAGTGTTGTTAGGACCAGAATGGATAAAGATTTGAAGTTCATTATTCATCTTCACAATTATGCATGCTCCTTTACTGGGCTTCCTCCTGTCATTCTATGGTGTCTAGGGTTCCTGGAGCATCTTTGCTCCATCCACCCTAATCCAGTGACTGTGCGTTCCATCCACCCATTAGGTGCTTGTCACAAGCCCTGCCTGGGACCTACATGGTTTCCACTTATCCTGTCAAAGCGGCTTTCCCTTAGGTTGCATTCTCTTTGGGTCCTGCTTGCTGTTAATGTGATGATACAGGACAACACATTTGCATTTGAACAAGACCAGCTCCTAAATAAAATGCCTCTGCCCCTGTGTGAGACTTTGTCTTGGTTAACATTCCAGAAATGAGGCTGTGGAACGGAGATATGCAAAGCAGCTGCTGGGCAAATGTAAATAGGAGAAACACATGCAAACACCAACCTAGGTAGGGTGAACTATTGCTTAGGGAAGGAAAAGGAGAAACAAAATTGTGTAGGTGGAAGGCTGAGAGGTGGGAAGGGAACCCACTGTAAAGAGGGAAATGTCTGCCATAAGAACATGAGGGAAGCAAGCTGAAAATTGGACAATGCACTAGAGAAAGCTGACTAGAGGAGCCAGAGAAATATTTGGGGTTTTAGACAAAAGAAATATAAAGAAGAAACAATGGCTTTGGGATCACAGAAGAGTGGTGGAGGTTTGGTCCAGCAAATAGTAGCTGTGTTTAGTATTTTCCCTCTCCGTGGCTCTGTTTGATTATCTTGCATGGTATGGGATATTAGTGGGGGGTTTGGGAGAAGGTGGACAAGCTGGTCCACATAGAACCCTGAGAACAAAGTTGCTGAGAAGCACAGCTTTGTCTTCATATAATCCCCATTCAAATTCAAGAGTCAAATTTAGGTTAAATGAGGGGTGGTGGTGGTGGTGGTGGAAATGGAAGACATGTTAGATGTGTGAACAATAAGGAAAAATATTAGAGTTTCATACCAAAACGAATCATATCCTGGTAAAGTTTCATAGTACCAGAGTGTTGAGGAGAAGATAACATGTGCCCGAATTTGGGATTGTTTCTGGAAATTGCCATTTAGGTCTTGCTCCATAAGTAACCTGTTACGAAAGATTACAAGAGAAGTAGGGTACAGGTAAGGTAAGAAAACTATTCAATGGCAAAACTGAAGGCCAAGGCTGAGAAAGGCAGGGCAGTTTCTAGAGATGGCTGAAGTCTGTGAATGATGAAGTTTCAAATTTCCAGTCTGTGATCAGCTGCAGGGTGGTCTCAGTACCTCCAGGTGCCTAGATCTGGGTCTCAGTGTGTTCATTAGCAAAATAGGGACAGTGGATATCCTGGTTTCTTCATAATGATGTGAAGGATACGTGAAGCAGTACATATATCACTAATGATAGACACACTGCTAAATTCTGAAAGTTCCAGGAATTCTAGGTATTGACGTCATCTGTAATACCTTGCATGTTCATGAGTCCCTATGTGGTGCTTTTTGTTCTTCTGCACATATTATGTATGGTGCCAGGGATGCTGGGGAGATGAAATGCATCGTAAGAAGAAAGAGTAAAATTTAGTGAGGTCCATAGGGGCTTAAAGGAAAAAGCAGAGAGGTATGAGAAGGAACAGTGTGGAAAATCATTCTGTTGAAGTACATAGGAACAGAGATGTAATGAGTAAGGAGTCACCCAGGCTAAGTTTGGGCAAAGAAAAATGGAATGCACAGTGATTGAGGCAGGGAAGACCTTGGCATGTTGGAGATTAGAAAAGAACAGCTTGCCTGGAGACAGTGAAGGAGGAACCAAGGCAAAAAGTGCTGGTGAGGCAGACCTGATCATATCCAGTCACAAGGTACTGTTAAAGACTTTAGACTTTCTTTTTCTTCCTTCCTTCCTTCCTTCCTTCCTTCCTTCCTTCCTTCCTTCCTTCCTTCCTTCCTTCCTTCCTTCCTTCCTTCCTTCCTTTCTCTCTCTCTCTCTCTCTCTCTCTCTCTCTCTCTCTCTCTCTCTCCCTCCCTCCCTCCCTCCCTCCCTCCCTCCCTCCCTCCCTCCCTTCCTTCCTTCCTTCCTTCCTTCCTTTTCTTTTTCTTTTTTCGAGATAGGGTTTCTCTGTGTAGTTTTGGTGCCTGTCCTGGATCTCACTCTGTAGACCAGTTCGACTCTGGCCTCAAACTCACAGAGATTCACCTGGCTATGCCTCCCAAGTGCTGGGATTAAAGGTGTGCATCCCACTGAGAACAGTGGGATGCTGATGAAAGGATAATGGCAAAACAAATTGCCCTCTGTTAGGTTTATTTACCTGGTTCCAGAAGGCTCAGCCAGCTCAAGTGTTACAGAAGGGAGGAGGCCGCAAGGGCTGCTCCCCTCACTCCCCAATACTCTTGGCTTCAGACTCTGGACACAACAGACTGACAGCTGATGGGAGCTTCCTGTCCAGGTTTGGATGCAGATGGTTGCTTGTGGCAGGTAGCAGAGTGAAGACACAGAATGAGAAGCAGGTGGACTTGCTCAGGGTTGAGATGTCCTCTTATCCCAGGGAATCTCCTAGACCCACAGAGGTAAAAACATGTCCAGGGCAGCCAGCAATTTTTTTTTTTTTGAAGGATTGTTTCCTAGCAAGAGGCATGCAAGCATTTAATAGCAGAGTCAAACAGCCACGAGCCATAGTTTTACACATATTATTTTATTTAATCTTCACATGATCTTACAAATTTTTTTATAATGAAGCCCACTTTATGGATGAGAAAATTAAGGACCAGAACAACTAAATAGCTTACTAAGGGGAAATGTCTCATTTGTTGTGGAACTGGTTGTGAGTCTCTTTGCCCTCCGGCATCCCAGGTGATGAGACCCTGAGATTAAATTATCCTAAGTTATTGTGTACTTGAACCTAGGCTGTTTTAAGAGAAAATAAGAAAACTGGGTGAAATCAACTTTAATCACTATCTGTTTATCTATCTATCTATCTATCTATCTATCTATCTATCTATCTGTCTGTCTGTCTGTCTGTCTGTCTGTCTGTCTATCTATCTATCTATCTATCTATCTATCTATCTATCTATCATCTATCATGATCTCTCTATCATCTATCTATCCCATTTATTATGTATGTCTGAGCTTTCATTCACATATGCCACAGCTCACATGTGGCAATCAGAGAACAATTCATGGGAACTGATCCTCTCCTTCCATGATGTGGTTTCTTCGTGGGCATCAAACTCAGTTTGTTAGCCTTGGCAGCAGGTGCCTTTACCCTTTGAGCCATCTTACTGATCCTGATCATATATCTTATTTAACCCTTATTTCCAAAATACCATTTCAGTATAGAGTCAATACAAAATTGTCAATTAAGAATTTTATATACCTTTTTTTTTTTTAAAAAAAAAATTCTAGTCAAGTCCAGAGCATTTTTATATTCTTACAATGCTTTTTAAATTTGGTCTAATCCTATTCAGATACTGAGTTGGCATATGTGGCTGATAGCTACTGAATTGTGGAAAACAGATTTAACTGAAACCTGTCTAAAGTAGTAGTATTGACTTTCACAAGTTGTGAAAATTGAGAAAAAGTATATAAAATAGCTAGTTCTGTGCTTGGCAGCTGCCAGACCCTTTGTAAATTCTCTCTTGGATTCTTGCCCTTAAGTCCCTAGATGTGGAAAATAGCTACTTATGAACCTGGTCTTTCTATTATCCACATTATATTCAGGAAACTTAGTACACTTATGTAGATGTAACCAATCGTATTATTAAAATAAGAAACACAGAGCCAAGGTAAAAGAGAAAAGCCGAGAGGTCAGAGCTCAGAGATAAAATCTTACCTCCTGCAGTGCTCCTAGCTTCCCCGAGAGAGGGAGGTACTTCCTGTGTCCCTGTTTAAATAATCTTTCTGTTCTGCCTTCTCATTGGTTGTAAACCCAACCACATGACTGCCTCATCACTGCCTGTAAGTACCGCCCTCCAGGTCTTAAAGGCGTATGTCTCCAATACTGGCTGTATCCCTGAACACACAGAAATCTACCTAGCTCTTCTAACCACCACGCTCTCACTATGGCTCTAATAGCTCTGACCCCAGGGCAACTTTATTTATTAACATAAAATTAAAATAACATTTCAGTACAAATAAAATATCACCACATTTCCCCTTTTCTATTTTAATAAAAAGAAAAAAGGCAAAAGGTTATAACTAACAAAAGAAAAACTATATACAAAAGTACAATAACTATATACAATATATACAAGTAACAAATACCTAAACGATGTCTAGTCCATTTGTATTTGACAAATCAGAGAAAATAATTCCCTTATCTATCCTATTTTAGTAAGTCCAAAATGTATCTAATTCACTTTCTATCCTAATTAATCTTCAACTATAACTAACTAATCTTCAACTCCCTCAGAGACCCAAGAAGGAAATAATATTAGCTAACAAAAATAAAAACAGGAAGTGCACAAAAGCAACTTCCAAAAATTTTGTGAGTTGACAGAAACAGCCAGCTGCCTGGACAGTCACCTGAGGTTTCTCCACAGTGTTGGGGCATCATCTTCAGCCTATAGGCTTAGCGTATCTGACAGACTCATTTGTGAAGTAGGTTGTACACAAGGTCAACAGTTCAACCTCACACTGGGTGAGAGCAGTCCATGTACCAGAAACACCTGAATTCCACTAGTGTCATGTCATGATTCAGGATTTTAAATTCTGGAAATTGTTGATGGTTTTTGAATTCAGCTGTCCATTCTTCTTGGCTGTGTATATATGGCTTCATCTAAGCATCCCCTTCTCCACATCCCTCTATTAAATGCCAGTCTACTATTGAGAGGCGTGAGCTTTCAGTTGCTGTTCCATTGCACAACAGAAGCCATCGGCCCACTGCCTGTTCAGCTGCCTTCTAAGAAAAGGGTACTGTACCTTTTCCAGATTGTGAAGGCGACTTCAGGGATGGTGCCATATTGTCCTGGCCTCAGAAGATGCCTTTTGATAAAGCCATAACCATACTTGTTTTGGCAGGAATCGGTAGTCCTTTGTTTCGTGTTCTGTCTGTCCATTTTGTCCTGTTGATTTGAGGATACTTTGTTGTCCAGTGGCTAACTTTTGCCACAATGAAAATTAACTCCATATGCAGTTTCTTCAATGCCCATATTTTCTCTGAAGTAGATTGGTACTGCCAGGAGCTGACATGTCTCAAAAAAGAAAAATTTCTAAGTTATTAAAATATTTTAAATGCCATATTCGTTAGATCTCTGAAGGGTTTGAAGATGACCTGTCTAAAATATATCTGCTCAATTTTTAAAACATATCTAATATGACTACAATTTCTATTGTAATGTCTAACTACTAACTTTCATTTCTTTATATCCTAATAGTTGGTAATAATGTAAAGTATTTAAAACTAGTAATTGTCTTTTTCTTTTTTTTCTTTTTTTTTTTTTTTAAACAAGAACCTTAAATCTAATCTCCTTTGCTTAGCCTTTTTCCTAACCCTTGACAACAACTTGTAACCAACCCCCCTAAACAATTGAAAATTATCCCAGACCCAAAACCCATTAAAAAAACCAAAAAACCACCCGCCCCACACCACTTCTTTGGCAATGTGGGTGTCATATTCTTAAAATTGCTTCCTGCTGGGTATGGGTGAAGTTATCTTTATCCTGAAAGAAAAATTTAGGTTAATTGTCAAATTCTAGGAAAGGTAACTATATCCTTCATTATTATCCAGTCTGTGTATAAAGCCAAAGTTCAGGGTTTATCTCAAGTCCTTATTCAAGTAGTCTTTGAGACTGGATCATCTCAGCTAGTCATCTCAAAATTGTTCTGAGCACCTTGTAGTTCAAAGCTGATCTGTAGATGATGTTTGTCAGCTTAGTGATATTATTATTGTCCACGTGGAATTGTTGTTGTTGTTGTTGTTGTTGTGGGGCCCCATCTTCTTTCCGGAGACTTCAGTTGATGTTAGGCCTGGCCGTGATTTCCTGCAGAAAACTGATAAGAGACTCGAACACAAAGACATATATATGCAGCTAACTGAAGCCTTTTTTCTAGAATTAGTTAGTACTCTATATGACCATTCATATCTTAACAAAGTTTAAAATGTATATATATATTAATCTTGTAAATTTTGATATAAAATTTATACTTTAAGAAAAGTTTAAAGAATCAGAATAGAATCAAAGAGTTGAGATTAGTAATAGAATAGTCCCTTAATTAATTTGGCTTTTGTCCTGTCCCATAGCAGAAAATGGCTCTTTTATTCTGTCATGATACAGGGAGTTTGTATTTTCATTTTAACAACATGCTTGAGTTTAAAGAAGGAGAGAGCCATTCTCCAACTCCAAAGTCAGCTTTAAATTTTAATTGAACTGGGACTATTAGAAAACCAATAGTGTTAAATCTTTAGAGAAAAGCAGAAACAAACATTTAAGAAGACATAAAATTTTTTAGATAATATATACCCATATGCCATATACTCCCATATACTCTGTTTCCTGGGATAGATGATTTGTCCCTTTTCTTCAGTTGTCTCATTTGTCTTGTGTCCTTCAGATTCCTTAACCTTCATTCTCCTAAAAGACAAAAACAAAAACCTTCCCCCAAGACTAATTTTGGGGATGTTCCTTTTTGGCAAGTTATTATCTGATTAAATGAAAAGACATGTGTTACAGGTACAAGTTAGTTTAAATTGGATGTTCATGCTGGTTGATGAACTATCACCTCCTCTAATTAAGAGGTTTCTCTTGTTCAAATCGAACCTTTATCAATTTTGATGGTACCCACAGCTTATCTTCTCCTATAGAAACAAAAGCAAAACCTCGTCCCCAACGTAATACATACCCTGGCTTCCATTCTGAGGTCAGCACATCCTTAAAGTATATAGGCTGATTTAATTCTGTAGTTTTTTCTATTACCCAATGTCTCTCTGCAGCTGTTGTTCCTTTCTCATTGGCATTCAGAAAATTCAAAGTTAATAGAGCATTATGCAGTCTATTTCTGGGGGTTTTTGTTACTCCTTTCTGTTTATTTAGCATATCCTTTAGAGTTCTGTTTGACCTTTCTATAACTGCTTGACCTGTAGGATTATGTGGTATACCTGTAATATGCTTTATATTGTAATAAGCAAAAAACTGTTTCATTTTAACAGAGACATATGATGGAGCATTGTCAGTTTTGATTTGTGCAGGTATACCCATAATGGCCATAACTTCTAGCAAATGAGTGATTACAGAATCAGCTTTTTCAGAACTCAAAGCAGTTGCCCATTGAAATCCTGAATAAGTATCGATAGTGTGGTGTACATATTTCAGTTTTCCAAATTCTGCAAAGTGAAACACGTCCATCTGCCAGATTTCATTCCTCTGAGTACCCTTTGGGTTACATCCTGCTGGTAATGGTGTTTGATTATAGAAGGAACAAGTAGGACATTTCTTTACTATTTCTTTGGCTTGTTGCCAGGTTATGGGAAAATCCTTTTTTAAACCTTTACTATTGACATGATGTTTTTTATGAAATTCTGAGGCCTCCAGCACATTTCCTATCAATAATTTATCAATCTCATCATTGCCTTGTGCTAGAGGGCCTGGCAGACCAGTATGAGATCGGATGTGAGTTATATATAAAGGATGACTCCTTTTCCTGATTGTATCTTGTAATTGAATAAATAGTGAAGTTAATTCTGAAGCATCAGGGATAAATTCTGCAGTCTCAATATGTAATACCACTCTTTCAGCATACTGAGAGTCAGTTACTATGTTGAGAGGTTCTGAAAAATCCATTAATACCAACAGAATAGCATACAATTCTGATTTTTGCACTGAATTATAAGGACTTTGTACCACTTTACTTAAATTTTCTGATTTGTAACCTGCCTTTCCTTGTTTGTTGGCATCTGTATAAAATGTATGAACTCCAGATATGGGTTTTTGCCGTACAATTCGAGGCAAGATCCAATCAGCTCTCTTTATAAAATCAATTCTGTTGCTTTTGGGATATTTGCTGTTAATTTCTCCCAAAAAATTACTGCAAGCTCTTTGCCAAGGTTCACTTTCTGTCCATAATTTTTCAATGTCCTCCTTAGTTAAAGGTACGACAATTTCTGCTGGGTCTATTCCTGCTAATTGACGAAGTCTCAATTTTCCTTTCCAAATCAAGTCAGAGATTTTTTCCCCATAAGTTTTTAATTTTTTATTTGGTTTATTTGGTAAAAATATCCATTCCAATATAATATCTTCCCTCTGCATTAATATTCCAGTAGGGGAATGCCTAGAGGGTAAAATAACCAAAATGCAATCCAGCTTTGGATCAATACGATCCACGTGCCCTTCATGTACTTTCTTTTCTACCAAGGCCAATTCTTTCTCAGCTTCAGGTGATAATTCTCTTGGACTATTTAAGTCCTTGTCACCTTCTAAGGTTTTGAACAAATTAGTCAGTTCATCATTTTTTACCCCAACAATAGTTCGTAGATGAGAAATATCTCCAAATAATCTTTGAAAGTCATTAAGAGTCTGTAGTCTATCTCTCCTAATTTGCACCTTTTGGGGTCTAATTTTTTGTAGCTCTATTTTATATCCTAAATAATTAATAGAATCTCCTCTTTGTATTTTTTCAGGAGCAATTTGTAATCCCCAGCAAGGCAAAATTTTCTTTACTTCTTCAAACATTCTTTCTAAAGTATCTGCATTTGAGTCAGCTAGTAAAATATCATCCATATAATGATAAATTATAGATTTAGGAAATTTTTTACGTATCACTTCCAATGGCTGTTGTACAAAATATTGGCACAGAGTTGGGCTATTTAACATTCCCTGTGGGAGGACCCTCCATTGAAATCTTTTAACCGGTTGAGAATTATTATAAGTAGGCACTGTGAAAGCAAATCTTTCTTTGTCCTTTTCTTGTAAGGGTATTGAAAAGAAACAGTCTTTTAAATCAATAACTATGAGAGGCCATCCTTTTGGTAACAGAGTAGGCAAAGGAATTCCAGATTGTAGAGAGCCCATCGGCTGAATTACTTTGTTAATTGCTCTAAGGTCTGTTACCATTCTCCATTTACCAGATTTCTTTTTAATAACAAATACAGGAGAATTCCAAGGGCTGGTTGACTGTTCAATATGCTGAGCATTTAACTGTTCTTCTACCAGCTCTTCTAAAGCCTGGAGTTTCTCTGTTGTTAAAGGCCATTGCTGAACCCATACAGGCTTGTCTGTTAACCATTTTAAAGGTAGAGCTGTTGGTATTTTTGGAAGATTATCAGTTGTTGTGCCCTGTTCCTGTATAATATGGATGGCTGGTGACCACTCAAAATAATGCCTTCTAATATTTCTCTCAGAAACATGTGCTAGTTTATGATTTGTTTCTGAGATTGGAGGGATTTTAATCTGAGTATTCCATTGTTGCAACAAGTCTCGACCCCACAGGTTCATAGCTATGTTAGCGACATATGGTTTTAATTTTCCTCTCTGTCCTTCTGGACCTATACATTCCAGCCATCTTGCACTCTGTTTCACTCCAGATAATGTCCCAATTCCTAACAGTTGAACGTTTACCTCCTGAAGAGGCCAAGCTGGATGCCAAAATTCTGGTGCAATTATGGTAATGTCCGCACCTGTGTCTACCAGACCAGACAACAAAACACCATTTATTTTTATCGTTAATTTTGGTCTCTGTTCATTAATAGAAGTTTGCCAAAAAATTTTCTTTATGTTTTCTCCTGAATTTTCTATTCTCTCTTTTTCATCATCCTGACCAGCCTGATTTATTCCAATAGTCATTTGGTTATTTAATCGCTCAGAGCAGGGATTTCCTCTACAGCTGCAGGAAAGGTTTGAACTGGTTTTGCTATGGGGGCCTGCATGAGGCCCCTCCGGGAGTTTCCCGAAAACTGAGGCAAAGGATTACCCTGTCTGTCCTTTGTTGATCTACATTCGTTGGTCCAGTGTTTTCCCTTACCACACCTTCTGCATACTCCAGAAGGAAGGGGCATTCTGTTGCCATTGTTCCTTGAAGAAACATTGCTTCTAGGATTGACCTGTTTACAGTCCCTTTTAAAATGTCCTTGCTTTCCACACCCAAAACATCTAACACTCCTCAAACCTTTTGAAATTACTTCTCCTACCCACGTATCATGCTCATCAACCTCAACATTAATTGTTTCTCTAATCCAATCTTCCAAAGGTGCAGATCTTGCCCTTAACGGCCTGATTATTCTTTTGCATGCTGCATTCGCATTCTCAAATGCCAAAGCTTCAATTATTGCCTTACTAGCTTCTGATCCTGAGACCATTCTGTTTACTGCTGAAGCCAGTCTTTCTAAAAAATCTGTGAAAGATTCTTTAGGGCCTTGCATAACCTTTGTGAATGACTCATGTTTTTTTCCTGGTTCATCAACTCTGTCCCATGCATTCAAGGCTGCCATTCGACATAAAATTACGGTTTGAACATCATATAAACATTGTGTTTGTATTGAAGCATATTGGCCTTCTCCAATAAGCTGATCCTGACAAACTTGTATTCCTTTATCCCTCCATTGTGTTTCTACGTTTCTAGCTTCCTCCTTAAACCAAGTCAGAAATTGAATTCTCTGGCTGGGTTCCAGAACAGCTTGTGCAAGGTCCCGCCAGTCCTGTGGTATAATCCTATTATATGTTGACCAAGAGTTTAACATTTGCTTTACATATGGGGAATGCATGCCATAAGATACTATTGCCTCCTTAAACCTTTTAAAATCCATCAGTTCAATTGGAGCCCAGATATTTTGTGTAGCCATTTGATCAGGCATCTGCTGTACGGTTACAGGATAAATTAAGGATGATTGTGTGAAAACAGGCTTTCTTTCTGTAACCTTATGATCCAAACTTGAACCAACTTCACTGTTAAAATTAACAGGTTTTTCTAAAGCTGTTATCCTGGCACTTAAATCGACTATCTTTTTAAATAGTAAAATGAGAATAAGCATGGTGATTAACTGCATAATTCCCATAATACTAATCTTTTCATATAGTTGTTCCATTGTCAGACTGCCTAAAATTTCAAACAAAACCCAATTTTCTTCCAATGTACACAGGAAACCCATTTTTTTAAATGTGGAAAAAATTTGTCTTTTAAATAGTTTCCTTTATGACTTACCAAATCTGCGTAGAACAGTAGAAATCCGAGCGAATTTCAAAACAGCCACCTAGAGTCCTAGGTGTAAATCCAGAGAGAGAGAGAGAGAGAGAGAGAGAGAGAGAGAGAGAGAGAGAAACAGAGAGACAGAGAGAAAGCAAGAGAGAAAGCAAAAGCGAAAGTGAAAGTGAAAGTGAAAGTGAAAGTGAAAGCGAAGGGGTAGCCGGCTAAAGCTTAAAGCCAGCCACTTGTTCCCTCTGAGCCGAGTCAAGGCTTGGCTTTACAGCCAGGGGCCCTGTTTAGCAGGGCAGGCCTGAGCTGTTTGTAGCACTGGCTTTAAGCAAGCAGCTCACAGTCTGGCCTGAGCCCAAGCAGACCTGGGCTGGGGCTAGGGAGCCGGCTGCTCCGGCTAGGGAGCCGGCCCCAAGCAGTTTTTAATGGATTCTTGTCACGTTGGGTGCCAGATGTAGATGTAACCAATCGTATTATTAAAATAAGAAACACAGAGCCAAGGTAAAAGAGAAAAGCCGAGAGGTCAGAGCTCAGAGATAAAATCTTACCTCCTGCAGTGCTCCTAGCTTCCCCGAGAGAGGGAGGTACTTCCTGTGTCCCTGTTTAAATAATCTTTCTGTTCTGCCTTCTCATTGGTTGTAAACCCAACCACATGACTGCCTCATCACTGCCTGTAAGTACCGCCCTCCAGGTCTTAAAGGCGTATGTCTCCAATACTGGCTGTATCCCTGAACACACAGAAATCTACCTAGCTCTTCTAACCACCACGCTCTCACTATGGCTCTAATAGCTCTGACCCCAGGGCAACTTTATTTATTAACATAAAATTAAAATAACATTTCAGTACAAATAAAATATCACCACACACTTATTTCCATATTGCATTGTTGTGCTTTGTGTAGTTGAAGGGCTGAATATTTTCTTATGTAATTATGTATTTTTTGAGCATAATCCAGAAGTTTTTCTTTTTCCCTCCTGAGTCTAGAAATGGAGGCCTAAAGTACCCTCGGTGGGAGACAGTAAGGTGATTCCAGGGGCACAGAGGGACAATTAGTTTAATCATAGAGCATCCACCAATGAGGTCAGCAGAAGGTAGCTTTCCTATTCTGTGTACATCAAGGACAGGGAAAACTGCTTATATGGGTGGTACCATCAGGACAACTGCACATGGGCAACTGGTTTCTTTGGGGAAGAGTGGAAGACACAATGAATAGGTGAAAGCAACCTCCTTCATTATGTGATCAGTGTTCTCAGAACATGATGGCACAGGTTGTAACTGTGAATGGTAATATTCTCCATGTTCTGTTTATTTAAGCTTTTCGGACATTACTGTTCAATTCACATTCACTGTTTCCCTCTCTCCATCTACCCACTTCTCCCTCCTTCCTTTCTTCTTTTCTGTTTTGGAGCCCCCTCCTCTTCATTATGAGTTGACTTCATGTATCTGGCCAGTGGCCTTGAGTTCCAGTTTGCATTAGCTGGCTGGGCTGACTTCCAGAGTATTACCCAGTGCCCATGAATTATTGCAGAAGCATTACTGCTGTCAGCACATTCCACTCTATACAACTTTCTGTTATTATTATTATTATTATTTTGGTTGGACAACACTGAAATTTTAAACAGCTCAATCTTGCTTAAGTAATGAGAATTTGGTGGCTCTAAAAATGACTTTCTGTCTCATTAGTGAGAATCTGCATACTGAGATAGAAAGGCTCAGATGCAGAGGAAGACAGTGGGTCTAGTATAAATGGAGCCTTGAGATAGCTTTGATTTGTGTTCCCCAATCAGATTTCACCCACTTCCCAGCATCACTCCTTTGTTTATTGTCAATGGCAGGATGAAGCTTCTGAAAGTCTAGGTAATGCAGCAGAGGAAGCTGGGGATGAGTCACTATGGCCCCAGCAGAGTCTTAGGACACTGTCAGGTTTCTTACCAGAGAATTGAGAGCCACATGTTATTGCTGTGTTCCCCAATATGATTTATATGGACCCTATGTGTGTCCCTGTGATTTATATGTGCTGTGGGATGGTCTGTATGTCAAACGTGTTGCTCTGATTGGTCAATAAATAAAACACTGATTGGCCAGTGGTCAGGCAGGAAGTATAGGCGGGACTAACAGAGAGGAGAACTGAGAGAACAGGAAGGTGGAGGGAGATACTGTCAGCCACAGCCATGACAAGTAGCATGAGAAGATGCCGGTAAGCCATGAGCCACGTGGCAAAGTATAGATTTATAGAAATGGGTTAATTTAAGTTGTAAGAACTAGATAGCTAGAAGCCTGAGCCATTAGGCCAAACAGTTTAAATAATATAAGCATCTGTGTGTTTATTTTATAAGTGGGCTGTTGGACTGCCTGGGCTTGGAGGGACCCGGAGAGAAAACTCTCCAGCTGCATATATGGAGCCTATGCTGTGACAGAGAATATAGACTAAGTCTGGAATCTCACAAATAAAATTAGTTTTGTTTCTTTTAAAACTCTGTCACAAAATGTATCTTTAGTCACTCTAGAACATTGTGTGTGTGGGGGGGGGCAGGCAGTTAGGGTTGTATAGTGGCAGAATGGGAAGTCAGGTGCTGGTGCCTAAGGAGAGGTCAGTCAAAATTAGGGTATGTTGACAAAAGAGCTGGGTGTACTAATGGCCATGTCCAGCCATAGGCTAAGCACTTGGACACAGAAGGTAAAAGGAGGCAGAAACATTTAAATTCAGAATAACAGACTTAATTGCAACTCAAAGAAAGGAAGGAAAACAAGAGGTAAGGATGTGTGGTGGCAATAATAAAGCTTGGTCAGGTTGCTGAGGCAATCTTGGGTTTCAATTCTATTTCTGTGTGGGCAGTAGCAGGATGGTGGTCAAGGATGTGTGAGAAGAGGCAATGAGAAGAACCGCCTCAGGCTGAATGAGGAGGCAAGGGAAAAATAGGCTTACATTCTGCTGCTACCACCCAGCAGACTGTAGGCTTTAACAAACTCTGGAAACTGTGTCTATCTTTGTTTCTCTTCAGCATTACACATGGTTAGTGTCTTATCATGGTGAACTTAGGCTATCACACACTGCAGTGACATTAGAGTTCTGGGTGATTTCATGACTACAAACTTTATCTAGCTGTCACTCACTCACTCCTCCCTTTTTCAGCTGGTTTATTTCGAGAGGGCTCCCATTTTAGTTACTGGGTCATGTTCAGGGACATACGGAGGTCTTTTGGCTTATGTTGGATTGGGAATAGAATTTACTCTGCGTGATCTTAGGTCAAAAGTTCAGCTGTATAGATTCCTGTCTTCTTCTGACACTCTTCTAGGTGAATCTTCAACACTGTGACCTACGACTCATCTCTGGGGACTTGTGAAAATCTCCACTCTGTAAACTGTCTCTCTGTATCTAACATGGGCTTGATCCATAGGGCAGGCTTCTGCCTAAGGTAAGGCTTCCTTGAGGTCAGCCTCACTTTTACCAAGGGCCTGTCATTAGGATAAAAGCCCTTTTAAACTTGAACTAAATTTATTCTGTCAGCTTTGATGTGTGTGACATTGGGGCATTAGGACATGAGGCAAAGAGAGTGGAGGTAGAGACTCCTTTTTGCTGGTCCCAAGTCCAAGACAAATCTTACCAATGACCATTTTTGATGGTTGTTATAATTCTACCTGCAGGTGTTTTTGCCTTCTATTAAAAGCTCTATGGCAGCTGAAGAGATGGCTCAGAGGTTAAGAATGTTTGTTGTTTATGCAGAGGACTAAAGTTTAGTTCTCAGAACCCATGCATGTTGGCCTGCTCACAGCCTCCTGTAACTCTCCTTCTAGGAAATCTGACACCCTTAGGCATCTGTGGGCATATATACACATGTGCAAACATACACACAGACACACAAACACACAGAGAAACACACACAAAAATAATAAAATAAAATAAAAAATTAAAAGCCCTCTATCATATGCCACAGTATCTGGTTGCTGCTTTGGCAAATTAAAACACTCTATCTACTTACCTGGAAAACAGAACTTGATATAAAACTGTGGCAAATGTCATAATTTGTGTATTTGGAAAGGGACTCTTGAATCTACTGAATTAAGACCAAGGATAGAAAAGGAACTGAGATGTGCAGAAAGAAAAACAAAGACAAGGCAGTGAAAACATGGTCAGTCTGGCTGTTGCAACAGTAGCAAACATGTGCCAACCTTGATCCTAGAAAAAATGAGTGCATTCTTGTGAAAGAATCCACACTTCTGGAATACTAACTGTAAACTACAGGTTATTTTCTATCCTATGTGAGTATAAACTAGTTTGTTCTCCGTGATGATGCTATAAGCAGATCTGCTTGATGCCAGAGGTGAGGGAAAGACAGATGCATTTGAAGGTAGTTAAGGCAATGAACCCAAAGAGTTCACTGTAGGAATGTGTTTACTAAACTGTTTCATTATGTTGACATTCAGTTCATAAAATGTTTTTGGATATTAGCTATGCCTTGCATGTTTGTCACTGGTCACAAAGCTATGATGAAGGGACATAGAACTTGTCAAGTCCTCTGCACTTTTCACCATAGGCTTTCCCATGCAAGTGTTCATGAATTAGGTTCTGCCTGAAAGTGGATATTGGTTGGATATAGACAGGTTGAGCATGTTCCACAGGTGATTCCGAGCCATGAACTTTCCATCTGAATCTAGAGGTAGGACAATGAAGGCAGAATAGAATTATCAATTTTCCTTTTAGGGGGAATATGGACATTCTTCCTATTTTGCAGACTCTCTGAATATTGGCAGATTTCTTTTGCATGTATGTATGCATGTACATGCTTGTGAGATAGCAAAATAGATATGTGCTCACAGGACCATACTATGAATGAAGACATAAAGAGAGAACCTGTCAGAAGAACCCAGCTCCCAATTAGGACTTCAGAAGGTAAGAGCAATGACATCTATCTTGGTCAATGCTGGGGCCTAACAAGCTTAGAGAGAGGTCTCGAGGTCTCTCACGGTATCTATGACATAAGGGGGTCTTGAAACAGCTGTATGCACTTTGAAGTATTGGCCAAAGGTGGGTTAAGTGTGAGCTGGAGACAGATTACACTGTGACAAATTCCAAGGCCCAGATATGACTTACTTCTCAGGATTTTTTCACCTTCATTAGATCAGAAAATGAAGGAAGATTTTCTGTCTCTTTTTGAGTGTTTTTCTGACTTTCTCGTGTTTATCTTATTGCATTTCTATTTAAGTAAATAGATACATCATGGAATGACTCTGGGAGTATAAATCAGGCTTGTGGGAGTTGACGGAATATCACTGAATAGTTCTGCTAATACAGGATTCATGTTGTCTTAAAAAAACACACACATATTGATATACATAAACCCCTCAAACATTACCTGTGTGAAGTTATATGGCATTTCTAACATTTAACAAATGTAATCCTCCCCATGAAGCTGTTCTATAGCAATAGATGATAAAAAAAATGCTTTAAAAAGTATCACCAACACATTCTTGACAGATGACACTGGAATGAGCTACTCCTGGGGCCCATTCATTCTAACAGGTAGTGTAATGCAGAGTGCTTTGGTCTCAGCAAGTTCACATATTAGCAGGGAAATGTTCCCAACTGTGGATAGAGGTGTGTGTGTGTGTGTGTGTGTGTGTGTGTGTGTGTGTGTGTGTGTGTGTGTGTGTGTATGTGTGTGTGTGTGTGTGCATGTGTGGTGTGTGCATGTGTGGTGTGTGTGTGTGTGTGTGTGTGTGTCTGTGTGTGTCTGTGTGTGTCTGTGTGTGTGTATTGCAGAGTTTCACAGGATGATATCCAGAAGACTAATGATGAAGACTTCATATCTGTTTGAGTTTTCCGAAAAGTTTGGTAGATAAATCCAGCCACTCATTGAGCCAATGTTTTCATCCATCACTTTACACACAAGGAAACAGATGGGGTCAGAGCCAGGGTTCTACCTTTATCAGGCTTATAGGTTCTTTTATGACTTGGTAAAGTTGAGTTAATAAATCCTTAGAGTATTTCAGAGAATACTATGCTTAGGGCTTTGCTTTTCTGTCTGGCCAACGAATATTTGTTTGTTTGTTGCTTGGTTTTCAATGTTGGGGATCAGACTCAGGGCCATATACATATTGAGCAAATGTTTGACTGCTGAGTTATATTCCTGGCCCTTGATTTATTTTTAGACAAGGTCTCTCTCATAAGGTAGTCTGATATTAAGTTCACTATGCTGCCTCTGCCTCCTGAGTACTGGAATTGTATGTGTGGGCCACCATGATGGGAGTAAATATATTTAATAAATGAAGAATTCTCAGTTACCTATGTCTCAAGTTAGTGTATTTTATACAATTTTGTGAAGCCTTGATTGACATTATCCTATGAATGCATGAGCTAGACTAATCTACAAGTGCTGTCCTTGTTTCACAAAAGAGAAATGGAAAATGATAAAAACCATAGATGTTGGTCTCCATGATTATTCTTAGAAGATAATAATGTTATTAAGCTGATAGTGATCACATAAGAATGAGTGCCTAAAAGCTGGTCAAGCAATCCCTTCAGTTTCTTCCTTGGCATTTTTACAGACTGGCAGACTATGGGTAAGGATAGCATAGACACAGAGTGATGTAGTGAGTTTAATGGCTGACTAAGGACTGGAAGTACGGTGTGTGTGTGTGTGTATGTTTTACAGAGGCTAGGATGATGTTGCTCAGGGGGTCTGTCTTGAAGATGATATTAATGGGACAGACACATCTACCAACTTCTAGAGCTCTTTTCCTGCCATATTCCATGTGTTTCTCATCGGCTTGAATGGAATATCAGTCATGTGCTGATTAGATCTGTGATGACAAAGGGCAGAGGTCAACTAAGTGACAAGCAACATGAACAAGTTTCAAAAGATCTGATATTCAGGAAGATGGGCTGATATTAACAAGATAAATATGAGAAGGATAAAAGTTAAGTCTTGACTTTACATTTGAAAGACAGCTTGATTTCACAAATAGAGGATAGGAGAGTACTGGGCTGAGTGTAGACTTTGTAAGAGATGGCATTTTGGTTGACCATACACTTTACCAGGCCACTGTGGTAGACAAAAAGGTTTTGCATATCATACACAGTACTACCTATCTTTAATCTATCATCTATTATTTATGTTATCTACAAATTATATATCAATCTATATGACTATCAATCATCTATCTTTATCAATTCATCATGTATATGTATCTACATTTATCTATCATCTGTTCATCTAATTATCTACTTACTGTCATATATCTCTATAATTAATCATCAACCATTTACCTATCCATCAACCATATATATGTATATAACTACTTACATACTATCTATCAATCTCTATAATCAATAAATAATCATTTGTCTATCAATCATAAATATATATAAAACTGTCTATCATCTATCATCTCTATAATCAATCATATATAAATCATATATAAAATCTATCATCTATAATATATGTATATTTATATTTATATATATTACATCTGTATGAAGAACAAATCACCCTCCTTTATACCTGTATACCAGGTAGAAGTCTTTAAGAATGCTGAAGTCAGTTCTGGGCTCCTTGCTCTGGAGCAACACTAACAAAGAGAAAACGGATACTATTGTAAAGTGTGCCCGGACATCCCTTCAACCAAATGCCGCTGGGGAAGTGCATTCAGGACAGCGTGTTTGTGGGGTAATGACAATTAGCATCTGATATTTGAAAGTCTTCTGAAGAAGATGAATTAGATGGATCTGTTGTTTTATAGTACAGAGATGGTGGGGTGATAAATGATGTGACAGAAATATATGTTGAATTATGTAAAAAAGATTTTAAAAATAGTTAAATATATCTGGACATGAACATGCTAACTCCTGTATTGGGCAGCTTTGATCATTGCTAGCTCTGACAGTAGAAGTTGTACAAACACTGGAGGATTGGTGCTGCTGCTGAGAGGGTTCTGGGTAAAATGGCAATGGACCAAAGGATCTTTGTGGCTATTTCAAATTCAGAAAGATGATGGGTAAATGAATAATAGAGGAGATATAGATGATAGGTGAATATAGCTATTAATATGTGATAGAGGAGAAATAACAAATAAATGGATGATAGATTAATAGATGATAGATATATTGTATATAGAAGATAGATGATGGATATATGAATGATAGTGATGGAAGATAGCTGATAGATGATTGATAAAGGATAAATATATGGATTATAAGTAAATGATAGATGAATGATAGAGGAGTAGAGGATAGATAACATGAACAGTAGAGGATAAATGATAGATGATGAATGAATGAAGATAGAAAATAGGTAAATGATAGATAAGATGGTAGATATGGATAAATAATGATAGATAAGCAGGTAGGCAGACAGATAGACAGACACATACACAGATACATTGTGTACAAACAACATGCTTCCAACTCAGTGAGACTGGGCCTGCACAGACTGACTTTCTACCTAAGTGGGTTTTAGCCATTATTATGGTGTGGATATAGTAGCCACTGTTCCTCCCTCCACCCATCCCCTTGAAGGAGCAGATAGAAAGAAGGAAAATAAATGTCTTTAAGCGGAATCTGTTTCTTTCAGCATCTCAGCTCTAAGACTTACAGAAAGCAACTACCCCTCCAGACAGCCCAGATGCCAGAAAAGATTTCTGAACTTCAAATGAAAAGGCAAGCGGCCACTCCTTTGAAGTACATGAATCAAAGCTCTAATAAGAGCTAATAAAATTGTTATGTTGGGTTCACATCTCCAGAGAACATCAAGTCAAAGCTTCCCTTGGGGTAAAAAACTGTGACATAACTAGTCTTATGAGTTTTATTTTTTCAGAATGAATCCTTAATTAAAAGACAAAAATTATTTTGCAGTAATTGAAGAATACTAATTAAATCTCAATGAATGTTTTCAGATTTTATTTGCAGTCATAAAGATATGCTGTAGTGGCTAAAACTTGAACAGGAGATAGATTCCCCCTGGCAAGTTACCTGGCAGAGGGAGTATGTCTCCAGCTCCCAATGTCTTTGTCCAAATCTTCCAGCAATGGTAACAGTGGGTAATTTCATCTGTGAAGCCTTAAAATTTCCAAAGTGTTTTGACACAAGAAGAGACAGATTCTACAAGCTCCTGAATGGCTTCTAGTCTGTGAAACAAAGGCTAGGATGTATGTGAGGAGTCAAGGGTGGAACATTGAGGCTGTGTGCCCAGAATCAGTGATAGCCATGCTGGTTTCTGACACATTGGCAAGGAGAGTTCTGTTAAAGGAAAAAGGATGTGGGTGAATTACTGGTGTCTGTGCCAACTGTCATGCCAGAAAGTGGCCTTATTTACTCACAATTCCCAGCTGAAGAACCCAAAGTAAAATCATAGCTAACATTCACTCTAAGTTATACCAATTAAATGGCAGTGCCGAGATTTGATTCTAGTGTGGTGGGTCCTCACTGTACCACACAGCCTGTTAGGGAGGGTATCTGTTTTCAGTTCAGGAAGGAGTGGCCAGCAGGCCTCCTTCCAGCTGGGGGCTTATGCATTCACCCATAAAAATATCTTGAATACTAAGATTCCATCTGCTATTCATGGTTCTTCAAGGAGGAGTAGTGATGTGCAACCAGGCAAAAGAGGGGTTAAAGCCGGCAGAATGTTAGAGAGGAGCTGTTCACAGGGAAAATGGGAACACTCTCTTACAGAGCAGAGTGTGAGTGGAGCTTAGGGCAGAAGAGCAGTGTCCAGGATCATACAAGAAGGAGGGATCAGTGTCTAAAAGCATCAGGATAGTCGGGCAGTGGTGGCGCACACCTTTAATCCTAGTACTCAGGGAGGCAGAGGCAGGCAGATCTGTATGAGTTTGAGGCCAGCTGGTCTACAGAGTGAGTTCCAGGACAGCCAGAGCTACACAGAGAAACCCTGCCTTCAAACAAACAAACAAACAAACAAACAAACAAACAAACAAACAAACACCAGGAGAAATGAAGACAGGAGGGCTCCTTTCTGATCTTAACACTCAGCAGAACTCTTGGTGATACAAACACCTCTGATGTGTCCTATTTATGTGTTTAAAGTTAAATAAGAACTTAATCTTTTCTGTGTCCCTTAGATAAAATGGAAATAAAGGTTCTGCCCGGTTAGCATGGTCTCATAGTTCAAACTGAGGGAGGAAGGGCTTCAGTGACTAGATCTCAGGGAGCTGGCACACTCACCTCCACCTCCTGGTAGTTGGCCAGGTTACAGCTATCATCTGAGCCAGAGAAGCCTCTAGCCTTGGAGATTTTCTTTCTCAATCTCCTCAGTTGCTGCTGTCACTGTTGGTTTAGGGCCAAACTGTCAGGAACCAGGTATCAGTCAGATCTTGGGGAAGGAGGCTATGTTCCAAGGTCTTACTATCATGGTAGTCAGGAAGGTTGCCTGCCCAAAGTGTACTGTGGAAAACTAGCTCTTGTTGTTCTGCTCACAGCAAATGGGAAGTAGCTGTCAGACCTCTTCTTCATGCCAATCCTTTGAGGTGTTTACATTTTCTCAGTGCTTACAGGGTCATCTGGCAGCAGGAACAACACAGTTCTTGACAGACTAGAACAGACTAGTCCCTGAGCTGTACCATAAGCCACACTTGTGCCACTCTGAATGATGAATTGGAACGACCAGTGTAACAGCCACTGCCAGCACTGGTGGAAATAATGACGGAAGTAAGGAATCTTGAAGAAGTCTCCATGTTGAGTCAAGTTTTTGTATATCTGCCTCTTTGGGGGTTCCATGTTCTCCCCAAAGACTGGTAGCACAGGCAGCTGTGATCATCTGTCCCCTGGCCATGCTTTGTGCTAAGCTGCCTGAGCTTGCCTGCTGGTCAAAGTGGAGTGTTCACAGACTAATCTTGGGAAAGAGTGCTTGATGTGTGCTTCTGCATGAAGAATCCCAGGCACGTTCATTTGCTGTCAGATGGCTGTGAGCAAAGGGCCATCTGCCACATGGAGCCATCTTGTCCTTATTAGTGGAGTTTGGAGCTGTGGTGCAGCCCTGCTTTCCAAGCCTTGGGGAAAATACAGGAAGGCCCTCATCAGTCTTCTGCCACTCACCTCACGGTACCAGGTTGTTGGGGGCTCTTCCCTTCAACTCCATAAAACTATATATCTTCCCCACAGGCTTCCGTAAGACCATATCTGCCAGTTCTCAGCCATTGGCATATATATCCTGTAAACACGATTGGTTCTGCCAAAAGAAGTGTCTTTCTGAAACTCGTGGTCCTCTAGGGTAAAGAAGAGCATGCAGGCCCAGGCCCACTGCAAAGCTGAAAAAGCACATGAGTCACAAGTATGCCCTGCATCTGGGGCTACCTCTCTATACCTTTTGACACTAGTAATAGGGTTGAGAACTACCCTGCACACAAAATCTTACCGTCTTGTTTGTTTGCTTCATTTGGCTTTGTTTTGGGGACAGAGTCTGTCTAGGTAGCCCAGGCTGGCCTTGTACTTACAGCAATTCTACTGTTTCAGTCTCTGAAGTGCTGGCCTACACCACCATGCCAGGCAAAGCAGCTTGCATCTGATACCTTGAATATTTAAGCCCCAATCCCAAACAGCAACTAAAATTAAAACACTTGTGGCTCAAGAGGGTTAGACCCAGGATTCTAGAGCAGACTTGGGTAGTTGGCAATCAAGTTGTCTAACCCTTTATGACTCAGTTTCTTTTCCTATAACTCTGAGGGTGTTGGATGCATTCATTAACTTTTTCATGTTTTAAACATACGTTAATATAATATATAGTTCACATCCACCAAAAAGAATCGACAGGGTTTTGTAGCAAACACAAAGGAAATGAAAAACAAGTTTGTAGAACATCCTCCTGAACAGTCTTTCTATTCAGACTGTGTAAAAAACTGACAGCACTGAAGTCATCAGGATGCTTGTTAGAAATTCCAAGTCTTGGGTCCCACTTCAGGCCACCAATCAGAAGCTGTATCTTAACAAGATCCCCTGGGTGACTTGGACTCCCCCATGAAGGATTGAGAAGCACCAATTCCACAGGTGGTGTTTTTTCCTCAATTTTTACATACAATATCACTGGCAAGCATCCTTTCCCTCCAGGAGCTCACTTCAGGGATGAGAGAAAGATTTTGACTCTGACTCCACAAAGTGCTGAGTGCCTTTGTAGAGGCAGGAACAGGATGCTATGGAAAGTTAGAGCACTCAACTGTGGAGTGTACCATTCAGTCAAGAAATGCTTGGATATTTACTATATGCCTGGAACTCTCCTACAGGCTGGTGAAACACAAATAAATCTAAAAGAAAAGTATTAACAATTTTAAATTTTGTTTATTTATTTACTTATTCTCCCTCCCCCCTCCCCTGTGTGTGTATGTGTGTATGTGTGTAAGTGTATGCCTGTCACAGTATGAATGTGGAAGTCAGCGAACAAATTTTGGGATCCAAATCTCTCTCCTTCCACCATGTGGGCCCCAGATCAAATTCAGGTTGTGAGACTGGATGGCAGGCACCTTTACCCACTGAACATTCCTGTTGTCACAGGGAAATACTTTCATGGAGTGTACTGTCTACTGTCTAATATGGAAGATAGGTAACGAATAACTTTTTTGTTTGCTTTTGTTTTTGAAACAGGTTTTGTGTATCCCAGGCTGGTCTGAAACTTGCTATTTAGCAAAGGATGTTTTTGAACTTGTGATTCCCCCCCCCCCCCCCCCGCTTCTTTGACCTTCTGTAGTACTGGGACTATAGGCAGGAACCAATATGCATAATTTTATGCAATACTGGAGTTTGAATTCAGGCCTTGGCATGCTCTGCGAGCACTCTACCAACTGAATTATATCCATAACACATGAATAATTTCAGGTGTTGATGAGCACTGTGAAAAGGATAAGCAGAGCTGGTGGTGGCTGGGAGCTATGTTTGGTGGTTTACCCCTTGGAGAGCTGAGATCTACATGATCAGGACATGGTTCTTGGAAAGCTTGGGCTTTGGGGCTTTGGAGACAGGGATAAAAGAGAAGGATGACAGAAAGGCTCTATGGAGTGAATAAGTGACTTCTTGGTGGAACAGGCACTCAGGTGAATTTTGTGACAAAGGAAGTTTTATGTGTTAGTAGAAGCCATTTTACTCTGGGGTATGCCCAAACAGTATAATTGCAGCAAACTATACTGATTATGTGTAGAGCAACTACATTTGTCTCTATAATGTTAGGTTACAGAGAATAGGCTGGAAAGAGGCCCTAAAAGAGCTGCCAGTGAATGAAAGAGGTAATATGGACAAAGGCAGCAGATGAACACAAAGAAGGATGGAAAAATTTAGGGTTTATTTTTATAGTAGAATTTATTAAAACAACAACAAAAACCCTAATCTCCATGCCAGGCTCCATCAAAATCCTAGGAGTATTTTAAAGGGGATGATGAAATAAACTTTGAAGATAACCAGGAATCCAATAGATATTAAAAATTCCAGGAGTAGAAGCCCCAAGGCATATGTTTTGGATGAACAAGGCCATGGTGTTCAGAAAGAAACAACAACAACATCACCATCAACAAAAGTATACATTATGTGCACTTCTCTTCTAGTGCAATTCTTTTCATTTACAGTGCCAGACTTTGAATGGGTGGTAACATTCTTATTTCTGAGTAGGACTCTCCAGATCCTTCTACTGCATCCATATTACAAATGTTTGGTCTCTTGGGAAGGCTACTCCTTTTCTTTCTAGTAGATCAGATATCAGTCTTGGCTCTGCTCATGTATGTCTACTTCCAGAGAAGACTCTCTTGGTCTTCTGAGCTCTTAAGTTTTCAACTCCTAGCTCCAGAGCTTCCCCAGTTCAATCAATCCAAGCAGAAAAATGAATGTGAAAATCACTAACTCAGCAATCTGGCAGCTGAGGATGGTCCCATTATGTCAATCACCATCAGCAGCTCACTGTAACTGGTGTCTGTCATCGTCTTGAAGATTAATTATTGGGATCTGTTGTCTGTATTAATAGATCATTTACTCACATTGATCTTTCACCCATTGATCTGCATGTGCTTGTGGCCAGGTAGCTATCATTCTTGTGATCTTTCTGAGGCCAAGCTTACTCTAAAAGCCCCTGTGATTTCTTCATAAGCATGGCAGGCCCCATACAGACTCAAGGTCTATAAAACTGCAGTCAATTTTATTCTGTCTCTAGACAACCATGGCATTCTGTTGTTTCCCACTATCCTACCATCTCATTTCTGTTATCCTAAGTTCCAAACCTGCAATTAAACAGTGTCATGAGGCTGTGATTGGAGTCCTAAGTGGAATAGATATAGCCCCTTGGAAGTATGAGCTTCTTTCTCATCTTTGTACCTTCCTTGTGTCAGTTGCTATCACTGGACCAGATAGTCAAGGTTACTTTAACCCTTTAATTTACTGATTCTTAGCTACCTGTTCTGGGTGTTCCCCCAAATCACACAGTCTTAATAACTAATACCTCAGAATGTGGCTATATTTGTGTTTAGGGCAATAAAAGTGCCAAGTAAAGTAGTAATATGAGTAGGTCTTAATATAAGATGGCAGGTTGTCCTTAGAAGTAAAGGAACTTCGGGTGACAGATATGTATAGAGGAGGGTATTGGAAGAAGACAATCTTCCACCTTGGATGGAACCAACTCTGCCAATGCCTTGGCCTTGGCCTTTCAGCTTCCAATGCTGAAAAAATAAATTGATGCTATCTATTTGGGCAACTCAGCTTGTGGCAGTTAATGGCAGTTTGAGCTGACAGTAATCCTCCTTCAGATATCACCATAAATGCACGTTTGCCAAGAGGAATTACCCAGTGTTTACATTATCCTGGGCTGCCCTGCTATCTGCTCCCACTTTTGTGTCTCAGTGATGCTCCAGTAGCAATCACATGGCATCATAGTTTCTTATTGAATTACTTTGTAAAAGTCTACCAGCTTCATAGCCATGGATGTCTGCCATGTTCACTGCTTTATTTGATATGGGAAATAAAAACAGATAAGCCTCTAAATCACAGTAATGACAAAATCAGGGAGTACTCTCATTCCTATCACAATCCAATGTGGGTTCAGGATTTAAGGTTTTTAACTCAGTATCTACTTCTCTGAGATCTTTGAAGGGATCTCAGTGTAGCTGTGGATCTGTGAAGAAAAAATGGTCTCTTTGGGGAGGTTTCTCTAAACCAGATGAGACAATAGAGCTTTTTATTTGCTGACACTCTTGTTCACTGGCTACAATCCAAGTCATGTAGTTTCATCTAACTGCAAGAAAAGATTGTAGATGTAGTCAACTATGTCACCAGGAAGCAAAGAAAACAGATATTGGTAAACATTAGCACTTTAAATTGCAACCACTAATCTCTAGCCCTAGTCACAATGGCTGGCTCATAGCTTGATAAATATTTCAATCAATGAACCCTACATAGATAACTCACTTAGCCATAGGTAGAACTAGGATGGCCACAAATTGTCATTGCTTCAAGGGGCATCTCATTAAATGATGTTACCTTATTTGTACATATTTGGAAGTCACAATCTTCTAATCTCAAAAATCTTTCAAGAAACAATCCCAACCAAGGAAGTTATTTCCTTTCCATTGCCTGAATACAACCAGGGAGCTCAGGTGTGTGATTGTTACCTTCCTCTGATCTAGATTCCAGGTTCCTGATCAATACATGAACCATCTGGGCCTTCTAGTCTAGAACTTGGGACCTGGAACATCTTCATCTTCTCTCCCAGTCTACAATTACTGAGCTTTTATTCTATGCTATGTCAAGTGCTTCACATCCATGAACTTATTCTATTGTACTAAGAAGTTGCAACATTTACAGTCATTTTACATCTTGAAACCTGGTGTTTGAGACAACGTGAGACAACTTGTTGGTTGTAGAACTAGCAAGTAGTCAAAGCAGTGGGTCAAGGTAGAGACTTCAGAGCCCATCCTTCTACTCCATGCTGCCACTCCTGTGTCTGCTCTTTAGATGAAATGGGCATTGATTGTGGGCTTCAGAGCTGGGTTGGCTAATCTTGCAGCTAACCAGGGCTTCACTGTCTAGGTCTATTCTTCTTTTCTTTTTTATTCCTCCTTTTTTTATTAAGAGATTTTCTCTTCATTTTACATATCAACCACAGATTTCCCTGTCCTCCCTCTTCCCACCCCCCAGCCTTAGCCCCCCCCCCCATTCCCACCTCTTCCAAGGTAAGGTTTCCCATGGAGGAGTCAGCAGAGCCTGGCACATTTAGTTGAGGCAGGTCCAAGCCCCTCCTTCCTGCACCGAGGCTGTGCAAAGTGTCTCACCATAGGCACTAGGATCCAAAAAGCAAACTCATGCACTAGGGATAGGTCCTGGTCCCACTGCCTGGGGGTCCCCTAAACAGTTCAAGCTAAACAACTGTCTCACTTATCCAGAGGGCCTAGTCTAGTACCATGGGGTCTCCTCAGCTGTTGGTCCACAGTTCATGTGTTTGGCTAGTTGTCTCTGTACTTTTTCCAATCATGTCTCGATATCTCTTGCTCATAGAATTCCTCATTTCTGTCATTGATTGGACTCCTGGAGCTCTGCCTGGGGCTTGGCTGTGGATCTCTGCATCTGCTTCCATCAGTCACTGGATGAGGGTTCTATCATGACAGTTAGGGTATTCAGCCATCTGATCACCAGAGTAGGTCAGCTCAGGCACCCTCTCAACCATTGTTAGTAGTCTATAGTGGAGTCATCTTTGTGGATTCCTGGGGACCTCCCTAGTACTCTGCTTCTCCCTATTCCCATGGTGTCTTCATTTATCATGGTATCTCTTTCCTTGTTTTCAATAGAAAGGAACTAATAGAAGGGAACAGGCTGTGTAGGCTGCTCCCAGAAGTCTTAGCACAGAGCTTCCATGGAAGATTCTCAATGTATCAATTCTTCACCAAGCTAATGAAGGAATTCCACCAAATAAAGGAGTGGAACAATCCATCTGCCTGTACTGGCCAATGTAAGAGTAACCCCCATTCCTTACCCTGCCAAACCACTCCCTCTGGTGCTCCTCCTCGGGTGGGGGGGGGTCCCAGTATCCTTTGTAAATGAAGGACTCTTGTTTACGTCTCTGGGAGTGATTATACTAGGAGAGAAGCCACTGGTGGGATTTCCAAATTAAGGATAAGACAGACATGAAGAACAATTTCCACTAGGATGGAAAAAGTAAACTGGATTTCTCTCCCTCTCAGCTCTCTTATTCTGAGCTATTTTCACTGACATGTCCTGGGACCTTGTTCTTGCTGTGGAGCCAAGAAGTCACTGTGCTTGGAATACTGTGTTGTCATAGTTTCTGAGAGGCCCATCCCCCTAGTCTTTCACATCCACCCCACAGGCTGCCTTGGATTGAAGAAATCCATTTGGATGCATGTGAACTTCCTTTAGTTACTCATTTAATATTTTAGTTCTAAAAATGACATTTTGCCCAGGATACTTTATTAGTGGGCTTTCCTGGCAAATAATAACCTGAAAATAAAACAAACAGTGTTCTTTTTGCATGCATTTGGCACAACTGAAGACCCCCTCCTGTGCAAGTGCTTGGCTGAAGTATCTCTGCCTCCTGGCTTTCCTGTGCCTACCATTGCTCAGCTGAAGTTAGTGAAAGTGGAAGTCTGAGTTCCATGGCATGATGGATGAGTTCCATGATGCTATGCCTCCCTCCCATTCCTCAGTGGATGAATTTCTGGCCTTGTGACAGAACCACTTATAGAAGGAGGCTTTCCAGCATGTTTGAAGGAAACCCAGATTGGCCTATGACTATCCAATATATGATGAGATCCAGCCCCCACACCCTCAGAATTTTACAGTGCTTCTCAAGTTTAAGATTTCTGTCTGAGGTTCTACAATAGGCAGGAGTCACTTGGGAATGGGAAGTACAGAGAAGGCTGAAGAAAGACATAGTCCAGTCAGCCTCAAGTTTATCTTCACTGCAGGCTGAAGGCTGAGAGGGAGGGCTGTCTCTTTCAATTTATGTGCACGGAGGCCATCCATACTGACGAGCTGCTCTCCAGGCTTTTTGCTTGCTGATGTCAGAAGGCTGACTGCGGACTTCAGGATGGTTGGAAGGCTGTCTTGCCTGCTAACACTGATTTTATGATATGCTAAACATAACATTCAATAGCTATTACTTCTACTGTCAGAGAAACAACTTGAGCCATCTATCTTCTTCCTCCAACTATATTACATTTCTCTCTACAAATGACAATGCATTATAATATCTTTTATTATAATATTACTTATTTATCGCCAAAGGTTTTCCAGCATTAAATCTGAGGGCTCTTGTCCTTTATCTGCTTTTTGGTTTGTTTGTTATGAATGTCACATTTTATTTAGCAAGATGGGCTCTGCTCAGAATTTGTGGAGACAGTGACTCTGATTTACTTCCTATGCAGACCTAGGCTTTTATCTCATTAGATTTTTCAGCATAGAATGGGGACAGGATGAACGAGATGTTCTGCTTTCTTGCTTTGTCAGAGATGACAAAGGGGAAGGACCAGGCTGTGGGATTCTGGGTATGAGCCTGGATGGAAGGCACCTGGGGTCATCTGCCCAGCTCCCTCTCTTCAGGCATGATGCTCATTTTGACTATTCAGTTCCAGCAGAAACACTGCAGAATCTTCTTGTGTATAATTGTTTCTGGTAACTTGGAAAATGTAGACAGTTCCCCTTCTAGATGCCTCTACTCATGAGGACCAATTTCTAGTTCACTCAAAAATGTTGCATTCTATTGAGATCTTCGATATTTTTGAAGGGTACTGGAAGGCTCAGTACAGAAAAAATTTTAAATAGTGTACACACTTCGAGACAAGTATTTGTTGAGAGACAGAGAGAGAGAGAGAGAGAGAGAGAGAGAGAGAGAGAGAGAGAGAGAACTTTTGAGCTGATGCTTCCTTGCAAACTGAACCCTCTCATTCTTAAGTAACTGTATACATCATTAGTGACTAGATAGAAAGCTCTTTCTATTTTACTGGTTGGGGTTGGTAGATATGAGAACAGAGAAGATAAAATTAAAGTGCCAGGCAGCAAACTTATATTCAGTGCAAGTCTAGTCTAACAGAATTTCTGTATAGTCTTCATGAAAAATAGAGATGTCTTTACATTGACAGATTGGCATAAAAAAACAATTCATATTTTACTTTGTTAGAAGGTGATAGGGTTCTACTCGGCTTGAGAGTTAAGCGTGATTCTGAATTTCTCTAGAAATTTCTTGCCACCTAAACACCAGCAAAACACCCAGAATCTTGGTTATCTCAGCCATGAGCAAATGATAAGAGAGGAAAACAGAGTTCTTTTTTTTTTTTTTCTCCAGATGGTTCCTTTGCTTTGAAAACTGCTCCATTTCACTCCAACAGTTATCACCTGGACACCAAGAATGGCAGTTTTCTCTGTCTAGTTCTTCATTCTCCTGAGAGGCTAATGGTGATGAAAACTGAGGCTGGTTGTGTTTTCATAGCAATATGTTGAAATGCAGTCTTGTCATTACAGTGATGACATCCTTGGGTAGGAATGTAGATGTCATGTCAGAGAGCCTGGTGGGAAACATAGGCGCTCAGATGCTTTTGCCATGGGTCCAGCTGATCCATCCCTTCTTCTGCCTTGCATCCCAAGAGCTTCTCCGTTTGGGCAACATATTAAGCACAAGACAAATACAAAATGCCAAAGCCAAGCAGAGTTGGGTGTGTGATGTCTACACAAAATTACTCCATGTGCTTTCAGTAGGATATGTGATCCTGGAATAAAAGGCTTAGCTCTGAGTGTGAGATGGACTTGGAAGTCTTACAGCTGCTGTTCTTGTCCACATATCTACTGGCCTAGCCTGGTCATCTAGGATTTCAAAGTAATGTCCCCACAGACAGGGTTAGAGCAGAGGGGAGGTCATGGGAAGGCTGGCTGATTGCAACTCTTCAGGTATTGTTAGGAACTCTATGCATGATTGTGTACTGTCCCTTGAATCCTTGAGCTAGCAGCCTGGTGAAGGCATATTAGCTGGCTCTGTGAATTATTCACAAGGCATAGGACCTCATCCAAATCAATGGAGACCTGTTTCTGAAATACAAAGTTTAAGATTTGGAAAGTGGGAAAAAAGGATGTTGAAACTATACATTTTGTCTTAAGGCTGGCTGTCTTATAGCTTATTCTTCAATGTCATTTTACTCCAGGTTAAAAAATAGGGCATATAAATTGAGCACAGGGGTGCCATGACCAGATGCCCTTGAATTTCTTCCCTATTTTCTAACAGCCAAACTTCTGTTCTTTCTTTTCCTGCCCCTTCTAGTGAGTTTGGTGGGAGAAAAGGCCAGACCATCTTCTTCTTGGCTGTTCCTGGGCATCTCCTGCAGGGAGATGTAGTTCCCAGCCTGCTGTTTGATGGTGCTGTTTTCTCAACAATGGGCCAATTTCAAGATGTCTTGGAAAGACTGCCATGCTGAGGACTGCCCATCATTTTAGTTCACTGTTTAAAGAGAATAAAAACATCACTATTTATAGGCTATTATGGTTTGGGAAAATTTGCATATTGTTTTCTATTGACCCATAACCTGTCTGAAGTGTTAGTGATCTCTTCAAGAGAGTCAAAAAGTCTTTCTCCATGCCTTATGGTCCACCACCAAGTCTGCTGTGGCTATATGGCTGTATTGATAGATTCTATTAGAATTATTTCACAGTTCTTTATTTGAGATGCAGCTTAAAGTTCTGTCACTGCCTCTCCAAAACTATTCCCTTGATGACTTCTGGGGAATGATGTTAACAGGGTACAAGCGTATGCTCACCAATCAACTAAGAGAGTAAACCTCTGGGTGTCACAAAATCTGTTGTAGTGGCAAAGTTCAAGAGATTAAGTAAATGTGATGGCTTCTCTTCAGTCTGATCAAGGGACTCAGCCTATGTCCTCTCTCTTCAACAACTTGATTCCCTGAAGTAACAAACTAGAGATAGTATTGTTGATACCTGTCTCTCTCTCATCTCCCATACTCAGGGCATGCTTCCAATACATTCTTTCCCCCATACCTGCCCCCACAGCAACTTCTAGTCTTGTACGTTCTTATTCCAACTTCCATCACATAGGCATAGAGCTGCTTTCAAATGAAAATCTGACCCTTTCAGTTCCTCAGTTGAAATTCTTTTAATCACGTTTAGGATAATATGTAACTTCTGATTTCACTATTTCTCATCCTCTCACCCTAATCCCAAACCAGGAAGCATGTATCCTTCACTAGGCAACATGTGTCCCTACACAGGCAGCATGATATGTCTCTCTCTGAGAAGGCCTTACGTAGTCTTCTTCTTCCAGGAATCCTATCTAAAATAACCCCTTTCCTACTTGGCTAGCTTCTGTGTATCCTTCGGGATTCACCTGGGAGAGGTTCTTCATCCTGACATACATATGATGACTTACGAGGAGAACACTACAGCTAAGTGCTTGTTTTTGGGTTGTACATTAGCTTTGGGCTTACTTCCAGGGTAGCAGAATTTCCACTTGTCTATGGTTCTGTTTGATTTCTTATTTGCCTATAGGCCTTAAGTGAGACAGAGATTATGACTTAGTAATCTTTTTAACTTTGGTACTTGATCAATAGAGTAGGCACTTAGCAAATACAGAATAAAAATAAATGCTTGACATATGCTGAAGGGCTCTTCCTGTTCTTCCTGCCTTCCTTTTCTCCTTCTCTTTCCTTTCACTATGTCTATTCTTATTCCTGTCAACCTCCTTCCATTTCCTCTTCTTCTCTTCCCCTTCCCCTTTTTCTCTTCCTATTTTTTTCTTCTCTTCTAATTTGAGAGAATTTTTTTGCTGTTGTTGTTATGTGTAGTACTTCACTGGATTTAGCAGGAGACTTTTTTGTGGCAAGTTTTACTGCTATTATCCCTCTGGCTTAACTAACACTGATCATTGAATCACCAATTTAATATACAAGTATATTTATTTTCCAAATATATATATATATACATATATATAATATTTAATGTCATCTACAAATGTACATATATACAAAAAATGTATGTTGTGATCAAAATAGCCATATTCTCCTTTGCCCCATTCCTGAGGAGTGGGTAGGTCATGAGGCTAGGGGATGAGGGTCAACAGAAAGACTTGCTGTACTCAATGTCAGGGTCAGGCAAGGTTCCATTATTTAGGCTTTTAGCTGTCAGTTCCCAAATTCCTTCTGAGCTGAGACTCATCAGCATTGCCCATAAAATATTTCCTAGGTACTTGAGATTGGCCTAACTTTCTTGGAGGAAGGAAAAGATAGATTCCAGAAAAATCTAAGGTATGACTCACCAAGCTCAAGTGGTAACTGCTCTGCCAGTTTGGTTACAGAGTGAAGGGCATGATCACCTTTTACCATCCCATACTGTAGGAGAAATGAAGTTCACTCTTAGCCTCCCCTGATTTGTCCATGGCATTACTGTCAGGAGCTGAGACATGGCTTCTCCACAGTAGATGCTCCCTAGGAAGACCACATAGTACCCTTTCTCCTCTATCTTTTGAGCTCCATTTCTGCTTCCTCTGGGGAGCAGCATCTAGTCCATGACTACTCCAATGCAGAGTGTGCTCCCTGCTGCATCTCTGGTAAATGGGAGCTTTCTGGTACACACAGGACTGGGGCAAGGGTGATGGAGAGAGAACTGTGCTGCCAGTTTTATGAGCTGATAGATGAATGCATTCCTTCCTTCCTGGAATGCTATCCCTGAAATCATCTCCCTTGGTTCTTTTGTTTTGTTTTGTTTCTTCGAGACAGGGTTTCTCTGTGTATTTTGGTGCCTGTCCTGATTCTCGCTCTGTAGACCAGGCTGGCCTCGAACTCACAGAGATCCATTTGGCTCTGCCTCCTGAGTGCTGGGATTAAAGGCGTGTGCCACTATCGCCTGGCTCCCTTGGTTCTTAAAGCAATCTGTATTGTTTATCTAAAAGTTGTAACAGGAAGAATTCTTACAGATTCACCCAGTGATTTTGGATCTTCTTTTTCTGACTGGTCCTGTTTCCCTGTGATTTTTTCACTATGCTGTGGTAGCAAATATACAAGTGACCCTGTCTTGAGTCATGACTGTCTTGGTGAACAGATATCCAGTTCAGCATGATCCAGTCATATGCTTTCTTTGGCCAGGTGTCAACCACAAACCCATTACAGCTTCCTTAGGACAGCTGCAATGAGAAGAGAATGAAGAATAACAAGCAGCCTACACAACTCACACTCAACCCCATAAATGTTACCCTGAAGATCCTCTATCCAGGCAACCTAGAGTTAATTTCCTCTCACTGTGTTTGCAATTACAGTGCTTTCTCAACCTTCCTCTACTTTAGAAGAAGTTAATTAGAAAGGGTGAGGGAAGGTGCCTTAGGTCTTATTTGCAAGAATTGCTTTTGATAGTCAACTCTAAGAGGAATCAGAAAAAACACAAACTGAAGGAAAAATTGGGGCCATAAAAAGTCAGAAGAACATTGACTCACACCACTGGACCCCACAGGACCCCACAGGCATGTGTAGCTTACCACTGACTTAAGGGCTTTACCAACAAGGAGATGCTATTAATGGAGATCCCAAGTAAACTTAGTGATGAAGCACCTTTGTGATCTTTGGTTTTTCAAGGCAGTGATGTCTAATTCACTTAAAAATACAAAATATGTTAATTGTTTTTAATGTTCAAAGGGTGAAACCCAAGTGTTTTTGAAAAAGTCTATTGAAGTAGAACAGAACATGTTCCCACAGCTGGGTGGATGAGGTGTTCTGTATTGTTTATTTTGCTGGTATGCACACTCTTTGGTAGGATATAACACTTGTGAAGCATTTTGTAAATACTAAAACACAATTCAAATATTCTCTGTCATCATGTTTTTTTGGGGGGGTGGGGGAGTTGGGTGACCCTGATGTCCATGGACTCTTGCCTCCCCAGGCATCTGAAAAGAGCTGTTTAAAATTTAGAGTAAACAAGGCTCCTCCTTGGAGTAGCTTGTTAGAAGTGCAGATTTCCAGGGTATATTTTGATTCAATAACCTTTTAGTAGAATCTGGAATCTGCATTTTAAAATAAGTACCTCTTTTTCTCAGTGATTTCAACACAAGACTTAGACACACAAGTGCATGCAGGCACATGTGCCACACACACCACACACAAACACACACACACACACACACACACACACACACACGCACACACGCACACACGCACGCACGCACGCACGCACGCACGCACAGCACAGCACAGCACAGCACAAACTCCTGTATACTCTCCAGTTGGTGTCAACTTCCTTGGGATAGTTCCCTTGTTCACACTTAGTCTGAGAAAAAAGAACTCACTCTCCTCCTGTACTGTGCTACAGCTAAAGTACGAACCAAGAACAGAGGCTGCAACTCATAAAATAAAATAGGATGTGGTTGAGGTGACCAAAATAAGTTAGAGGAGAAAAAAGATTTCCTGAGTCAAGTTTTAGGTAGTGGTATAATTAGAATTATTATCCATTATTTATGTGGAGCATGATGTTCACGATGTACTTGAGACTGTTAACAGCTAGTGGTTGTGCTGAAGGAGAGCATGACATTGGCCTATCTTTCTTTCCCTTCCCTCTCTCTCTTGCTTCCCACTTCTGTCATTGTTCTGTGGAGCTCCAGCTAATGGCACTTTTGGTTGAGAACTTGTTAGGACTGGACAGAAAAGTGAAGTGCAACAGCTCATTTGGAGAGTGTCACCTTTTCCCTCTGCTATGACAATTGGTAGTACTGCTGTCTCTGGACCAATCTCAATGTGTTGAGAATGACCTCACTTAAGTCTAACAACAGACTTCCGGAGGAAAATCTACCTCATCTTTATAGATGCAAATCATGGTTCAAAGAAGTCAGATGACTAGCCTACAGCACAGTCAATAATGAGTATAGTCAGGTGACCTTGAGTCTAGCTTGCAGGGCCTTTGTGCTTTGTGTCAGAGCCCTAGGCTCCCTGGAACAAGAGGGGAAAGTGCGCCAGGGCTCTTGGTCTTTTAAGTGCATTGCCCTCATGGTGGTCAACAGGGCCCTTTCCTGCCTGGGCATATCTGTTTAGTCTTCATTTCTTGTTTCAAGACTTTGACTATTCATTAAAAAGGCATTTTTGGTAGAGGAGGGGTCAGCATTGACCTGGAGGTTTCCAAGGACACAAAGCACATGGATGCATCCATCACTTGAGCTCAGTGGATGAACCACATTGGCTTCATTAATGCTTCCTTGTGACAGGTGATGGTTTCCTCCCTCACCTGGATACAGCTTTTTGAAGAGTCAACTTGTGTCATGTGAGGTTGGCATATCCTAAAGAAAGGGTAACTACAGAGCTGAGAACAGCCTGTCAAAACAAAGGGCAATTGGACTGGAAAATCCTTGCTCTTCTGGGGCAGTGATATCCTCCTTTAGTGTAGCAAGAGTTCTCACACCCAGTGTCCTCCAACAATCTGATTCTAATGGGGTTACTACAGTAGGGTAAAGCATTTTATATGGAACCAGGTTTACATTATCCTACTCTTTAGAGATCTTGCTTGCAATGCTGTTCAAATCCTTTAATCCATAAATAGGATTCCAGACAGCACTGGGCTGCCTTCCAAAACTGTAATCTTCCAGTATATGAATTATTACCAAAAGATTAGGGTGTTTCTAGTAATAACATTTCAAATAAATCAGCTTTCATGGAGGAACAACAAACTAATATTGGAAATAACAATATAAAGACATTTATATAGCCACTTGCTAGAATAACTTCCCTAACCAGGGGCTTCTTTTCTCATTTACATTCATTCCATTTGAAAAGTCTTTTTTTCATTTATCACCAGCTGCGGGCTTTAGCCTTAAAGCATGCCACATGTTCCCAAGTCCTGGAGCTCTTGGAAGCCTGTGAAATCTCAAGCCTGTTTACTAAGGGATGGCCAGAGATGGGGACTATTGTCCCCAGAAGCTTCCGGCCTTCCTGTTTGACTTTGAGGAAATATATAGCAGGAAAAACATAAGCAGTGTTCAGGCTGGGAAATACGGTTTTGGCCTTTACACCAAAGATCATCAATATGACTGTGAAGTAGAAAGAAGAGTACTTTGCAGGACCTTGAGCCCTGCCTGATGGTGCAGCTGTCTTTCCTAATTATCAGGATTCACCTGCACGTTTACACCCTAGTAAGGACCCCAGGTTGCAAGATTCAGGGTGAATGGACTCTGGCTCTGGTGCCTACCTACTTTGGAAATTATTGGTGAGCTGATCTCTTTATTTCTCTGTTCCTGCATTTTATCATCTAGGATATGGGGAGTCTTACAATCTTATAGGGTTATTGAGATGAAGCAAGACTATGGTAACATCATCACTCTGAAATCCTAGTTCTCCCTCTCCTTCCTACTGTTCTTTTTAAACCATTTGTATTAGTGCCTGGTGGCTGATGGGAAGCATGGGGTCCCTCTTTTTCTGGCATACAGATAGCTGCTTTGAGCAATGTCCCCAGCTAGAAGCAAATACTTGTTTAATGCTGATAACTGGCTATGACCTTGAGTGAGCTGCCACATTTCCAGATCTGCATTATATCTTCAACTTCCAAAAGTGTCTGGCTCCTCCCTATCCCATAGAGTATAAAGGCAGTAAAGCCAACCTACTATGTAAGATCCAATTTTAAGGAGACATTTCACAGCCATAGAATTTTAAAGCTGGAAGGGCTATCCAGGAAGGGAGGAAATTAATTAAATGTATAACTATTCAGAGTTCTTCTTGTACTTCGTCATATTTAATCCTAACAGCCTTGTTGGGTAGAGTTTTTCCCAATTTACAGAAGTTGAAACTGAGGTTCAGAGTCATTCCCAGGTAGTCTCCTCCAAGGCATATAGTAGAAGTGTGGCAGAAGACTCAAACCCAGATTGGCAGGACTCCAAACCATAGGGCATGCCGCTCTACTGTTTTGCTATTCATAATTGCCATTTTAGAGGTGACCAAAATAACTGGGGGTTAGGAGATGCTGTTCACTGATGGGCCAGGATGAGAACCCAGGCTTCCTCATTGCTGTCCCTGAGCATTGCCTCTCCAGCACTGGCATAAATGGGTCTCCCTAATCTACTGACTACAGTCTTTCAAAGATGTTTTGCTTTCATTCCTGATGGATTTTTGACAGAAGCTTCTAACATTTTTGTTCTATGACTCTCTTCTTATATAAAAAGGTTAGAATGGTTGATTTCTTTAGTTCCTTCTAGCTCAAAAATTCCATTTCTTGTATGACCCTCCATTCCCCATCATAGTTAATGATCTGTGAAGAAACGCTTAAATGCTCAGGTTTACTACCTTCTCAGTCTGCAAGGGAGAGAGAGAAGCCAGCTATTATTTCTCTACTTCAAAAAGGAGATATGAGACCCATATTGCTTGAGCACTTCACTCAAGGACATAGATGATCAGTAGCTGCTTTGGGCCTGGAGCGCATGAGGGAAGATGCTTCACTCACCTTTTAACCTCAGCACTTAGCAAGGGTCTGGGACAGAGTATGTGTTCCCCATAGAATCCAAATGTTCTAATGAGGTATGAGTGGAGGTGAATTCAGGCTTCTCTGCTCCCAGGGTAAGCATCTGTTAGCTGTGTTCTTTTTCCCTAAACTGTTTGCAGAGGGGGCATGGCAGGACTTGGTTGCTAAGTGCTTTGCATAGTATATTATACTTTATCAAAACAGCGGGACCATAGTATGCATCTGGAATAGAGAACTTTGTGGATCACAGCAGCTGCAGTGTTGGCTCAGAATTCAGACCTGTGAGGGCAAATGAGAGAATTTGCAAGTGCCACTCCAATTCCCTCCAGTTCATTCTGTTTAAGTCAGCATTAGTGTATTATTAATAGGATGGGAGAGGGGATGCCTGGAGAAGAGATGTTTGTGGACTGTGCCCTCAGATTAAAAGAGCTTTGAAATAGAAAGCATTACCCTCTGATTACATGAGGCCTGCACTTCACATTTTGGACTTTTAACTGAAAAGGTAAAGAAAGAGGAAAACCACTGTGTGTTTGGAAGCTTGTGTCATTTTTCTCTCTTTGCAGCCCTCCACTCAGCTGCCCCTGAAGGCACGTGTTGATAAATGGTTTGTACTACACAGGGGAGCCTGTGGGCACACATAGGCTGGTGCTGTTCCTGTCAGGACTACTCAAAGGGAAGGCAGCACTGTACATTAGATCTAGCTCTCCTTTTCTCCCTAAACAAATGTTGTTTTAACTGAAATGGTCAAAGATTCAATTACAGAGAGAAAGGGAAAGAGAACAACCGTTCTTTTTCTCATGTCAAAGTGAGATTGGAAAGTACAGATAGGCTGCTCATCAGGCAGGGGTCCTTGAAGCCCCTTACCCAATGACTTCTGCCTTGGTTTCCATAAAGGTCAAGACGAAAGCAAAGCTCTCCTAGATGTCCTGTGGCCTAGTGCTGTGGGATGTCTTTCTGTATGCTGTGAATATCTGTTGCTCCCATTGACTAATAAGTAAAACTGCATTGGCCTATGGCAGGGCAGGATGGATCCAGGTGGGAAAATCCAAGAGAGATAGGGAGAGAAGAAAGGAGAGTGAGAGGAGACACCAAACCTCTGTCCAAGGAGCAACATGTAATGGGACACAGGTAAAGCCACAGAACATGTGGCGATACATAGATTAGTAGTTATGGGTTGAGTTAAGTTGTAAGAGCTAGCTAGTGAGAAGCCTGAGCCAATAGGCCATATAATGTGCAATTAATATTAAGCCTCCGAGTGATTATTTTATAAGTGGCTGCAGAACCATGGGACGGGGCAAGACCAGAGAAACTTAGGGCTACAGCCTGTGGTTGGACTGTGTTTGCAATTAATCTGCTGACAGAAAGTATGTGTAAGGGAAAGAAGGGAGCTCTGTGTGAGGGCGGCTTTGTCCCTTAACCCCATCACTGTAAGAGCTATGGATGCATTGGTCAAATGAAGAAGATGGAGACTTATAAGTGTAACTATAACTGTTGGGTTATCCCAACACTATCTATGATTTCAGCTAGCCTTGGCCCCATGGAAAAAAAGAAATATGAGATCAGTAAATGGATAAGTCTTCCATATTTCTAAACACCTCTAAGGTAGAGCTAACAGTAGTCCATATATGTCAACCTCAAAGTGGAAAAAAAAGTGGAATATGATTTAAAAAAATCAATTTAGGATCACTTTGACCATATATAAATGTTTAGAAATTAGGCAAAACCCCAATATTGTTATGTGAGGTTACTTGCTGGGAGAAATATATGGGCTAGAAGTCCTGATATTTAGGTCCCATTTTCAATTTTGGAACTAACCAATTAGCTTATCTAAATTCATTATGTTGTATGGTAGTGAATGCTAGTACATTGGCTAGGGGGAAGCCTCATCGACTCTCTGTATGTGCTAGGAAACACATCTCCTCATGGATATAGAGGGTTTTATACAGCAAAAATCTAGAGGCTATGAAGTTCTCTAGACACATATCTCATAGGTATGAGATTCCATTATTCTATTCTATTCTATTCTATTCTATTCTATTCTATTCTATTCTATTCTATTCTATTCTATTCTATTCTATTCTAATATATTCTATTCTAATATAATTCTATTATATTATAATAGCTCAGGAAGAAAACATAGAACAAGATTTTAATTCTGTGTAAACTGTAGTTTTGGTGAAGGAATATTTCTAAAGAATGAAAAAATTATTCGTGGCATCCCCAACACCAGGTGTTTCTCCTCTTCCTTCCTGGACTGCCTCTGTTAGGTCCTATGTGGAATTTCCCAAAGGCCCAGGCTGGCTGCAGTACTGATGTGGTTTTTGTCCTTGGGCAAGGGCAATGGAGACAAGTGGAAATCTTGCCTTGGGAGATATAAAGGAGAAAAGCTACCCAGACTTTTGAATCTGAAACAGGGAAAATAGTATCTGCATTAGAGGAAAGAGAAAAATATTAAGATATGTATGAAAACAATGTATCCAGTCTCCCCTGTCTGGCAGACTTGTCTACCCTTCAGGACATTAGGGTCTCTCCATGTTGTTGCTGCCTTATTCTCTGGCGTGTGGCATCTCTCTCCTCCTTTGTTTTATATTTTTGGCATCCTTTATTTCACCCCAGGCTTCCCTATAATCAGCCTGTGATGCCAGGTGACTCTCTCCCCTTAAGCGTAATTAAGCCTTCACATTCTTGTGAAACTTGAGCCCCTTCAGAGCTGGCCAGGCCTGGCAATTAAAATGTCCTCTTTGTCTTTAATCACTTCATTTAACATTTAGTGCAAATGAGATGCCCTCTGCACCGATCTGGAGCCCCATATGACTGACAGGAGGCACCTTCTGCTCACAGCTCAGAAAGATTTGTATTTAGGGGCTGTGTGCCTATAAACTCCTGCCATCCTTTGCCCACTGAGCTTTTCTCACTTGCTTGGGGAATGTGATTTTAATTTTCCATGTTTTCCTGGGCACCTAGTGGAGTCAATTCCTGCCCTTCTTTCACAGAGTCAGTGGAACTTCTTGAAACTCTCATCCTCAAACAGCTTGTGAGAACCTGCCTGATCCAGGTGTGGAGGCATGAGGAGGAGCTCTGGATGGAAACAGCAAAACCAGAGGTAATTGCTGGACCCACAGACCTTAACGGTGACTTGAACCAGCTTATTTGTGTGTGTTTTCAGTTGTGTGAAGTAGCATATATGTGTGTGGGTATATATATGTGTGTGCACAGTACGTGGAGACCAGAAGAAAACCTTATCTGCCTGAAGTCAATGTCTTCAGCATCCTGTGGAGAGCAGGGGGTAGACACTCTTGTTCATAATTTAATTTGAAATCTTGATCAAGGGATATGATGGCTAGCTTTAATTGTCAACTGGATACAACATAGATTGGCTGGAAAGAGTCTTAGTGAAAGATTATCAATATTGGGTCGGCCTGCCGTCTGTGGTAGATTGTCTTCACTTTCTTAACTGTCATGGGAAGACACACCCTAAATGTGGGTGGCACCTTCTGGTAGCAGTCCACACATAAGGACATGGATTTAAGATGAATTGCTAAATGGTCTTATTAATTAAAAAACCTGGAGCCAAATGTTGGGGTAAAAACTGAGAGACCAGGGAAGCAGAAAGAAGCCAGCCATGTTCTTACTCCTAGAAAGCCTCATTCAAAAAGAAACCTACTTTTTGTATACTCACGTTTATATGCCTTTCTGTCCCTGCCCTCTTACTTCCCCTCACTGCCCAGTTACATCACTTCCTGTCTGTCTGTACAGACCTTCAGACCTCCATGGTTAGTGCTGGGATTAAAGGCATGTGCCACCACACCTGGTTCTGTTCCCCGTGTGGCCTTGAACGCTCAGAGGTCCGGATGGATCTCTGCCTCCTAAATGCTAGGATTAAAGGCATGTGCTACCCATTGCCTGACTTTTATGTTTAATATAGTGGCTGGCTTTTTTCTCTGATCCTCAGATAAGCTTTAAGGAGGAAAGTTTTTTCATTCTTTTTACTTGTTTGGCCTTTACTCTTACTGGCCAGTTCATCTACATTGTTGTTGCCACTGCTAGTATAAGAACCAGCTTTGCTGGGACTTCAGTGTGAATTGAAGACCAGCAGCTCTCCATGAATCTCTCAGTTCTTCAGTAACAGACTATAACTGCTGAGGTACCCAGCCTTGTGGCCTGAACAACTACTAGGTTCTCAACCTCTCTAGTATCAGACAGCCATAGCTGGACTGCTCCAACTATATAGTGTAAACCAATTTTTATGTGTGTATGTGTGCTATAGGTTACATTACTCTTGAGCACCCTGAACAATACAGTTGAGTAGGACATGGGGAAACCTTTGAAACAATTCAGTGCTCATGGGAAACCGATTGAAATTGTGCTGATGATTCTAAGACTGATCAGCCTGGAAGTAGAAGAAAACAAAGTCAAATATTGTCCCATTTTATTACTGACAAATAACAATTGTATACATTTACAGAGCACAATGCAATGTTTTAATACATATGTACATTATGGTGTTATCAATACAGCCTAGCATAGTCATTGACTCAAATATTTATCATTTCTTTGTGGTGAGAAAGTTTATTGAGTGTTTACTATGTTCCAAGAGTATGTGGTGGTCCTTGAATAGTGAAGGAAGAAAGCCAGTTGTAGTACTATTAGTTGGAGTACTTGGATTAAAAAGAAAAAGGAGAGAGATGCCCAAGAGAGAGGAAATGAATCTTTCAGATATTGTATGTTTACCTCAGGGTTTCCTGAGACAACTCCTTTGTTCTCTTTTCTATGTCTTTTCCACATGGTCTCAAAAGTGGATCTGAGGCTGCAAACCCAGGGCTCCAGCACCCACTCTCAGCACTGGCAAGGGGCTCTGTGGAGAGTCAGACAGAGCAGCTTATAGAAGAAGGGTGCTCGTGAATCTGTATTCATGGCTTCTGGGCCATTGGTACACCCATGATTCAACCTGCTATATCCAGGGGAATTGACAGTAAGGTCCCAGATTGTCTTATGTATTCTACTACCTTTTTTTTCTCACATGTGTAATTTCCAAATTTTTTTCTTTCTTTCTTTTTTTTTTTTTTTTTTTTTATTTTCAAGACAGGGTTTTTCTGTGTAGCTTTGTGCCTTTCCTGGAACTCTGTAGACCAGGCTGACCTCGAACTCACAGAGATCCGCCTGCCTCTGTCTCCCGAGTGCTGGGATTAAAGGCATGCACCACCACCACCTGGCTCCAAATTTCTTGACAAAACAATCAGCTATGGCTGAAGCTTCAAAGAGAAGCATATAGACCTAGAGTCAGATTGGATGAGTTTGAATTTTGCTTCTACACCCTGGTTTCATTCTGTCCTTATGGAAGTTATTTACACAGTTCTTTTCCTCAATTACTTGTCCATGACAAGGGATAATAAACAATCATGAAAGAGGAATATTAGAATGGAGCAGAAGGTGGGCACTGGGAAGGGAAGCTGTTCTATTTATATTATTGCACACAGGCATACATTTTCCCAGCCTCTTCTCATTAGCTGAGAATGTGATGTCCTAGCCTGCCATTGCATCCAGAGTTGATGTAAAAAAGGCCACTTTATATGATCACTATCAATAACTAGGTAATACCTATTTGTTTCTCCCCTGGCTGCATATCAAAAGATTTAAATGATTCATTTGATCAATATATAATAATAGCAGACAAAACTGAAAAATTATGACAACAACAAATGAAAAGTAAAGAAATGAAATTGCTATATTTATTTCTACTCATAAAAGGAAGTAAAATATTATTGACATGTCACCTATCTCATAGCACAGCCTCTCAGCCCTGCAATATGACTATCCTTTCTATAAGTGTAACTTTTCCTTGGTGATGAAATGCAGAAGAAGCCAGAGTCATCCAGGCCTCTTTCTCAAACAGTGTCTTTCTGCAAAAGCTAATGTTTTTAAAGCACAAGCTTGAGTCTCATGAGCAGTCAGGTATATAAAAAATAAAAAAGTAACAATTTGCCCACAGCTGCAAAAGTTGAACTGTCTCTCAGTGGTCAAAGGCTGTGAGAGTGCAGAGCCTGTCCCTGTGGCATGTGACCATCAGATACCCCTGTGCTGATATCCACGCCCCCCAGCTCTGACTAGTATGTATAGCTTCTCGATTAATACCTTAATTGTTGGGGTTTTGGCTTGTGACTGTTCAAACTCGTAAGTTCCCACTGCATTTGGAATCAGTGGAGAAGCTGGCTGAAGAATAAAGTACAGGTAAAAGTATCAGTTTTTATTGGTAATACTAGAGTTTAGAATGTGTGTTTTGTACATATGGTCAGACTTGCCTAAAATTAATGTCTTGTCTGTTAATCTTTGATAATTAGATTATCAGACAAGATTATGAGACCACCTAACACCCAGTCCTCCTTTGGAGGTAGAACTGAGAGCCACCAGTCTGTGAGCAGACTATTCTAATCACCCAGGGCTGCCCAGTGAAAAAATCTGGGTATGAAGGTTAACTTTAACTGTCAAACTGACACAACCTAGAATCAACTGGGAAGGAAGCTTCACTGATTTGATTGTTTGCATTGTATTTGTCCATGGGCATGTCTGTGGAGGACTGTCTTACTTAAGTTGATAGATGTGGAAAGACCTAGTTCACCAAGGGTGGCATCATTCCCTAGGGGTTCCTGAACTGTGTAATAATAGAAACATGGAACTGAACACAAGCAGTCAAGCAAGTGAACATATAGGCATTCATTTCTTATCTTCTGCTCTTGGATGTCATGTGACTAGTTGCCTCCAGTTCCTACTTTGACTTCCTTATAATGATGGACTGTAACCTGGAATTGTAAGCCAAATAAATCTTTTCTCTCCTAAGTTGCTTTTTGTCAGGGTGTCTTATCAAAGCAGCAGAAATGAAACTATAACACTGGGCTAGCAATCACCATCAGACCAGCCATTCACTTTGAAACACACCAGTAACTGATATGGAAGGAAGAACAAAAGCAATTTTGCTAAAACTAGAATAACTGAAACTTATTAGTTTGGGCTCAAGATAGAAGTTTGAGGATTCTGTCTTAGTTAGGGTTTCTATTGCTGTGAAAAGACACCATGACTCAGGAAGGAAAACATTTAATTGGAGCAGGCTTACAGTTTCAGAGGTTTAGTCTATTATCATCATAGTGGGACATGGTGACATGTAGGCAGATACAAGCTGGGCAAACTCCCAAACTCTGAATCTCCATGTCTAATGTCAAAGTGCTTTCAGATCTCCAACTCCTTTCAGCTTTGTTGACTGCAGAACACTTCTTTCTCTTGGGCTGGTTCCACTCCCTGTTAGCACTTTCCTTGACAGGTATCCCATGACTCTGGCATCTCTAGTATCTTGGGGTATCCAAGGCAATCCAGGCTTCACCTTCACAGCTTCATGAAATGGCCTCTCTAGACCTCAATTCAGGGACATCCCTGATACATGACTGGCCTCAGAAGCTTTCCTTAGTCATGGAGAAAGATTTTATAACCCCTTTCTTCTATCCTTGGCTCTAAAGCCAGAATCATGTGGACAAAACTACCAAGTTCTGCTGCTTGCTAGGGCTGGAACATGGCCCCTTGTTCAATTATATCTTCATCAGCTTTCTGTTTTTGATGATTTACTTCACTGCCTAAGCTTGGCTGTCCTGAAACTGGATATGTAGATGAGGCTGGCCTAAGACTTAGAGATCCACCCACTTCTGCTGTGGAGTGCTCAGGTTAAAGGTGTGTACCACCACACCCAGCTCTAAGCTTTCCTTAAATTCCTTCTTACAAGTTGGAAACTTAGCTGGATGGGATCTTGCCCTGAGGTCACCACTCCCTTTATTCCATTTTTTAATTTATTTCCTTGAACACAGGACTTTACTTCATTCCATTTCCTGGGGCTCCTTTTTTCCTCAAATTGTACATTTTGTATGTTTCTTTGCTTATCTTGCTCCCTTTCATTATATATTTGCATTAGGGTTAACACTAATAACCACATGACAGAGTCTATACTAGGCTGTTTTGAGATTTCCCCTGCCAATGGAATTAATCTAAATCTCTTCGCTTTAGCCTCAGGCAGATGCTTTGGACAAGGGCAAAAAGCAGTCACATTCTTCACCAAAATATCATAAGAAGGATTTCTAGGCAACATACTAAAATTCTTCCTTTCTGAAACTTCTTGAGCTGGAGACCCCACAGTTTAAATCTTCTACAATCTTACTAATATGGCCTGTTAAGCAGTGTTTAAAGCATTTCACTTCTTTCCTAATCCAAAGTACCAAAGTCCAGATTCCTACAAACAAAAATATGGTCAGGCCTATTACAGCAATATGCCAGTCTCTGGTACCAACTTCTGTCTTAGTTAGGGTTTCTCTTGCTGTGAAGAGATACCATGACCATAGCAACTCATAAAAGAAAACATTTAATTGGGGGTGGCTTACAGTTTCAGAGGTTTAATACATTATCATTAGGGTAGGATATGGCATGCAGGCAGATATGATGCTGGAGAAAGAGCTGAGAGTTCTACATCTTGATCCCATAGGAACAGGAAGTGAACTGTGTCACTGGGCATAGCTTGTGCACAGGATATCTTAAGGTCCATCCCCATAGTGACACAATTACTCCAACAAGGCCATACCTACTCCAACAGAGCCACACTTCCTAATAGTGCTACTCAATGTGGGGACTATTTTCTTTCAAACTGCCATAGATACTGGGATATTAGTTTGTGGACTTGCTCTCAATAGGTTATGCAGCTGTACAAGGTGCTGCTTAAAGGTCTATAATTCTCACACCTGCAGAGGATCCTCATCTTTGGTTTGGTATTAGCAGTGAGTGTAGCTAGAGTTTTCCTACCTTGCCCACAGTCAGGACAAATCTTTGTCACCTGCCAGTCCCACAGCCGCTCAGACCCAACCAAGTAAACACAGAGACTTATATTGCTTACAAACTGTATGGCCATGGCAGGCTTCTTGCTAACTGTTCTTATAGCTTAAATTAATCCATTTCCATAAATCTACACCTTGCCACAAGGCTCGTGGCTAACCAGCGTCTTCACATGGTTCTTGTCATGGCGGTGGCTGGCAGTGTCTCCTTTTGCCTTCCTGTTCTTTCATTTCTCCTCTCTGTTAGTCCCACCTATACTTCCTGCCTAGCCACTGGCCAATCAGTGTTTTATTTATTGACCAATCAGAGTAATTTGACATACAGACCATCCCACAGCAAGTGATAGTAAGTATTTCTACTTAAGCAGATGCCTGGGACAGTGTCAGCCTTGATACTAGAAAATGGGAAGCACTTGGCTTTCCTACGGGCCCTTAGCCATTGGCAAAGAAATAACAGAGTGCACTCTTTTAATTCCTTAGCCTTCCAAGAATTTAGTATCAGGAGGAAATAACCGTAACTGCTTGGGTCTGATCCAATACTCAACAAACCCACAAGCTCCTATTGAGACTGATCCTGTGCCTACCTGCCTCCCCCACTGTAGTTGTTTGTTTTATTTTACTCTTTGCTCTTTGGGGGCCTGCCACTCAGCTCCCAAATAAATACATGGAGACTTATTCTTTCTTATAAATACCAGGCCTTAGCTTGGCTTATTTCTAGCCAGTTTTTCTTAAATTATCCTGTCTACCTTTTCCCCTCTGGGCTTTTGCTTTTCACTATTTCTGTATATCTTTTCCTTCTTATTCTATGTCTGGCTGTATGGCTGTGTGGCTGTGTGGCTGGCCCCTGGCATCTTCCTCTCCTCCTTTTCTTGCTCTTCAAACTTCTCTTCCCAGATTTCTCCTCCTATTTATTGTCTATGACTGCTAACCTCACCCATCCTTTCTCCTGCTTATCTATTGGCCATTCAGCTCTTTATTAGACCAATCAGATTTTAGACAGGCAAAAGTAACACAGCTTCACAGAATTAAACAAATGCAACCTAAAAGGATGCAACACATCTTTGCATCATTAAACAAATATTCCACAGCATAAACAAATGTAGTACAACTTTAACTAATATTCTACAATATCTCACAGCTTTGAAAATCTCATGTTTTAGTGGGAACAACATATGTGGTTGGGTCATGCTGGCCCACACTCTTGCCCCTTACCCAGCATTATGTATGAGGTTCTTCTGCCCCAGAATCTTCTACTTTTATTGGGAACCAAGACCTGAATGGCATGCAGTAATAATCCAGAGGGGAAGTGTGTAGTTTTGCCAGGGATATCAGGGATTGTTAAATGGGGAGACAACACAGATTTACAAAAAATTTGAAAGAAGGAAATAAATACTATGTTCTCTGTAGGATAATCAGGGAAAGAGCGAAGAAAAATTGTTGGGTAAAATGAAGTGTGTGTTTGTGTGTGTGTGTGTGTGTGTGTGTGTGTGTGTGTGTGTGTGTACATACATGGATTTTGTGAGAATTGAGAGGGGGATGTATAAATATATCAGAAAAGAAAAATACATATTTTCCCAATAGCTATAAAATACAGACTGTTTCATATCTTTCCTATCTGACCTGTCTGGGACATCTATGGGACTGCTAATCTAATTTCCATGCTTAGAGAGAACATAAATTCCACAGAAGGTTTTTATTTATATACCAATTCCCAGACACAGAAAATGCTGTATTAATTTGATTCATGAGCACCTTTCATTATAGCATCTTTCCAACATACAAACATGTGCACACCTCCCCCACACAAAGCCCATCTCCATACCTCTGTCTCTCTTTAATGATTTTTAGGATGTAAGGGAAAGCAGTCCTTTCTTTGGGCCTTAGGACCCCATTTCCTTTTATTCCATATACTAACTTCAGCTCCCCTATAGTGAAAAGCCCTTCTTTATGCCTTTATGTGGAGATAAGATACCTGACATCTGACGTCTAAGGAGTAACATACCCATCTATGGTGGTTTAAATTAGATATTTTCTATAGTCTTGGGCAACTACATACTTGGTTCCCAGTTTGTAGCACTGTTTGGGGAGGCTTAGGAGGTGTGGCCTTGTTGGAGGAAGTGTGTCACTGGAGGCAGGTTTTGAGACTTAAAAGTATCTAGCCATTTCTAGTTCGCTTCCTCTGCTTGTGTTTGCAATTCAAGATGGGAACTTTAGCTTCCTGCTCCTGCCAACAAGTCTTTGCTCTGCCATTATAGATGCTAACCCTCTGGAATCATAAGCCAAAAACTCTTTCCCTTTATAACTTACCTCTGTCATGGCATCTATCATTGTGATAGAAAAGTACCTCATATGCTCTCCCTCTACTTGACCCCCTGACATACCCCAGTCTCATTTCTAAAGTCATCTGTTATTGGTCTCACAGATTCCTGCAGTCCCAAGCTTTCTTCTCAAAAGAAACACCATTACTGAGAATCTGGACTTTGGTGGTCCCACAGATAAAGACAGGCTTTGGAGATGGGAGAGGCCAGGGTAGTGATGTAAAGCTAGCTACGGAAGTGAGATCCCAGTGGCATTTTCCAGGTAAAGATTTTGGATTAGCTGTTGAAGAGGAGATGAAATGTTTGAGGGGGCTTTGGTGCTTGGGGCCAGGGAAGACGTAATTCTTGAAGGAGTCAGCAGTGGTTGGGATGTTTTACTGGACAGCTCCTGGCTTGGATACATTGAGCTTTTGGGTGCATGATGGAGGTTGATTTCTCCAGTTTCCCACAGCCTTTTGGATTTACTGACTGCACTGCCAATAGCAAATGACAGAGATATTGCTTTCAGCAAAGAGAACTCACCCCTCACTCCAGTCTCCCTTGAAACTCTGCCCACACTGAGCAGCTCCATTGCCTCCCACCTCTCAATTCTCACCTCCCCAGGGCATTTTTGCTTCATTTTGCCCCTCACCCCTTAGTTGAAGGATTTATCTGATGTAAGAGTGAAAGGAGCTACTAGGAATCACACGGTGTGTCTTCATCAGTGAGACCCTGAGTTGACGATGTGGAACACAGTGGGCGGGGGAGTGGTGGGTACCATTTTTAGGAGAAGATGATGTTAAACCAACCACATAATTTCCAAAGTGCCACCTCTCAAAATCAGCTCTGACCAAGAATATTTTAATGATGAAATGACCATCTTGGAGATTATTTTGCAAGTAATTGAGTAGAATTCCCTGGTGAATGATGTTTGGCATCCAGTTCTTGAAAATGCTTCCTCATTTTTGTTCCTAATGGACAGACAAACACTTTCTAATCACATGAAACACAACTCTCCTTCCCAACCTGCAATTATGGCATGGCCCTGGAGAGAGGCTGGTTAAAGACTCTGTCAACTTGTCTGTTAAAAGAGCTGGAGTTCAGTGGGGGTGGCCTGTGTTTGCTTTCTTTCATTTTTCTTTCTTTTCTCTGCGTGAGCACAGATCACAACCATTTCCAGTGAGGCTGAAATTTGGACATGGATTGTTAGCAGGGGAGTAAATGATTGCCAACTAACTTTACAATATTTAAAAATGAAAGAAATGCTGCTTTGATTTGGAGGGGAACCAAATTGTCCCTGTAACTCTGACTACATTCAATATTTGTGCTAGTCTGGAATCTGGGTTCATGCTTGCTGCCAGGTTGATAGGAAGGACAGAGGGCACTTCATCTCCTGCTTGGAGGTATCAGGAAAATAGTCTTCTAGGTTTGTGCCTAGCTAAGGAACTAATTTATCCACCCCCTTTTTCTTCACTGCACTCAGTTTCTTTCATTTGTTACCAGCATCCTCAACATGGGGACCTTGCCAGGTTTTTAGCCCAAACATCCCCCAATTAAAGAAAAAAAAGTCAATCTATATGCCAAGGATTATTATTCAAAGCACTTCTCCGTCTGTCTTTTCTATTGAATTGCTTCTGTTCAGACCCAAAGGGAACATGCAATTTTAAGAAAGGAAAAGGGTGGTGGTGAGGAGAATGGTGTCACTGTGGTCACCCAGGCTTATGTAGAATCCAGTCATGGAGGGGAAGCTCTAGGGAGGTGAAATAGAGAGCAAGAATGCCTCATGAAGATAAAACAGAGCCAGTGTGTACCTCTGTTCTGTGAGGCCTGAATGGCTTACTTCTTAAAAACTCCAAGTCACCCTTGTTTACTGAGTGACATATAAAACCCTGGCCCTGGTGGGGAATTCAGGACCAACTAAGGAATGGCCTTGACAAGGTTTTCCACCCTGCTTGTGTGTGCACCCCTTGACTCTCTCTCTCTTGCTCTCTGGGCCAACTTTCCTTACCCCATGCCTTATGCATACTGCCTGCCATGATGCCGTTTTTTTCTCTTCCATACCCAGTCAAGCTCTGTTAGATTTTAAATAGCCTTCATCACTAACCATCCCTGTATTTGCCAAATACCATCCCCCCTCGAATATTCTTTCCTAATTCAACCAGCTCTTAGCCCCTCTCCTTCCTCTGAAAAACCCTAGCACATTATCCCTCCTCCACTAACAGTTTGTATATTTGCATATTTTCCTTATATCCTTCTAGGATTATGACTAACATTTGCATAATCAGTAATACTTAATTCCCAAGATGTTTTCTGCTATGTTAGTGTGGCAGGCCAATTCATTTTTGCTTATTCGGGGAGGGGGGTTTCTGATTTCCTTTCATTTTTAATGATATCTCCACTGAAATGGATGGTTAATATAATCAAAGAGCCCCAAGAGAAAGGTAGAGTGTGTCAGTCTGCTTTCCCCCACTGTGTCAAAGTATCTGAGGTATACAACTTCTAGAGAAGAAAAGTTTATTTGGCTCACAGTTTCAGAGATTTCAGTCCATAGTCTCTTGGCCTGCTCACTTTGGACCTGCTTTTTGTGAGAGAGAATTGTTTAGCAAAGAATCCATGGGAAAGCATGTGGAAGTAGAGCAGCTCACTGCACAGGGGCTGGAGGGAGGGGGAAAGTGAGAGGGAGAGAGAGAGAGAGAGAGAGAGAGAGAGAGAGAGAGAGAGAGAGAGAGAGAGAGAGAGGAGAGAAGAAAGAGGAAAGAGAAAGAGAGAGGAGAAAGAGGAAAGAGAAAGAGAGAGGAGAGCCAGGGTTCTCCCAAGGGCACATCTGCAATGACTTTTAACTCTCTCCCTCTAAATCTTTAGTTTCACCTCCTAATGATTCTGGCATCTTTTAATAGAATCATAGGCAGATGACCAAGCCTTTGACACATGGCCTTGCAGGGCATTTTGATCTAATCTGGAGCAAAGCCCCAGTTGCCTCCTATTTGGGCAGTTTCTGGGTCTACATATTTCTCCACCAGAAAATATATCCTTCAACCTTTGCTGATGGTTTGGAATTTCTTGGCCAAAAATAAAAAAAAAAGGTTCTTGGTTTCCCTGTGGGATTTGCAGCTCCTGTAAGAATGCAACTGGAAGGGAGATAAGAAGTGATTTAAATTCATACTAGGCAGCAAATGGCCCATATAAATTATTTGTTAAGAACACATTGTAATGGAGACAGTGGCTCTGGATGCTTAAAAATGAGAGTGAAACAGAAGTGTCTGAGAGAACGCAGGATCTGGGAGTCACTGATATAAACTAGATTTCTCAACATTTAGCATCTAAGTTAGTCTTTCAACAGACAGAATTTCAGATGATCCTGTCCATATGTTAAGACTATGTAAGTCCTGAGTGACCAGGCAGAACTAGATTGGATGCTATAGGAGGCTGTGGGATGCATCAGAGAAGAAACCTCTGATAACCCAGCTCCTGCTCCCTTAATTTATTGGAAGGCTATAGTCTATATGAAAATAGAAATACCTCTGTTGTTTCTACTTTAATAATTTTTTTTAAAAGCAACCTTTGCCTAGAAAAGGGTGAGAGGAAGGAGATTCTCAAACCATTCAGTAACCCAAAGCAGAGAAGCAGTAAGTGGGCTGACAGAAGCCCCTCCCTACCCCTCAACAGGCTCTTAGGCACTTAGACAGCTCCACTGTTTCTTTATCTGGGAGATAATGCTTCCTTCCTTCTGTCAAATTTCCACTCGGATTCAATTTCAAATTGAACTCCCTCCCACTTTCTCTTATTCTAACCCAGAGGAGATGGTGAGCAGCTGGTCACCATCTTCCTTATGATAACCCTTCATATGGTGCAATTTTATTTCCTTAAATTAATGACAGTGTGTTGGGTGCCTTCCATTGCAGACACGTTTTAATAGATGCTTTTAACATACGGTGGGCTGAAGGAGAGAAAACAATGCCTCTGTCATGTTTGGGCACATCCTATATTTGAACATCATTAAATTTCAACGAAGCTAGTGGCTTCTGATTGGAGATGGAGTTTATGGAATTTTGCACATCACGGAGCCTCTGTGAGTAGTCCTCATGGTGCAGTTCAGCATTGGCTGCCCTTGAGAGAGGTGTTATGCATTGTTCAGTTCCAAAACCCAGTTTGGGATCAGTTATTCACTAACTTAATATTGCTATTTTGGTATAGGAACACTACAGTGAGTAAACTCACACCCAACACACTGCCACTTGCATACCTGCTAGGAATCTATAGCCTTGTTGGGGAAGTTGGTAGTATTCTCTGAAAAGTATAGATTTCCTGAAATCTTAGAATTTTATCCACTTCAGCTTACACTTTATCAGTCTCTTAGCCCGCTTTTTCAGAAGTGTCTGGGTTTATCCTGTTTCTGCAGCTGTCTCCTTGCCTCCATGGGCTTTCATTATTTTGCTTTTAGGATTTTGTGATATATTTTTTAAGGCGTGGTCTTTTCTCCTCTGTGTGCAAAAGGCTTTTGCTGTAATATTTTTTTTCTCCATATATCTTGCCCTCTCTCATTTTTATTGCTTGTCCTTTTCATTGGTTCCTTAGTCTTCTACCTATAGGAGACTATAGTCAGATCATTTCCTGGCAAATGTATGGACTGCAAGCTTGAGTCTTAGTGTGCTCACTTATTGTACTTTAACACAATTCCACAGGCTAGCTAAGTTATTCTGCCAGTAGTTTTAGAAGCTGGGAACTCAAAAAGCAAGAGGCTGCATCTTGTATGTCTTCTTCCAGGACTATGACAAGGCTGAAGATATCACAGGACAAGGGAACACATTGGAAAGAGAGGAAGGAGATGGACTGTTGTCTCTTATATTTAAACCACTCCTGAGACAGAGCTCTTTTTTTTTTTTTTTTCGGTTTTTTTTTTCGAGACAGGGTTTCTCTGCGTAGTTTTGCGCCTTTCCTGGAGCTCACTTGGTAGCCCAGGCTGGCCTCGAACTCACAGCGATCCGCCTGGCTCTGCCTCCCGAGTGCTGGGATTAAAGGCGTGCGCCACCACCGCCCGGCGACAGAGCTCTTTTTTAAGATAAATTAATTAATTAATTTTTTATGATGATGATTCCTCCTACCCTAATCATTTCTTGTAAGCCCTACTGTACCATGAATCTTAAAGGTACTTACTAATAAAAACAAACCTGAGGCCAGTTATTTGGGTGAATGCTGGAAGATCAGAGAAGCAGAATAAGCCACAGCTACCTTACCTTGCCATTTCCTCAGCTGATCCTGTTTCCTCAGACTGGAAGCCTCTGAGTCCTCATCCAGAATGGGTCTCAGCTGAACTGTTGCTCAAAAGCCTAAAAGTTTAACCAGCCAAATGCTTCTAGTTTCTGGTCCTCACACCATATATATCTTTCTGCTTTCTGCCTCACTCCCTGGGATTAAAGGCTCACTTTCTGGGATTAAAGGTGTGAGTCACCATGCCTGGCTGTTTCCAATGTGGCCTTGAACTCACAGAGATCCAGAGGGATTTCTGCCTCTGGAATGCTAGTTAAAGGCGAGTGCTACCACTGCCTATCCTCTATGTTTAATATTGTGGCTGTTCTCTTCTCTGACACCAGATAAGTTTATTAGCATACACAATATTTTGGGGAACACATTACCACCACACCCTACCTCTCAAATCTGTTACAAAGGCAGTTAAATTTAAAGGTATTTTCTAGAAGAACATGCAAGCTGCAGTGTCCACACTCTGGTGCTGCCAGTGCCAAGCCTAGAACTCTTGGTCAAGTTTCCACCCCTGTACCTTGGCTTCCCTGTGTGTAGGATGGAGAGCTGGAGGGTTAACCTTTCAGGGTTCTTTACCGCTCTGATTCTCTGAGGAAGCTTCCCCAATGTCATGCTTGCCACTTCTTCATAACCAATCCGAAATGGCATCCCTTTCCTGTGCCTTGTCTGATGCACAGTTAATGAAGTCCCTCTCTTCTCTGAACTGACACATCCCTTTTGTGCATGTTGTTATATCTTTTTAAAAAAATATACCTTTTATTTATTTTTTAATTTTAATTTTTAGAGAATGTCATGCATGAGTATCGTATTTACATTATTTTCATTCCCTCTCCCCTCCATCTCCTCCTGCATCTCCCATTTCCTCTCAAATTATTGAACTCTTCTTATTTATTATTGTTACACACACACACACACACACACACACACACACACACACACACACGCATACACGCACACCCACACGCATCCTCCTGAGTCAATATACTGATGCTCATATGTATATGTGTTTAGGGCTGAAAATTTGGGATTGGATAACCTATTGGGAGGCTCTTCCCTGAAGAAGACTGATTCTCCCTCTCTCAGCTGCCATAGTTTGCCTATAGCTCTTTATCTAGGGGTGGGATCTTATGAGATTTCCCTCCTCTACATTGGTATATCACATGATGTTGTCACTGTGTAGCTCTTGTTTGGGTGACACTTTGTTAAGGTTTCATGGATGCAAATCTCTGTCATGTATAGAAGACATACCTCACAGCAGATGCCTTGGTCCTCTGGCACTTACAATCTTTCTAACCTTTCTTCCCAACTGCCCCTGGATGGTGACCTCATGGACCATAAAGGAAAACCTGCTACTGTTATTTTCTTAAGCCTGTCTAATTTCTAAATGCGTTCTAAATGTTTATCCTTATACGTACAGATAAGTGTACAGATAAGTGTAGTTCTCATCCATCATCAACGGAGCTTCTTTGCACAGCAGATAGAGACACAAAAGATATCCACAACTGGTTAAAATGCAAAGAACAACAGACCATGAGGTGCTCAATCTCAATAGACACATATACAAAACAACTTCCACACCTAAGGATCAGGGAACATGGCATGTCCTCTGTCATTTTCTGCTTATTTCACCTTGTGTCTTGTTTTTAGGGGGAGACCTACACCTTATGTGTTCTATATCTTCTGTTCCCCCGACCAGGGCCTCTACTGTACTCAACGTTGGCATTCAAGGTGTGCTTGGTGATCTCCCCATGGGCATTGTGGGGGTTTTCTGTACCCAGCAGCAAGATGAGAGCAGTTATGAGGTGGAACTCACTGGTTTGGACCACAGCCAGAGGTTAAGTACAGAGCTGAGGGAGGCAATGAGTGTGGTGGGAATCTATGCCCTTCTAGGAAGGGGCCCATCTGTACTGGCATGCTGCCTGGCATACAAGATGTGCATCATAAATACTGGTTGAAGCAGCAAGAAAGCCCAAGATATGCAGTCCTTACCTTTGTAATTCATTTGCTACTGGACTTTTCTAGATGCTTTCCAGTTCTCTCACATTTGATCCCAAACACTAACCTGGAACAAATGCCACTTACGCACTTTATTCCCATTTTATATATTTGGAGGTTGCATATTTCATAAACTTGATCAATGAACTGTTTAACAGCCATGTGTTGAAAACTGAAGGTACAAACAATAGAGGCCCTTGCTGTCTGTGAGGGAGGTGACAATCTGTAGTGGAAGGCAGCTAGATAAGCAGTCAAAAAGAGCTAGCTGCTATCATGTGGCATTATACTTGCTGTCCATGCTCTAGAAAGCCATGATGGTCTAGGAAAGTTCAGCAATAGGCATGAGTAAGATAAAGTGTGGATAGAAGGAGGGCTCAGGAATCTTCAACTCCAAACCCAATGTTATTTCTTTTGTGGAAAATTCCCAAACTCAAAAATCATTTTAAGTTTGTAATTCAAAGTCACACTTTGGTCTTCAAAAGGCAGTGGGCCTACACTGTGATCTGGGGAGAGGCCAGTACTGTGAACTGGAGTGATCAACATACAGGTAATTTCTTAATGTAAAATTCATGACAAGCTGTGGAGACAGGAAGGTCCCTCTGTAGCCAGACTGTCTTTGTAACTCCCACTTCTGTGGCCAGGCCTCTCTATTAGCTCAGACAGCCCTAGGAGCCTCTGGTTTAAGAGACAGCCGTTAAAGACTTGCTTCCAGCTGGTGTGTTTCTGTTGGCTGGGTCTGGGCTGCCACAGTCTGGGCTAGAGAGACAAAGGGATGAATGGTCAAGGGTGTGCAAAGGTGGGAAAAGGGAGGCGGGCAGAGGAGGGGCTGGTGGCAGGGTGACTGACTGATTGCTTTGTACTGTGGCAGGAGGCTTTCAGCAACAACAGGACGTGAAGCTGTTGCTTAAGTGCTTTTCGTCATCCTCGCCTCTGTCAATCCCATCAGCTGTTTCCATCAGCTCATTGCTAGTCAGGGGCCATGGTGTCACAGGCTCACTCTTGTTTGCAGCTATCTCTCTCCACTTTCGTATCAGGCCAAGCCCAATTCCTCTAAACCCTTTTGCTCTGGCCATTGGGACCCAACCTGTTCCTACATTTGATGGATCCATCTCTTTGGGACCTGCCTCCCCCCCCACCTCCACTACAGTGAGAGCTAGACCCTGCTGTTGCTGTCCTGAATATGTAGTTTTGTAGCTCTGTGTACCCATAACTTTAAATCTCTTCCTATCCTAGAACTGGCTCCACCTCTGTGGGCTTAGGTTCCTGTGGTGCCTGGATCTCCTAAAGACAAAGGAAGTGATTTTTTACTAGCCTCCTAAAATAGTGAGTCTTTCTTCTGCCCTAAATGCTGAGGTTGTATCAGAACTCACTCTGATTATGCTGAAACTGACCATTAAAGGAGTGATGATGCATGCCAGGCAGTGGTCTGGTACCACTTGTGTGTCCTCTGATGTGCTGAAGATACTCATCTCCAATTCACACACAGAAATCTAAGCTTAGGGAGGTTAAGTAACTGAACTCAAATCATGTGAACATGACCTCATGTTGTCCTCAGAGCTGTAATTTAAGATTGCCTGTGTGGCTAACTGATTTATTTCTTAATCACTACTGTGAAAGAGTGATACAAAGACTGGATTTTGGAATGCAGCAAAGCAAAATTCCTGCTTTACACACTTAATAAGTTTTAGTTGTTAAATTCTGTTGGCTCTCAGCTTCTAATCTGTACCATTTAGATTGATATCTCCTTTATTCCCATTGTGGATGAAGTGAGGTAATATATAAAAATGCCTAGTGCAAAATCTTTAAAATAAACAGTAGCATCTTGTGGATTTACCTGCCCTTAAGGATCACAACTGGGAAAAAAAACTCCTGGGCTTGCAGGAGGTGACTGTTGCTTGCACAGTTCATGTTTCTTTACTTTTGTGTTGGTGATCAATAAGGGAAAAAAAGATAAGTGACATCACAGTAACAAATAGTCTCAAGTGTTACTGGCTTGCAACAACAAATGCTTATCTCCCTCCCTGTGCTGTGTGTCTTAGTCTGTGTGGGCTAGGAAGTAAACAACAAAGCAACAAACATTCATTACCCACAGCTCAAGAGGCTGGGAAACCTAGTATTAAGGTTCCAATAGATTCAGTGTTGGGTGAGAGCCCACTTCCTGGTTCATGGAGGACATCTTCTGTCTCCATGCATGGAAGAAGAGGCAAGACAAATATCTGGGAGTCCTTTTTGAAAGAGGACTAATCTCACTCATGAAAACTCAAGCTTCATGACACGAACCTCCCTCAAAGGCTCATTTCCAAATATCGCCACCTCAGGGGTTAGGATTTCAACATGTGAACTTCAAAGAGGAACACATTCTGGCTACTGTATGGCATGTCCACATCTCAAATTGGCTGGGTCTCTATTTTGTAGTCATCTTTACTCCAGGTCCCAGGAGAAAGGTGTCTTCCTGCCTAGGATACATGAAGCAGAATTGACAGAGCAGAAAAACATGGTGGAGCACCTCTTATTTCTGTCCATACATCATTGGCCAAAGTCAGGTGAATGGTCCAGTGCTTTTGTTTGTTTGTTTGTTTGTTTGTTTTTAAATAAGACCTTACTCTGTAGCTTGGGCTGACTTTGAACTTGGTGTGTAGCAGTCTGGCTTCAAACTGTCGATCTACCAGCCTCAGCCTCACAGTGTTAGGATTATAAGCATTCACTGTCACACCAGGCTACATGGTTGCTCCCAAGCTTAACACTTGCTTGTCTAGGAGCCTCTCACATGGAGGGAATTGGGATCAGAATAAATAACGAGTAAGACAATCTACCCCCAATTTTAAATGGAGCCAGCTTTGATTTTGATGATCACTAATGGATTTTGGTCTCATTGTATATGCGTCTCAGATTTTCTGGGGTTGTTTAGGTTTGCCGGTTTTGATGAACCAATGTATTACCTAAAATAAGAAAACACACTTAGGTACAGTGGAAACAACTTCACTGCTAAAATTCCTGTAGGGAATATAACGTTAGAGTGTATCTAAAAATCTCTAGAACCAGCCTTTTATTCCCCATTAGAATAATTGCTTTTGTAATGCTATTCTTGATAATGTGATATTTCTTAGGAATGCATAGTTTTATAGTAGAAAAGAGTACTTTTTCATTTCTTTTTTTTCAGAAATATAAGTCAGAATAGCTTATGGTTGTCCCATGTACCAGAAAGAGGAAGTGGGGAAGCTTCAAAACCCCATTTCTATAAATTCCATAGTCTTTATTCACACATGACTTTGCCTGCATCTCTCTTGAACCATTTATCACAATTCTGCTGTTTTTTTTTTACTTATTTACTCACTTACTTGTTTATTTATTTGCACTCCTGGGGACTGAAACAAGGCCTTGTGCATGTGAGGCATGCACTCTACCTGCAAGCTGCACCTCAGCCCGATTTGTTTATTTATTTCTTACAGTCAGCTGCTACATTGTCAGTTCCTGTAGGGCAACAACTTTTTCTTTCTTATCTTTGACTTTCTTCTGGTCCCTGGTTCTGCTGGAAATAAACATCTTTGAATTGACCTGGGTAAAAGCAAGAATTAACATTAATACAACATAAAACAGGCTATTTTCCTCCACTCCTTGGATTAAAAAAAAAAAAGCTGTATGAATGATTTTTTCCTTTCCTCTATGGAAAAAAAGTAAGGGTTTGCTAACCATTCCTAAGGGTTATACCTTTAATTGGCCTTAATTTGTTCCTTTTGAGTACTGTGCTGACTCTGCAGGTCGCATGCTGATGCTTTTTCTCTTCCAGGGTGCAGGCCACAGTTAGAAGTGTCATACCTATCTGTGTTTTCCATGGTGGGTGTGAACATGGAGGAAAGTGAGGAGGGAGTAGAAATCACAGGCAAAGGAGCAAAAGGGAATTGTATATACCTTGCAGAGTGCAAAACAAAGAAAAGCATTTTGAATCTTGATAGAATCTGTAATATTAAATTGAGAGGAAATCTTTCTTTCTCTGATTTTCTGGATGAGTCTTTGGGTCAGCAGAGCAGAACCCAGTTTTAACTGGTAAGATACCCTGTCCAGATCTTGTTAAACACCAGCACAAGAGACAAAGACTAGGGAAGAGCCATAAAAATGGCTCTCTGTTGCTGATCTGTGGGTGCCATGCTTGAATCAGAAGCATTTTCTAACCCTGGTGACTGAGAGTTTGTTATAGCTTTTAGTCTGTATGTTTATCAAGGCAATGCTTAGAATTGAGCACAGAATTCTGAAGGTAGCTTCCAGCATCCCTGGCCTTACTTCTTTGTCTGTCTGAATATTCAAGGATTACAGATCCTATGCATACACCCAGATGGCCATGCCCTGTTCCCTGGATTCCCATCTCCTTTCATCAGCCCAGACTGTATTTCCACTAATCACAAGATACATCCTCATTTGAGTTTTCTGGTTTCTGGATTAGATGAAGTAAATGCACAAATCTAAATTGTTTTGACAGTAAGAGGCAGGAGGAAGTTAGAAGAGGGACACAGAATGGGACCTGGATCTTCCATTTCCCGGTCACAGGCTGTTTTGAACTTCTACAAAGACTTCAACTTTCATTTCATCATGTTGTATGGCATCAAAATTTCTGCTTTATGATCCACAAGCTTGAATTCAAGCTTGGCTTTTGTATTCAATTCTTTTAACTTATGTATTAAATAGGTTTTGAGAGATTCTGACCCTGTGCAAGGCCTAGGGTGACTCAAAGATTAAAAAGCCACTGTATCCTTCCTGGCCTTTGAGAGATTCAACATTTAATGGGGAAATGCGTAAAGGGTGTGATAAAGATACAACAGGATGATGTGCCTAAAAAGGTTTAAATTTTAGATATCACCTAGGAAATATGAGTGAGTACAAATTTTCTGCCTTAGTATTGCTTTCAATATTTTTCTATTTTATTATTTATTTTGTTTTTGGATTTCATAACAATATTTTTTATTAATTTTTTGAAAGTGTCAAACAATGTATTTTGATCATATCCATTATCTTCTCCCAACTCCTCCTAGGTCCCCCACCCACTTAAACTTACACAATATCTCTCTCCTTCTCTCCCTCTCTCCCCTTCTCTTCTTCTCCATCTTTTCCTCTCTCCCTCCCTTTTTTTATCCCTCCCATCAATAATACTCTTGGGCATGGGGCCTACCCTGGGGAGTGGTTGATATATCAGGTGTCCACCATTATTTTTTATAAACTTTATTATAAAAACTTTCAAATAAATAAAGAAAACCAAACTTCCCCTCTCCCAGTAATATTCAAATGCCAAAAGCTCCTCAGCAAGGGGAGGGATTTCATACCCAGCTCCCTTCTTCCATGCTGGGATTGTGTCTGGTTTGAGCTTGGACAGGTTTTACACATGTTGGCATAATCCCTGTGAGTTCATACATGCATCTGTTCTGTTGTGTTTAGAAAACACTGTTTCCTTTAAATCATCTACCACCTTTGGCTCTTACATTCCACCCCCCCACCCCCCCACCCCCCACCCCCGCATAGATCCCTGAGTCCTGAAGGTAGGAGTATGATACAGATATCCCATTTAAGGCTGAACATTCCCAAGTTTTTTTTATTCCCTATACCACCATTGACCAGTTGTTTCTCTGATGAGGGTTTAGCAATGCACCTGCTGTCAATATTAATATTTAGTGCTAATAGAGCTACATTTGCTCAACTATAGTGTCTCTCAAGTAAGTTTTTGCCTGGGGGTTAAGTATGGACAATTTTCTTTGGGCCAGAGATCTAAAGGAAGAATGTAAGATCCCTGAGTGAGAGGGCTCATGGTGAGAAGCTGGATGAGGGAGGCAAAAAGTAAGGAAACACAATCCCTAGGAGAGGGTCAGTCCACCAATTAAGGCATGTATGACACATGTGTTGCTGGGGGAGTGCTGGAAGTGGGATGAAGCTTGGCTAGAGTATAGCAGATTGAATGATGGGAAGTAATGTAGGGTCTCAGATATGAGTGGATGAATATGGATTTCATTCCCTTTGTTATAGGGACAAACAGCTTTTCATATATTTCAGATTTTTATTTTCAGAAGCTGACTCTGTCTTGGTAACTCACCAGTCAGTGCATGGCTGATGAGCACCCTTGGCCTCAAGGTTTTCATATCTATGAATGTGTAGCCCATGACCTGCACATGAAGTCAGAATGTTGTATGCCCATTGAGAAATAAGGATTCCCATTCACAATGCTATCTTAAGCATATCATATAACATGTCTCATGACCTCCAGGACTTTGTTTATACCACACACCTCTTTCCTACTTGTCAGTACAGCTTTTTCCTACCTTTTGTGATTTTCTTACTATTTTCAACTTCTTCTGGTTCAAACTCTGAATACTTCAGCTTTGAGAAGCTTTTAGCATTCTAAAAATCTTTTCTTTTGCTTAGCAATAATTTACAATTAGCTTAGTGACTTAAACAGCACCATTATATTATCATTAAGTCTTCAAAAGGTAGGAAATCAGAAGTCTCTTCATGGTTAGGTGTGTCTTCGGTTCAGGACCTTACAAGAGCATGGCGGGTCTGGCTGTACTCAGGGTCCTCAGGTGCATAAATTCGTCAATATGGTCTCGTTCTTGGCAGCTGCAAGATGGAGGTCTTTACTTTCTTGCAGATTACCAATCTGGAGCCTCTCTCCTTTAGAAGAAGCTCCCCATAATGTTCTGCCACAGGGTCTCCTCTGCAGCAGAGCAGGTTGTATTCTCAAGGCCGGGAAGAGAACATGTATGGTACTTTATAATCTGTTTTTTTTTTTTTTCTTTCCTATTTGTAAGGCCCTCTGGGAAAAGAGCTCATTGTAGGTCAGGTCCACCTACTCTTAAGGAGAAGGTATTCCACAGGGCATGCACACAAAGGGAACTGTCTTAAAATTCTGATTGTATAACATCCTTCACTATCCTAAAGTAATTTACTTTCTTGAAATTCCTAAAGTTCCTGTGTGGTCTGTTATCAGCTACTCCACAAAAGCACTTAATCATGCCCTGCCTCCTATTAGACTTGAGTGGCTGCAGACTCATTCTTTACCTACTAAAGCAGAAGACAGAATCTTTTCTGTCCTGTTCCTGCTTCTTCTCACTTTTCTTCTTCTCTTCCATCCTTCCCCGCCTCTTCTTTTTCTTCTTTCTCTCTTCCTCTTCTCTATTTATTCATGTCATCCATACCCCCACCCCACTCCCAGCTTGCACTCTCAGTGCTGGGTAGACTGGGAACTTGAAGATTATCTTTGGTTCACCTTTGGTCTCACACTGAACTTTTTTGTGCATATGTTCTTTATTGCCATGATAATAATACTCAGAGCAATGACCTTGCTGTGGAGGAATGTTCCAAGCCTTAGGAAAACCCGCTGGAATTCTATGCCACATGATATCTCTATGAGCGCCAGTCAATATACTCCTGTTGATTAGAGATACTGAATTTTGGAGCCTCAAGGTAACTGGAGAAACAGCTTTATTTCTGAACAAGGATAACTTCTCTCTCTCTCTCTCTCTCTCTCTCTCTCTCTCTCTCTCTCTCTCTCTCTCTGTGTGTATGAATCACTCTCAGTTAATGTTGAGCAGAAGCTTAACTAAAGCTTAAGTTTGCTCCAGGAAGTAATCCACCTTTGAACTTAGTTTCTGTTCCCCCCCCCCCTTGGAGCCCTGATTTTAACGGTAGGCAACTTGCTAAGCTTCAAATCAGCCTCCATACATTTCCTCTCTTGGGAGTAACCTTCTAAAGAAGGTGTAGTGTGTTTGGAAAACAAATGCATAGTGAATTCTGTTTGAGGCAAGCCATGCCCACTTAGGTGATAGGGCTTGACAGAGTCCAGGAGAAAATGAACCACTGAATTCTCTCCAGCACACAAAACTCAGTGCTGCGTCTCCTGAACAACTGCTATGGCACAGCAAAATCACTCACTGACTTTTGATGTTGCATTTGCAAGAGAGTCTAGTCCTTGTTTATTTTTTCTCATTTTATGTTATGGCAGGTTGTTAAGACAGGTCCATGAAATGTATAGGTGCATGGCCTTGTCCCAGCCAGGTTCAAATATAAGCCACCCACATTGTATATATAGATTAATGTTTAAAGGCAGAGTCTGGCTGTGTATATCCAGGGCAGATAGATGCACTGTGTGGATAAAGAAAATGTATACAATGGGCTACATTTCAATGTATACACTGAGAAATACACACTCTGCATGGTTGCTTCTTGGAGGAACTGGGCTGAGTGTCAGAGAATGAAAGACAACGACATTTTAGGGCCTCATTACTGAGCTATTCTGAGTGGAGGAAAATATCTGGTGAATAGAAATCTATCAACAATTCCTCCTAAGCTTAATAGTTTTATTATCTCCACAGAGCTGCTTATAAGAATCTAGAAAATCTAGGACGGATTGTGACCTATTTGGGCTGGTCATTGTAGGAATGATCACAGTGCAGAGGACCAGATAAAGTGCCAGCTAGGTATGGGGCTGCATACACATGTGCACATAGGTCTGCACACACATACACACACAGAGGGATAATACATATATGAGCTTGCACACACATATACAATCTTGTACAAACATGCACATGGCTTACACAAACATGTACATTGACTTACACACACATGTATATAGGCTTGCATGCATAAATGGCCTCTCACACACAAGACTTGCACACACACAGGCTTGCAGATATACACACAGGCTTACATATGTACATATACACAAGATTTTCACACATATGACAGAGCTTATACACACAAACACAAACACACATAGACTTGAGCATGCATTCAGGCTTGCAAATATATTCACAGGGGCTTGCAAACATATGTATAAGGCTTGCACATGCACACGATGCACATGGTTTGCATGCATCACTTCTACACACAGATTTATGGACTTGTATTTGCACACACAGGCTCACACACATTTGTATGAACTTGTGTATGCCCACAGACTTGTGCACAGATCCATAAAGCTTTCAAGCACACCAGCTTGCACATGTTGTACATATAAGTTTTCACATACATACAGAGGAATTGTAAGCATAGACTCTGGAACAGTCAAATGCATACACTTGCACATGCATAGAGGCTTGCATAGACACATGAGTTTATATAAGCACATAAGCACACACACACATACACAGGGTTTTGCACACATTGACTTGTATGTGCACATAGGCTTGTATGGACACATGGGTTTGCACAAGTGTACAGACACACATAGATGCATGGGTCTTGCACAGATACAGACCTTAATTTGCACTTATACTCACATGCTGGCTTACACGTGTTGAATAACACAGTGATGGTCTGATCGACTGGAAAAGTAGGAGGGTGAACCATCACTCTCTTCTGCTGAAGATTTGTTAGAATTCATAGGAAATCAGATCTGAAAGCAGTCCTAGGGATTGTCTCACCAAATCTCTCATTTTGCAAATGAGAAAACCACAAATATTCGGAGAAGCTAAGAATAGCTTGTGTAAGGTCAAACCATCAGGTGGGAGTTAAGAATGGCCTGGGGCTCAGCTCTCTCATTCCTAGTTCATTCAAATATCCTTCCATGGTCACTCACACAGAAAAGAACTTCAAACTCCACTCTCACACAGATTGTAAAACACTTGGTAAGTGTTTATTGAGTGGCTACTGGAAGTGGGGCTAGGCACTTCACTTGTCGGGAGCAACTAAAAAGCACACAAACAAAAGATTTCTCTTGCCCCATGTAGAGAAGCAATTTTCACCATCTTTCTGAAGTTTCTTCTACTCTTGGAACTGCCAGAAATGCTGACACAGTGCTCCATCATTTAATTTCAGACATATGCATCTATCAGAATAAAGTTATCTTCAGAAGAGGCGGCCACCTAATCATTTTCTCTCGGATAGATGCTTTCCCTATAGCCCTTTCTATTGTAGAAAGAGGCATCAAGGAATGCCAACAAGGCTGAGAGAGGAGAGGCATCAAAAGTACGTTGTTGGTGTTGAAAAACAAATTTCACTGAATCTTACAGGCTTTCAGGGTTAGCTTAGTAGTAAATGCTGACTCTTGTGTGTGCGAGAATATGGAGAAAGGTGAATGGCTGAAGTTTGTTGTAACAATGACCACAATTATCTACCCCTTGAGTTTGGGCAGGTTGTGAGTTGCTGTGGCCAATAGAATATGTTGTAAGTAATGCACTAGTTTTGAGCTCAAGCCTAGAAAGATCTTGTATTCCTCCTCCTGTCTTCCATAGGTGTCCCTATGACTAGTGTCAGGTGAGCAAACCCTTGTAGCCAGCTGGAGGATGACAGACTGTGTGGAACACAGCTGAGCCATTAGCCAATAGTTCTGAGACCATTAGGTGCATTTGGCTGCTCTGTTGTGTCCTGTCAAAACCCATGCTGAAGTCTTTACTCATGAAACCTCAGAATGCCCCTGTAATTAAAAACATGGTCTTTAAAGAGGTAGATAAGACAAAGTGGACAGTAACCACATTCTTTGCAAGGAGGGAAACTTTAGAAAAAAATCAGCTTTGTGTTTGACTTAGAGAAAATGAAATTTTGTTGCTAAAGTTATTAAAAGTGTGCTTTTGACAGCCCTAGCAGATGATCATACCTATTTAGCAACAAGTCAGACATCCAAGGTCAGCCAAGGCCACTGTTAAGATTAACAGAACCTCCCAAATAGATACCATCTTAAATTCCCAATCCATAACATATTAATATGGGCAAATGATCTTTCTTTTAAATCTCTAAGTTTTGGTGGTAGCTCTTCATGTAGTAATGGATACTTGGTACAATAGTGAAAAATCTATAGGTTTTCTGTTGAAAATGTGTAAGTGTTGACCTGACCTCAAAACTCTTATCAGTTCTCACTGCCCTGTATGTGGCTGAGGTTATGGATGGATGCTTATGAGAGCAAAATATATGCTGACCTGAGTTAGCCCCATGGTCTTCTATTCCAAGTTCCAGCACCAGCAGCAAAACCAACTGAGATATGGCTGCTGCTCTGATGTTTCCTACCCTCTCTTAGTTGTGTATGTTCTCTGACATATGGCATAAAGGGATTTCCACTGGGACTAGACAACTTATTTAAGTTGCTAGAGCAACCATCCAATGCTAGGCTATTAACCCTGAATTCAATAAGGAGAGTGGGCCAACATTTTGGTACATAAAAGTGAGCTTATATGTAGTACTAAACACTTCTGGATTGGGTTTGTACAAGTAGGGATTCATGTGTCTTGAGTGAAGGTCTTAACATTACTTTCTTATATAAACAACTGGCTAATAATACACAATTCCAAGACTGATGTCACATGTATTAAATTCGCATAACTTTAAATAGCTCAGCATTATGAACTAGTTAATGTATGTCAATTGTCTTCCAAAATTTTCTAACATTATTTAGAGGTTCAGATCCATTTATTCACCTATGTTTATTTAGTGCTACCAAGTGCTAGGCACTAATTCAGGCTCCAGTAATACAGCCAAATTGTCTATGCTCTCATGGACAGAGTATATTCTGCATGTTTTTAGAAAAAGGGGTCAGAAGGTTCCATATCTGAGTCTACCTATCTACCTATTTTCATCTATTAGTATTTTTTGTTTTTTAGTAGTGCTGGGCATTGAACTGAAAGTCATGTACATGCTAGACAAGTGCTCTGCCGCTGAGCTTCATCTTTCATCCTCCATCCTTGTCTATCCATCTTTATCCATCAACCATTATCAATTGTGGTGCACTGACAGGCAGTGAGGGTGTGCTCTCATCACTTTAGTTATAATCAGATCAGTTTTTCTTTGATTTTATTCAGAAGTTGGACATCTAAGTAAAGTTTGGTTTTAAGGGAAGGTTACTTGTTTAGGTAAATTAAAAACATTTGAAAACTTCTCCACATGTTCATCTGCCCTAGGGAATTCTATGCTTTTCCTCATGTAAATAATTTTACAAGTTGATTTGAGCTTTACTTTAAATTGACAATGCCATAAAATATATAGACTTTAAAAAGGAAAAATTAAAAATATGGCAAACTTCTCTTTAAATTAAATATGCTGAATACAAAGTATATTGACCACGACGCATGCTTTTCTCAGTGGTTTTGATATCCACCTTCTCTAAAGCATGGAGCACCCAGCGTGGGATTTCCTTAGACATTTGGGTTTCTTCTGACGTTTGAAACCACTTTCTTTTCTTTTCAGTTTCCCTGTCCTCTTCCTACAGCTTTTTACTGAAAACATCCTTTTTTTTTTTTTTTTTTGCTTTCACTGTCTGTCAGAATAATGCCTCTTGCTCACCCAGTATCTGTTGACTGCTTCTTCCCTTGAAGATGACAGAGCCCCCAATTTTGTATCCCTGAGCTCATTTACTCCGGGGAAATAGATTCCTTGGCTACTTCTGTTAGCTTACCTTCCTGCTGAACTCATGCCCAATGGCCTAGCCTCTGGTGGTTGTGCTAGCAGTCTCAAGTAAGTTGTTGAGTCTAGGTAAAGAAGCTCTTCACAGTAGCCCAGAGGGTCCAAGGCCTTATCAGCACAAGAAACCTCTTTCCCATGTTTCTTGTAAGTGCCCCTACTCCTGCCTTCCTCGGCTGTGCAGCATATTATCTGTCTGTCAGTTCTCCTGTTTAGACCCTTGGGGTCCACATCATCTAATTCTGCTCCTTCATGACTGGCTGCCAGGCATTTTCAAAGAGCTGCTGATTACATTGTATAAATTATAATTTCTAATACCCTGTCTTAGGACCTCTGGTATGATTTGGATTTGAAATATATCTCAGAGGCTTATATTTTTAATGTCTGGTACTGCTACTTTGGAAGGGGCTAGAAACTTTGGAAAGTGGGTATACCTAAAGGAATTAGATTACTACAGCTCTGTCTTGATCATAATATCTAGTCCACATTCCCTTTGCTTTCTACTTCCTGCCTACCAGGAGGTGTGGAAACTTCACTTCCCTTACCCCCGTCACTGCATTCTGCCCAAGAACACAAGGCTGGACAACATGGATTGAACCCTCTGAAACCTTGTTCTGGAAGCATCCTTCCCTGTAAGTTGTTTAGTACAGACATTCCATTACAGCAATCAAAAAGTAACTAAGAAAACTTAGTTTTCTGCAGGTTTGTTTTTAAAGTGTTTCCCTAAAGCAGGGCTTTGGTTCTATTCATTATATATTACAAACTCTTCACAGCTTTCAGAGGCCAAGAATAAATTCCAAATTTCAGAGTGTATCACCCCCTTTCTTTGGCTCCAGCCTGCCTTTTTACCTTGCTTTCTGTTTTCCATTTGCTGAGATTCTAGTCTCCTTTAAAGGTACAACTTTAGGTGCTATTAGTAGGGGAAAGCTGAGTACCCAATATTATTTGCCTCCAAGCCACAGACACAGAGGTTATTCACACTGCACATATTTGTCAAAGCGCTTGTTTGTATCCACCAGAACTTTAATAGTCACTTCCAAGGTCACACTTCATCACTGAGGGTGATCAGGGCAGGCGCTCAAGACAAGAACCTGGGGTCAGGAACTGAAGTAGAGGCCATGGAGGAACATTGCTTACTGGCTTGCTCTTCTACCTTGTTTATGCAATCTAGAACTGCCTGCCTAAGGTGGCACCATCCATGGGCTAGGCCCTCCACAGCCCAGGCCCCTCCTTATCAATTAATCAAGAAAATGCCCCAAACATTTGCCCTCAGGCCAGTCTGATGGAGGAAATTCTTCAGTTGAGATTCACTCATCCCAGGTAACATCATTTTGTGTCAAGTTGACAAAAACTAACCAGCACATAGTCCATTGATACGAAATTCTAGAATGGCCAGAATTAATGTCTTTTTTGGAGCAAACAAATTGGTGTTTACCTGGTTCTGAGGAAAACAGGAATTTTATCTCTCAAAAGAGCATGTGGATACTTTTTAGGCTGATGAAATTGTCCTCTATCTTCTTTCTTTCTTTCTTTCTTTCTTTCTTTCTTTCTTTCTTTCTTTCTTTCTTTCTTTCTTCCTTCCTTCCTTCCTTCCTTCCTTCCTTCCTTCCTTCCTTCCTTCCTTCCTTCCTTCCTTCCTTCCTTCCCTTCTTCTTCTTCTTCTTCTTCTTCTTCTTCTTCTTCTTCTTCTTCTTCTTCTTCTTCTTCTTCTTCTTCTTCTTCTTTGATTGCAGCTAGCCAAGGATAATATAATTTTTCAAAGCTCACTAAGGTATGTATCTAAAATGGCTGTATTTTTCTATGTACAAATTATATTGCAGGGAAGCTGATTGCTAAGTAAAAACATCTCACTACCTGTGATCTCTGCATTAATTCGCCTAGCACTTCCCCACCATCACTCAGAAACATAGCTTATATCTTTATCTTCAATAAATTAAAACTCTATCTACTGCAGTGTTTCCTAGCTGAGATGAGATAAATATCTCATAGCCCAAACTCTTCAGCCAGGTAGTGTGGGCTGAGGGCTCTGCTGCTTACACTTGGGAAATCATTTACCTTCTGTGCTTCAGTCTTCTTAGCTGTTAGGAGTAAGAATGAACAGCACTGTTAGTGTCACTGTGTTGTCAAAGAGAATAGATATGTTCTATATGTAAAATGCTGACTTGAATGTTTAGGATTCTGTCAGTATTATACACACTGTGTATATGTGAACATGTGCCCTGGCATTGCACCCAGGACCTTTGCAGTCTATGTATATGCTCTACCACTGAGCTACTCCAAGTCTCACTGTGTCTTCCTACAGACTATGGTTTTCAAAATGTTCACCACATTCTGACTTGAATTGGTGATATTTGTCCTTATTTTTGAAATCAAAAAACAACTTCAACATATATTTAAGTATACACTATAGAGAGAGGCTTAAAAAAGATGGTATATACACTCAAAGGATTCATAGACTTCCTTAGACAGCCACTGAGCACTGGATTGTGAGTCCCCAGGAAACCAGGGCATGTTTTGTTTTTGTTGTCTCCCAAAGGCTCTGCCACAGTATTTTAGGTAGTTCATCAAGTTTTTAATTAACTATTAGAATGTGTTTAAATGTTGACTTAATTCTAGAAACTTCTCAACTGTGAGTGTTGCTCCTCAGGAACATATAGCATTTTATCTCCAAAACAGTATGGCAAAATAAGCATTATTGATTCTATTTTTTTTGAAACAAGGTCTTATCATCTAACTCTGGCTGACCTTGAACTCACTATGTAGACCAGGCTGGCCTCAAACTCACAAAGATCCACCTGCCTCTGTCTTCTAAGTGCTGGGAGATTAAAGGTGTGTGCCACCATGTCAGGCTTATTTATTCCATTTTGAATGAGAATATCAGTGATAGGAGAGGCCATGTGGACAGGTTTTCATGCTTTCAGTGTTTAAGAAGGTTGTCTGTTCTTGCTAGTTAGCCCACAGTGGCTCCATTCTGTGTCTTTGTAGTTCTGATCTTTATGTTGGAGTTTTCTTTTTTCTTCTATCTTATCCCAACCCCCTCTGTTATGTCAGACTTTTCATGTAATTCAATCTTGTTACTAATGGAATACACCACTATCCCTCTCTACAACTAAGGACATCCAGTTGATGATAAATATTGATGATAGTGATAACTGAGACTGTCTGTGTTGTTCAATTTATTGATCCTATGAAAAAATACCTAAGAATCAATTTTATATGGTAGAAAACCTTACCATGGCTAGCTCATGGTTTCAGAGATTTAACATGGTTATGTTCCCCTTAGGGTGGTAGTGAGGGGGAAGATCATGGGGAATGTGTAGAGGGAACAATGCTATTTATGTGATGACTATAAAGTAGTGCAAAAGGGGGAGGAGGAGGGTTCCTATATTCTCTTCAAGCACACACTTCCGGTGACCTAATTTCTTCCCCACCTTGTCAGTGTTCTATACTCTGAATAGAGCCACAGACTAGCAACCAAGCCTTTGGGGACTTTCTGTAGAACTCAAACTGGTAATATTGTTCCAACTTCTAGAATAAACAGGTTCTGTTTGCAGTCTTTGCCCATTCCAGAGGCTGTATTTTCTCCAAAACCCAACACATCTCAGGAAGGAACATGCCTTTTTGAGTATCACCTCACCTCTTTTTGCCCTGTTACAGACATTCTTTCATTCTTACCTTATTCCTTTGATCTGCTGAAAATGTCCTTCTCCATGCTTCTAATTAAAATGAAATTAAACTTGGGGAGTAAGCAGGGGTAGCTGGGATGTGTTGCCTGAGATTCTAGCTGTCTTCCAGCAACTGAGAGATAGCCTGGTCAGTGGGCCACTGCAGAAACAGCCCCTGGGAAGGACTGGATAATGTGCCCTGAATGGACCCCAGCTTGGTGTTTCCGGAGATGCAGTTGCATTTGGAGGATTGGAGATTTGGAGAGAATTTGAAGAGGATTGGATTTGGGGGATTTGGAGAGAGGGCATGACTGAGCAACACCTATACTGCCTTCTGTAGACAACAGGCTGGACTCCCCCTTTCTCTTCCTTTCATTTTACCAGTGATGAGGGATGAGACAAGAAACTTCAGCAGATTCGAGTCTCTTTCTTTTAAAAACCATGGCTCAAAAGTATGCTTTTAAAAGGGAGCTGGAAAGGTGCAGAGAGTCCTGTCAAGTAAGTTTAAAACTAACCCTGACATTAGCCCTGATGAGGTCCCGTGTGGGAATACCTCAGAGCAAGTCTGCACCATTCTTGACAACTGTTGCTTTGGGATGTTGGAGGACACAGGCCCACACAGGTAGCTCACTCTGCATTCTTTCTTTGGCTTAAGATAGGCCCAGTTTCCTTCCTTGGGGTTATTGTCTTCATTAAGGCAAAATGGATCTTTGGAAAGACTTTCTTAAATGTTAGGAGGGAAGAGGGGTGCAGGAATCCCAGAGAATTAAAATTATCTCTGAAATATCCTGACTCACTTTCTGTGTGGGTTCCTGATGCTTCCATTCTTTCTGCTCTGAAGGCCAAGGTTTGCTGTTTATTACCAAGGTTCTTACAAATTCCAATGGCCCCTTGCCTGAATTCTTACCTCTTATGTCTCAATCCTCATCAGCATGAGAGGTTTGCAAATGGATGAAAATGACATGCCTGCCCTCTATTAACCTCTGTTGCACACCAGACACTCAACACAGTGGGATGTATGCATTAGTTTTCTCTTCCCAATAATCTTGTGTGGTGGGTATTAACCCCATTCTACAGATAAAGAAACTAAAGCTCAAATAAGTTAACTAGGTCAAGGTCACACAAACTAGTAAGTAGTGGAATCAGATTTTTTCAATTGTATAGTAGTGTTTATCACTATCATAATCAAATAAATAATTGCATAATGAATTGTTTAACTCCTGATATCTCCAACTGAATACAACAGTCTGACCATGAGGGGCTCTGTCTCTTTTTGCATTGTGTTCTGAGGGCATGGCAGGAACTAAGCCACGGAAGGTTATTTGTGGGGAAAATTTAAATTATTTCACCAAGAATACTGAATGGGTCTGGAAAGACAGTGATAGATGCAATGCCCCAAAGGGCCCAGGTTTTATAGTGCACTGGTGATGGCACCATCTTGGGCAACTGGGGATGTTCACATTCTGTAGCCTTTCAGGGCCCTCCTCCCAGTTACTTTCTCTAGAATGAGTGATAGGACTTTTCTCCTGCTAGCAGTCCCAGAAGGCATCTGGAGCCTCACAAACAGGGTACAGTTTTGCCCCTGATACCAGCTATATAGCAACATTAGTGTGAATTATCAAAGCAGGCACAGTAAAGGAATTGTGCAGTTGACAGGTGTGTGTGTGTGTGTGTGTGTGTGTGTGTGTGTGTAGGAGTCACTGCTGCACAAGGTGACTTGACTTCATGCCTTATGAAGCTTCAGCATAAGATCCTTTCAGAAAAAAATACAGCAGTGCCTCTCAGTAATTGACTGGTTTGTGCATAATCACATTGAAATGCATCTACTCTGCATGAATAATCACTATAGTAGTAAGGACAGATACCACTTATTGAATGCTTACTGTGTACCTCAAACTTTACATGAACATTTTAATTTATCCATCAAACCTTGGCAAGGAAGCCTCATCTTCACTTTAGAACTGAAGAAACAAGGCACTTTCTGTGTCTGCCAAAATGGACATGCAAGGAAGGTATACATGGCTTGGTAGACTTAAGAGGAATGTGTGTGTCCTTCAATTGCTTCAATTTACTTCTACCATCATATTATTATTGCGAACGTGTGTTTCTTATTTTGAATAAAATTTCTGACAAATACTTGTAGTTTTTTAACTTGATGCTTTTTGTGCGACATTGCTCTTCAATGTTATCAAGCATCTTTCTAACTTCACTTCTTCCTTAGTCTGGTCCTTTTGGGGCACCATATCCATCACTATTTTTCCAGACCCCTTGGTATTCTTGTTCAAATAAATCCATTTTTCTCTACAAATATTCTGGATATCTGAGTTCCTTTTAGACCCTTAGAACACAATGCAGAAACAAATAGACTACCCCACATGTTCATATTATTGTATTCAGTTGGAGGTATCAGGAGTTAAAGAAATAATTATGCAGTTATTTATTCAGTCAAAATAGTGATAATATAATAGGAAGGTATAATTAAAAATAGATTTTTTAAAAGTTTACTTTCTGTTTGTAAAACACTCAGGATGGTAGTACAGTGCTTCTGGCTGCTTTAATTATTTAATTTCTCTAATGAGCCTTTGAGGGGTGCTCTACTGCCATGCAATAGATCAATAAACTGAAATACAGAGAAGTGAAATAGTTGGTTCAAACTCCCCTACTCTGTCCATGAATGTTGGAACTGGAACCATTAAACAAAGAGCTGTAAGAAATAAATGTGAGGCATCCTAAGGAATCATTGCTTTCAGCTACTGAAACAGATGACTGACAGGGTGGTAGGAGAATGAAAGAGTGAGTAAGGAGCTCAGTTCATACACAAATAAGGTGTGTGTGTGTGTGTGTGTGTGTGTGTGTGTGTGTGTGTGTGTGTGATAAATGGCTTTGCACTTGTTGGGACTGACTTTTTTCTTTCTCACTGAAGTTATCTGGTCAGGAAGCTGTTTTATTAGAGCATTGATGAAATACATGGAATTGGGAAATGTGCTAATAATTCCTACCAGATAGACTCAGCTCTACAGTTCTATAGCACATTGACCATCCCAGGCTCCCCGACACCAGCCTGCAAAGATGTCATGATATGCTGGCTATTGAGACTCACAATGTACATGTCCACTCCATGGAAAATTCTTTTCCATAGAACAGCAGGTACTGGGTGGGGGTCAGGTGGGGGATAGGATTCTTCTATAGTTTGGCCTCAGTCATGTACATGGACTGATAAATTAGGGGAAGGGACCTGAAATGTTTGAATCTGATATTTTTTAATTAATTAATTTATTTTTCTATTATCAACCTGATACAGTATAAATCTGATTTTTAATTCAAACAATTAATAATGAATTTATTTGGCATCTAACCTCTATCATCACATCTGGAGTATCACAGATTAAAGGCTCTGAAATAAAATTACAGTTTATATAGAGAAGGGCAATCCAGTGCTTATTAACCATTTGGGGAAGAGGTCTCTTTGAGTATTGTAACATTTTGATCAAACATATTCTGAGTCTGAACTGGTCCTTATGCTGGCTAGTTTATGCCAACTTGACACAAGCTAGAATTATCTGAAATGAGGGAACCACAATTGCGAAAATGCCTTCATTAGATCCAGCTGTAAGGAGTTTTCTTCATTAGTATTGATAGGGGAGGGCACAGCCCATTGTTCATGATGCCATCCTTGGGCTGGTGGCTCTGGGTTCTATAAGAAAACAAGCTGAGAAAGTCCTGTATGTTGAGCAAGCCAATAAGCAGCTCTTGCCTCCAGGTTCATGCCCTGCTTGAATTCCTGTTCTGGCTTCTTTCAGTGATGAACTATGATGTGGAAGTATAAGCCAAATGAATCCTTTCCTTCCCAACTTGCTTTTGGTCATGGTATTTCTTTGCAGCAATAGAAACCCCAACTAAGACAAGTTGGTACCAGGATTGTGGGGGTTTTACTATGTCAGACCTGACCATGTTGTTTTGGGGAGGATTGTGGAAGGACTTTGGAACTTTTTGCAAGAAAAGCCATTGAGTGTTCAGTGCTTGGTGAGCTGTTCTGTAGGAGCTTGGAAGATAAGAATGTTGGGGAAAGATGGAGGCCTGGCTTGTGAAGTTTTGGAGGGAAGTTTAAAAACTCTATCAGGGCCATTAAGTATTTTACATTAAGATTCTATGGTTCTGGTTAGCTAGGGCTGTAATTTACAAGATACGGGAACTACTAAAGTGAAACTTTTGCTTTGCTGGGATACTTAATGCCAGTCAGCTAGAGCTGAGAAATTAGTGGTGATTAAAAAGAGACCAATATCATTGAGTTGAAATCTTCTAGAAAGTATTTTCTGAGAGTCAGCACACAGAAGCTGTGTTCCAGAGCTGGCAAAGGTTGTACCTCACACTGGCAGGAGACCTTGGTGGTGTAAGAGTCACTCAGGTGGTACTGGTTTAGAAGGCATGAAAAGGTTATGGAAAGCAGCTGAGGCTTTACACTGAGAGGCCAGGAGAAGCCATTGGTGAAGGTGCAGCCTCAGTGGCAGTTGAAGGTCCAGGATTGAAGGGGTCATGAGGAGAAGTTGAGGCTTTGCACCACGAAGAGAGCCTAGGAGAGGCTATTGGTGAAAGTACACCTTAGCTGCAGCAAGGAACCCCAGCATTTTGGAGATGTCAGTACCATGATATGACCACCAAGAACAGCAGCAGCAGTGGAGTGGAGCCAGCCAGAGCCTAGAAGACAAGCTGTGTGTACTGCAAAATGTGGAACCAGAGAAGTGACCCAAGCCCTTTGGAGGAGTCTAGAAGTCCAGTAAGTGAATCCCAGGCATTGGACATTGAGTTATTTACATTGTGTCAGAACTTGATTTTGCTTTGTTCAGATTTTTGAAGTAAGAAAGCACTTAACTTATTTTTGATTTTTGTAGGAGACCACATTTGAGAGACTTTAAAGTTTAAAAAAAAAGAGATTTTGAAGTTTTATAGAGAATTTGAATTCTATCTAGCCATCTTTCTTCCTTCCTTCCTTCCTTCCTTCCTTCCTTCCTTCCTTCCTTCCTTCCTTCCTTCCTTCCTTCCTTCCTTCCTTCCTTTCTTTCTTTTTTCTTTCTTTCTTTCTTTCTTTCTTTCTTTCTTTCTTTCTTTCTTTCTTTCTTTCTTTCTTTCTTTCTTTCTTTCTTTCTTTCTTTCTATCATCTATCTATCTATCTGTCATCTATTTTCATCTATCTATCTATCTATCTATCTATCTATCTATCTATCTATCTATCTATCTATCTATCTATCTATCTATTATCTATCTATCTATCTATCATCTATCAACTATCTATCTATCTATCTATCTATCTATCTATCTATCTATCTATCTATCTATCTATCTATCTATCTATCTATCTAACTTATATCCTGGCTGCAGTTTCCCCTCCCTCCTCTCCTCCCAGTCCTTTCCATCCATAACCTCCTCTATTTCTAACCCCCACCCCAATCCACTCCTACACCTTTTTGTTCAGGAAAGGGCAGGTCTTCCATGGATATGAACAAAACATGGCATTTCAAGTTGCAGTAAGACTAAGCACCTCCCCATGTATTAAAGTTGGGCAAGGTGACCTAGTATGAAGAGTAGGGTCCCAAAATCCAGTAAAAGAATCATAGATAGCCCCTGATCCCATGAATAGGAGTCCCACAAGAGGACCAATCTACACAACTGTAACATATATGCAGAGTGCCTAGGTCAGTCCCATGAAGGCTTCCTGGTTGTCAGTTCAGTCTCTGTGAGCCCCTACGAGCCCAGGTTAGTTGGTTCTGTGGGTTTTCCTGTAGTTTCTTTGACTTCTCTCATTCCAATAATCCTTTCTCCCCATCTTCTGCAGGATTCCCTGAGGTCCACCTAATATTTGGCTGTAGATCTTTGCATCTGTTTCCATCAGTTGCTGGATGAAGCCTCTCTTATCACAATTGGGCTAGGCACAAACCTATGAGTATAGCAGAATATCATTAGGCATCATTACATTGACTTTTCCCCCCCTTCAGTCATGTTTGGTTCAATCCTAGGTCTCTGTGTCATCCAGCCTGTGGGTCCTGGTGCTCCAGGCAGTGTCAGGGGTGGGGTTACTCTCCTGGCATGGGTTTTAGGCTAGATTAGTCATTGGTTGGCCACTACCTCAATCTCTAGGCTACCCTTACCCCAGCACATCTCATAGGCAGGATAGACTGTAGATGGAAGGTTGTGTGGCTGGGTTGGTTTCCCACTCTCTCCACTTGAAGTCTTACCTGGTCATAGGTGATGGTCAGTTCAGGCTACCTATCCACTATTTCTAGGAGTCTTTCTATCAAAAACTAAAGTGGGCCAATTTTCTTTTTCTGCTGTGATGAACTGCAGTCTTCTGAAACATAAGCCAAAGTAAATATTTCTTCCTTACATCATTTCTTCTAGGTATTATGGTCATAAGGATGCAAAAACCACGAATACAAAACCCTTAATTGTAAAGTACCTGGTGAAGACACTTGTGTGGCATTTCCCCTCCTGGGTAGAGCATGATGACATCTTGGACTAGAGATTAACTTGATTTTGTAGCCATGGCTACTAATGAGCAGAACAATATAGTGATATCCAGGTCTGTGGTAATGATAAAAGAGTAGTAGAGGGAGGAGGGAAAGCCATAAGATCTTCACCTGGGATTTCAGCTATTCCTCTTTTCTACCCACCACCCTAGCTGCAGGTGATCTTGGGACATACTAGAGTATACAGAAAGTAAAAATTCAGCTGTAAGTGGGACTTCAAATGCAACTTTCATGAGGCCATCATTTTGGCATGGGCCTTTGCAACAATGCAGCTGTTTAGGGGTCACTGATATACCTGTAAGTAACTCCTTATCTGTGCTCTGTAAGTAACCCTGATAAATTCAGTTTTGCCAAGCTGGACTTTGGTGGAATCATGCATTGCTCTGTCATTGGTGCCTTATCTGGGGTAAACCAATGTTTATTGTGTTTCCCCAGGAAAAGTTAACAGAGTAAAGCACAACGCTTCACACTCTCCCCAATGTCAAACTACAACCTTAGTTTCAAGTGTCCTGTTTTAAGCAATTGGAGAAACTGTGTGGTTGTCATGGGAGAGTCAGAGCTTTGTGAGCCTGTCCCCCTCTAGAGACAGCTCTTGAACTGCCTTGCCACCTGCAGTTGTTTGGTCACCAGTCGGAAAGGTGCATTTCCTTGGACCTGTAGTCTGTGTCATTTAAGCAGCCATGAGGCTGAGCTGCTGCCCCAGAGGCTCGTTCCCCTGTGGTCTCTCTGATCCTTATCTCTGTGTGTCATGTCTTTTACTGGTGAATCTAATGGGAGGTCATGGTTCTGTAGCTCTGCAGTTTCCTCTGAGTGTTTTACCACAGTTGAGGCCAGCCCTCTGGGAAGTGGGAAGCGCGGGCTGTCTCCTCAGACTCTTGCTCAATGGAGCATGCATTCAAAATAAATTTTATTCTCCCTTCAAAACTGTGACCTTCACAATGCTCTGTTTAATCCACAGAGAGTACGAAGGCCAGCAGAAATAAGATGTGGGTGAAGGGTCTACAGTGGGCACCTGTGGTTTATACTGGTTATGCCTGGCATGCGAAGTAGAGGTATAAGCTGAGCTGGCACTTCTGAGTCTGGCATTTAGTCCTTGGATGTTTGCCTATGATTGCTGAATGGAGTTCAATAGTATTGCTCAAATATTCATGTGACCTAATTTGAAAATAGGGTCTTTGCATGTGTACTAATTAGAAATCTCAAAATGAAAACTTATTAAATTTTTGGTCGTGTCTAAGTCCAGTGACTTGTGCCCTTACAGAAAGGAATGCATGGAGAGATAAAGAGAAGAAAACTATAGGAAACTAGAAAGCAGAGATAAGTGATTCCTTTATAAGCCAAGTGATACACAGAGGACCAGGAAGCTTGAAGCAAGAGAGTCTTAGTGACATTTAGGAGGATCTTGGCCCCAGAGACACCTTTATTTTATATTTAGCCTTTAGAGCTGTGCAAGAAAGCATTTCCATTGTTTTATAGTACTAGTTAGTAGTGCTTGGTAGTATAGCATCCCCAAGGAGCTAAAGAGCCTCTCTTAGTTTCTAAAGATGCTAGCTGGTTAACTCCTACATGGATGAAGATCTAACTCCTCTCTATCTTGGAAGTATCCAGTGAGACATTAGTGAGGTACTGTAGCTGCTAATTTTAGAGATTTTCAGAGTTGGAAGAGCTAATTTGTGGAAAGTCAGCAAGTCATTTACCTTTTCTGTGAACTGGAGTCTGTTCTCCTTTCTTCTTGAGTTCATGCCAGAACTTTAAAAATTTCAGTGGGCAAGCTTGTGAAGAAAACCATTTGCCACCCTCTACACTTCTCCTTCTTCCATAACTTAGCTCAGAATCCAACTGGGATAACCCTTCCATAATAAATCCATCAAATCTGCCATGAGTTGGATGTCAGGCTTTTCTCTTTTCTAGACTGTCAGTTACTTCAGGTAGCTCATTCATACTCAGCCATAGCTGATTCAGAGTAGAATATTTTGTCATGTCCTCATTTGTAATTCATTCCACACATTATCCATTCTGAGAGAATAGTTCAAGTCCAATGTAAATGCTTAGGTAATGTGCTCATTTTGGTATTTTTAAATGGCAAAGAGCAATGTTTTCCCCATGAGGTTTTTCCTCTTCAGTCTCTCCACAAATGTCACTGCATTTTGGTTAAAATTATAGAAAATCATCTGCTATTGTGAGTCCAAATCAGGCTTTAGAATTCTACCAACTGGTTTTTCATCCTTACTGTACCACATACTTCTCATACAGCCGTGAATACAATCAATAGTGAATACCATTAAAGCTGGAATGCACACACCTGATGACTCCATCAGTAGGAACAGTGGGTATTATAGATGGTAGAAAACAGACAGAAGGGACAATGAGACCTGGAAAATATTGTAAGTACTGCAGATTTGTGTTAGCTGTCCTTACTCCCTAGGTGTTTTTACTTGGTTTTGTTTTGTTCTGTTTTAAAGTGGAAAGTGGGCATATATACAATGCAGAGTGCAGTTTGATATGTGTCTGTCTATCCATCCACCCATCTATCTTTTAATCTTCTACTTTATATCCTACTATGTGTGAACCAATGTACTAAGTTTTTACATGCGTTAGTTTCAAAACACTTATCCTCCTATTTAACACGTGAGTAGAAACACGTTCCCAGTTCATCAGAGGGATATAAGAATGGGAGTTTAAGTAGTCTGACTCCTGGGTCTGAGATCTCACTCACTATGAATGCTACATTCAAGTTTTTGACATAAACAAGCAGAATAACATATCTCCTTACTGAGTAGCCCAGCTGGAACTCAGGTCTACTTTGATGTTGTTTTAGTCAGTGACAGAATATTCACAGTTGATCTTGTAGAATGTTTTATATTAATCATGAGAGTGCTGACAAAAACCTCATATAACTTACTAATACTCACAGTTTGCTTTCTTTTACTCCAGAGTTACTCCAGTAAAACAGGTGCATGGGGTTGGATACAGGCAGCACTGGGTTTGAAAACACTGACTCAAGCTAAAGTTTCAATATTAATTTTTTTCTTTGGTAGAATATAAAAAGTGCCTGACAAAAATCATACATACTGAACAAGACTTTAACATTATATACCCATGTAGCTTGTTCTCATGACACAATGGTATCCCACAGACACTTTTGCAGTCATTAGCTCCTTCTAACTAATAATGAGAACATGAAAATTGCTACATGACAGTTCCTGCCTTGTAGATTAAAGTGTAATAAATGTTGTCTTTGTATTTCTGCCACTTCTGCTTTGAGTTTCATGAGTGTCTTGAGGAGGAAGGAGAGAGTTAAATTGATTGGTGAGGAGAGATTTTTGCACAGCCTAAAATTAGGAAGAAACTATCAGGTGTGGACTACAAAATGGAGGGAAGTGGGGGTTCTTGGCACTCTTCTGGTTCCTTGTGTTAGAGGTAGAGGATCTACTTGTCAGTGGTGGTCACCTCGGAAGATGGGAGGTTAATCTCTAGCAGTGTTTAGCACTGTTGGTGTGTCTTGCTATTATCTATACACCTTATTTTCAAATATGCATATAAATGAATGCATACAAATATATGCTAATGCACACATGCAAACATATATGCATGCATATACATACATATTTCAGATATACATACATATTTATGCTAATACATACATCTATACACACATGCAGTATTCATACACTACTGGCTTTTGTAAGATCATATGAAGGCATAACTGAATTCATGATCATTTCTTGTACATTTCTTAATCATCAAATGCTAAAGGATGATTGGAGAGAAGGGAATTTTTTCTTGATATTAAAAAGGGTACAACATGCTGAAAAATATCAGCAACTCTTATTCACCGATAATGATAAGGGTTCTTACAGAATAGCCATTTCTGTCTTTTTCTCAAGGTGGTAATCTATGCTGGGGAATATGGTCTTGAAAAGGGAGTGACTGAGACCACAGGTTGATGACAGGAATCCTGGTGAGTCTCTGTGCACTGGGGTCAAATCTCTCACAGTACTGTGGAGGGACATGCCTATATTTCTGTATGTACAGTCATTTGCAATGAGATTTGTTAAAGTGGTGTGGAAGCTGTCAAGTCAGGTCTAACTCCAAGGATAGGGGCTTACAATAGTTGAACTAAGGGGCAGAGCCTGTGGCAGGATGGGCAATGGTTTGAATACATCTATGAGGAAGGAAGGGACAATTAAGGACTGGATCCAGAAGATGAAGAGCTATATGTTGTGCATCAAGGATTAGCCCAGTGCCCAGGGGTTCCTGGCAGTATTTCCCAGTGAGCTTCTATAGAAATTCAAAAGAGCTTGCTATTTCAGAAATGAATGGTTCTTGATTTTCAGGGAATAAGATATTACACCTCAGAGCTGAGCAGCTCAAGACCAGCTGGAAAGAAGAGATAATTTGTCTTCTCACTATCCTGTGCAGTGGTCACCCATTTTCTGCACTCCATCTTTAGTAACACCAGTCCCCTTAAGGAGTGGAGTAAGGTCAGATTCCACTCAGGAAAAGAAGCCTTTTTAAAACTGGAGATGGGCTTCAAGGGCATGCAGCAATGTTTCTTTGATGGTCACTTGGAAGGAGGCAAGAAGATGTCAAATGTTCTGAGTTAAGATCTGGTAAATTTTGTGGATTTTAACAGCATATATATATGTGCATAAAATAGTTTCATAGTGTGTGGGGGAAGGGAGAAGAGAGGGAGAGAGGAGGAAGGGAGACTGATTCAGGACTAGAGGCTAAAGAGATTTCTTTTTAAGTATCTCATAATTTGATATCCCTTAGAAGACAGAGCCCAGAATACAAAAGTCTGTTTTGATTCCATCCTGGAATTTTCTTACTCTTCTTTTTGTCTGTTTTTAGTATTTTAAAATTTAGTACACTTAATTGTGCTTTATTTATTTTTTGGCAGGTTTATTTTTATTTTATTGTTCTTGCATCTGTATTCCTCCTCTCCCACTCCTCTTTCAGCTCCCCAAATTTATGATCACTTCTTTAATCATTATTGTATATACAATGAATATATATATAATGAATATATACAATGAATATATATATAATGAATATATACAATGAATATATATATACATATATATATATATATTTATACAACCTATTGAATCATTTTAGCTTTGCTTATATGTACATGTGTCCAGGGCTGAGCACTTAGGATTGGACAACCTATGTGGGAGCTCATCCGTGGAGGAAATTGTTTTCCCCCCTCAACATCCATAGACCACCTGTAGCTTGTCATTTAGGAGCAGGGTCTTGTGCGATGTCCCCTGTCTGTGTTTGCAGGCCACCAGCTTGCATTGTGCTGGTCTTGTTCAGGCCACCATATTGTTTAGAGTTCAAGAGTGCATTTTTCTGTACTGATTAGGGGACACTATCTAACAGAAGATGTCATGGGCCTGTGACTTTTGCAATCTTTCCATCTTCTCTCTGCAATTCCCCCCGAACTTTATGTGTATGTTTCATTGCAGATGTATTAGTGGGACTGAGCATCCCATAATCACTTATTCTCTGCATTTTGACCAGTTGTAGATCTCTGTAATAGTCTTCATCTGTTTTTAGCTCAAATCATTATGCATGTATGTGGTGCCAGCTCTGGGTGAGGTGATTTAAATATTATATAACACCTGGGTGAACAACAGGGAGTGTCATCCATGTTGAAGATGAATAAAACATGGCTCAGTCTCACAAATGCCTCTCAAGCCACAGATTCAAAGGAAGCTGAACAAGTGGTAAACCATGTTTGAGTTGGTTTCAAAGTATGTGTTTATAGCCCCCGAATACATTTCTTTATTTCTGTGCTTCCTAAGCCCAACCGTACTTACATATTAGAGGCAAGAATTACAGTCTTAGAAGTCTTGTCCAAACCTTTCCCCTAAATTGCATAATTGGATTGCAAATTTAACTTCCAACCTAGGACAGATATGCAAAAGAATAAAATATGAGATTTTATTTTTGTCTGTAATTAATTTGATCTTTCTCCCAAACTTCTACTTAGTGAGTGGAATAAATGGTCAGATATATCTGTAGTCCAATTTTAACAGTTGAAAAGTTAAATAATTCCTTGAGATAATGTTCAATCTCTTTCTAGAAAAAGGTGAGTCTCATTTTGTGGCATATAGGGATAGGTGAGAGAGGTGTATGGCTTGGCATTATGATGGTATTAAGTCAGGATACACCATACTGTCTTCTATAACAGACATCCCCCGCCCCACCCAGGAACTTAAGTTGAGGAAAAGCAATTCCTTCTCCATCTCATTGTGTAATGTGGGAAAGATGGTTTTTCTGTAAGTAACTGCTTAATGATCAAAGCTATTTCTCTGCCTTCCCCCTATTCCAAGCACACCCCACTTCAGTGGGCAATCTGGGTGCTTTGCTGTGAAAATGAAAGAATGTTCCAGAATTATGCATGGTCTTGATGTTTAGGCTGACAGATCCTGTGGAAGCTCCTGGGTGTGTACAATTTCTGGGCCTTTGGAACTACCCTGAAGTGGTAGATAGCAATATTGTAATACTGCTCATATTGTGCTTACAAGGATCTGGTCACTTGGCCCTGACCTAGTTGTGCTAGATAATTTTTATGTCAACTTGACACAAGCTTGAGTTATTTTGAAAGAGGAAACCTCAAGTGAGAAAATTACTCCCACTAGATTGGCCTGTGGGCAAGCTTGTGTTGCATTTTCTTGATTGACGATTGATGGGGGAGGGCCCTGCTCATAGTAGGCAGTGACACTCTAGATGGTGGTCTAGGGTGCATAAGAAAGCAGGCTAATCAAGCTATGCAGAGCAGCCTAGTAAGCAACACTCTTCCATGGCTTCTGCTTCAGTTCCTGCCTCTAGGTTTCCACCCTCCTTGAGTTCCCTGCCCTGACTTCCTTCAATGATGGAATATGACATGGAAGTGTAAGCTGAACTAAACCTTTTTCTCCTTCCAAGTTGCTTCTAGTCATGGTGTTTTGTTAAGCAACAGAAATCCTAATTAATACATCAGTGAATATAGTTTTCTCATGTGCTTGAGAAAGGGAAGAGCATTGCTGGGATCTAGCGAGGATCTGCTAGAGGAATTTCACTACAGTCCTCTTGCAGGTTCTTCCTGCAATGGCTAGTGGTCAGCCCTCTTGTCTGCTTGGCTTCATGTGTTTCCGAAGCTTCTGTAGAAGGCTGGTGAGAGTCAGGTTCACAGCCTATGGCTCTGCCAGCACTGCAGTCATGTCTTGACTTCACTGCCGCCTTACTCTTGGGCCTCACACTGTCTGGGTCTGTCTGCTGGTCAGGAAGTTCACTCCCAGGCCCTATTTAGGTTCACCTTGCTTCTTGGCAGAATCTAGTGATTTTCACCTCAGCTCTTTATACCTATCTAGGAACTCACATGAATCAGTCATTCTAAATGTTGGACTGCCCTTTGTCACACCACAGGCATTTTTCTTGGCCAAGCCCAGGCTGGTAGGAGGTAGGCTGTATGTTAGCAAGAGCCATCTCATACTCTCCCCCAAATAAGAGAACAGAAATCCCTCCTGTTAGTGTTCTTGTTAGCCATGCCTATAGAAAGCCTAAAGTATTTTCTAACTAAGCCTCTTTAAATGAAGTGCTTTCTCACAATGGAAAATAAAGAAAAAACAATACACAAGTGTATGAGATATGGGACTAGGACAGGTTTAAACCTAAAGGATGTCAAGTATGATACTAATTATTTATACTAACATTAGCCATAAGGTAAAAGAAATAGGATTTTAGTTGAGATAAAGCTTAGGTATGTAGAGATTTGTGGGGATCAGCAACGAACGTTGTAAGGATGATGTACAACAATGATGCTGGTGTAAGAGCCAATCCATGGTTGCTTGTTTTTCCCCATGACAGAACTGAGTAGAGCGTGAACTAAAATAAAATGTTCCATTATGGGTTGGCTTGGAAGTGTTGACAGTTGCCCTGATTCCTCTAACAGTCTTGTCTTCATCTTAAGTATATGCTTAAGTATGTGCTGATTTAGCTTAAGAGATCATTAACCCCTGTTAATCACCATCAGGCTCCTGTATATTGATGTCAGATAATTGCCAATAATAGCTTTGGTACTTCTAGAAATGTGTATAATTTTGCAAAAATAATGAGACCTTTCTTCCTCTCTTAGAACCTATTCTATGCTTCATTCTGCTTACCACCAGCACAACCTGAGGAAGCCTCAATGAGAGAACACTGCTTCATAAAGCAGAACTTCCAAGTCTTGGGTGTTCAGGGCCGAGATTCCTTCTTACCCGAGTCCTCTGTGAACAGCTGCCTGGCTGCCTAAGTATTTGGCTTCATTGGTTTAATTGGTTACACTCAACGCATGCATAGTCAGTAAGATGTTTTCCAAATTACTTCTAATTAATGCTCTAGTCATTACAAATAGGCAGTCTCAGGTTGATTCCAATCCCTTACTCAATGGTCTGAGTAGGCTGCACAGTCAAAGTGAGGTCACAGGCACCGCAGTCACCCAAGAGGGTGGAATTCCTGCATAGAATCATGTCTGTATCTGCTGCTAAAGTCATATGGTGTAAATGGCAGTTTTTCATAGTTTGAGAAATAAACACAATATACCTTATGGACATTGACATTATTCTAAGAATATGCAACTCACTACAGTAGCTCTGAGGCTCATGTGCAAAGTCCTCTGGAGGGATAACATCAACACCTGGTTGCTCAAGTGCAGGAGTATCTTGCCAACACTGAGCCTTGTCCATACACACTGACTGAAACTGTCTTGGTCGTATGAGAGTTGAGGCTGCAGGGACATTTTGAATTAACTGATTTTATAAGAAGCTTGTGTTGATTCCACGTTAGAGCTTCCATCTAGAGCTAGATAGGTGTCCGACAGGGTAAGGACCAGGGTAATTGCTTTCTTTAAAAGGCTTTGCACTAAGCTCAGGAAGAGTGTGTCTTCCTGAAGTCCTATTCCTCTGATCTTACCTCATCTATACTATCATCCACTGGTAGAAGTTGCTATTCAGAGGTAGTCACTAATATTTGTATTCTCAAGACAAAACAAACTAACTGGGCAAAAAGTAATACAGTTTTCAGAGTCAATAGCCCATATGAGAGAATAAATCTGGCTCAGGCCATGCCTGATACTAATGCTGAACCTGAAGGTGAGGTCCTGTTGCAGGACACCCTCAATACTCAGCCTTACCAACAGCAGTGGCATCCTATTATGGACTGCAATTAATACTTAGTGCTGTCTGTGGAGATGAGACTCTGTGGTGGTATTGTGTTCCCCAAAATATTGTGTACCCTAATAAACTTACCTGGGGTCAGAGAACAGAAAAGCCACTAGATACTTAGGATAGGCAGTGGTAGTACACACCTTTAATCCTAGCATTCCAGAGGCAGAAATCCATGTGTTCAAGGACACAGCCAGGCATAGTGACTCATGCCTTTAATCCCAGGGAGTGGTGGTAGAAAGCAGAAAGGTATATAAGGCATGAGAACCAGAAACTAGAAGCATTTGGCTGGTTAAGCTTTTAGTTTTTTTTTTTTTTTTTTACAATCTCCATGTTGACTTTATTTATTTATTTTTTTATTAAATTTATTTTACAACATCATTCAGTTCAACATAATAGCCACAGATTCCCCTGTTCTCCCACTCTCGCCCCCCTCCCCCTCCTCCCACCCCACCCCCCATTCCCACCTCCTCCAGATCAAGGTCTCCCCCGAGGACCAGGATCGACCTGGTAGACTCAGTCCCGCCAGGTCCAGTCCCCCCCTCCCAGACCGAGCCAAGCGTCCCTGCATAGGTCCCAGGATTCAAACAGCCAACTCATGCAACGAGCCCAGGACCCAGCACCAACACACAGCTGCCTCCCAAACAGATCAAGCCAAATGACTGTCTCACCCGTTCAGGGGGCCTGATCCAGTTGGGGGCCCCTCAGCCTTTGGTTCATAGATCCTGTGCTTCCATTCATTTGGTTATTAGGTTTTGAGCAGTACAGTTCAGCTGAGAGCCATTCGGATATGAGGACACAGAGGCTTCCAGTCTGAGGAAACAAGATCAGCTGAGAAGTTGACCAGGTGAGGTTAGCTGTGGCTTGTTCTGTCTCTCTGATCTTCCAGTGTTCACCCCAATACTTGGCCTCAGATTTGATTTTATTAATAAGATTCTTTAAGATTCATGCTACAAGACTCACTTCCTAACAAATAGTAGACACCATGTTGTCACCAAGGGACACTGAAGCTGAGTTGTGCAAACACTGAAGAAGCAAGTATGGAAATGTGAGGCGAGAGCACTCCAGGGCACAACTTGGACAAAAGTAGAGAAGCAAGAGGAGCCACTCAACCATAACTGGTGGTTCATTCTGCCACAGGGTTTGTACATCAGGAGGAGTGGAAATGATCTTTAAAGACAGAATCCACTGGGTGCTGGGCCCTTGATACCGTGAAAGACATCAAGAGAAGTGAGACAATGAAAAGATGAAAGGGACGTGGCCCCTATTTTCAAGGAGCTCATGAGTCACAGGAGTTCCTATGTGGTCATATCATAGTAGCTACAGTTTGCTGAGGTAGTTGGTATCGCTGGGTATGCAGGTTTCATTTCTCTTGCTATGACAAATTGTAACTTTGGAGGAAAATAGTTTATTTGTTATCCGACTCCAGGTCATAGTCCACTATTGAGAGGAGGCAAATCAGGAGCTCAAGTCAGGGCCTTGAAGTCAATGTGGCCTGATTGTAATTACAAAAGCATTACCTTCAGCCAAGGAACTTGCTTCACAGCTATGGAAGTGAAGTGTGACAGGATTATGGAGGATGCTGCTTACAAGCTTATAGACAGGCTTATCCTCATCTAACATTTTACATAGTTCAGGATCACCTGCCCAGGGAATGGTGCCTCCCACAGTGGGCTGGGTCCTCCACAGATATGTCTACAGGACAATCTGATCTAAGCAATTCTCTGACTGAGGCTCTTCTCTCTAGTGACTCTAGACTATGTCAAGTTGACAGTAAAAACTAACCAGGACACCTGGTGTAGTGTTCTAGAAGAAAGGCCATGCACATCATGGTGGAGAGACCTGTGCTTCCAGGCTCTGGGATTCCTAGTGTGGAATCTGATACTGACACTGTGAAGGGACCAAGGGTAGGGGCATTCAGCAGTTCTAGTTAATTTACTTACCAACTGAACTGCTCCCCAGACACTTGGCCAGATGCTTTTGGAACCATTTCATACTTGAGCTGGTGGAATGAGCAGAAGTAGGGGGGATAGGGGGACTTTGTCCTGTCAGTTAAAGGCCTAAATATGATTAAAGGCTGTGTAAGTCTAGACAATTCACTTTATCCTGGCTACTTGAACTAGGACAGTGATCTTCTTTAGCTTTGAAACTTTGATAGAAAACTTGGATTCTCTTTGGTATCTAGCCTGCTGGGTTTGTCCTAAATCTTGAATAGTTGCTTCTCCTGGTTCTCAACTATTTGAATTTGGACTTGAACTCCACATTGGTATTCCTGGGTCTCTAGGTTATTGACTGCAAATACTAGGATTTTGGGCATTCGTAACTCATCATAACTATCTATACACTGTTCCACTTACTCTCTTTCTCCCAAGAAGTCCAACCATACATAAACTCCATCAGTAAGCACCCACCAGCCTCTACTTTCAAATCCATCATTACAGGGATCCTCAGTTCTAAGCAGTTTGCAACATTATCATTTCATCCTTGATGTGGCCTGGCAATCAGGATATTCCTGCTGCAGGGAGAGAGGGTGATGGTAGATGAGATATGCAACCCATTTTTGGCTCTCAGCCTCCAGAACCTCTGCACTTCAGCCTCCTTTTGAGGGAAGATCATAATATAGCTTTAGTTCCTGGACATAGTCAGTCATCTTGAAAAGGAAACTTAGTGGTATTGTGGGGAACACTGTCAGAGATACCTCATCACAGACAATGCCATGATGGGAAGAAAGTACTCATTTTCTTTCTTTTTCTCTGTGCTAGTAAAAGGTTTCAATTGACTAAGGGTTTTTGTTGTTGTTGTCGTTTATTTTTTAATTTCTTGCCAACCATAGTCAATGAAAGTAAAGGTAAAGAAGTCTCTTCAGGGTACAGAATGTACTTGTTAGCTTTTTGCACTGGAGTTTCTATAAAGAGTCTCAGCTCTACCTATGCATATCCCTAAGTCACACAGAGAAGCATGAAACCATAGGGAATTATGTTTCCATACATTGTCAAAAGGTTGTGGTCTCTATTTGGTATAGCATAGGCATAAAATTCCCATGTATTTATACATTCTTTTCATCTTACCCTAAGTGCTATTCTTATTGGCCTCATGTCTATTATCTTCTCTGAGGCCTTGAAGTGAGCAGTAATATGGATGATCCTTCATATGCAATATGGAGAATTTCAGGATGAGGTATATTAAGAGATGCAGTGTCAGTCACACACTGTGGAGTCTCACTTGTGAACTGGTTCTTCTTCTTTCTCTCCCTTGTTTCCATCTCTTCATCTTCTTCTCTTGTCTCCTTCATCAGACATTTGTAGGGAACTAGGTAGAACTTTTCAATTCCTACCTCGGAGACATCTTTGGTAGAACAGAGGTCAACTTATACATTCACTCAGCAGGAAATGAAATGTTTGGGAGTAACTGGAGAGGATCAGATAAGGCCGTGGTTTCCCATGTAGAAAAGGCTAAATTATAGGAGTAACATTTTTATATTAAAATTATTAGAAGTAACATTTGGCTTAGAGATAGAAGGAATTTATTTTAGTTATGGTTTCTTTTGCTGTGAGAAGACACCATGGTCATAAGCAACTTGGGGAGGAAAAGGTTTATTTGGCTTATACTTCCACATTGCAATCCATCATTGAAGGAAGTCAGGGCAGGAATCTGGAGCCAGGAACTACAAGTAGAGGCCATGATGGAATGCTTTCCATGGCTTGCTTGGCCTCCTTTCTCACATTATCTAGGCCCAGCAGCCCAGGGATGACACCACTCAAAATGGTCTGGGCCCTCCAATCTTAATCACTGATTAAGAAAATTCTCTACAGCCCACTTATAAGTCAGTCTTACGGAAGAATTTTCTCAGTTGTCTTTCCCTCTTCTCATATATGTCTCCAATTGGTAGAACCAAACCAGAACAGAGGTTTGTAGGTCAAAGAAGAGAAGCTTATTCCAGGCAGGACAGAGAGAATCTGTGTACACACAGGGCCTGGCACTAGGGCTCCAGTGCCAGAGAATCACAGAGCAGTTCAAGTCCAAGGTTCATTTTTTGATTCTGATACCAACTTCCAACAGGAAATGTAATCCCTCCAATCATAGCTCAGCCTCAAGAATAGAGTCCAGGGAGGTCATAAACACTGCTGACATAGATTAATCCTCCTGTCTGTTGCCAGCCTTTGATAGCTGTTCCTCTTTCTTCAACAATGAAGAGAGCCATGTCCATCTAATGACTGTCATATTATCTCCCATTAACTTCATTATTGGACACCGTTCCCAGTAATAACTCATTCATTGGTAATGACTTGGTGTCCAATTCCTGGATAATTACTGTCACCAATGCGATCAGACGAATGTTTCTGTGGCTGTCATTGTCTGGGATCAGGCATATCAATAGAGGGCTGCAAGATTGTAGGGGTTTCCTGGAGGTAACAGATAAAAACTACCTTGAGAGTGACGTAGTGGAGATGCTGAAAACCCCAACAGATTTTACCCTCCACTGGGGCTTCTGTCTGGCCATACTAGTGAGTACACACACACACACACACACACACACACACACACACACACACACACACACACACACACACACACCTCTGCAGGACCATTGCTCAGTGGATACTTTAGGCCCTTATCTCATTGACAAAACATTGAGAGCTGGCTCTGGCCTGAGATTTCTGATAGATTATATTTTATATTCTTCGATAGAGACTTGACTTTGCCCAAGCTCCACTCTGATTATCCACATGTATATTGTGAGCTGAAATATGCTACTTATTTAGAAAGCTGAAGAACAGCCTTCTGAAACTGCCCATGGCTGGGGATAATGCTATAAACAGGAATGAAATCTGTATGGAATGAAAGGCTAGGCTGTTGTGAAATAGTGCACTTCAGAGGTTGAACTGGTAGAGGGGAGCTAACACAGGTAGGTGTGGGAAGCCCTCACTGGGAAAGCCTACCACTTTGGGAAAGATAGCTTCCAGTAGACACAATCTCACTGCCCAGAATCTCAGGCCCGTCCAGAAATGGACCAGTCTCCATTATTCCACACAAAATTACAGCACACCTAGATCAGACTGTCAAGCTAAGTTTCTAGACATATAATTAACAAATTCTCCTTTTCTGAACATGGTTAACCTCATATTCATGAATTGGTTTAGTAACAGTCTTCAGTTCATGTTGTGAAATTAACTAAGTCATTGCAAGAAGTATGTCTTGGTAAATTCTGTTACTTCTTACAGCTCTGATCTGATCTTTGCTTTCATACCCTTTCTTCCCTACATTTCATGTGTATTTTCAGTGACTGTATTGGTTTTCTGTGTTCACTTTAACATCTCATAAAAATCAAAGTAGCTTTGAACACTCCAAATCATCTCATAGAATTCTGCAGTTCAGAAATCCAGCAGGCCTGTCTATGTTGCCCAAGGAGACCCCCTCCTTCAGAAATTGAAGTCAAGGTGTGAGTTGGCATTGGTTCTTCCTAGAGGGCCTGGAAGACAAACTGCATTCCTTGGTTTGAAGTTCCCAATCCACCTTCAAAGCCAACAGTGGCATTCTGGCTCTATCCTGTGCTTAAAATGTCATTCAAAGGTTCTCCAGCCTGTCCTTTGTTTCCTCTCTGCTTTCAAGGATGTGGTGGTTTAAATAAGAACAGCCCCCAGAGGCTCATGTATTTTAATGCTTAGTTATCAGGAAATGGCACTATTTGAGAAGGATTAAGAGGTGTGGCTATGTTGAAGTAGATGTGTCCTTGTTGGAGGAAGTGTGTCACTAGGGATGGGCTTTGAGGTTTCAAAAGCCCAAGCCACACCCAGTGGCTTCTCTTTTCCTGCTACCTGGAGATTTAGATGTAGAACTCTCATGGTACTTCTCCAGTACCATGACTGCCTGTGTGCCACCATGCTTCCACCATGATGATAATGGACTAAACCTCTGAAACTGTAAGCAAGCCCCCAAGTAAATACTTCCTTTTATTTTAAGTGTTGCCTTGGTCATGGTATCTCTCAGCAATAGTATAGTGACTTAAGACAGGGTCATGGATTCACTCCAATAATATAGGTTAGTCTTCCCTATTATAGGGTCAAATTGTTAGTTATCTTAATTGCACTTATAATCGAGGCCATATATATATATATATATCAGCTTACAGTTCTGGGGACTAGAATATAGAATTTTCTTGGAAGTCAATGCCTATGTAATGACCTAACTTTTATGTGCTTATTTCATTTCATTACTTTGCACTTTCACTCACCTAAAGTTATAATTTGAGATATATACCACTCATGATTGTTGATCAGTACCTACTTCCCAACTAGCAAATGCAACAGGCAGAGCACACAGTGAACCTGTGTGCCTCCTTATATTTGTCATTCCCCTGGATACACACCCAGAAGTTTGACTGCTGGCTGGTAAGGTGAAGCATATCTGACTCTACTCAGTGTGTCCTGGTATATGCTACACTGCTTACATCAACTTCCCTTTAGTTATCCACAGGTATGACTCTTCACCACATCCTTAGGGGTACCTGGGACTGAATCTTAACTCTGCAACTTGGGCTAAGATACTTAATACTCCTTCCCCTGGTTATCTTATCTGCAAATGGCAAACCCTAGATTCTTTTCACTAAGTCTTGTGAGGATTAAATGAGTTAAAATAAATTTTGCTAACCTATACTTAGTAGGTACTGGCAGTACTATAATTTATTTTCAAATGCTCATGGTATCATAGAAAAAAGGTAGCATTTTGTTTTAATTTGAACTTTTCAATTATTGTGGTGATACTGTCCAACTATTTGTTTTTCTTCTTGTGACTTACCTATTTTATTTAGTGAATAATATGTTCTACTGTTTCATGGCCAGTGTTCATCACAGTTAGGGGTATGCATTTGTTTTTTGTCTGGTGCATCTCAGTTTCTCTTAGTCTGTGCTTTATCTAGACAAGTCTACTACCCCTACCATCTGTTATTTCCAAAAGATAAAGTGTAGAAATTGGAGCTCTAATCTTCTAATTCTGTCCCAATGGCTAGAAAACTATGTAAAAAGCATAAGTGAGAAGCACATTAAAAAACAAACAAACAAACAAACAAACCAGGGCAGGGCTATTATAAATGGCCTAGCCCATCTACAAACTGACAAATGAGATTTTCTAATGGGCAGAGAAGGTACAATTCATGGCTGAAAAAAGCAGAGGAATTTAATTTGGTAAAACATTTTATGGAGCTTGAGATCAGTGAATTCAAACACCATTAAAATAATTAAATAGTCTCAATTCTTAACTCAATTGGACTATTATATGTTACTTTTTAACTGCTCATTACAAAGGCAGTTGAAATACTGCTTTTGAAAAATTACAAATAGGTTATAGTCTGTGGTTTGTGAAATGTCCAAGGGTAGGTAATCCTATTGTTTAGCATTCTTTCCAATTCATTATAGTTTTTATAGTTAATGTTTACTGTTTTGGAAATTTTTAAATTAAAAGTAACTACCTGAAAAGGCTAAGGGTATAACTCAGTGGTAAATCACTTGCCTAACATGAATGAGGATCTAAGTTTGATCCCTAGTCCTGCAAAAATAGAAATAAAAAAAAGTAAAAATAATTAAACAAAGAATGACCTGGTGCAAGGGGCAAGTTTCCCAGAGACAAGATGTTGAATGATGGTGGTACAGATGTTGGGATGGTGTTGGCTGGGCTGGGAGTTTGAGGCTGTGGTTTGAAAGGGTGGAGGAGAAAAGATCTGCTGTGTTTAGAGTGAAGCAAACCCCACTAGACCAACTGGCACTCAAATCAGGCCTGCTGTTGGGTACAGGGAGTGGACACAGAGGCCCTGTCCTCATCCATATGGGCAGCTCCAGGCTTCAGAGGTCTTCACAAAACAGCTTCTGACTACAAGCTAAAAGGCAGAATTGTGTGAAATCTTCCTGGTTTCTAGCATCATAAAAAGAGTTTTCCTCCTATACTTTAATAGCCAAGAAAAGGTATCACTATCTACTGTTTAGGGCACATGTATACAAACAGATATAGGTATTAAACACTGTGGAGGGTAGATTTTCCCCTTTCTTCCCAATGCTATAGTGAGAGAGGAAACAGGTCTGGTAGGTCCTGCCTTAGGATTCCCCTGAAGACTTGGACCTCAAGCAGCTTGGTGGCTGATGAGACCCCTCAGTTCCTAATCCATGTTTAATACCCATGGTAGTTCACTGTCTTGTTCACTACTCTGTTGCTGTGATGAGTCACCAGGACCAAGGCAGCTCTTATCAAAGAAAGCATTTAATTGAGGACTTACTAACAATTTTAGAGGTTTAGTTCATTATCGTCATGTTGGGAAGCATGGTGGTACATGGGCAGAAATGGTGCTGGAGAAGTGGCTGAGAGCTACATCCTGATCTGCTGGCTGAGAGAGAATCTAGGCCATGGTATGAACTTTTGAAACCTCAAAGTCCACCCCCAGTGACACACTTCCTCCAACAAGGCCACGTTTCTTAATCCTTTCAAATAGTACCACTCCCTGGTGACCGAACATTCAAATCTATGAGCCTATGAGGGCCATTCTTATCCATATCACCACATAGACCTTATAATCTGTGTGGCTTTTCCAATTTACCAGTGCAACATCTTGACTAATGAATCCTGTCCTGATAAGGAACATCTGAGAAGTTCTCCTACAGTCAAGTGATTGACTTCTGTCTTAAATGATCTCCAGGTACAATAAAATTTGCTCCAATTTTACCAGAGGGATTCTTCTAACCTGTTCTCCTAACTTATGGTAACACAAAATGTCTGCTTTTATTTTCCACAACAAATCCTGGAGAGGAGTGATTGATGCATCCTCGAAAGCCCTAGTTGAAAGGACTGGAGGAATCAGCAACAAAGAAACAGCAGGTGTGTCCATAAATTATAACCAAGAACGACAGGCACAGCCAACACTCACTGGGTAACAGACACATTAGAACACTGTATTAGACTCCTTATATGCATCATCTCACTTCACCTTCCCAATGACCCATGGAATATGTCTCACGGTAATTGTTTCCATTTTACAATGAAGAAACTGAAATGTGGAGAGGAGCACCAACAACTTGCCAATTGAAGAGATTGTAATTGAGCTCAATTGTGCAGGATTCCTGAGCCCAAGCTATCAACCATCACTGTCGTAACTGCTGCCATAGCTGAGAGAGCATAGGTTTCAGGTTTGTGAGAGATGCCAAGGGGGTAACAGTTGTCTGCCATGAGAATAGAGGGTGGTTTAGTGTGGTATTGTGTTCCCCAAAATATTGTGCATGCTAATAAACTTATCTGGGGTCAGAGACAGAACAGTCACAATATTAAACATAAAGGATAGGCAGTGGTAGCACACACCTTTAATCCTAGCATTACAGAGGCAGAAATCCATCTGTTCAAGGATACAGCCAAGCATGGTGACCCACGCCTTTAATCCCAGAAAGCCAGCCTTTAATCCCAGGGAGTGATGGCAAAAAACAGAAAGATATATAAGGTGTGGAGACCAGAAACTAGAAGCATTTGGCTTGGTTAAGCATTTGGCTGGTTAAGCATTTGGCTGGTTAAGCATTCAGGCTTTTGAGCAGCAATTCAGCTGAGACCCATTCTGGATGAGGACTCAGAGGCCTCCAGTCTGAGGAGACAAGACCAGCTGAGGATCCGGCGAGGTGAGGTAGCTGTGGCTTGTTTTATCTCTCTGATCTACCAGCATTGACCCCAATAACTGGCCTCGGGTTTGATTTTATTAATAAGAACTTTTAAGATTCATGCTATAGTTTAGATTCTAGGTACTTTGTGTTTATAGGAAGGGACAATTCTGTGGACTGAAGTTTTTAGAGAAGTTATTATGGAGTAGGTGAGCCTCAAAAACATGGAAGATGGTTGAGACTTGTCTTTTTAATCAGAGAATATTTCTTTATAGTAAGTAAAACTGAAACAAAATGCCCAAGACTCACATGAAAACATAGAGAAGGCAAGAGTCTTGTGGAGTTTCTTTGGACCTGTGGCTAAAGTAACATTAGGGGGTCCTGTGTTGCCTCTTTCTTGAAAGAAGCTGATATCATTTATCTCAGAAGACAGGGAAGGTTATGTCTTTGGAAGATTTGTCTCAAAGTCCTCATTCTATAGCTTGTTGCACTGAAAGTAGTCATATGCCTAGGTTGTTTTTCTCTCTCAACACTTGGAAAGATTCCAAAATAGCAGCTACCTGATCTATGACACCGATTCAATTTTATTTAAAGGGGGTAACCACATTGGACAAACTAACTTAGAAGTGAGACTCCAGGAGAACCTGGGCCATGGATAGGAGCATAGTTCTTTCCTTCTGAGGGAACTAATGCTATGGAAGTGGCTCTTTACCTTTGATGGTAAGTTTTGACTTCCTGTCTGAGGCACAGTCTTTTCTATCCTGAATTACCAGGTGATATAACATGCCTAGCATGTATCCAACAGTATTCATTATCATTATTCATAGTGAGTGACCTGAACTCAAAATGCTCACATGGTTGTAAACTCCAACAGAGTAAAGAAATTCCATTTATCTGTCGTACATTCTTGGGTTAGTCTTCTTCTCCATTGGAGCCCCGTTCAAAGATATGTGGACTGCACATTGAACAAGATTGAATGTGACTTTGCAAAAATAGAATGCCTGGTCTCTCCTCTTCCCCTCTCCATTCGACAATGCAAGATAAATTCACTCTACGGGAACCTTTTGTGGGTTGTACTTCTCAGGCAATTTGCAGTTTTCTGGGGAAAAGGCAGCTCACGCTACATTTATCACCCCCTGCCGCTGGCTACAATTCAACCCACTTCGAGCCACTGAGCAGAGGTGCTGATGGGGGCCCTGGCATTAGAATTCCACATCATAATGGAAGTGCAGGGAAGCAAAAGACTGATGAATTAGGGACACTCAGGTCTCTACTGAGAAAGAGGTCAAAATGTACATGACGCTGGATGACAGGGACCCAAGATAAACATACTGAAATAAAGAAAACAAAACAAAAAAAAAACATAGTTGTTCACTTCCTCTTATTTATATTTTTTTCTTTTTGTGATCTTAGTTTGAAAAATGAGTTTCCTGTTGTTATTGAAATCATCACTCACATTGAGATGGTAGCTTCAATTTCATTCTACAATGCTGTTCAGCTCTACATACCCAAAGTAAAAAAAGATCCAATTGATCTGCCTTCTCTTTGTCTATTTACTTTACACAGAGGTGTGAGTTCCCTACAGAAACAACTGGCAACAGCCACAGAGCTTCAAAGTGGAGTGAATGGGTGAGTTGAAGTCTGAGTCAAAATAAGCTAGCATGTGCTACGGAAGTGAGCAACCCCGAATCTCCCCAAACAAAAACGTGTCTATCTCATGGAAGGTAGTGATAGCTCAGAGTACATGGCCACATGGTAGCCCAGGAGGGCAGAATGCATCTTTATGACTACACTAGCTAGCACATATCTCACCAGTCTGACAAAGAGTATGCAGAGAGATCTCCCACTGAGTGAAGTTCTTTGGCTCCAAAGGGAAACAGATTCTTTGCATTCACAGTCTACTGGACAGAACCAGTCATGTTGTCTTTATAACTGCACAAATTCAGGAGAGTATAGTCTTCTTTGCTTCTAGAGGGCGAGAATTGGTTGTGGGTAAGTTGCAGAAGTTTCAGCAATTTTTTTCTGCCTTCTGTTGATTGGCTTGGTGAGTAGGCACTAGTGGTGTGGTAATGCACCTTCAGGTTTAAAGGAAATCAATGTATCATTTATTCGACAAGGACACTTGCAGATACAGTGTGTCTACGAATGGTTATAGTCAAACATTTTCACTGTCAAAGACATGAAATCAACCCTTCACTGGAAGAATAGGAAAACAGACCAATCTTGGTGGTAAGTTACCTACATACCCATCATCATTTGAGACAGATGATTGTTAGGTCTAATGCTTCCCATGGTGTCACAGAACTTTTCTGTTATTGGATTGGTTTTAGATGGTAATTCAGTAAAAATATGACCAGAACAAAAGTGAGAATCTATGAGGACCAAGGGTGGAATAGGAATTGTAAGACTACACTTAGCATTAGCACCCAGGGCATTCATTGTTCTGATGGAATGGACACAGTTTCCATCATTTATTCTTGCTCTGACTGATGCCGTTGTTTCTGAAATATTTACCATAATATTAGTGATAAAATCTTTCTTCTTGGTTCACCTCAAAGTTCATGGTTGGGTCTAGAGCCTTGTATGTGCAGAAACATGCCCTTTCTTCTAAGATTTTCATGTTGGGCTCATGGAGAAATGTCATTATTGAGCAGTGTGCTAGAGTAAGTTTACTGAGCTGCTTAGCTAGCTGCAAGCTCTACTTGCATTGGGTCTCAGCCTGGTTACCTAAGGGCTGAGCACTGGTGCCTTAGCATACAACCACCGAACTGTTATACATTCTGGGAAGGAGACACAGCTGTCAGGTAAGAGTCCAGAGCTAGACACGGGTCCTTTTCCTGCCTGGAAGAATTTGGGACAGAATTACGTCCATATTTATCTATACTGATTTGAATATTTAGAAATGTTGGTTGGATGTGAATATTAAGAGGGAAAAAATCACTCCCCCTTGACCTCACTTGAGACTCAGGATGTCTTTTTGAAAGAGTCAGATTTTCAGAATTGTTTATAGAGAGTTGGAATGGATACCCATCCAGTTTTAGCTTGTGACCCTGGGGTGCCATTTGGGGCCCATCTGGAGGCATAATGAAGCCATTTTAAATAGATATTTCTAGTATAAAGTGTGTAAGAGATCAAATACATCTAGGCTTCTGCAGGTTTCAGAGGAGGCAGAATGGAAAGCCATGCTGATGAAACACGGCTCACAGGCAAATGTTCTCTTTTGCCATGAGGTGAGCAGCTCACGGGGTCTGACTAGGGAGAGAATGCTTTGGTGGCTGGATGGGTAATGAGCCTCTGCTGGGAATACCTTGTGTGCATTGTTTGTACCAATCTCTGAACAAAAATAAAAGTCCCTCCCTTGATGGTGTGGGGCTTGAAAGAAAAATAGACTGCATTCCATTGGAGTAAAGGGATCTGATCACTGTCTGGCCCCATCTTTTTTAGTCCTTTATAATTCTTTTCTATGTCACTGTTTGACACATATCATTACAAAGCTGCCAGAATATTTCTTCTCTCCCTTTCTACCACAGGGAGAATTCTGTTAAAAACATTAAAAACAAGGATGCTAATGTTTTCATTGTGTATGTTTGTGTGTGTGTGTGTGTGTGTGTGTGTGTGTGTGTGTGTGTTTGTGTGCCTATTTATATGTGCGTGTATAGAGATGGAATTGTCTGTGGAACACAGATGGGGGCCTGGAATTTCATTCTAACACATTTACTGACTCTGGCCAGCAACCCGAAAACTGCAGAACAGACAGAAGTAGGTCAGGGTGGGAATTGTCCTATCTCAGCATATTATAAGGTAGGTGTGACAAGCGAGTGAGTTGTCAGCTCAGAGACAGAACTAGGAAACCCAGAGATGGGTGGATGACCGTATAATTTATCATCTATGCCGGGACACCGTGAGAATGAAAGGGAGGCTGCTAATAATTACACTGGAACAACACGTGTATTTGGAGGCTGTCTCAGGCAATCTGGAATGAAGAGTAAGCCTGGGGAAGGGCTGTGTGTCAGAATGCCAGAAGAGCAGCCAATCTTCCCATTAATGAAGGCTGGAGCAAGGCCAACATTGTACACTGTTACAAGATAGGAGAATGTACAAAACAGAGCAAGAAGGCGGAACACCGAGGCCTTCCATGGCCAGTGCTGACTTAAAGGCCAACAAGAACAAACAGAAATTCTGCTAGGGAGGTTAAAACAATGTTGGCCTTCTCCAATCTAGGGCAAAAGGCTGTTTGTTCCTTTTGAAGGCCAGTAGCAGTCTTCTTACCCCGTGGAAATCTTTTCATCTCTCTGAAAGCCAAAGTTCCCTACACTTGACACCTGTCAGGAGTAGGCAATCCACATTAAATAGAAGCTGCCCAAGATTACTGTGTTGAAGGTTGGAGGGCAGGGTGTGCAGAGAATTCTGGTAGAAGACTGTCATAAATGGAAGGGTTACAGCACTTGAGGGACACTCCCTCTATTCTTTTCTGCTCTGTCTTCTGCCAATAAAATGGGTATTAGATGTAATAAAGTAAGATAACAAACAGCCTAAGAATATCTGTGGGATATGTTTTTGAAGCACACTTGAAATGAGGGAAGAACATTATTAAGAATTCCAGAAGCATTAAGATTTTGGAAGAAAACATCTAGAATCATCAAATTCCAAAATCAAACAATATATACATTTATCATCTATCCATTCATCTATCATCCACCTACTTATCCATCATCCACCTGTTTATCTATCATCTATCTACCTATCCATTCATCCATTTATCCATTCATCCATCCACCCATCCATTTACCATAAACAGTTCATATAAACTGCGTACCTATTATATGTAGGTACCAAACTTGGAACAAAGGAGACATAGATAAAATAAGCAAGATTTATAATGTGAAGGACTGTTCAGTCTAGTAGAACCAGTCTAAGAAATTACTCAGTAATATTATATTGTTGAAATGGGAAGGGATAACACACTCAGATGAGTTAGGGAAGTAATATTTAGGGCCCGTGCTTATAAAGTGTGTTAGAATTTGACAAGTATATAAGGTAGAGAAGGAATTTTTGCTTCCTAAGAGATAATTGAGATTCCAGCAAAGGTATAGAGTGAGAAAAGAGTCCAGTTGGGAAAAGAGCAAACAGCTGGGTGGAAGGGCCCAGTGCAGAGAAGGAAGGAGTGGCAGAAAGTTCACCCTGGCCTCTTATAATGGCCAGTTATCTAAGTGACCATTAACATAAGACAGACTTAAGGAGCCTCCCAAAGTGAAAAGTAGAATCTAGGGAACTAACAATCTAATAAGAAAATAGCCACATACAAGGGCAGTACAGAGACATAGGCCCCTCTGGAGAGGCTAGAGTAGAAATCCCCATATCTAATAGATGCACAGCGCATCTTCTTTAACCCATTCTGTGGTTAGAATTAGCTGAGGCTTCTGGGGCCAACGGGACTCAACACAGATCGTTGGATAAAACACCACAAAGCCTGCATGAAGAAACTGACCCAGGCATGGCTGACCTCCGGGAAGGTTCCAGGAAACAAATAAGATGGCTTTCTGTGCTTTAACCTTCAGTCTTAAAATCAAGGAAAGTATTCTTTTACCCACCCCTGCCCCAACCCTTGGCCTAAGAGGACAAGTTCAGTGCTATGATGGAAGCCTGGAGCCCAGTTCTTGGCAGTCCTGTGGCAGGACTTGAAGTAGTGAAGGAAATCATATTATTAACATGCCTAACTACCTGCTGACATAGAGGAGAATGAAATTGTGTGTGTGTGTGTGTGTGTGTGTGTGTGTGTGTGTGTGTGTCCGTGCATGTGTGCATACACAACCATGTATTGAGGCCAGAAGAAAACCTTGAATATTGTATTGTTCCTAAGAAAAGGCTCATTTGTTTTTTGAGACAAGGTCTCTCATTGAGACCCGAATCTCATAAGTTAAGCTAGGCTGGCTGGCCCACAAATGATCTACCTATCTGCCCATTCAAAGCAGGGATTAACTACATTGCATACCACCACATCAGGCTTTCTACCTGAGTCCTAGGGATGGAACTCAGGTCCTTACAATGCATAGAAAATACTTTACTGACTGAACTCCTCAGAACCCTGAAACAAGATTATTTTTAAGTTAAAAAAGAAGTCTCTGGATCCTGAGCCACATTTTGACAAGAAGTCCTCCTGCCTTGGGTGAGTTTCATCAGACTAGCTCCCTGGCTAACCCCATAGAAAGGAATGTGGCTCCAAAGCCCAGTCCAGGCCTATCATTATAGAATGAAACTCAGATCTACACCATCAAACAAGCATAGACAGAAGAGCATATTTATTTGTTCATTTCTCAATCCCACTTCCTTTGGAAAAGCAGATTGTTGTATTTAGCTCAGTTGCCCATGATTGGGCTAAAGGTCAGAGGCAACACACCAATCTGCTCTTTCAAGCCCTCTCCAGACTGGAGAATGCTGTGAACAAGAGAGAAAAACGTTACAAAGGTTTAATTCAGAACCAGAAGATCCATTTTACTTACTCCCCATAGAAACACATCACTGGAGAATGAGGCTGCTGCTAGGCAAAGGGGTACGAGATTATTGTGCCCACCCTTTATTGCAAGGGTGGAAAGACCTGCCTCATTCATTTAATATTTTTGAGTCATAATTATTTCCAGAGGAATGCCAGGAGTTCTAGAGAGTGACAGACCAAATGACATGCCTGGGTAGGGTGTAACATTTTAACAGGGACATAGAATCTTTTCTCATACAATATAATCTGAATAAAATTCCCCCCTCCACTTCTCCCAGTTCCTTCTCACCTCCTTTTCCATCTGGATCTACTCCCTTTCTGTCTTTCATTAGAAAAGAACAGGCTTATAAGAGATAATGAAACATAACAAAATAAAATACAATAAGACAAAACAATAACCATCATATTGAAGTTGGATACTCCAAGCCAACAGAAAAATAAGAGTTCCAAGAGAAGGCATAAGAATCAGAGACCCACTCATTTACACATTCAGTAGTCCCATAAAAGTACTAAATTGAAAGCTATAGTATATATGCAGAGGACCTAGTATAGACCTGTGTAGGCCCTGTGATTACTGTTTTAGTCTCTGTGAGTACATATGAGCTTTGCTCAGTTGTTTTAGAGGGCCTTGTTCTTCTGTGTCCTCTGTCTCCTCTTTCTCCCTCAATCCTTCTGTCAATCAACAATTTTATTCTCTTGTTAAGAGAATAGAGCTAGGTGTGGTGGTGCCTGCTTGTTTCAAGCACTCGAGAGGCTGGGACAGGAAAATTCGGAGTTTAAGGCCCATCTTGGTCGGCATATTGAAAGGCTCCCCATGTCAAATAAACAAATAACTAGAGAAAATGGAAGGCAGGATGAAGTAGAAAATATAAAAATAAGGGAAATAAGCCAAAAAACAAAAAGAAAGAAAACAATAACTTTCAAAGCAAACAGCAACAAAGTGAGAACAAACAAACCAGAGGGTTTGTGGGTTTGTTTTATTTCCATGAGCCACAATGATGAGGAAGAGAGAAGACATAGACTCCTGCATCACTATAAGAGACTACTTAGCTCAGATTACCTCAGATACATAGAAACTGAGAAAAGAGCAAAAGAATACAGTGAACAACTTCCTGAGTTCATTCTCAGATGATGACAGTGAATTCCTTAAAAAGTATGCATGTAAAAATATGTAAATAACCTCAGACTAGGTACAGCTCAGCAGCAGGGCACTTGAATAGCATGGGTGAAGGTAGGTCCAATCCTTAGTGCCACAAACAACACAAAAACAAAACAAATTGAAATAAATAACCCATGTAGTCCCATACCAAGTAAACTGATAAACAGTTTATTCTTTACCATATGGCTACAGTTTCTGTACTTTTGATGCAGAGAGGCTCACTAGTGAATCTCTTAAATATCTAAAAAAGAGACACTAATTCAATATAAACCAGCCCAGCTGAGGAAGAGATAATTCTAGCTCACTCTTTGAGGATAGAGTTTATACTGGTATCAAAACTAGATGGAAGTACAAGAGGTTAAGGAAACAATAGATTAATACTGAATATGAATATACTTGTAAAATTAACACAAATTTTTTGTTAAGTGCAACTGGCCAGTATGTTAAAATCTACCTCAAACCAGAGGAATTTATGAAGCAAAAATATTTTAATATCTAAACATCAACTAATGGGTTACCAAGGTTCAGAAGAAAAAGTACATAATCCTGCAAACAAGGATAGAAAAATCATGAGACAAAGCTAACATCCATTCCTGAGAAGACTTGACAAGTTGGAAATATGGGAGTGAATTTCAGCCTGATAAAGAGCCTCTGCCAAGACACTGACAGCATCCTACTTAACACTGAGGACTGAATGCTCCCCCATCAGAATGTAACAGAAATGCCCATTCTTGCCTCTTTAGTTCAACATCACTGATTCTGACTACACAGGTTAAAAAAAAAAAAAAAAGCCAAATTGAACCAAACCAAAACCAACCAAGCCCAGCAGCTTTCCCACCTCTGCTGGACACTTTCCACTCCCTGACCCCTTGCTTTGGTAGCTGCTCTGTGTGTGATAGGTCTTCAATAGCATCTATGGGCCTTTGTCCACTAACTAAAACTAGTACCACCCCACCGAGAGTTGACAATAAAAAGATGTCTAAAAATAATTAATTTATTTATTTTTCTATTATCATCTTGATAGAGTATGTATTCTTATCTTAATAGTGAGATGTTTCATTGAGGCTTGCTCAGTAATTGAGTAAAACCGAAATTGATTATAAGCCACAGTCATCCTAGGGACCTCCATGCTATATATATAGCCTCCATGGTTCTGTAGGTTGTAGTCTGATTGTTCTTTATTTTATATCTAGAATCCACTTATGAGTGAATACATACCATGACTGTCTTTCTGGGTTTGGGTTACCTCACTCAGGATGATTTTTTTCTAGTTCCATCCATTTGCCTGCAAATTTCATGCTTTCATTGTTTTTCTCTGTTGAGTAGTACTCCATTGTATATATGTACCACATTTTTTTCATCCATTCTTCTGTTGACAGGCATCTAGGTTGTTTCCAGGTTCTGGCTGTTACAAATAGTGCTGCTATGAACATAGCTGAGCATATATCTTTATGGTATGAATCAGCATTCCTTGGGTATATGCCCAAGAGTGGGATGGCTGGGTCTTGAGGTAGTTTGATTCCTAATTTTCTGAGAAACTGCCATACTGATTTCCACAGTGGTTGTACAAGCTTACATTCCCACCAACAGTGGAGGAGTGTTCCCTTTGCTCCACATCCTCTCCAACATTGACTGTCATTGTTCCTTGTCTGTGTATCCTGGATAATGGGCGTTAACAGCTTAGATGCAAGATTGTAAAACATCAGTAGCGAACTTCTGCCCTCCGGGGTCCTCCCATTGTGCTGTAAGCCTGTAATTAAGACCTCCTACCCCCTTCAAGAAATGAAATGACATTCGACATTTAAAATTATATATATATATATATATATATATATATATATATATATATATATTTGAATGAATACTGCGAATGTAATCTATGAATACCACAAATGTGATTAATATCATGAGTGTAATTTAAAAAATAAATAAAAAAAATGTAATATCATGAGTGTAATTTAAAAAATAAATAAAAAAAAGATGTCTCCAGGCAATACTACTTGTTTGCCCATGAGGATAAAATCTACTCCTGGTTGAGAACTACTGATAATAATAAATTGGATGAAATCTAAAAAAAAATAAAATAAAATGAAATAAAAATAAAGCCCATAGACTGATATAAGATCAATATGCAAAATAATTGTTTTTGATATGCTAGCAATGACTAAATGAAAATGAAAATTAAGTAACTGTCATTTGTAAAAGCATGGAACATGAACAAATATGACAAAATAATCTAAAAATGTACATGTTGAAAACCAAAGTATTGTTGAGAGACATTAAAGAAGACTTAAATACACGGAAAAACACACTTTAACATGCATTAGAAGATTCAAATTAGTAATGTTATCAACTATTTCTAAAGTGCTCTATAATCAAAATCCTTGAATGCTTTCCTGAAGATTGGCAATATGATTCTAAAATGCATATAAAATGTAAAGGATCTAAAACAGCCCAAGCAGATTTTAAAACAAAGTCAGGGCAGATACCACCTGGTTTTAAGAAAAAGTTGCTATTCAATGAAGAAAGAAAGAAAAAAAAACACCTTTTGTCCAGTGAATTGTTTTTAGCAAAAGGAGCAAATAAGATTCAACCTCTGCTCTGAACAATTCTGAAAACTTAACTCAAATTAATCATAGGCCAAATTATATAAAATTCTAGAAGAAACTATGGAATAATGTATTTGTGATCTTGGATTAGACAGAAGTTACTGAGGCTGGGGAGATGATGCTGCAGTTAAGAGTGGGTACTACTCTTGCAGAGGATGAAAGTTTGATGGCCAACACACTGAGAGATGCTCACAAATGCCTGTAACTCCAGGAGATGTGATGCCTTGTTTTGGACTCTGCAGTACCTGCACTCATGTGCACATACTTATACTGTTATAAAACAGCATCTGGCAGCCTTGGCAAGTTTAAGCCAAGGTGCCCCATGGTGGGTGAGAAAGAGACATACCATGCAGACATGGCATCCACAGAAAAAAAATTTTATTAGAGGGGGAAGGGAGGAGGGAAGGGGAAGGGGGGAGAGAACAGGGGTACATGCCTTGGGGGAGAGAGAGAGAGAGGAGAGGGGGAGGTTCTTTCCTCTTAAAGGGGCCTTTACATAGGATGTGTTGTCAGGAAGCTGGGCAAGCCAGGGTATTACCTGCTTATTGGCCAGGACTCCAAGAAGTGGGTCTGAATGCTAACATATACAATGACACATACACATAATTAAAAATAATAATTATTTAAATTACAGACATAAGACAAACCCCAGCAGCCAGCAGGTTGCGGGCAGGCAGCCTCCACCGCTGCCACCCACTGTACTCTGTTCCAAGACCCAGTGTTATGAATTATACACGTGTAGGAGTAGCAGGTGGACATTCACAGCCCAGATGCTACATCTGCCCTCTCTGGCAACATCAGCAGACCCTATAGGCACAAGGACCACCCACACCAGTTGGAAGAACAGATGGGTAAACGCTAGTATAAGAATATATTCAACAACATAAAGGGCAATATGGCACCATCAGAACCCAATGGTCCTACAACAGTAAGACCTGAACATTCCAATGCAGATGAAGCAGAAGAAAATGACCTTAAAAATAACTTTATGAAGATGATGGAGGCCCTTAAAGAGGAAATGAACAATCTCTTTAAAGAAATTGAGGAAAAGACAAACAAAATATTGGAAGAAATCAGGAAATCAAGAGAGCCTAGAGAAAAACAAACAGGTGAAGGAAGCAATTCAAGACTTGAAAATTGAAATAGAGGCAATAAAGAAAACACAAACCAAGGGAATTCTTGAAATGGAAAATCTGGGTAAGTTAATAGGAACTACAAATACAAGCATCTCCAGCAGAATATAAGAGATGGAAAAGAGATCAAAAGATGTTGAATCTCAGGTGTTGATGATAACAATAGAGGAAATAGATTCATTAGTCAAAGAAAATGTTAAATCCAAAAAATTCTTAACCCAAAACATCCTGGAAATCTGGGACACCATGCAAAGACAAAACCCAAGAATAATAGGGATAGAAGAAGGAGAATTCCAGCTCAAAGGCACAGAAAATATATTCAACAGAATCATAGAAGAAAATTTTCCCAACCTGAAGAAGGACATACCTTTGAAGCTACAAGCTTATAAAACACCAAATAGAGTAGACCAGAAAAAAGTCTCCTTGCTACATAATAATCAAAACACTAAACATACAGAATAAAGAAAGAATTTTAAGAGCTGCAAAGGAAAAATGCCAAGTAGCATATAAAGGCAGACCTATGAGAATTATACCCAACTTCTCAATGGAGACTCTAAATGCCAGAAGGTCCTGGACAGACACTAAGAGATCATGGATGCCAGCCCAGACTACTGTACCCAGCAAAACTTTCAATTTCCCTAGATGGAGAAAGCAAGATATTCTATGACAAAATCAGATTTAAACAACATGTATCCACAAATCAAGCACTACAGAAAGTACTAGAAGGAAAACTCCAACCCAAGGAAGTTGGCTGCACCCATGAAAACACAGGCAACTGATAATCTCACACCAACAAACCCAAAGAAGGGAAACACACATACACTACCACCACTACCAACAAAACAAAACAAAACAAAACAGGAATTAACAATCACTGGTCATTAATAATCTCTTAATATCAATGGACTCAGTTTGCCTATAAAAAGACACAGGCTAACAGAATGGATATAAAAACAAGATCCACCCTTCTGCTGCATACAAGAAACACACTTCAACTTCAAAGACAGGCATTACCTCAAAGTAAAGGGGTGGGAAAAGATTTTCCAATCATACAGACCTAAGAAGCAAGCTGGTGTATCTACTCTAACATCTAACAAAATACACTTCAAATTAAAATTAATCAAGTGATGGAGAAAGACAGTTTATACTTATCAAAAGAAAAATGCACCAAGATGAAGTCTCAGTATGAAAATTTATGTTTCAAATACAAGGGCACTCACATTTTTGAAAGAAAAACTACTAAAGCTTAAATCACATGTCAAACCCCACACATTAATAGTGCGAGACACCCCACTCTCACCAATGGATAGGTCTGCCAGACAGAAACTTAACAGAGAAATAAGGGAACTAACAGATGTTATAACTCAAATGGACTTAACAGACATCTACAGAACTGTTCACCCAAACACAAAAGAGTATACCTATCCTCAGCACCTCACAGAAACTTCTCTAAAATTGATCAGAGAGACACAAAGCAAATCTCAACAGATAACAAAAAATTGGAACAGTCCCCTGTATCTGAATCAGGTCACCATTGGTTAAAGTTAGAATTCAGCAACAAACAGAGACTAAAGAAAGCCTACAAACTCATGGAAACTGAAAAACTCAAATGAATTACCACTGGGTCAAGGAAGAAATAAAGAAATTAAAGACTTCCTAGATTTCATTGAAAATGAATGCACAACATACCCAAACTTAAGGAACACCATGAAAGCAGTGCTAAGACGAAAGTTCATAGCACTAAATGCCTACACAAAGAATTTGGAGAAAGTTCACACTAGCAACTTAATAGCACACCTGAAAGCTCTAGAACAAAAAGAAGCAAACTCATCTAGGAGGAGCAGAGTGGCAAGAAATAATGAAACTCAGAGCTGAAGTCAACAAAATAGAAACAAAGAGAACAATATAAAGAATCAATGAAACAAAGAGTTGGTTCTTTGAGTAAATCAACAAAATATGCAAACCCTTACCCAAACTAACCAAAAGGCAGAGAGAGAATATCCAAATTAAAAAAAATCAGAAATGAAAAGGGGAATATAACAACAGACACTGAGGAAATCCAGAGAATCACTAGGTCATACTTCAAAAAGCTGTACTCTAGAAAATTGGAAAATCTAAAAGAATGGACAATTTTCTTGATAGGTACTATATATCAAACTTAAATAAAGACTAGACAAACAATTTAAGTAGACCTATAACACCTAAAGAAACAGAAGTAGTCATTAAAAGTCTCCCAACCAAAAAAAGCCCAGGGCCAGATGGTTTCAGTTCAGAATTCCTCCAGAATTTCAAAGAAGATCTAATACCAATACTCAAATTGTTCCACACAATTGATGTGGGATGTCGTTCTATATGCTTTACATATGTGTTACTCTGACTGGTTGATAAATAAAACACTGATTGGTCAGCAACCAGGCAGGAAATATAGGTGGGGCAAGCAGAAAGAAGAATTCTGGGAAGAGGAGGGCTGAGTCAGGAGTCACCAGCCAGACACAGAGGAAGCAAGATGACAAGGCAGAACTGAGAAAAGGTACCAAGCCACATGGCTGAACTTAACTAAGAATTATGGGTTAATTAAAATCTAAGAGCTAGTCAGTAATAAGCTTGAGCTAATGGCCAAGCAGTTATAATTAATATAAGCTTCTGAGTGATTATTTCATAAGTGGGCTGCGGCACCACAGGGCCAGGCATGACCAGAGAAACCTTCTGGCTACAGTTGTAGATGAATTTCTAAACGGTCTTATTAAATAAAAAACACAGAGCCAGCCAGGCAGTGGTGGTACATGCCTTTAATCCCAGCACTCAGGAGGCAGAGCCAGATGGATCTCTGTGAGTTCAAGGCCAGCCTGGTCTATAGAGCAAGATCCAGTACAGGCACCAAAACTACACAGAGAAACCCTGTCTTGAAAAACAAAACAAAACAAAACCAACAACAAAACATGAAGCCAAATATAGGGGTGAAAACCTGAGAGATCAAGGAAATAGGGAAAGCCACAGCTAAGCTCACCTCACCAACTCCACAGCTTCCAAAGGCGAGCTACTTTCTATCTACCCATGCCTATATGCCTTGCTGTTCTGCCATCTGATTTGCTCTCTCTGTCCAGCTCCATCACTTACTCTTCTTTCTGAGCTCTGTCACTTCCTGTCTGTACAGACCTCCAGACCTCTATGGTTAACTAGTGTTGGAATTTAAGGCATGTGCTACCATGCCTGGTTCTGCTCCCAGTGAGGCCTTGAACTCACAGAGATCCAGACAGATCCCTGCCTGCCATGTGACAGGATTAAAAGCATGTGCTACCATTGTCTGACTTCTATATAGTAACTGTTTTTTTTCCTCTGATCTCCAGGCAAGTTTTATTTTATTGGGGTACACAGTATATTGGGGGACACAATGTATCACCACACACAATAGAAACAGAAGAAATGTTACCAAATGGTTTTTATGAGGCTACAATTATGCTGATACCCAAACCATACAAAGATGCAACAAAGAAAGAGAATTACAGACCAGTCTCACTCATGAACATTGATGCAAAAATACTCAATAAAATACTGGCAAATCGAATCCAAAAACACCTAAAAAAAAAATCTACCATGATCAAGTCAGCTTCATCCCAGAGATGCAGGGATGGATCAACATATAGAAAATGACAATGTAATTCACCATATAAACAAACTGAAAGATAAAAAGCACATAATCATCTCATTAGATGCAGAAAAAACCTTTAACAAAATCCAAAACCCCATCATTGTTGCTGGAGAATTTCTCTCCCGCTCCTGCCAGTCCCAGAGCCCACTTATAAAATAAACACACAGACTCTTACATTATTTAAACTGCTTGGCCATTAGCTCAGGCCTATCATTGTCTAGCTCTTACTCTTGTATTTAGCCCATTTCTATTAATCTTTACTTTACCACGTGGCTCATGACTTTAGTACTTTATATCTTCCTTGTCCTGGCGGCGGCTCCAGGCGGTCCCCTCTTTCCTTTTTCCTTCCTCAATTCTCCTCTCTCCTTGTCCCAACTATACTCCCTGCCTGGTCACTGGCCAATCAGTGTTTTATTTATATAGAGTGATATCCACAGCATATCATGATAAATGTCTTGGAGAGACTAGGGATATAAAGGAACATACGTAAACATAATAAAGGCAATATACAGCAAGCTGACAGACAACATCAAATTAAATGAAAAGAAATTCCAAGTGATTCCACAAAAATAAGGAACAAGACAAGTCTCTCCACTCTCTCCAAATCTATTCAATATAGTACCTGAAGTTCTAGTTAGAGAAATAAGACAACAAAAGGAGATCAAGGGGATACAGATTGGAAAGGAAGAAGTAAAACTTTTGCTATTTGCAGATGATATGATTGTATACATAAGTGACCCCCAAAATTCAACCAGGGAATTCTTACAGCTGATAAACACCTTCAGTAATATGGCGAGATATAAGATTAACTTAAAAAAATCAGTACCCCTCCTATGTACAAATGATAAGTAGGCTGAGAAAGAAATCATAGAAACAACACCCTTTACAGTAGCCACAAATAATATAATATATATCTTGGGCTAATTCTAACCAAACAAGTGAAAGACCTATATGACAAGAACTTTAAATCTTTGAAGAAAGAAATTGATTAAGATATCAGAAAATAGAAAGATCTTCCATGTTCATGAATAGGTAGGATTAACATAGTAAAAATAGCAATCTTACCAAAAGCAATCTACAGATTCGATGCAGCCTCCCTCAAAATCCCAACACAATTCTTCACAGACCAAGAAAGAACAATACTCAACTTTCATATAGAAAAACAAAAAACTCAAGATAGCTAAAACAATCCTGTACAATAAAGGGAACTTCTGGAGGCATCACCATCCCTGATTTCAAGCTCTACTATAAAGCTATAGTAATAAAAACAGCTTGGTATTGTCATAGAAACAGACATGTGGATCAATAGAATTGAAGTGAAGACTCTGACATAAATCCATACACCTATGAACACCTGATTTTTGACAAAGAATCCAAAATTATACAACAGAAAAAAGAGAAGACATCTTCAACAAATGGTGCTGGCATAACTGGATGTCAGCATGTAGAAGAATGGAAATAGATCCATATATATCATCTTATACAAAACTCAAGTCCAAGTGGATCAAAGACCTCAACATAAATCCAGTTATATTGAACCTGAAAGAAGAGAAAGTAAGTAGTCTTGAATGTACTAACACAGGAAACAACTTCCTGAAAAGAACACCAGTAGCACAGACACTGAGATAGACAATTAATAAATGGAGCCTCCTGAAACTGAAAAGCTTCTGTAAGGCAAATGACACTGTCAATAAGACAAAACACTAGCCTACAGAATAGGAAAAGATCTTCACCAACCCCACATCTGACAGAGGGCTGATCTCCAAAATATATAAAGAACTTAAGAAACTAGACATCAAAATACCAAATAATCCAATAAAAAATGGGGTACAGATCTAAACAGAGAATTCTCAGCAGAAGAATCTCAAATGGCCAAAATTCACTTAAAACTGTTCAACATCCTTAGTCATCAGAGAAATGCAAATCAACACAACTCTGAAATACCATCTTACACCTGTCATAATGGCTAAGATTAAAAACACTGATGACCACTTATGTTGGAGAGGATGTGGAGTAAGGGGAACACTCCTCCACTGCTGGTGGGAGTGCAAACTTGTACAGACATTTTTGAAATTAATATAGCAGTTTCTCTGAAAAAAAAAATGGGAATCAATCTACCTCAAGATCCAGCTATACCAATCTTGGGCATATATCCAAAGGATGCTCAATACCACAAGGGTACTTGCTCAACTATGTTCATAGCAGCATTATTCGTAAAAGCCAGAACCTGGAAACAACCTAGATGCCCCTCAACCAAAGAATGGATAAAGAAAATGTGGCACATTTACACAATGGAATATTATTCTGTTGTAAAAAACAATGACATCATGAAATTTGTAGGCAAATGAATGGAACTAGAAAAAAATCATCCTGAGTGAGGTAACCCAGACCTGAAAGACAAACATGGTATATACTCACTCATAAGTGGATATTAGGAGTAAAGTGCAGGATAACCAACCTTCAATCCACAGCCCTAGAGAGACTAGATAACAATGAAGTCCCAGAGAAGGATGCATGGATTTCCCTAGGAAGGGGAAATAGAAGAGATCTCCTGATAAACTGGGGGCAGGAGTGGGGAGGATGGGAGGATGGGAATTTGAGGGAGTGAACTGGGCAGATTGGGAGCAGAAGGTGTGTTGGGGGCAGGACAGATCGGGGAGAGTTGTAAAAGAGATGTCTTGATTGGGGGTCATTGCAGAGATCCACAGCCAAGCACTGGGTCAAGCTCTGGGAGTCCTCCTGAAGAAACAGATTATATGAACCAGGGGAGTCAAGGTCATGATGTGAGAACCCACAGAGACAGCTGACCTGAGCTTGTGGGAGCTCAGGGACTCTGGACCAACAGTTAGGGTGTCTGCATGGGACTGGACCTAGGCTCTCTGCATGTGTGTGACAGTTGTGTAGTTTGGTCTGTTTGTAAGGCTCCTAGCAATGAGATTAGGACCTGTTGCTGGCACTTATCTTGCTTTTGTAAACCTGTTCGTCATGCTGGATTACCTTGCCCAGCCTTGATGCAGGGGTTGGAACTTGGTCCTACCTCAACTTGATGTGCCATGCTTTGTTCAAGCCTGTGAGAGGACTGCCCCTTTCTGTATGGAGATGAAGGAGTGGATGAGGAGGGAGGTAGATGGGAGTAGAGGAAGAGGGGGGTGGGAGAAGAAGATAGAGGGGAAACTGAGGTCAGTATGTAAAACAACTGGGAAAATATGTTAAGTAAAAAGAAAAAAGTTAGAGACAAAATAGTAAAAGTATAATCTTTATATAAAAACAGCTAAGTTGGCTTTATGAAAGTTAAAAACTTTTTCTTCAAAAGATATTGTTAAGAGAATGAAAAGACAAATCAAATTCAGAGAAAATATTTGTGAAGTATGTATTTATATTTGAGAGAGGACTTACATCTAGTATCTCTTAAATCTCAATAAGGCCTCAACATCTTGGAAACTGGTGCTTCAAAGAAAGTTACAAGATAACTCTTGAAATAGTATGAAATTTTCACAAATCATACGTTTGATGAAGGATTTGTACTTAGTATCAAGGACATGTGCAATTCAATAATGAACAACAAACACCCCAATTTAAAAATGGACAAAGGACTGTTTTCTAGGAATATATTAAAATAACCAATAAACATATAAAATAAAGATGTTCCACACTATCGGCCATCAGGAAAATACTATTCAAAACTTCATAGAAACTCTCTTGATAATTCTGCTTGTGTAGGTACGTACTATAATTTCTCCAAATACTCTACTCCTTTCTGTCTCTTGCTGGGGATGCTGTGAATGTGTTGCTATGATTGATTGATAAATAAAGCACTGATTGGCCAGTAGCCAGGCAGGAAGTATAGTATAGGCAAGATAAGGAGAGTAGAATTCTGGGAGGTGGAAGGCTGAGTCAGGAGACACTGCCAGCTGCCGCCATGAGAAGCAGATGTTAAGATACCGGTAAGCCACAAGCCATGTGACAAATTATAGATGAAAAGAAATGGGTTAATTTAAGATATAAGAACTAGATACCAAGAAGCCCTGCCATGGCCATACTGTTTATAAGTAATATAAGCTTCGGAGTGATTATTTTATAAGTGGGCTGTGGGACTATGTGGGCTTTGTGGGACCTGTAGAGAAACTCTCCAGCTACTGTTTTCTAAGAATATATTAAAATAACCAATAAACATATGAAATAAAGATGTTCCACACCATCAGCCATCAGGAAAATGCTATTCAAAACTTTATAGAAACTCTCTTGATAATTCCCCTTGGGTAGGTGTGTACTATCATTTCTCCAAATACTCTACTCCTTTCTGTCTCTCCCTCTCTCATCCCTTCCTCTTTCCCTTTCTCTCCATGCCTGAATCTGTTAAAACATATTGTCTTTGCTTCAAAACAAAACAAAACAAAAAAGAGTTCTTAGATCATGCTACTAATGTGTCTACAGTGAGAAAGGGAACACAAGGGACGAACAGAACCAGACATTTCAGAATGATTCCTTTCCAGTATATGAATTATGAAATGATTCAAGTCTTTAGAAAACTGCCTATCAACTTCACAAAGTTTTGCACTTTGGTCTACATCTAAGTGAAATGATAGGATATATTTGCATGGAAACTCTAAATAAGTATTCACAGTATCTTTCTCTAAACACCCTAAAATAGGAACTATGCAATTGTTTACTAAATGATCCATGGACAGGTAATGAAGCTTTTGCTCTATGGCAATACTATGGAATGTAATTTGGCACTGAAGAATGAAGTACTACCAATTATTAAAATACAAATGATCATTGAAAAATCTGGCTACAGAAAAGATGCCATTTTCAAAATACCATTTTTGTTTGTTTGTTTGTTTTATGATTGCACTCATATGAAATGTCTAGAATAAGCAAACCTCTAGGGACAGAAAGTATATTAGTAGATCAAGAATGATAAGTTGTAACATGTATGGTAATAAGTAAGGAATAATATGTGAGGCAATGAAATTTCTTAAACTTAGTTGTAATGGGTATAAAATCTGTGACTATATTAAATATAAATCTTATATCCTAAAGGAGGGCATTGTGTGTTATATATGAATTATATCCAAATAAAGCTATTATTAAGTATGCACACAATCACAAATGCACACACACATACAAAAATCACACATATACACACATGTACACTCATACACAGTGAAGATATACATGCATACATGCAAATTCACACATACATACACATACACAAGCAGAAGGATCAGCTGTCAAAAGGAGGAAGGAAGGTGGAAAGATTGAAACCTATGTATCAGTTGTGCTGATACTTATTAAAGTGAGCAAATTTGCCAAAACTCATTGAAATGTATATAAATTAATTCCACTATGACATTGATTTTTTTTAAGTCTCATAATGAAAGAAAAATAACCTAATTAAAAATGGGCAAAAGATTTGGAGTGACAGAAGATACACAGATGGTAATAAACACTTGGAAAGACCCTCAATTAGTGAATGAATAAATCTACTTAATGGAGTCAGGAAGCCTCAGTGGAGGAAATGCTTCTGAACTTGCTCTGCAAATCTGAGAACTTGGTCACACCAGATAGAGACAAAGTAGTCAAATCTAACTGAATATTGAAAAAAAAATACAACCTGAGTAAAATTAGTTAATCTTGGTGCCTTAGGAAAGGATAGAATGATACTACAAAGGTGCACCACTTCCTGTGAGTTGTTGGACATGGTGGGGTTGTGGGGCTGGGCTCCCCAGAGCTTCTGCAGAGTATATGCATACTAAGGGCTCCTTAGCTGATGGAGGGCAGGCAGTACCAGGCTCCTGTAAGCAGATGGAGGGTGTAAGGGTACTGAAGCCCCTAAGATGACTGTGCTAATGGTTTCAGCACAGACCAGTCACTCACTTTATTGTAGTTTCTTGAGCAAACCTCCACTACCTGACCTAGTCATTCCATTCAACAGAAATGAAAACATGTCCACAGGAAGACTACTATAAAAACACTCACCAGCTTTATTTGTGATTGTGCAAAACTGGCAAGAATTCAAATGCCCATCAACAAGTAGACAGGTAAACACTGCCGGCATTTGATGCTTGGCTATACAATGTTATAAAGTCCATATGGCCAGAGTCCATGTGTCTGAAAAATGTTAGGAAATGCAAACAAACTCAGAGCAACAGAAAACAGACATTGGTTGCCTAGGGAGCAGGGATGGCAAGTATGTGGTGGGTACAAGGAAAATTTGGGGGAGAAATAGATATGTTTATTATCTTGATTGTGGTGATAATTTTATGGATGTATACATATGTCAGGCCTTATCAAATTGCATGCTTTAAATATGTGTGGTTTATTGTATATCAATTATACCTCAATAAAACTGTAAAAACAAAGATAATCCATTTAAAGTTCCTGGTTTGCAGTAACAGCTTGTTTTCTCTAATTGCTCCCTGGCTCCAGACAATAAAATTATAGACAGAAGACTCCCACCTGGCTGGAGAGGCCTCTGAGACACTGTGCTAAATGGTTTTTGGGTGGCACTTTCTCCCCAAAATAATTTGTTAGGGAAAGGGGTCAGCAATGGCCCCTCTGGTCTGCAAGCATGGCCATTGTCAAGCCAGTTGTCTATCCTCTTTGCTTTATTGTTTTTCTCTCCTTGTTTCCCTTCTTTTCTTTTACAGTGATGGGAATTGACCCCAAGGTCTAGTGCATTCCAGGCAAGTTTTCTACCACCTAGATATGTTCCTATTTTCAGAATGTCTCTTGCCTCACATGAGACTCTCTTGGGGTCTTGGCTTACAGGATTATTTCACCACTATTGGTTTTGTTGTGAATTTTCTTATGGCCACCAACACAGATTAAAGCATCCATGGAACTCAATACGGAGTTTTTCCATATGGAGTGTATTGAGGCATGGCACACATTAAGTCTACAAACAGAAAAAGAAGCCGAGAGGCATGGGAAAGAGCCCAAGCCTATAAGGGCCTCCTAATACATAAGATGCTAATGACTATATCCAGTGGTGGGATGGTATTCAGATGAGGGACTTACAGAGACTGACATGGGGATTTACAGAGATAAATGCATCCTGATTCCCCACTTTGAGTTTTGTGGCCCCATCCTAATACCCCAGCTCTTTTCCTTTGCTGTCCCCAGATCCATCTAGTGGCAGAAAGCAAAGTATTTCCTTGCTGGCCAACTGCTTGTTGTCCAGAAGAGCAGAAAGATTTCAAGCCACCAGGCATCCAACAGGGCTGGCATTTCCTGATAGCCTGAGCTTCTGCTCTTCCAAAGGTCTACATTTGAGCCTACAGTTAGGATTTACTTCCATGTGGCACAAAACAGTCACTCAGAGCTGCAAATATGTGAGCTGTATAAGGAGGAAGGGGAGCAGAGGCAGACACAAAGTCTCATATCAGGAGGTTTTGTGTTATTGCTATGCTCTTCCTGAAGTTCTTGGGTAGCTTTTGTGTCCTGAGCAGGTGTATCAGAAGCCAGGGAGCCATTTTGATGGGATGGTGTGTAGATGCAAAGGAACCCTTATAAAGCATGTGACTGTGGTCCTGCAGATGCCTTACAACCCAAATGCTGCTATTGGAGGATGCCCCTCAGTACCAGGCCAGACAGAATAGGTCTGCAAAGTTACCAAACCTGCATCCAGAAGGGAATACGATGCAAGCAGCTATCCAGCCCTGAGAGTCTGAGGACTATAGCTTTAGGCCTGGACTACATTTGCTGTTTCAGGTTGTGAAAACATTTGCTCACTCAAAGCCTATTTAAAAACAACAACAGTAATAATAACAATGCCTGACTTTTTAGGATTCATGGGAGGTCCAAGGGAAACAGTTTGGTGGTGGTAGCTCATGGCCTTTAATCCCAACACTTGAGAGGCAAAGACAGGTGAATCTCTGAGTTCCAGGCCAGCCTGGCTTACAGAGAAAGTTCCAGGACAACCAGGGCTACACAGAGAAACCCTGTCTTGAAAAACCAACCAACCAACCAACCAACCAACCAACCAACCAACCAAACAAACAAACAAACAAACAAACAAACAAACAAACACAGGAAGGCAAAACATTGGCTAAGGAAAATAATCTTTAGCTGCCAAAGCTATTTCCTTGGACATACAAACCAAATGAAAGTCAGGTTGTGGTAAAAGACAAACAACAACAACAGAAAAAAAACAAACAAACAAGCAACAACAACAAACCACACCCTCAGTGACCAGAGACTTTCTTTCAGATGTAAACCATAGAGAACAACCAGGACTAGCCAAGATTGCCTTGCTTCCCTGTTTCACCTCAGTAGAATGAAATGTGCACTGGACAAAAAAGGAGGGTTTGACATCAAACTAAACAAAAATCTGCTGCTTCCAGGTATCAAAATGACTTCTATGAAAGTGGGGCACTCTAGACACTGGGATTTTTTTGTGTGTGTGTCAGAACTAGGGGAAGATAATCACTGGGATACTATGATGCTCTTGTTGTGATGTTTTCTTCTTTGCCAAAGAAAATGTCTCTTTGTAGCACCAGATACATGAATCATTCATGACACTTTTCATGAGAGCACAGGACAGTTATGCAACCATTCCCTTTTCTACTCCAAAAACCATAGTGAGATCAGTTCTTTAAAGTTAGAGTGTGTGTGCAAAAGAGGAAGCCCCTGGGTGCCTTGTAAACTGGCATCTTCTTCAACCTCCTGCAGAGCTTTTTATCCCACATTTACCTGTCTGCCTCTCCTCATGGTTGTTTATAGCCTAGCAATGGGCAGGGGACATCTTTGGCCTTGACTGTGTCGCCTGATTTTACTAGTCCTTTAATACAATGACATTATTTCCATTGCTGGTTGAGCCTTCACTGGGTATTACCTGGGCTTTTGTTCATTTTGGGTGTCTTCTTCCTTCCTTTGAACATCCAAACGTAGGACATAGAAAATGTTGGGTGGGAGGAAGCATCCCTATTCAACAATGCTGTTGATACCTGCCTTTGAATTTCTATTAGTTAATGAATGAGGTTTAATGTGCAGAGGGGAGTGTCTGACACTCACTGCTCAACATTGGTGCATTTATCTATCATTATCATTACACCTGAAAAATACAACCTTGGTGCATAATTCTCAAATGACTTTATGATATCTTAGTCTAGTATGTTTCTTAAGGTTGCGATTTTTTTCCCTTGTACAATGTGGAGATAGCTTACCGGGATGCAGGGGTGGTATAGATAGGACTAGTTCAATTGTGTATGTGCAGGGATTTGGGCTTTCCCACCCTTTCTAGATGCATTGTTTGGAGGTCATCCTCTGACCCATGTTGTACAGTAGCTAGAGCATAGTAAGTACCTGATGCATGGAAAGAGCTGGACTTGTTGCAATTGTCCTTGGGAACCTGGTCCAGGCCAGGCCTTGCTGAGCTGCCCTGCCCAGGGCCCTAGTGGAGCCTTTTCAATAGGCTCATGCTCCAGGAAGACATAAATTACTGCTCCAGAAGAGCACAGGGACATATCCTCCTTAACTCTGTCTAGAGCCTACTCTAGGAGGCATTGTTCCTTCACCTGACTGCTTGATGCTGGGTAAGCATTTTGTACTAATTCTCTTCTCTGTTATGAATCTTTTGTTTAATATGCATTGGCCATTGTGACACCAAGTTCTCTCATTTGAACAATGCTTCCTATAATTCAGATCAACTTCTCTGCTATTCTTTTATGTGTCTTTCATCACAATTGGGTCACAGGCATGTAAAGACTACCAGCATTTCCACTTTATAGATACACAATGAGGCATATATGTATCTAATATCACATAGCAGAGAAGCAGCAGAATTGAAACTAAAATTTAGCACTTGGTCTTCAGAATGAGGGTTTTCATCACTGAATAGTTTGCCACAAAAAGCAGCAGATGTGGGGGCAGGAGGGAAAGAACCAGTCCCAGGTTGCTAAATCCCAGGGTTTCTGGGGAAGAGCTCTTAGAAACAGCTGAGGGAGGCAGCAGGAAGCCCACACTATCAGGGTTAAGATGGCAACACAAAAGACCTCTCCAGCTAAATGAGTAAAGGAATGAATGTATCTGAGAGAACTATATGTATTAGACCCCTTTCTGAGGATGGGCACATATGTTTACAATCAGTTTACTCACCTTAAATAAAAGGATTTGGCACCAAAATCAGCTACCCTGTGATATTACCCCTGGGGTAATCAGACAATGCATGAAAACACAGGGCCTGAGTCTAAAGTATAAGGACCAGAGATGCCTCAAATATCCTACAAGGCACAGCTCCCTCAATGAAGAATCATCCAGCCTGAAAGTCAGTATAGCTGGGTTAAAAGACTCACTCTGAAGAGTCAACAGGCTCACACTTGACCACATTCAGTGTGGACAACCATTTTGCCACTGGTCTTTTTATGGGGTGTTGACTACTAAGCCATGATGTTCTTAAGAAAAAAAGAAGGACATCAATAAATGTACCGATTTAAACAACGGCTCAACCAACCTTCTTCCTTTCCTACAAAATGGGCCTTCTCTTCTGTGTTGGTTATAAGGAAGTGATGGAGTCAGTGAGGGTGATACCATATGGAAGCTGCTCCCAGTATTAGAACATAAGATCTGAAATAGTGTTGCTGAGAACAGTGTGCTCCACTAAAAGCCAGAAAGCTTGCTTGAGAACTGGAAAGAAAGATTAAGAAGTTGGGTTCCTTTCACACTTGGAGAAACCCCATCTTGAGTCTTATGAATATGTTGAGACCCAAACCAAGTAGGTGAGTAAGTACTGAAAGGATGCTGCTGTGTCTGGCCTATTTGAACAGAGTCAACTCAGTGTCTAGGGCTAGGTCAGTTGAGACAGGAAGATTTCTGGGAAATACTGTATTGAGAGAAGTGAGTTCTTTGGTATGATCTTGGCAAAACAGATCTCTTCCTACTGACAAGTGACCCAAATGTCTTAAATGTCTTCATTACCTTCAAGTTTATATGTACAGTATTCTTTTTCCCTTTTCCCCAAATTATCCTTCCTATAACAGTTTCACCTTTATTTCTGTAAATCATTTTTGGACTGGAGCATGCGCGCGCGCACGCATGCACACACACACACACACACACACACACACACACACACACACCTCAAATAGAACACATCTCTGCACACTGCAAGTTGTTTTTATGCTTTGCATGTATTTCTGTTGAACAGTAACCTGTATCATGTTTGGCTTTGTGGAAAACAATAAATAACATCCTTTCCTTTCCCTATTGAATGCAGAATCAATTGAGAAATGAGACACAGTTGTCAAACACATGGAAATACAAATATAAACTTTATTGGCAAAATTTATTGTAGAATATGGTTCAGTTCTACAGCCAAGTGCAGAACCCTCATAATTTCCTCCAGTGTCAAACTCACCTACCCAGCAGCACACAGATTAGAGCATGTTGCAGAGGGCTGAGTGAGATGATGGAGAGACAAGGTCTCGACTATTTTCATCCAGGAAGTTGGTAACGTTTTTCCTTTCCTGGGACTAAATATTTCAAAGTTGACATCAAAATACAGAATCTGGTAGATTCCAGGAAGCTTTGGGACATGGTACTATATGAGATTTGTTTGCTCAACTCCAAGTTCAGTGTCTGGTACATAGCAGGTCTGCTCAATGAATGACATTAGACATACTCTGTGTGTCTCTTTCTTCTGCCTCATTTCATTCCTTTTAAACAGAAGGTTACTGCTTAGCATCCCAGGTTCTATACCACCCATGTATGCTATTCAAACCAATGTAACAGTGGCCTTGGAAGTGGTTCCATTTCATCTTCTGCAGGGAAAACACACTGAGATATTTGGCAACCTGTATGGTCATTCATCATCCAGCAAGTTGTGGAAAAGCCAGATTCAATACTGTCTCACCCTTCCATGGTATGCTGTGGAGCATTACACTCTGGCTCATAGCTCTCTCTTTTCCTATCTCACCCCTCAAATTCTCAGGCAGTCCTGACCAAGATAGGGACCTTGAAGAGACTTAATTATTCATCTGGTTAATTTGTGATTTTAACATTTACCTGGGTTCAGTTGGTCACTATGGGAATTGTTCTAGCTGAACTATGGCAGGGTACTGTTATGGAAGGCAACCTCAGGCAATGTATAGGCCTTATACAACAGATCACTTCCCTGTTTTTCAGAGCCCTCTTTCAAAGTTTCCACCTGTTCAAGACCATCTTTAGGTTGAGAGATGTGCCCTGAACTTAGTACTACTGGGCAACTGTGTCTCAATGAGGACTTATTCCCAAGTATTAGTGATTGATCATGTACCACATTTATTATTTACTGAGGTGTTAGGCATGGCTGGTTAGGACCTCATTATCCCCTCTTGGGAAACCCAGGAGCTTGCCTAGACCTTCGACTCTGTGTCCAGCTGTCCCATCTGTCATTCCAGAGCTGGCTTCTGGGGCAGGATTCCAGGGTCTCTATGAGCTTTGGTGAGGACTTTGGTGAGATTCTAACACATTCTTTTCTTTCTTCTCTCACAGAGAATCACTTCTTATGGCCAAGACCCACGATTCATGAGGGAGGTGGGGGCAGTCAGGTTTCATAATTTCCCTCTTTGTCATATGAAGATACTGAGCATGAAGGGCTGGGAAGTTTGCCTGAGACCCCGTCGGGCAATTGCTCTAGAATGAAAATGAGGGTGTGCCATCTCAAGCCCAGTTCTTTCTCTTCACTGTGTAGCCAGAGTCTCCTTCCTGGCCTCTATGAGGCCCAGTCTCTTTATTAAATCAGAAATATATCAAATGAGAGGAAAGAAAGAACAAAGAAATGACAAAAATCGTTCTCAATTCAACATAGTGCTAATCTGACATGACAAGGCCAAGTCCATATTTCTACAGTGCCAATTACTTAAAGGGCACCAATGCCATGGCACCATTAAAGCAATAGCAGAGATGGATTGTAGGACACTGTGGATCAATGTGCTAAGTGTTGTTCAACTTGTTCAATGAAATAAAGCATTGGATCATTAACCTTACCAATGTCAATGTGTTGTCACTATCAAATTCCACTAAATGGAAGGCCGCAGCCCTCGTTAAAGGTGTACTTGGAGGCAGCTACTGTATTAATACCTTATTGGCTGATGGTGAAGGGGAAGACACTTCAGGACAGGGCAGAGAAGCTGGACTAGAGCTAAGGACACTTGACAGAGAGTGATGGGTATAGATGTAGAGATGTGGGCTGGATCAAGGATGGTAGCAGCAAAATAAGGAATGTACAGAGCTATGTGAGCCTTTGCCTCTACCACAGACCACTCTGGAGTGGGCAGACACTGCAGATGAAAGTTTGTTAAGTAAACTTAAAGAGGATATCTTCTTGGCTCAGACAGGGTTAAATGACCATTGCTTTTCCTTAATTCAGTTCATAACCTTTAAGCCTGAGAGACAGCCTGCACAGGAAGCTGGGAATGGGCTTCCTCTGGTAGAAGCTCATGGATGACATTTGGTATTGGTGGTCAGGACTGGGAATCAGGAGATTTAAGGTCCTTCTACCTCTGCTGCCTTTAGTAAGGCTTTAGCCAGGCCTTTCTACTCTGAGGCTCTGTTTCCTTATATGTAGAACAAAGAGCTTGGAAGAATTTGTCAGTGATTCCCAAGCAAGCCTTTCTCCCACTCTGGGTCTTAAGCATCTTGAGGTAGGGACCACTGAGGGGAAACCATGATAGACAAAAGAAGGAATCTGACCCTCTCCATCTGCCTAGAGCTGCTCTTCTTCATGCACTATGTATTAAGATGCACATGACATTTCATTAGGAAAAATGATCCCACTGCTTTTCAAAAACAACAACAATAACAACAACAAAAAAACCAAGTAAACAAATGAATTTGGAACAAACACCCTAGATCATGAAATCCCAGTCATTTAATAATTTTTGACACCGAGTTTTCCTCTTTCCAGGTAACTCTAGGTTTATGTCAAGTTGACAGCTAACTATGCATAGCCTCAACTCTTCTCTTCATCAGCTGAGTTGCTTTGTTGTGCTCTTAGTAGAAGACTGCATCCTGATAAATGTTACTGCTTCAGGAAGGCTCATGCTAGTTTGAGGTTTCTGTGCTTGCCTTTCAGAAGACCTTTCCAGAGTGGCTTCTTGTCCCTCTCTGCCTGCCCCAGATTGTTGACAAGTTACCTCATTTGAACTGCTGTCAACTCACCTTTTGCCCCTGTTGGACTCTAGGATCCATGAGGACTTTTCATCACTTAAGGGCACACTAGGATGGGACTGGGAGCACCAAAGGGAGTAATATGGATCCTTCTTTTAGCATCTAGGGAGGAAAAATAGGAGCAAAGATCAGGGTTGGCTAGCTAGTGTGAAAGTGCAAGAAATGGTTAGTGTTAGAGACAGCAAAGAATGCTGTAAGAGCTCACTGAGGGACCTCTAACAACCCTGGCTACAAGGGGCAGCATTCTGGATCTACTTTGGAAGCTGTTCACGAAAGACCAAGCTGGATTGACATCAACATGGAGAATAGGGCATTCACCGAAGCAACCTTTTTCCAACTGAATTTTCTGTACTCTCATCTGAGCTCCTTTGTATTAACCTCTTACACTCAGGGAGGAGTTTTTGCTCATCCTGAGTACTTACTTACTTTTCTCTTGTAACTTGTTGTATGAACTTGGAGGAGCCCCTTCTCTTTTTTCCTTAATATCTCAGGTTCTTGGAGGGTTTTGAAGAAAATGACCTTCAAAGTTTATTCCAGTTTTCTATTCTGAATCTCCCTGCAGCATACACCTTGCTGCTTGGCAAACTGAATGTTTCTGCTGTGTTATTGGTATATATAGGTGTGGGAGCATCCATGCATGCAAGGAATTTCTAGATGTGACTGCTTTTATTATAGAGTTAAAACTATATGTTGGAAGAAGAGCTGTGGGCCTTTTGTCAGGACACAATACAGTATTCATATGTTTATGTACACATATACACAACCATAGCACAGATAAACACACATGCACATACCAGTGCACATGCATACACATAACCTCTCAAGAATATAAACAGCCCAAAAGAAGCATAGGGAGGGGAGGGTGGGTGACGGGGAATGGAGCATGGTGCTGTCACAGCCATGGCTTTAAAATGGCTTGAGTTGCAATTAAAAAAGGAAGGGGCCAAAGGTCAGTTCCTGGCATTTCACTCTGGGTGGATAATTTTAGAGGGTGATGTGCCTCTGCTTGTTGAAATATTCTGAGAGACTTGTAACAGCTTAAGTCTAGCCAGCCTGAAATAAAAATCAAAGGGGCTGACACCTTCAAAGCCCAAAGAGCCCAGCAGCACATTGGCAGATGTCAGTGGGGGAAGAACTCGGCTTGACTGGCACTGCTCTGGGATTCTTAACTTCTGATTAACAGTAGAGATTGGATAACTTTAATTATTAATTATTTCCAGAACTCACACATGATGTCAGGTGGTCTTCGAGTCTTGTCACTGGGAAGGTTAAACATTCTCTCTGCTTGGTAATTACCTAATCACCATTACTCTTTTACATTAATTCAGCCCCAGAATTCATTATGGCTGGGCTGGGTTATTAAAGCTCATGTGGGAAGATATAAAGCACCCCATTGTTTGCATTGATTTAGGAGCGAATGTGATGCTTTGCTAATATCAAGCTTAGCCAGAGTCTCTCCTGCTGGTGTGTGAAATCTGCTCCAGGGTTTTCTTTGTGTGACCACCAGCAAGAGACTGGAAGAGTCAAATGAACTTCTACAAGAGGTGTATGTCCAGGAAGGGGCTAGCTGGAGAAGAAGGTGGTTAAAGCTGCCATTCCTCCCAGAATGTTGGCACTCCTGGAAGCTAATGTCTTCCCATGCTCCTCCTCATGGATCACTGCTAGCAGGTCTCTCCAGTGAACACTACCCTGAATTTTGTCCTCTTCTGAATAACCATTAGTGCCAACAAGTCAGACCAGAAACCCTCAAGTGGCCTTGGCCAAGGCAAGAACTCATGACAAACACAAAAGGGACAAATAAAATTACAATCACAAAGATAAGTGTGGCATTTACAAAAGCTGATACATTTAGTTGAAATTACATTGAGTGACAATCTCATGTGAAGGCCAGAGAGGAGGTAAACAGAGAATCTGATGTGTAACTATTTGAATCATGTCTGTCAAGACAGCTTTTTCAGAGGATAATGTAGTAAAATGAATTAACAACTTTAAGAAGGTTAAAATCTTTTCAGTTAATATCTTTATCCTAGGAAATGCATGAATATGTATGTGGAAACATTAAACTGTGAGTGATAAACATACAGGTGAAATTATAGCATTGACTGGGTTGTGGTTTGGAGGATGTGACAATCTGTTCTTTAAAGACTAAGTTATGAACTACTTGTTTACGTTGGAATATGGTCCTCATCCTCCTTTAATTTCTAGGTTACAGAAGATTCAAAAATGGACTAAAGAGATGGCCCAGCTGTAAAGTGCCTGCTGCATAAGCAGGAGAACTTGATTTTGGATTCCCAGCACCCACATTAAAAACAAAATTGAGCATAGTGGTGTGGCACATGCCTGTAATTCTAGCACTAGGGAAGCAAAGAAAGGAAAATCTCTGGAGATCTAGACTTGCCAAATCAGTGAGCTCCAGGTTGTAGGAGTGACCCCATTTCTCCCTCCCTCCCTCTCTCTCTCTCTGTCTTACACACACATACACACACACACACACACACACACACACACACACACACACACACACAAGGGGATTAAAGAAATGTAAACCATGGTAATATTTTATCTAAAACGGCTCATAAAATGCATTATAAAAATATGTACGGACACACATAATCGTGTTATTAATGATGAACTTGGACTGTTAACCCTTGATAGTAGACATTGAATGGTAGACCCTGGATGGTGGATCCTGGGTCTGGACTCCAAATAGTGGATAGTGCAGATATGGACTGTTTCTACCACTGCATGAAAGGGCTGTGGGATGTCATGTTCAGAAGCTTCCTATGGCAACCACCCTGATGCACTCAAAAATTGACATGACATGGAACTTTCAGGTGCCTTTGGTTGCCACCACTTACCTCTCATCTTCTGCGGAGGGATACTACATCACTTTTTTCAGTGGCACAGGCAAGTATTCCATACTTTAATATGTCTAGTCTGGAGCCTCAGGAGAGTGATGTCTGTGGGCTATTCTTTGATTAATATAGAATGGGAGTCAGGGCTAAACGCCCTGTGCATTTGTGACATTCCTAGAGTATTTAGAAAAGTTCTCAGAAGATTCAGGGAACAAGGCAATAACTGCCCACTGCATAGGGCTGGAAGCACACCTGTCTTGACTTACCCTCTGGCCAGGTCTCATGTTCTACTTCAGAATCTCTGCTTCTTGGAGAGTTGGAGAGGGAGAGAGAGAGAGAGAGAGAGAGAGAGAGAGAGAGAGAGAGAGAGAGAGAGAGAGAGAGAGAGAGAGATTGATTCTGGTTCATACCTACAAATGCTTCAGATTTCTGTCTTGGTCTCTGCTGCCAGAGAATATAGACTAAAAGAAAACTTAGAATAAAATGTTAGGGAATGTCTCTATTGCTAATTAGAAGGAGAAAGGAGAGAATAATTAATAAGTGGCATTTAAATATTAGCACACCATTTTGGAAAGAAGAAATTTACATCAAGCACATAGAAATTCTACATGAATTAAAGATTTAATCACAATTTTTAAATGCAAGGCTGTAAAAGCAACAGAATAAAATATCAGATTTTTTTTTTATAATCTTGGCCTGTGGAAAGCCTTGTAAGTAGAGATTTCAAATAAATAAAAAATGATAGAAATAATTAAAGTTTAATAGTTTGCATAGAGCAAAAAAATCACCACAAAATAAAAAGCAGCATCTTAAGAAAATAATTTAAGAATATTATAGGGAGTGGATGAATTTCCAGAATTGAAGATTCCTTATAAAAGCATCTTTCTTAGCCTCAGCTGACAATTTGACACAGCCCAGAATTATCTGAAGGAGGTTTGACTTGATCAGATTGGCCTCTGGGTATATCAATAGGTCGTTTTCTTGATTGCCAATTGGTGTAAGAGGGCCCAGCACACTGTGGGCAAACCATCCCTAGGCAGGAGGGCCTGGACTGTATAGGAAAGTTAGCTAAGCATGAACCTCTGGGTGAGCCAGCAAGCAGTTTTCCTTCATGGTTTTGGCCTTTCGCACTGCTTGATCTCCTGCCCTGACTTCTCTCAATGATGAACTGTGATCAGGACATGTAAACCAAATGAATACTCTTTGCTTTCCGAGTTGCTTTTGGTTATGGTATTTATCACAGCAAGAGAAAAGCAAACCGAGACACATTCAAACCCATTTAAGCACCAGAGTTCTGACTGGCACATTGTGGGTGCTCTTTGACTATTATTGGATAATTCAGTGACCAAAGTAGAAAACAATTAAATAGATTATAAACAGATTATGTTCAACTTCAGTAGAAATCAGAGAAATGCCTCTGAAACAGTAAAATTTTCTTTTTTCTCATGAAATTAGCATAAAGTATTAACAAGCACCCAGTTTTAATGAAGATAGACAGAAAGTTACCAGTTTTGTATAGCATTTGTGGGTGTAAAAATGGATGTAATTTTATGCAACCTTACAATATCTATCAACATTTAAGATCTACATATCCTTTGACCCTTTTCTTAACTTCTTAGAATAAATCTTTCTTAGTTTGTTTGGGCTGCTGTAACAAAATTCCTTAGATTGGGCAATTTATAAACAACAAAAATCCATTGCTCAAATTCTGGAGGCGAAGTTCAAGATGAAATTAATAGCAGATGTGATGTCTGGGGACGGTTAGTGCTCTGCTTCAAGCAGGAGGGATAGACTGTGTCCTCATTTGATGGAAGGGGTGGAAGGGACTAGGGTGTCCCTTGGACTATTTTATAAGACTGAGATCAGGGTCTCTCACTGAACCTAGAGCTCACTAATTGACTAGACTAGGTAGCCACCAAGCCCACAGAATCTTCCTATCCCCATCTTTTGGGTGCTGGGATCCCAGGTAAGTACCATCATACCTCTATTTTTATAATGGGTGCTGGGATCTACACTCAGATCCTCAAGCCTGGGCATTAACCACTTTACTTACTAACTGAGTCATTTCCTCAGCCTCTAACTAAGAATTTGTATTACATTACTTGTAAGTGTGGTAGAGCATTGAAGAAGACTAAATGCATGTTATTTGACAGGTGGTTAGGTCACAGTGTAATAAAGCTGTGGGGGATTTTATGTAGCTGCTGAGAAACTGAAGTGTATTCAGCAGGGTGCATTTGTTTTGATATTGCTATTGCTTGATTTATATTGTTGCCAAAAGTACATTGAAGCTCCACCCCTATTACCTCAGAGTATGTCCTATTGTGGTTTGAGTATGAAAAGTCCCACATGATCAGATTGTCAGTGGTATACTGGATCTTCATTTGATGGTGCTAATTTGAGTGGGTCTGACAACTTCAGGAAGTGGGACCTACCTGGACTCAGGTCCTTTGGCAGTATTGTCCTTGTTTCTTCTGATCCCCCACCTCTAATTCCTGTCTACACCTAAGTGATAAAACTTCTTAGATACATATTCCCACTGCTATGGTGTTCTGCCCAAGCATATGAAGCCATCAAGCAAGGGAAAAAAACCCTGAAACTATGAGCAAAAGTAAATCAGTAAGTTAGTTTCATCATGGCAGAGAAAAGTAGCTAATGTGGGCTTTATTTGGAAAGAGGGATTTACACAGTCTTACAAGCCAGGACAGTCAAGGCTGGGGTGGGGGTCAGTGAGGGTAGACTCTAACCCAGTGTCACTGACAGGTAGCCATAAAAAAAAGGTGAAAATTTAGACGCTGAGGTAAATGACAGAAGGATAGACAGAGGAAAGGTAGCCTGTAACTGTCTGTGGAAGGGAATACCAAAAGTTGTTGACAAACTAGAAGCCAGAAGAGTCAAGAAGCATTTTCCTTAGAGCTTCAGTGAGAACACAGTCCTACTTGATTTCTGACTCTGAGCCTCTAAAACTGTGTGTGAATAAATTCCCATTGCTCATGCTATATTGTTTTTAGTACTTTGCTATAGCAATGCTTGGAAACTAAGACATCGATGATCTATCATGGAGTAAAATACAGGTGGTAGACAGTAAATACAATGTAAATTTATATTGTTCAGAAAAAAAGCTATATACATTCTCCCATGCTTTTTTGTACATAGAAAATACTCTAGAAGGAAATCCACAAGGCAACCAGGAGTAGGGGAATTAAGAGTTTGGGGCATGATGAAGTGTCTTGCTTCTTCATACATTCTTAATTTGTTTCCCAATGAGCATATTATGACTGAGTCTACTCCCTGTTAATGGTCTGGCTCTGCAATGTCTCCCAAATGCAAAGAGCTTGCTTGTCAGCTGGTGGTGTTATTAGGGTTGGTTAAATCTTTAGCAGGTGTGGTATAACTGCAGGTCAGCAGGAGAATGCTCCAGAAGGTGTTTTGAGAGCCCTTGATGTTCTTTGTCTGTGTCTCTCCTAGCTGCTCTGAGTGGGAAGTTTTGTTGGGCCACATGTTCTTGCCTAATCACAGGACAGAAATGATGGGTCAAGTGATCACAGACTGAAGCCATGAGTCAAAATAATTATTTCCTCCTTTTAAGTTGGTTATTTCTTGTGTTGTTTGACAGAATTCTGACTGGCATATTCTGTATTGCAATGTGCAAGTCCCTTGCATACCCAGGTGCCCCTCTCCATAGAGTGGAGGCACAAAAAGAAGAGGAGGAGGAGAAACACAGCAGAGGGGCATCTGGGTCCCAAAAACATTTCAGGGAAACATCTCTTCCTTAGTAAACTCTACCTTCAGTGTAATCCCCAATGCTTTGGAGCTGCCAAGAGCTAAAATAATTAGACTTAATCATGGTGGAGGAAACACTCTGTTTTTCACTGAGGGGAACCCTCCCCCAACTAGATAGCCAAGGTCTTCTGTGTTCTCACTATGTTAAGGATTAGCTCCTGAGTCCACATTAGCACTATTTCTAAGTGTCCTGAGACTTCTGCATTTCTGGGTATCACCAGCAGGTCTTTCTACTGGGAAAAGTGGCCACAGAGTCATAGGAAACCCATATCATCATACTCCATTTTCTTTCTGAGCTCTCAGTAGCCCCAGGAGCCAGAGAATTATGCATTATGCTGCAGGCAGGGGAGTGGGAACAAGAGCAGGAGTGGGCATAGAGTTTCTGGTGACTGATGGAGAGCCAGCCACAGCAAAAGCCAACCTGTGACATCATGGAGATTTTCCTATATCTCTGACCAGCTCTGTTAGTCCACTTGCCCTTCTTTCTGTGTCCTGACCACTTGCTCTCAGCATTCACTGTTGTTCTTCCTTCTTCCTTTAAAAACAAGACAGGATTTGAGTTATTTTCACTTCTCTGTTATTCATTTCCCTTTGTGGCACCAATGATTGGAATTGAACTTGAGTTGCTAAAAGGATAAATCTCTTAGGTACTGAAGGAATATTTTGAGTGGCTGTCTTTCCTGCAGGCCTGATATAAGTCTATACTTGTTGATGAAGAGGAAAAACTAGTGTACACGTGTGGATGTGTATGAATGTACATGTACATGTGTGTGCATGCACATGTGGGTGTAAACTTACAATATCCTTCCCACAATGTCCCGAGGTAAAATATATTTAATGGACGGACTGACACACACACAGCTGGTGTGGCAGAGTTGAGGTGAGATCAGGTGGTTCACTGTGACTTCTGTGCCTAGTCATCCGTGACACTACTTTTTGAGGATCTGGTCACATACACCTGGGCTCTACTTCCCTAAATCATTCACAAACCTTGATGGTGTGTTCTCAGAGCAAAATCAAGGATGTGAATCAGAGAGTCATCTGGGTTGGATGGAATCAGCTAAACACCTCAGCACCTGGCAAAAGGATCCTCTGGAAAGTTTCTGTTGAACATGACATTGAAAAACAGGAGATACAACTTGCATGATAGACAGTGAAAACTAATCAGCAAGGGGAATCGAATTAGGTGTCATGGGGATGGGGGAAACAATTCTCTTTTGGTGAGCTTCATGCAGAATGGGATATCTAGGAAATTGTTCATTTTCCTTCTAGAGAATCCAGATATATTCCCCAGCCTCCATCTACCCCAGATCTGTACTTTCTAGGCTGAACAGGGCAACACTTATTTCCTGTTTCCAGGACCTGTGGCCCCTGGTAATTTTAGCTCATGGTCCCAGATATAGAAGTGTTAGAGTCACTCATTGCCTCCTGAAAGCTGGTTGGTGGAAGCTCCATACACAGCAGAGCTTTGAAAGTGAAGTGCTTTTAGTTTGCAACCCAGCAGCAATAGAACCCAGCAGACAGCTGCAGAGGACCTTTGAACAGGCAGTTGGACTCTGAAAGCTCTTTACCTCTACTGAAAAAGCCCACTATGCTCTGTCTTCTTCCCACCTTGTTTTCTCCTCAGAAAAGTGACTCTGGCTCTTCAGTCAGTCTGAAGGAGGTTTAGGGCTGAGATCAATATTTTAAGACTCCAGTGAAGCAAGACCTTCAGCGTCCAGATAAGCAGCAAGGACAAACGATAGTGCTGGAGACTTGAGACTTTAATTCCCACCGATTGCTCTCCAGCCCATTATGCATGAGAAATGTACACAGCTCACCCTCTGGCTCCCTGGTAATCCAGGGGCACCTCCAAATCACAGATCCATAGCATGTTAGTATGGGTGAGCACATTAGAGGTCATCAGGCAAGGCCAGCCTCCTCATTTTATACATGAGGAACTTTCTTCAGGTGTGTGCCCTGCAGACTTGGAGGCTGGTTCTCATTGACTCTTTCAGGGTAGGCTCAGAGCAGCAGCCAGGCTGTGAAGTAATTAGCATGCTTGCAAGCACCATAGGCTTGCGGGAAAGAGGTAGTGGGTAAAGGAGAGATTGCAGATCTGGGTTGCCAGTGCTGCTAGACATCTGCTGCCTGCTGTGTAAGTGGAGGGAGTGGCAGCTGCTTCTGAGCTACATCCTTGAAGAAGTTCCTTACTGAGTAGAAAAAGAAAATCATTTTGCCATATCTAACTCATTTTTGTTCTATTGAAGAATCCCAACATTCTTACATTGCTTTTGGCCCAGTGATGAAGCCAGGATTTTTCTAATTCTTTGGTTTACCTTTGCTTGTTTTAAGCACGATATTGACAGTTACCAGTTACTGGATATACCTTCTGTATGCTGAGCAACATATCCATGAGTTTGCATAGATAAGCATATTGAGCACTTACAAAGCTCCAATGAGGTCACTGTATATTAATTCCATTTTATAGACAAAGAAACTGAAGCAAGGAGAGATTGCATAAATTACTCTAGGTCACACAGCCATGTTACCAAAGTCCCAGGAGGAAAACACTTCAGTGGGAAGAGCTTCTGGTCAAGGGTTCAACCAATTGAGAGTGAACAGCGAGAGAACTTCTCTATACTGCAGGTAAGAGGCTCTGTGTACTGGAATTGACACAATCTCCATTGAGAGGGCTTGCAGTTCTTGCTAGCTATGCAGACTGGGAAAATACTACCTTAAAACTTCTACTGGCACATATATAGAATAGATATAGCTGTAATGATGATGGTCATGTGGCTGGTATAAATTATATACAGGTATTATTTCTCCCAAATAGCCTGTTAATAGCATTTCCCCTCCTTGTGATAGGTTGGGGGACACAACACCTGCTGATGGAACGAAGGAAAGAATCATGTAGACACAGTGACATCGTTAGGCTACTATTGACCCTCTTTATCCATCCTCAAGGAGCCATTCTAAACAGTATGGTTTTGTTCTCTTTCACCCAAGTCAGGAATGTACCCTGTCCACCCTTAGCCACATAGCTGGCATCTTCGTTATTAGTCACCTGACACTGCACCTCAGTGCTTCTGTTCACTTGACCCTAGCAACAGTACACAACTCAGAAAATTGTTTATTTCTGGATTTTCTGTTTAAGATACTTGAACTGCAGTTGACTGTTAGTAATTAAAACTATGCAAAGTAAAATTGTTGGGAATATATAAATGATAATCTTTTCTAGGAGGCCACCTTTCTTTTTCACTCTTGCTTCTGAGTGGATGAATTTCCATTGATGGAATCATTCTTCTCTATTCACTCAGTGACTGAAGCATGCACACAGACACATAGAGACAGACAGACACACACAGAGACACACAGATATCCAGATGTAGACAGACTGGATATACAGAGATAGACAGACACACAGATATAGCCACACAGACATACATACACAGAAATAGACACAGAGAGATACACAGAGAAACACAGACACACAGATGCAGACAGATACATAGAGACACACAGACACACACAGAAACACAGACACATACATACAGGCTTGTAGACAGACAGACAAACACAGCTAGAATGTTGGTCACCCAGCTGGGAAGTAGGGAGTGAAGTTATAAACCCAGGCAGTTTGGCTTTGGAGCCCACACACTTTGATGCCTCGCCATACCAACTGCTTGGAGGACAAAATACACATGATATCAAATATCCCCTCTCTCTCCCCATGTAGTCAGAAAGCTCTAACTTCTGGCTGTTAAGGAGAAGCACTGTGGAGATGTTCACTCAGAGTAAGGACTTAGTCCATGCTTTGAAATTAGTTTATATCTTTGTCTCTTTCTACTCTGAAGTTGGAGACTCATGACCCAGGGTGTCTTCACCCCTGATATGCCCAGGAGGGTTTCTGTTTGCACCTCCTTTCCTTCTTCACTGTTAGAATAGCGTGGTTTGGAGATAAATTATATGGTTGTTCCCCACAGATGCTTGGGAATTGTTTACACAGTGGAGGGTGGGGGGAGGTCATGGGCAAGGCTATTGGTTTACTCTCTAAGGCAGAGGAAAAAAAATCTGGTAACATTATTTTATTGAGGGTTGTGCTAGTTGGCGCCACCAGAAAATAAGACCACATGACTTGTGGGAATCTAGGCTTCTTGCTCTGTCTGGGCTGTGCTATCTTTGTTCTTGCTCATGAGTGAGCCCTGATAATGTAGTCTGAGGTCCTTCAGAGCCCTGAGTGACAGCTTAGCAGCAGATAGCCAATCCAGGCTTCTGTTGACATGGTCAGAGCAACTCTTGGGCAACTTGTTGCCAGTGACAGGGACATAAAACCTGAAGTGCAGATTGACCCATGCAGGCTCAGGTCTTAGAGGTAAATTGACTGGCCTAATTGCCAGATGTAATTTCTTTGCACCTCTTCCTTCTAAGTGCTATTTAAGAGCAAAGCACTTAGTAAATTATAAGGAGGTACCAATGCAAAACTGCTTACAAATAAGAATTATAGACAATCAGAAGCCAATGCTCACAACAGCAGTTTTTTTCCTTCTTCTTCTTTAATCAGAAACAGAGTTAGGCCATTCCAGAGGGGTGAAGTTTCCTAGGCAAGCGATAATATAATCTGTTCATATATTTTAAGATCTAATCTATCATTTAAAACGTTATTTTATTATAAGCCAGTTTTAAATTTTTTTAAAAAAAGAAGTCTGTGTTTCAATATTCTGCTGGGTGCCCCAAGGGTAATCCTAGAATGAATGGGAATTAACTTTATAACATTAACCCACCAGGTTTTGAGAGTAGAAAGCAGAGATTGGTGAAGAGAGGATCCAGCTGCCAAGGAGCCCAGTCAGATATGTCTGGTAGCTGATTTTGTGGTGTTCATGTCAGGAAAGGGAGTTAGTCACTCAGCCACAAATGATGGAGAAAGAAGCATAACTCAGGCATTCTGAAATTGTGGGTGATCCCAAAGGAAGACAAGGACTCTCAGAAACAACCCTGAGAGCCAGTCATGTTTTAAGTGCTTGTGTTTTTGCCGGCTCTACATTGGTTGCTTCTCATGGGGCAGAAAATTAGCTCAAGTGGACCTACATTCTTTTCATGTCTCACCACTGCAGCTGGACCTTATAGAGTTAGGCTGCAAGGAGACACAGCTACAAAGCATGCCTGTACATTGAATAGAATATGATGTCCCAACAAAAGCTGGCCCTTCTCACTGTATCTCCAAGGAGGAGGCTTATAGAGAATACTGCTATGGTGGGGGTCTTAAAAGCACCCTGAAGCCCTGTATATTAAAAGTTTGGTCCTGAGCAGAGCATGCGACTATGGGAGAGAGTAGAATCTTTAAGAGGTGGGCCTAGAGGCAGGTTTTAGGTCAATCCTCAAAGAGTATTGTAGAACTCTGGTCTTTTTTCTCATCTTTGGTTCTTTTATACCTAGGTAGGAAGGAATCAGTTTTGTTCTGCCACATGCTCCCACCATAGGCATATCACACCCCACTTGAGACCTGAAAACCATGGGTTCCTGGTCATGGGATTGGCCTCCAGTACTGTGGATATAGAAACCTTTTCTCCTTATAAGTTGATTATCCTTTGTGTTTGTAATCTGCACAGGCCTGGAGATAAGACCTTGTTCTATTCTGGCTTTAGTCTACTGTTGTTTGAATCTTAGATGGTCTTATAATTAAAATCCCAGAGCCAGGTATTGGAGTAAAAGCTAAAAGATTGAAGGAGCAGAGCAAGCCACAGCCAACTTCACCTCATCAACTCCTTAGCCGATCCTGTTTCCATGAATCCTCAGACTGAAAGCCTGTGAGTCCTCACCTGAAAGGATCTCAGCTGAACTGCCTCAGTTCCTGTTTCCTCAGCCTTATATACCTTTGTCCCCCCTGTCATCACTTCCTAGGATTAAAGGCATGTGTGCTTCTCAGTACTGGAATTAAAGGTATGTGCCACCACTGCCTGGCTCTGTTTTTCCAGTGTGGCTTTGAACTCACAGAGATCCACATGGATGTCTGTCTCTCAAGTGATAGGATGAAGGGTGTGTGCCACCACTGTCTGGCCTCTATGTCTAATCTAGTGGTTGGCTCTGTCCTCTGATCCTCAGGCAAGTTTTATTGGGGTGCACAATATATCACCACAGTCCACGTTGACTCTGAAGAGATGTGTCATCAACTCACAAGGTACCGGAAGCTTGCCTCCTATGATGAAGTATTTGCAATCCAGCAGTTTCCATGAGTGTCTCTAAAGCCTTCTACTGAGGTCATGACCATCAGCTTGTTGGCTGACTCTAAGTGGTATGGACCTAAAAGCCACCAGATTCCTTTCTACCTTAGTGGCTGATAAATACAACAGACAGTCCTAAGGAAAGGATGAGTCACGGGGAATGAAACACTGTCACACCTACCAGGATTCCCTTATTAGTTCTAGGAATTTACTGGATATAAAACTTTTAAGTCAGGAAATCTCTATTTCATGAAGATTCTTTCCCCACATGCATTTCCTCCCAAAGGAGCAGGAAGCTACTATTAGAACAGGACCTGCTATTTGCCTCACCTCTGCACCTTCCACCTCACCCCTACTCCTAGAGAGGTCCATTAGCAAAGGCCAAAGCAGGCAGGGTCTGTGTGCAGAGTGCCCTGTCTGCTGTCTCCCTGCTCCACATCACCAGAATGTCTGATGACAATGCACTACTTACTCCCTCTACACACTGTCAGATAGGATGCACTGCTAAGCCGATGGCCTGACAGACAAATGGCAAATAAGCATTTTTTTCCTGTCCTTTCCATCTATAAAATACTTTACAGAGAGTTGAAGGAGGAAAGAAAGCCTATTTGTAAAAATGATGGATACATTATCAAACTCCATAGCTTAAGCATCCAACTTGCTGAGTTTTAAATGGGTTGTCACCAGTGGACTGTTAGCTAAAGTATGAAAATCAAGAAAATGCCTTTTTGTTGCTCCATAAATTCTGATGAACAATTGTTAGACAGCAGAAAACAAACTCTGATTTGGGAGTGATCACTCTCTGTGCATCGCCAGTAATGAAGAATGAAGGAAATCGAGGACTTATCGCTTACAGATATTAGCACAGACCCAGATGGCTCAAATTTTTTCTTTTCTTTTTCTTTTATTTTTTTTACCATAATAGATAATTCTTGAATTATGTATCCAACAAAGACAAATTCTCAAACTAATGGAAGGCGTTTATTATATTAACAAGTGTGTTTTCAATTCTTTCAAAACAGAATGTAATTTAATCTTGGCTTCAGAGACAGATTGGAAATGTTAAATGTCTGCTTTTCAGAAATGATTTCTGGAGGGAAGAAGCGTTCCCCATCAGCTTGCGTGTGTAACTGAGGAAAAAGATGTTTGTCTTAACGGCACAGAAAGGGAGAAGTCATGGGATTTTTTTTCATTTTTTAAATTATAGAGCAGACTGTATACATTCTAGCCCTTCCCCAGGGCAACTTCTGCCTTGCCAAATATAACATACTCCACTGTGATGAAGAATTATTATCGGATGGTGAGGGGCACCCTGCTTGTTGTTGGATGCACTATATGAAAACTTGAAGGCTACCCCTTGTCTCTACTATCTTGTTACCAAGGGATTTCAGTGAGTATGGTGGATTCAGGCCGGGGGGTGGTGGTGGTGGTGACTTATAGAGCAGTATTCTGATTGTCTCAATCTGCGTCCTACAGAGAAGCTGCACTGGAATTGGCTGCACTGGCCCCAGGAAGAGCAAAGAAAGAACCCAAAAGCTTGAGGCCACTTAACACAGAGAAGAGGCAGTTTTAGGAATGAAAGGTGAGGGGCATGGCCAGAGTGGGAGAGGCTTCAGAGGACAAATTGAACTCATGTCTACATCACAGAAGCCAAATACTTGTGTCAGCAGTATGCCAATCACCAGGCAGAGAAGAAGAAAACATGCTGCACACCAAGCAGTTCAGGAACTAGAACTGGTGCAGACTGAGGAGGACCAAGTCAGAGATGTGGAAGTCAGGGGTGAATCTGGAAGTGAGGTAGCCTGGCCTTACTGAAGTCTCTACCAAAAGTACTGGGCAGAAAGAAGGGACTAGATACCAGTCAGGGGGATGGAAATAGGAAGCATGGGATTCAGCAAATGACTCCAGAATTATTCAGAGATGCCAATCAGGAAAGTTGCCAATCAGGGGTTGCTCATGCTGCACGCTTGCTGAATGTCATCTGTGAATTATCCTGAGTCAGAAGGGGGCACCTTGAATGTTGTACCAGTTTGAATGAGGTCAGACTAATAGAAAGAACAATTGAAAGACAAAAAGAATAGTTTTGTAAGAGGGATTTCTTGTATTCGTTCCCGAGTATGAGGAAGCCCCCGACTGCAGGGATCTGTGTAGGGGATGCCAAGTTTGTTCATCACACCCATTTATGAGACCATTGAGGTTCTTCTAGCTTCTAAGTTGTCACAAAAATATATTTCTTTTCATCATGATTTATTCAGCATTTTTGTAATAAGCCCCTTCTCTGTGACGGTGTCAACATAAACAACTCCCTCTCTCAAGCATTTAGTGCTTTCTTGGGAGGATAGAGAATGTACATGAGTGACAGGTGTGCTGGTAGATTTGAAGACATGCCAGTGAGGCAAAAGAGTATACTCTATGGCAGGTGTGCCCCGTGTATGTATATATAATACATATATAATAATATATAAATACATCTACTTACATACACATGTACACACAATGCATACTTACACACACATAAGTACACACATATATGCAAACACACATACATATACCATACACATATGTGCAAACAGATAAATGTAGAGTATGGTTTGATGCTGCCATTCTTATTCAGTGTGTACATTAGAGGGTCCCCTGTCCTAGGTAGGTGACAAATCCTCAGAGGGGACCCACAAAGGCCCTATCACGGCCTACTTAACTTTTGTCTTATATTAAGAAACCGTAGTTCATGTAGGCTTATTAGATGAAGTATTTGTGTGGCTTAATTGTCTGCTGGAGTAAAGACAGACTTCCTAAGAGAGGTTTTCAAATAGACCTATGATGTGCCTAGGAGACAGAAGATGAAGTGATGGAAAAGAAGGAAAATGACCCTATGCAGAATAGCATGAATGGAGACACCGCAGGAAGTAAGAGTGAGTCTCACATGGGAATTGGTTTGTAGCTTTGCTGTCTGGACAAAACAAATCCTGGGTCTTAGGAAGGACCTTGCATGCACTCACTCACATAGCTTAATTAGCTGTATTTAATTAAAAGTTTAGCTAGGGAATGCAGAACAGGAAAATACACATCCTGGTGTGGTTTATAGTATTCCAGGAGGGATTAAAAAGTGGGGTTATTTCTTACAGGTAGAATTTTGTTAATAAAATCCTGGAAGTTTGAGGGCAGGTGAGAGGAGAATTTAATGAGCTTTTGGGGGCAATGCAGGAAGTTTTCAGAACTATCAGGGCGTAGAGGCGCAAGCAATGAGCTTTTCTTGCTGGTAAAATGTTGCTAAGGCAAGCCTTCCTCCTAGAAGTGACATACAGTACAATTCTCTCCTAGGAGTCCTTTATTCACAACAGTTGTTAGTTTGGGGCCAGCAAGACAGATTAATAGGAAAAAGTACATGCTGTCAAACCTAAAATCCTGAATTCAGTCTCTAGGGTACACATGGTAAAAAGAGAGACTACCTCTGCAAATTGTCCCCTGACTTCTGCATGAACTCTATGGTTTGTGTGGGCTCCCACACTCCAGAATAAGTAAGTAAAATGTATTAAGAATGTTTTTAAAAGCTTTGAGTTTGGCCAGAATGCCCATGGGCTCTTATTTCCTACAAGTCAAATAATTACTGCTTTTTGGAGAAACTTGCCTGAATCCCACCATATACTGTGCTTTCTGTGATGCTGTGTAGTTTGTAAAATGTTCACACCCACGTGCAAAGGGTTTGGTTATCTTTGTTCTTGACCAGAGGAACTCAGATTCAGAGAAAGGGGGTGGCTCACCCAAGTCTGTGGCTACATTTTAAGCTAGCATTGGCATATTACTAGTTGGTTGTTTCTGCATGTGGTTGTCAGGGTTAGAACACTGGGCTCCAAGAAAGGCCCCTGTACAGCAAGTGAAAATAAGTAGCATAGATAACAGGCAAACCTAGCAGGCTGCTTCCCAGTATAGCTGTATGTCCTTGGAACAGATGACAAGGACTTTTCTGAAAGGGCCCACCTGTAACAATACCTCCAAACAGTTGATAAGTGTTCGCTCTTCTATTCTGGTTATTTTTCCCTTCTTTTTTTCTGTTGCTTTGCTCTGGAGTTGAAACTGGCTGAATCAGCACAGAATCGTTTAGAGGAAATGATGAACACTGTCATTTTCCCCTGTCTGCGCGGTAACACAAGGCAGAGAGCTCTGCAGATGACGGCAGGCCTCCTGACAACACCTCAGGCCTCAGATTGGATTGTGGGTGGGAAGAACTGCATTTAATCAGCAGTCACTCCCCAGAGGGTTGGAGGGTTGGGAGTGTGAAAGTGAGGTTGTCCCTGCAGCAAGGACACCCACTCCACAGACCTACAGAGGCAGTTCTGGTGAGGTGAGGAACCAGGACAGAAGGCAAGCTGTAGGTCCTCCTGGAAATGCTGCATGCAAGGGATGAAGGATGGAGTAACTCAGGTATTTACACTAATCAGGGTGATTTTTGACAGGGAGACAGAGCTCCTCTGGGCTTCTCATCTTAAAAGGCAACCTCGCTGGGCTCCCATTCAGGAGAGAGATGTGAGGTGGTGTCACAGTCTGCTTATGTTAAAACACATTCTGGATTTGTCAGAAAACAACATGGCCCTGAAATGTTTGTCATGTTACTTTTCCTGTTGAGCCTCAGTTTCTTCCCCTGTAAAGCACAAACCTTAATACCTAAAGTGCTGGCATTATGGGCTGAGTAATAGCATAATGGATGTGATGGCACAGCGAAGAGCACACCATTACATTATTCAGAATCTGGAGTCCTTAGGGGCACTTCGGAACCCTACACTAGCACTCATCCCAATCCAGTAAACATAGCCACCTCATCTACCCATCCTGTCCCTGCTTAATGGCTTTAATGCAGCTTTGAATGTGACCCCTGATCCTCACGCTCTAGTTGGGAGGTGGTAGTAATGGCTTCCAAGTCTAGAGCTGCCTCTGCTTTCTGTTAAACTACCAGTCAGCTAAGTCTCCAGCTTTAACTGAGTTGTTGCATTTGTTGTCTAAAAGGCAATGTGCAGCATGGTCAGACATCACATGTTTCCCAAGGTTCAGATTGCTGATGTCATTTGCAGGATGATTCAAAAAATAATCTTTTGTGAGTAAGGATGGAGAGAGGACATGGAAAGGAAATGTTCTTGTATATGTGTGCACACTTGTGCATAAGTGTGTAGAGACCAGAGATCAGTGTTGAGAATGGGGAAATGGGCATTTTATTTAGCCACTCTCTACCTCCTTAGGTTTTGAGAAAGGCTCTCACTGAGTTTGGAGCTTGTTGATTCATCTAGATTCAGTCCCCAGTGTTCTTCCTACTTCCACCTCCCAGCATTGGAATTACAAGCTCATGCTCACTTGTGAGGTCCCAACTCCAATGCCAGGAACCGAAGAAGATGGCAGAAGGCTGGGAGATAGAAAAGATTTGGAGAAATAATAGACCGATAAGATATACTTCATTCACCAGCACACAGGTTGTGAAGCAGGCAGACACTACCTAGCACAGGTTGCAGACCAGGACACGGGCTTCACAGAGGTATGCACACAGGTCTGTAGATAGACATATGCATTCATGCTGGTGAAGGCAAGGGGTAAAGGTGCTTGCCTTTGACTTCAGGGCCATATTTATACAGAATCATATAAAAGTGGCATTCTGCCAGAAATAGTTATATAACAGATTATATTACTGTTTATTTTGGGATCCTCAGCATCTGGTGTCAGCCATTTTGTGTTGTCCCATCACCCCAGGATGTCCGGCTATAGCCATCTTGATCATGCCAAAGATCAGTGCTATATTATCCGAACATAAACTGTTCCCTTCACCATTGCACCCAGGTTTGTCACATGGGTACAGGGAATTCAATTCTGGTCCTCAAAAGGACGGTTCTGAGGACCATGGCAAGTCTAGCGGACATACAGTTTATACAGGGGAATAATTATACCCTGGAATTATTTTGTGGAATAATGCTGAGTTCACTCACAATAATCACACTAGAAAAGTTCTGCCCACCTACTTTTTTTTCTCATATATTAAGAAATATTTACTAAGCTTCTACTATTTAAGGCCATTTAAAAGGTTTATATTGACAGCAATGTGGGAGTGAACTTTAGGGAGCAAGAATAGAAGGAAGGAATAGTTAGAAGTGTAGGCAGGTGAATCCCAATAATGATTTAAATAAGGATAGGGCTGTGAAAATGGAAAGGAGGCATGTTTGTCTTTAAGAAGTAAATAGCATGGCTTGTCAACAGATGAGATATGGCTTGCAAAGGAGAAAGAGCAGGAAGAGAGGGATGGGTGAGGGAAGAGGAAGGGAAGATGTTGCCAACATACATTTGGCTTAAAAATGGGTAGATAAGGTATTTTCTCAGATTAATTCAGAAAAGTTTTTGATGGGTCAATAATAGCAAAGAACTCTGGTCTTGACAAGTCATATCTTTAACTCCTTTAAGCCAGTCAAGTGGAGATAAGAAGGGCACACTTGGGTGAGCATGTTCAGAGGTCAGGTGGCAGAGAGAGAAGTCTAGAGAATACAAATGTTCTGTGGTTCTGTGACACCTAAATCCAGCCAACTGGATGAGGTCTCTCAGAGAACATATGCCCCTAGAGAAGGGGGCCCAAGGATGCCATCATAGCATTAAGAATGAGAAGTCTGGGGAGTAACAGGTGAGTGGAGTCGTGGAAGGGAGGTGTTCTAGGTAACTGTGATGGTTCCTAGACTCAGTCCTGTAAGACTCCTAGTGTCTTTATGTGTTGTCTTACACCATAAATGCTCAATTGGTAAGTTCAGGAGCTTGGACTTCTGCTTGCCTCTGTAAAGAAATCCCACACTTTCTAAGCAGCAACTAACTTGTCCACTTGTAACAGTCCACACTGCCTCATTCTACTTTATTATTTCTCAGTGTTGCTTTTTCTAACTTCTGGGAATCTGCCCAAATTCTTCTGTCTAGATGACTCACTGATTCCTCTGTCTGTTTCAGTCCTACCTGCTGCCTGCACTGTGCTGTCTCTTCATACAGTAAGTCTTTATCCACATCATCTGACCCATCTGCTGGGCCTCTCCAACTTCAGTTGTCTTTTTGTAATTATTTGAAATTCATCTGATTCTAAACCTGAAACTACATATCCTTATGGTATACATTTGTCTGGTTATTGTTTATCCAGTGCAAATATATAATTCCCCATAACTTGCTCCTTCCAAGTTGGGGACCACACATTACATAACAGAATCCAATGATGTCAGGTCATCCCCACAACCACAGAGATAAGATGAAATTCATCACCATTCCTATTGCCTTTACTGGGAGGAGATTCTGGTCAAAATGATTATCCCCTGAATATTACTTTGATTTTAATCTCTCCCTCCCTCCCTCTCTCCTTCCCTCCCTCCCTCTCTCCCTCCCTCTTTTTCCTTTACCTCCCTCTCTCCTCTCTTAACTATTCCTCTCATCAGATTTGATCCCACATATTTTATTCACACCCCACTGCCCGCTTCTCTGATTGGAAGGGCATCTCTAGTGAGGTTGGGTGTAGTGTAAATATTTTATTTTTGAGATTTGTTCAGCATTGTCTGTTCAGAACTGAACTAGAAATGTCAGCTAAAGTCCCTGCATGTAAAGAACATCGTGTTCAGCCTTTTACTCCCAAGGCAAATTATTTGCTTAAGTAAGGGTTTCTTCCTTGATTACAGCTTTTATTATTGAGATCTTGTCTGAATTTCCCAGGTGTGTTCTGAATCCTACAGCTTCTCTCTGCACCACAGAGCAAGTTTTGAAAAATGTATTTTCCTGTGCTCCCAGCTTAGAGGGAGACAGAGCCTTTACCTAGACAAATGTCCCTGTGAACAAAGGGCTACCCTGTTATCCAGCATCTGGGCATGCTAGTTACTTTTCCTGATTGAACATCTTGGCTAGATCTTCATGCACACATAGGTGTCATACTGTTTAAGAACATGACTTCTCTCAGTTTGCAAAATCTTAAAGCAGATTAAAGAGAATGAGTTAAAATAGACTATTTGATTTATTGATTGACTCATTCATTCAAGAAGTACACTCTGGGTGCCTGTGATGTAGGATGTCCCCATCAGTATGCTTGAACAGAGGTACAGAGATGGAATTCCTCCTAGAGAGACATGGAGACAAGCAATTAAAATACACTGATATGTTCTCTGTTAGAAGCCTCTACACATTTCCAGGAAATATGGGGACCAGCACTTCAAAGGCTGACCTCTGTAGGCATCTGGTCATGTATGTGTTAAAGCCAGTAGAGCCCCACTCAGACACGTGTGGCCCCTCAGGCATGAGGAATGACAAGGGTGGAGTGGAGCAGAAAAGTCAGGAAGCAAGCCAAGAATGAAGAATGGATAATAAAAATAGACAGTGTTAGGGATCTTCCCAATGAAGATCAAAACTTGACTCAAGGTGCCCTCTTCCTGGTAGGATGAAGGCAGAGGGAGATCATAGACATTTGGAAGAGACCTTTGGAAGATACTGCCACAAGACCTGGCTGGTCTTGTATAGGCTTCCAATCTCTTTTTTGGAAATAATAGCATGTTGAAGCTCAGGTTTCTGTACCAGGACAGCTGTTTTACTTTGCTGTCATGGCTGTGGGACCTTCCAAGGAGCTTGACTTGGTACTTTGTCCTAGAGCTCCTGTTTCTGTTTAGATGACCTGTCTTCTTTATGGTTTTAGTTTTTGTGTTTGCATATGCACGTATATGTGCCTGTGTATATGTGTGTGCATGCATGTGAACGCCCAAGTCTGATGTCAGGAATCTTCCTCAACCGTTTTCCAGCTTATTCATTGAGGCAGGGTCTCTCTGTTAAACCCAGAGCTGGCTGATAAAGCCAGTTTAGCTAACCAGGTTACTCTGGAGACTCTCTTCTATGCCTTCCAAGCCCTGGGATTGCAGGTGGGCTGCCATGCCTTCTCAGCATTTTGCAAGGGGTATAAGGATGCTTGCTGCTTGCATGGTTGATACTTTAACAGCTGAGCACCTTTATGACCCCAGACTTGTGTTCTTTTATTCATTTGCTTTTAAGCTGTGATGATCTAATTATATCTCATGTTGGATCCTATTTCAATCAAGACTCTGCTTTTGGGAGCAATAACTAGGTGTGATGATGCTGGCTTACATACCAGAAGCAGATGACTAGAAAGGACTGTTGTCATAGGGACCATTGATATGGGCTCCAGAAGGTGGGATGTGGTTCATGAGACCTCATTTAGGATCATGCTGACCAGCATGGGAAGGGAGATGAACACAACAGCAACTTCATCTGAAAATAGGCACATGAGACACTGTTGAACAGCTAAAGAAAAGTGCAGATTCCAGTTCTGGGAACTTCTACAAATTATTAGATATGCATATTATTGGGAGATGAAGTGGAATCATTATGAATAGCATGAAAATGAAGTATAAAACAGGAAAATAGGCTTGGTAATTGTAACCCTGGCTTTTTCTTCAGACAATGCCTCCTGTATTAGTTACTTTTCTTTTTGCTCTGACAAAATACCCAGAAAACCCTTAAGAAAGGAAGGGCTTATTCTGGATGGCGGTTTTAGGGTCCAGTTCATCATGTAGGGAAGGCATGGCAGCAGGATCATGAGACAGCTGGTCACATTGCATCCACAGTGAGGAACCAGAGAGAGATGAATGATGGTGATCAATGTGCTTTCTTCTTTTTATTCAGTCTGGGATCCCCTCCATCCCGTGGAATGGTGCCACCCACAGCTACAGTGAATCTGTTTATCCCAGACAGCTTAATCTAGATGTTCCCTCTCAGGCATGTCCAGCAGTTTGTTTCATTGATGATTCTAGATCTCGTTAAGGTGACAGTCATTATTAGCCATCATACCCCTCCTCTTTCAGCTCCCTTAGCCAAATCAAAAGTGTTACAAACAGGTATGCAGGATGTAGGAAAGTAGGGAGAATGAGATTACACTTTGTCTCAGGATTCCAAAACATAAAATATGTTATATCAGCAGCCTTCTTACTTGGAAAAACAGAAACCATTTGTGGTCTGAAGTTGCCCCTGTAAGAATGGGGAGGGGGGCTTAAGGAGAGTGGCATTGCAGGACAGGGTGGATTTGAGCATAGCCTTGCAAGAATAGGGGTGGCTGGGAGGTGGGGACTTGAGGAGAATGGTCTGGAGGGACCAGAGGAGCATTGGGTTTCTCTCCATGAAAACCTGTTGGAAGAGGAGAGAAAACCATCTGTTTGGTACTATGTAAATATTGTCAGGCTTTTGCCCAGGGGTTGGACTTGTTTTTCATTTTAAACAACTTTAACTAGAAGTTTTATATGAGAGCACTGTTGATACTGATTTTCTTAGAGTTGCAATTAGAGGGCCATTTGTATTTCTTGAGATGATTATTATTTTATTTTTACTTAACATTGTAGCTTGGGTGTTTTCTACAATTTTGCCTGGTCCTTGCAGTTATTTAAATGGCAGCATAATAACCCAACATACTGTCCAATTGTTGATTTAGTAATATGTTGGGGGTTAGCTCTGTATATCCTGTTCTAAACCAATATTTTTGTATTTTATAGTTACTTTAATCCTTCTACTCTGCACAAATGAGTATAGTTTTTCTTTTCCAAATGTTCTGATGTTTCCCTTTGCAACTATCTGTACAAGCTGAAGCCCAGTTTAGCCCCATCTGCTGGATTGCAGGGAGGGGTAGGGTGTGGAGCTGTGGCCCTGGTGCAATCATATTTCCAGTTTGACATTTACTAGTTTGATGATCTTTTGACTTTTGTTAAGTGATTTAATCATGTGAGCTTCAGTTGGGAAATAATCACAGTGATAAATACCCTGAAGGGCTGTGTAAGGATTAATGATGCTATCTGTAAAGGGTTTGTAGTTACTGAGTAGATGCTCTCTGGTGTGGTCACTCAAGCTCCAGCCCCTATGTACTGTTGAACGTATACCACAGGTGGAATCTATTTTGTTCTCCCTGAAGCTCCTACTGGTTTGGGGAAGGCTATGATTCCTTCTTGTTAGCTGACTATACATCATTGCTGAACATCTGATTCCATGGACCATTTCATATTGCTAAATGGTGAGTATAGGGTATTAGATATCGAGGTGGACAGAATAGAGGAGATGGGGCTGTTGGGTATGTCGTTTTTGTCATACTTCTTACCTTTGAGCAGGTTCCAAAATGGTGGCAGCTGGCAGTCCCAGATTCACCTGCAGGGGAGAAGCTATCGCCAGCTCCAGGAAGTGAGTACCTGTTATCAGCTTTCATGTGGGGACCCTGTATGAATATTCAGTGTGTGCTTTTACACTATGACAATTTTAGAGACCAGGTGCACCTACACACAGACAGATGAGAACAGGAGAGGAAAGGGGAGGAGGGAACCCATCCACAAACAAACCTGATTTCTCAGCCTCTCACAAAACATTTGCCTTTTCCAAGCACACAGATAAATCCCAGCAGAGCAAGGAGTGTCTGCCGAGAGGGAAGCTGGCATTTGAAGGGCTTGCAGTATCAGCTAATTGGTCTCAAACCTAAATCATAAAAAAGACCTGTAATTATGCTGCTCAGAATTAACAGGGAAGGCTATTGGGTGTGTGGTGTTCGGAGGAGGGTGCCAATGGGGGAAGAGTCCGTTTTTTAAGTGAATTTATACTATTATAAGGCCTGTCGAGGGTGAGTAATAAAAATGGCGATGCAGCGTTCAGCCTTGTGTTATCCTGTTTGCTCAGATGCTGTTTACGCCAGCTGTAGCCAGCAGAAAGCACTTTTCAATTTATTTTTATGACTCTTCTCTAAAAGCATTCCATTAAAGGAATATTACCCTCTATGAAGTTTGGAGGCTCCAATGCAGTTTATTTGCTTGTGCTGGGAAAGAATAAACAGTTATCTGTGGTATCCATTATTTCGGTTTTGTCTTTCTCTCCTCCAGTTAAGGGTCAGATGTGGGTTCTGCTGGCTCCTCCTTGAGGGAGTGCCCCTTCCTAATGATATAGAGTTGAATCTAGGCCACGTTTTAGCCTAATTTTCAGAACTGCTGATATTCAAGTTTGCAACTGAGCTCATTTACCCCAACCCATTGGTGAGAAGAGATGTCTATGACCAGACTTCTCACATAGATAGGAGGGGTCTTAGCCAGGCAGGGAGAGGCCTCCACAGCTGGTATCTATACCATCTCTTGTGGTTTTCCAAAATATGTTATTTGGTTATAGAACCCTTTAGGTAAGATGGATGTAGACTACAGAATCCAACTGTTGATGGTATCTTTGGACTCCTGTCACCAAGGAATGGAATTCAACTTTAACACCTGTATCTGTCATCTTTGGCAAGCTGCTTGTGACTGTGGCATTGTAGTTTTCTAACCTAGTAAATGAACACATAATAGTCACATCTCCTAGTTGTTTGTGAGGAGCAAATAAGAGGATGGATATCAAGCCCTCTCAGCACAATGTGTGTCACGTGATAAACACTGTCTGTGCATTACGGATTCTGTTACAAACAGCACTGAGAGCTCAGCAGCCATAAGAGGACACTGACTTTGGCTCTGATTTCTATAATAGCTTGTCACCTCAACTTAAACTCATTACTTCTTTTTTTTGTTTTGTTTTTTTGTTTTTTTGAGACAGGGTTTCTCTGTGTAGCTTTGCACCTTTTCCTGGAACTCACTTGGTAGCCCAGGCTGGTCTCGAACTCACAGAGATCCACCTGCCTCTGCCTCCCGAGTGCTGGGATTAAAGGTGTGCGTCACCACCGCCCAGCTACTCATTACTTTTTTAGGGTAATATGTCACATTATACTTTTTATTCACTGGGGGAGATGAAGGCCAGCAGATAGCACAAGTCTTAATTCTTACTACAATGATCTTATGGCTATTCATGGATCTTTCATAAGCTATATGAATACAGTACAATCTAACTTGATCTCAGTAAGATCTTTGGTGTCTAACGATATTTTGAAGATCTATCTTGGATCATTGTGAAGTAACTTTCCTAAGGCTGTGGGTTATTATTTAAGTAATAGAAATACTGAGTGGGAAGAGATTCCAGAACCCCACAGAAATTTGTTTTCATGCAAGAATTTCTAAATTAGTGATTAGTGTCAAGTCATAGCCCATGTCATAACCTACTCTTAATGGTGGACTATCTCACAGGCTCCTCACACAAGCTCATCTCTCCTAGTTCTAAATGACACAATTCCTTCCTCTAAAGTCATATGAATTCTTCCTATTTCTTTCATTAAATGCTTAGCCTTCATACAGAAAGTTCAATTCTTTCCATATGATAGCTGTCCAAACATCTGAAGACAGCAATTCTTAGTATGACTTCACTTGTGGCCAACTTTCTACAAATACCGCTCATCACTTGAGCCAGAATGACCCATCATCACTTTGGCTGCTTCCATTGATGGGTTACGATCTTATCAGCAGTATCCTTTAAAAAAATCTAACACCTGATACTGAAGACAGAATTCTGTTTGTTGTTGGGCCACTTGATTGAAATGTTATTCTTCCATGTGACTGAGAATGTTATTTTTGAGACCACAAAACAATCTGGACCAGGCCACTTGTGCTTTGGGACCACGTTCCCTTCCTCCTTAGAGGGAACAGTGACACTGGCCTGATACAACCTCACAGAGTGTAAGCTCCAAGGGTGACCTGCCCCTGAGGGGTCTGAAGTCATTGAGAAGAAGAAAGTTGAGTATCAGGTACTGAATTTATCACTGCTATATTTGTGGGGCCCATGAACACCCTTGTTTTTCTGGGTAAGTACTGCTGTTAGTCACTTTTACTTCACATTTCTAACTCTTTGGTTTACTGTTGTTCACGTTTCAAACACTCCTATCTGTAGAGATAGTACAGAATCTGGACATTGCAACCATTTTTTTACCCACTGTACCTAACTCTAGAAATGCTCTAGGAATATAGAGTAAATAATGAGAAACAGAAAATTTAGAGAAATATAACTGAAAGGTCAGACAATGATTTCCGTGGCCAATGTACAGGGTTGCTATGTTCTGATCCAAAGGGAAGCTTCAGAGTAATCTTTGCCCAAACAAGGTTAGAAAAGGATGGAATGACTTGTTCTTCCTCAGACATTTCTATTTCTTTATGTCCCAGGGCATGGTGGTGGTAGTGGTGGTCGTGGTAGAGGTAGTGGTGGTGGTGTGTATAGCCTGTATGGAAGTCACTGCCTTTATTTCACTCCCCTCCTTGAGGCCTGGCTCTTCCTTTCATTGCCAACTTGAGAAGAAGCCCTTACAACTGGGAAAGGAGGCTGGAGAGTCTTCTCCTCTGACTGTAAAGATGACAAATCTCTCTCAATTCTTTGGTTAGAAAATACAATTAAGTGGACTAGAGAGGGTTCTCTCTAAAGAAAATTGGCTGGATTGAGATGTGAGTATCCTAGAAGCTGAACCAATAAAAACCCATCCTTTCATCCCCCAGGGAAATGGTGCGGGGCAAGAGTTTGTGTTGATGCTCTGGGTTTGGGACAGAATGTGTGCAATTCTTATCCAATCAATAGAAATATCTACAATGAAAGATTGAAGCTGCCAGGACTTATAACATATCTATGATGAAAAATGTTTGTGAGAAATGTCTCCACTAAGTGCCACCTCCTCCCTCAGGCCCACTTGAGTGTTTGCATAGCCCTGCTGCTTGTTGTCCTTTGGCTCAGGCTAAGATGGTTTGAAGAGTCTCCAGTCTGGATGCAGCACCCCACAGAAAACAGCCTGCTGGATGATTCAGGCTCACAAGGTAAGGGGGAGGCTGTAGAGGACAACATCTTTCCTTCTGTTTCTTTTACCCTAGGTCTGAGGTTATCCTTCATATAACACTTTCAGAAAACAAGACTGCATACCTCCTGAGACACCTAGTGTCAAGGCTGGAGATCTTGCTTAGCATGTAACTCTGTTCTTATATTTAGTCTTATTACTTAGCTTCTTAATCTCAGTTATGTGATTCCTTTCTTTGTGCTGCTCTGTTAGGACCATAGCTGGTTGTGTGACATACTAAAAGTGATGTCTCTTTATTTGTTGTTCTTGTTCCTTTGTTTCTTTTGAGACAGGGTTTCACTCTGTAGCCAAAGCTGGCCTGGAATTCACTATGCAGCTCAGTGCTGGCCTTGGGCTCATGGCAATCCTCTCAGAGATTCCTAAATGCTGAGATGACGGACATGAAGTTGAAGGTTGATACTTCATGAAGGAATATATTAGTGAATTTGTAGCTAGAGTTTTCCCGCCTTGCCCACAGTCAGGACAAATCTCTGTTACCCGCCAGTCCCATAGCCGCTCAGACCCAACCAAGCAAACACAGAGACTTACATTGCTTACAAACTGTATGGCTGTGGCAGGCTTCTTGCTAACTTGTAGCTTAAATTAATCCATTTCTATAAATCTATACCTTGCCACATGGCTCGTGGCTTACCAGCATCTTTGTGGCTTGTCATGGCGGCAGCTGGCAGTCTCTCCTCCCACCTTCCTGTTCTCTCAGTTCTCTTCTCTGTTAGTCCTGCCTATACTTCCTGCCTGGTCACTGGCCAATCAGTGTTTTATTTATTGACCAATCAGAGCATTTGACATACAGACCATCCCACAGCAGGGTTAGCATGAAGGAATATATTAGTGAATTTGCTACTTAATTTTGAAAGCCATCTTGTGGATCTCTGCCTCTTTTACAAAAGTTTGTTGTTAAAGTCTGGATAGAAAATATCTCTAAGAGATCATGTGTTGAAGGCTTGGTCCCCAGTTGGTGATACTACAGTGACCAGATGATGAAGGTGCTAATATTAATGAATCCATTGACAAGTTCATAGCTGAGTGGGCTATTAGCAGGGGCATCCTGATGAAAGAAGATGGATCACAGGGTAAGGTCTATATAGAGTGCATCTTCCTCCCTGCCTCTCTTATGCCATGAGAGGTGAGCCACTTTCTGCATTACATGACAAGATGGTTCTGTTTCAGAACACACCTGCTTAGAAACAGCAAAGCTAAAAGACCATGGACCAAATAGATTCCCCTTCCTTAAGGAGTTTACCTCAGGCATTTTGTCAGAGCAGCCAAAGGCTGCCTAGCACAGTGGGTCATAGTGAAAAAATGTTAAAAACCACAAGGCTATAATTTAATTTTTGTTGCTGTCTTTAAAAATGAATAGTTAAGTTGTCCATTGGATGGAAATCAGTGAGTCCCTCCCATTTCCTAACAACCCCAAGCTGATGCTAGTCAAACTGCACTCTTATTTTAGTGGTGTTCAAATATACATGCCACAGCTTATCATTTAATGGTCTTTAAATGTACCTGACTAGAGGAAGTACACTTGTGATGGTATAGTGACCTTCCCCTTCTGCCTCTATTCAGACATCTCACACTGAAAATCTGTACTCAGTAAACAACTCTTCATTGTAGCTAGAGTTTTCCTGCCTTGCCCACAGTCAGGACAAATCTCTGTCACCTGCCAGTCCCATAGCCACTCAGACCCAACCAAGCAAACACAGAGACTTATGTTGCTTACAAACTGTATGGCTGTGGCAGGCTTCTTGCTAACTGTTCTTATATCTTAAATTAATCCATTTCTATAAATCTATACCTTGCCATGTGGCTTGTGGCTTACCGGTGTCTTCACATGCTGCTTGTCATGGCGGTGGCTGGCAGTCTCTCCTCCCACCTTCTTGTTCTCTCAATTCTCCTCTCTGCTAGTCCTGCCTATACTTCCTGCCTGGTCACTGGCCAATCAGTGTTTAATTTATTGACCAATCAGAGCAACAGATTTGACATACAGACCATCCCACAGCACTTCATCATTCCCAATGTTCTGTTTTCTGTGCCTGAGTATGTCTGCTCCAGGTACTTCATGGGTCTGGATTAATACTTCTTTTGTCATTTTGTCTCTGCTTCATTTTATATGATGTCTTCAAGGTTCTTCCAAGTTGGACCATATATTAGAATGCCATTTCTTTTTAAAGCTAAATAACATTCTACTATGTGTGAATGCAACATTTTGTTGAATTTTTCATTCTTCGGTGGATATTTGAGTTGTTGTGACAATGCTGAGAGACTATTGGCATACAAATATCTCTGTAATTCTTTTTACTGAGATGTGAGATTGTCATATTATATGATAATACTATGTTTAATATTTTGGAGAGCTACTCAACTGTTTCCACAGTGGATGCTCCATTTATACTCCAACCAGCAGCATACATGGGGCCCACTATCTCCTTATCCTTGTCAGTGTGTGTGTGTGTGTGTGTGTGTGTGTGTGTGTGTGTGTGTGTGCATACCTGTATGTGTGTTTGTGTGCACGTATATGTATGTGTATGATACATCAGCCAATATATTCTTTGATTGGTAAAAATTTGAAAAATCTTATTGCACATCCCTCTCTACTTTTTTTAAAACAAATGTCTCATTTTTTGAAAAAAAGTAAATTTTTATTGTTTTAGGTCCATGAAAAAGCTTCCTAATGTGCATCTCTAGTTTGGCACCTCCCCCTCCCCCTGGCTCTTTGTTGGGAGAAACTCTGGGTAACACAGGGCTGGCCTTCAGGCTCAAGGGCTATGGAAATAATAGTTTTAGTTGTTTATATTTCTACCTTATTTCTCAAGTTCTCCTTCCACTCTTTTTTTTTAAAAATAATAATGCTAGCATATTGGAGGAGCTAAACAAGACAAATAAACAGAAGGAAAGGAGCCCAAGAGAGGGCACAAGAATCAGAGACCTTTAAGGCCCAGCACTTACTTATCAAACCAGGGTCTTCTGATATGGTCAATAGGAATGAATGAATCAGGCTATGTTGGAGGAGTCTCAGAATGATTGGGGCTAAGACAAGTTTATTTAGAGCAATCAAACTTTTAATCAAAACAAAATACAATGGCAGTTGCCAGGATAAAATGGTGGTTGAAAGCTAGACAGGGTATGCAAGATTAATGTCTAACACTAATTCTTCATCCAAGTTCTCCATGCTTTGCTGACTTCTAAGGAACACAAGGCATATAGGTGGTCTGGTTGCTTCAGTGCCTGAGGGAGTCACACAAAGTGCCCAGGAGCCTTAGGTTCAAACCTAAAAAAAACCCATGATGCATGCCTCTCAAGGCAGTAGATTAGGCCAACTTCATAATTTCCTGCAGAGACCCACTCATTTACACATTCAGGAATCCCATAAAAACACTAAACTGGAAGCTATAATATATATGCAGAGGAGCTTGTGCATTCCTGTGCAGGTCCTATGCATGCTGCTTTAGTCTCTGTTCATACATATTAAATTGGATCATGTTGATTTACTGGACTTTCTTTTCTTGCTGTGCTTCATTCCCTTTGGCTCAATGAGTTTTTTAGGTGTTGTTTTTTTTAGCAATGGGACCTTGCTATCATTTTGTGGAAAGCAACATATAGTCTTGGCAATAGCCTGAGTTTAGGGATTCATGGGAACTGTTTGACCAACAACTTAATTATATGTAACCCAATATACTAGAAACTTTATTTAGTAACATGGCAGACTGTCTCCTCTATTATTTAGCAATTTCATTTAGATCACCTTCAGATATGTATGTATGTATATATATATATATATATATATATATATATATATATATATATATATATATATATATTTAGGAAGCTTCTACTATATTAGGTTTCCATACTTCTTCTCAAATGACCCTTAATTTTAGCTCTCTCTCCCAGTATTTACTACCTTGTCCCCTCTTCACTTGACCCTCTCTTTCCAGCCCCCCACCAATCCATAACTATTTAACCTATTTTTCATTCCTGATGAGATCTATCTGTAACCCTCTTAGTTCTATACTCTATACTTAACCTCTTTGGTTCTATGGATTGTAGCTTGGTTATTGTTCTGGCTAGTCTTATGTAAACTTGACACAAGCTAGTATTATCTGAAAGGTGGGAACATCAACTGATAAAATACCTTTATAAGATGCCACTGTGAGGCATTTTATTAATTAGTGATTGATGGGGGGGCCCCAGCCCATTGTAGATGTATAATCCCTGCCTGGTGGTCCTAGGTTCTATAAAATAGCAGGCTGAGGGAGCAAGCCAGTATGTAGCACCCTCCATGGCCTCTGCACCAGCTCCTGCCTTCAGGTTCCTGCCCTGGTTGAGTTCCTCTCCTGACTTCCTTCAATGATTAACAGTGATATGGAAAGGTAAGTCTAATAAACACTTTCCTCACCAACTTGATTTTAGTCATGGTATTTCATTACAGCAATTGAAACCCTAAGATAGTTATCATTGAATTATTTGTCTTTCTCAGTCTCAGACACTTAGGATGATTCTTTTCTAGTTTCTATCCATTTATCTGCAAATTTCATAGTTCCATTACTTTTTAACTGCTGAGTTAGAAATACTTGATTGTGTAAACATACCACATTTTCTTTATCCATTCTTCTGTTGGGGGACATTGAAGTTGTTTCCAACTTCTGGCTATTATGAATAGAGCAGCAGTGAACCTGGTTGAACAAATATCTCTGTGGTAGAATGAAGTTTCTTTTGGGAATATACCTAAGAGTGGAACTTGGGACAGATTGATTCCCATCTTCCAGAGAAAGATTGGAACATGGTTGAGAAAATGTCTCTGTGGTAGAATGAAGCATCTTTTGGGAATATTCTCAAGAGCTGGATTTTGGGATAGATTGATTCCCATGTTCCCAATGAATAACCACACTGATTGATTTCCATGGTTGCAGTACAAGTTTGCATTCCCACCAGCAATGGATGAGTGTTCCCCCTTATTCCACATCTTTGTCAGCATGAGCTGTCATTTGTTTTATTGATCTTAGCCATTCTGACAGGTGTAAGATGGAATCTCAAAGTAGTTTTGATTTGCATTTCCCTGATGGCTAAGGATGTTGGACATTTCTTTAAGTATTTTTCAGCCATTTGAATTTACTCTTTTGAAAATTCTGTTTAGATTGGTACCCCATTTTTAAATTGTATCCCTCCACTCTTATCTTGTGATTATTCTCTCCCATTCTGTTTAGGACTGAATTTTAATTCTGTCACATCATAAAATAACTTTGGAATTTGGGTCTAAACTAAGCTTGGATGCTTGGTTATAATAGAACCAGAGAGCCTGAAGCCCAGAGTTCTGCAAAGATTAAGTCAAATAGGTACTGTAGATATGTGTTGGGCATGTAGTGGTATTCAGTAAATGGTTGGCATTATTGTTGACTTGTCTTTATGTTTGACTATTTTTTATTGATAATAGCAGCCTCCTCTATGTAATTTAGGCTATATAACTACTGAGCCTTCTTTTATTCTACTCTCAAACCCACACCAAAGGTTTTTGGCAATCACTTCAAAAATGATTCATTGTTTCCATTGTTTTGGTGTGTATGTGTGTTAAAGATTTATTTATTTTATTTTATATGTATGCCTTCATATATGTCTATGTACCACATGAATGCCTGGTACCTATGGAAGCCAGAAGAAGATTCTCTGAGATTGAAGTTACAGCTAGTTGTGAGCTACCATGCGTGTGCTGGGAATTGAACTGAAGTCCATTTTGGAAGAGCATTCAGTACTCTTAACTGCTGAACCATCTCTCCATCCTAGAATATTTTCCTTTTTCCTTCCCTCCTTCACTCCCCTCTCTTTCTTTCTTTCTTTCTTTCTTTCTTTCTTTCTTTCTTTCTTTCTTTCTTTCTTTCTTTCTTTCTTCCTTCCTTCCTTCCTTCCTTCCTTCCTTCCTTCCTTCCTTCCTTCCTTCCTTCCTTCTTTCTTTCTTTCTTTCTTTCTTTCTTTCTTTCTTTCTTTCTTTCTTTCTTTCTTTCTTTGACAAGGCCATTGTTGATCATGCTAGCCTCAAAAATGAACTCATTATGTCACTAAGGATAATCCTGAATTCTTTCGTTTTTGCTTGTTGAGACAGGGTTTCACTATGTGTCCCTGGCTGGCCTGGAATTTGTTACATAGACCAAAATGGTCTCATACTCACAGAGATGCATTTGCCTCTGCCTCCTGAATGCTGAGATTAAAATGCCATCATGCTTAATTCATTTCTTGTGTTCTTATCACCTCATAAAAGATTATTACATTAGGAAAAGTTTGCTGAGTTCTCAAGGCCTTAATTCCAGTGTCTCTTGCTCTGACATTATCTTGCTTTTCACCAGTACTCATTTTCTAGAATGGCCTTTTCTGTAATTACTCATATTTGCAAAAAAAAACTTCAGTGACTTTTTCTGAACTTTATTGGCTATAAGTACTATACACATTCTACCTGTTTAAAAGCAAAGACTTTTAATGAATTCCCTACTCATATGAAAGGAGTCTTGCCTTTCTACTTCTTAGAGATATCATGAACTGAATTTCCTGCCTGTTATTTGAGGGGTGCAGTCCTCTCGGCTTTGGGGAACCATTTTGTTATGTGATTGACTTCTTTTCATTTGTCCTCTCATCATTCCGGAGCTCCAAACCTAGGTCCTTGCTCACTGAAACTGAAGTTTTTCTTCTGAAATCTAGTTCACTTATGGTCCATCACCTTGTGGGTCACAGGATTCCCAGACCACTGTCAAGTGTCCCCAGGCTGTGAAGAAGAGGAAATAGCTCCTAAACCCCACCTGGAGCCCATTTTATTTCCAGATAAATCTAAAAATTTCTTGAAAAAACTCTATTTTAATAAGACAAAAACAAGGAAATTAATGTAGCCCGAGAGAAACCTGACATCCAATCCTGGCTTCACTCTCTACTAACCAATCCCGAGCAAGCCAACCGATCAGTAAATTAAAGGCAGAGCACATCTGCTGGGGATGTCTTTCTGTATGCTGTGAATGTGTTGCTCTGATTGATTGATAAATAAAATGCTGATTGGCCTGTAGCCAGGCAGGAAGTATAGTATAGGCGGGATAAGCAGAGAGGAGAATTCTGGGAAGTGAAAGGCTGAGTCAGGAGATGCTGCCAGTCGCCATGAGAAGCAAGATGTAAGGATACCAGTAAGCCACAAACCACGTGGCAAGGTATAGATTTATAAAAATGGGTTAATTTAAGATATAATAACTAGATAGCAAGAAGCCTGCCACGGCCATACAGTTTATAAGTAATATAAGTCTCTGTGTGTTTACTTGGTCTGAGCGGCTGTGGGCCCGAGCGGGACTGGAGAAAACTCCAGCTATACACATCACCCCTGGAGTTGTCAGAATGTAAGAAATAAAAAATAATTTCTGAGAATAAGAGGTGTTTCAGTAAATGACAGTGGTGTTGACATTATTGTTTTAAACATATTCTTCCTAGTCATTGCTTTTAAATGAGTAAGGAAGACAAGCAATGTCTAACAAGGGAAATGGCATCACTTTGTTGTGAAGAAATGTGCCCTTTCCTTGACTTCCTTTCTTCATGCTTACTTCAATTTTATGCCAACACCAATCTCAGACAGGGAGCCCCCTGCCACAGCCAGGTAGCCTGGACATTTTACCACTCATCCCTCTCAGGAGCTTTTTGACCTGGTTTTCCACTATTTTTCCAGCAGTGTCTTGCTTATTTTAAGACTAAATATGGGAAACAACACACCTTCTGTCAGAGTGCACTATACACAGTTTTTCACAATGAACAATTCATACTTCAGGTGAGCTGATTGAAAGTTGGTAACTTTAGGCTTTGAAAAAAATAAAAGTTTCTTGATGGGAAATAAAGCCTCCTAGAGTGTTCAAAGACTCCATAGTTGCTTAAGGAAGCATACTGTGCCCTGGAGCACTAAGCACCCATCCAACATCACCTGAAGCCACATCCTGAGCAGCTCCAGCCAATCATTCTTCCTTTTCTCAGCTCTGCCCAGCCTCAGTATTTGCAGGCATTGTTTGGTATTTGTGTCCTTGCCTGCTGTTGAATGCGCATGGTTTGCTTTTGTTAAATTGTTTTCATTTATAGGCCTTCAAGTAGCTATAAATCCAGTGGAGATGGGATGATCCTTTACCCTGAAGGACCTGCTGCAATGCTGGGAACGTGGGCTCCATTCATTCTGAATAAATGGAGTGCCTACTGTTTATGTCCTGAGCTAAATACTGAAGGTATGATAAAAATAGCATCTACAAGTTTACATTTTAGTAGACACACATTAAATCACTCCTAAGTTTACAGTTGGAAATGAGGACATTAGTGGGGTACTGAGCTTATGACATTGCCAGCTCTGGAGATCTAGAAAAAAATTAAGCTCCAACTAACCTTAATGTGTCCTGAGCCCTTACTTTGGTATATCCCAAGTCTACAACTTGATGTCTTTTGGGTCTCTGATATTCTGTTATCATATTTGAAAAGGTTTTCTCAACTTCATCATATTTCACCACTCATAAAATATATGTGAAAATCAATGGCGTTAGATCACTGTATCTTAAGTCTTAAGTGCTTTTCTTGTCTCCCTAATGATGTAGTGAATCAGAAAATAATTAAAAATCACTTAGATTGAAACCTCCCTTTTCTTCCTCCCAACTCCATTTCCCTCAGCCTGCAAGGAGCACTGTGATTTGTGACTCTCCCTCTGTCCTATTTCTTGAGACAATGCAGGGCTATCTTCACAGGTGGGAACTTTGCAAGGATGAGCAGAATACCTAGCTTCACCTGTACTTCCATGAACACATAGTGGCTATGACTGAGAAACTCCCACCTCTGAGTAGCTGCTTATTTTTTCCTAATAGCAACAACATCTACAGAAGCTACAGGTAACATTTGTTCAGCAGATTTGTGGGCTGGGTGCATATTCACCTGTCTTTTGATGCTCATAGCAAGTTCTCAATATAGATGCTCTTAGCCAATGCATATCAGCGGCCATGGCTCAGCTAAAGTTGGTGACTTTGCTAAGGTCACTCTTTTCAGGAGAAAGTAGACAAAATCGCATTTCTCCCTCCTGCCTTTTCCACTGAAAATGACTGAGGAAATGAAGACAAAGGGAATTTAGGAAAGGCAATATATTTTTTATTCAATTTCAGTAGTTGTGTTTTCATTTTTATGTAATTAGAAGGGATTTGCTATGTTATCTAATCCCTGTTCTGTATAAACCAAGGGACAGTGTCAATTAAAATGTCTTCATCTGAGCTTGGAATGAAGTTCAGTGAAAGAAAAACATATCTAACATGTGTAAGACCCTGGATCCAATTGGAAGAAAAGGGAAGAGAGGGAGGGAAGGAAATAGGGAGAGGGAGAGAAGGAGAGAAGAAAGGAGAAGAACCTTCATATTTGGCTAGTGGCAAATGGCTGAAGGTCCAGTAACCTCTGGACTGCTCAGACCCATACTGAGAGCTGGAAAGAAGGATCAACTTCCTAGTGTATTTGAATTAAAGGTCATTTCTATACTTAGTCCACATACTAAATTATTTCTGGCTTTGGCCACAAGGGGCAGAACTTTTTATCCATGCAGATCACAATGAAACCAACTGGAAATTTTAAAATGTTCATGTCTAGGCTTCACCCCTAGAGCTCCTTCTCTCTCTCTCTCTCTCTCTCTCTCTCTCTCTCTCTCTCTCTCTCTCTCTCTCTCTCTCTCTCAAATCTTTCCAGGTGAGATCAAGGTCGAGAAGGAGCCTTATAAATTTGCTACTGGATGTGGTTCATGGACCTATGTGGCACTACTATCTCCTCTGAGCTCCTAGGATATGCAGGATCCTAAATGGCACGTGGGACCCACTGGTTCTGAATCTACAAGTTAGCAGGCTCTGAGCGTGAGGAGCACTACTGTTGGTAACACACCAAGAAGTGTTGCTCCTCACATACCTTTGCATTCCATCTTAACCTCAGTTTGCAATTTCTTCTTCAGAGATGCAGTTAGTGGGCAATCCTCAAGTACATGATTTAATGTTCTTCAGAGAGGGTCCTTTGAATCATTGACTACTAGTTATGGATGACCCAGAACCACTAAAGATTTTTTAAAATTTTACTTATTTGTCAGGCCCCAACTGTAACACAAGAAAAACAATCTGTCTGAAGGTGGATATGAGGCAGTCATCTGGGATTAGAGGTGCAGCTGGGTGACATGCAAGCACATGCAAGGTCCTTAGTTTGGTTCTTAGAACTGGAAAAAACTATCATGAATATATCTCATGAGCAAAAGTCATCTTTGGGTTCAGATGGCTATTGTGATAGAAACTATGGTAAACAATGTTTTCTTCCAAAACAAAAACCAGAAGGAAAGAACCAGTTAGGGACTCAGGCCATGGACTTGACCATTGAAATGCCCTGCAGAGAAAGAGATCAGAGGCACCTACCTTGAGGCCAGCCAGAAAAGAGTTGTGGATGACAAATGGGAGTTGGTGTTGCAGAGAGCTGCTGCCTCAGCCCATCCAGGAGCTTCCAGAGTAATAAATCCTGCGGGGGACACCAATACATTTCCAATAGCAGGGAGAAGTCACTCTCTAATGTGGGTCGGATAATGTCACTGAGCTCAGTCTTCTTAAATTTAAATGATTAGCAATGTCCAGGCTTGCTCCTGCTTGATGCATCGCTTACTCTGGTAATCAGGAAATCTATTCCACTTGCCTACTTAGATTGATGATGTCACATTGCACGGGAACTGGCTTTCCCCCCATGATGGGGGAAAGCCTGTTAGAATGCATTGGCCTTAAGCATTCTGGTCTCCACTTACTCCATGAATTTGATTAATATCATGGTCTCTGTGGGTATATCTCAGAATTACTAGATCTGGCATCTCTGGGAGGGCTATGTTTAGAAAGCATTGAGATGTTACTAATGGAGTCTATGTTGGACAATTCTATTCATTCCCTGACTTCTTGACTTAGAAAATCTTTTTTCTGAGAAAGAAAAAATATGAGTTTTGGTTGGGCCATGTTACATGAAGGGAAAACAGATTCACTGTGTAGACTGGCCACCTATATATACCTGCTGTATTATGTATGTGAGGGAAACCCTAACTTGTGGGATTAATCTCTTTTGGTACTGAGTAGTGCGTAGTGATGAACAAGGCAACTGTTTACCATTTTACTCTTCATAATTATTACTGTGGACCATTCCTATACCCTCTTTCCCTAAGCAGATACCTACTCAATTGGAAGCACAAATGTTAGGGTTCTGTTTTGTCCCTTTCCTACTCTGTTGGGGTTACATTCTTTCACTACCTTTTTTGCTCTCTGATGATCCAAGAAATGCCAAAGAATGGAAAAACAACCTTCAAGAAAATTCTCGAGGTGATTTTCTAAGGAAATCTCAGTAGTTACTATAAGAAATAATGGCCTTCAAGTTCTGGAAGATCTGGAGGTCCAGGTTAAAAAAAAAAGTGGTATCCAAGGTTAGGAAGTACTTCAACTTCCTTGGTGGGGCAGGCAGGAAGAGAACACCAGAATGCAACTTCCTGAACCAGCAGAATCACCTACTACTTCTCATTTACATGCTAGAATTGGGTACTGTGCTCTGATGTTCAGGACACAGAGCCAAGAGCCTAGGTCCTGTCTTCAAGCCCAACTACCTCACAGAAGAAACTGCTATAACACAGTTATGGTGCTCTAATAAATGCAACCACACATGGGTTTTTAGGATTCAGAAGTCTTCCTAGAAGGTTCTATATATGAGGTGAATTATGGTATATCGCCAAGGAATGAGAAGCAGCATGTGTTTGCCTAAAGGAATTGTTCTTTAGACAAATAAGTCACCAGAGAAGGGAATGATTGAATCTCCTAGTCAAACCCAGGCTTAGCTCCAGTGTGGGTGGGATTGTCACACTGTTCTCCTCACCCCCTCCCCGAACACACACTTCCAGAGGCCTGTGAAAGTAACAACACTGGGCTCCAGCAGAGTTCTCAACCATTTGAGTCTACCTCTTCCCAGAGACTCTAACTCTAAATCTCTTGTATTTCCCGATTCCTTAATCCTGCATGGGTTTGTGAGTAAATAATTTTAAAGCTTGTACCAACTTGGAATCTTTCAAGGGCATGGATTAAGATTTTTGTCTAGAAACAGGCCACTCTTCAGCCTCTTGCCCCACAAATCTGGCTTGCTGCAAGCTTTTAAAACATCTTTTGTTTACAAACTGGACATAGCCAGTTACAAACGCCAGTGCTCTAGCTGTGCTGCCCCTGGCCTTTTCCCGGGTTCGGGGAACGCTTTGCTGGTGTGGAGCAACTGATCACCCCTTCAAGGGAGACAGAGAATCAATTCTGAGTTTGGGAACAGGAAAATGTTCTGAGCCAAGGCAACCCCACTGAGACTGCACACGGCAGATTGAGGTGAGCCATGTGTCATGCAATAATGGAAACCACTGAAAAATACATGGAGGAGAGAAACATATATTTCCAGGCTGGAGGAAGATTGAAGGGTTAGAACCCAGGAAAAATATCATTTTAGAGGGGAAGAGTTTCCTTGGCTCTATGAATAAATCATTGACCAGACAGCCCCCTTTCTCTTCTTTCCTTTATTTTGAAGTCGGCAAATTGTCTCTGATTTGGAAAGAAGTTGGAAGCACCCTGGCAGGGCTGCATGCCTGGTGCTGCAGACAAATGAGGCGGCTGTGTTAACTTTTCATGAAGATGTTTATTAGGCTCACACATGGCTCTCCTCTAATGTTTTCTCGTGGCAGTTCATTTTTCCCCCATGTAAAGACTGAACCAGTCAGATGTGGCCACTCTAACTTGGAACTCTCAATTTCTTTTTCCTTTGGGGGTGGGGAGAGAAGGGAGGTTTACCCAATCTTAACTAAGGAGATAAGTGTCTTCCAGATTTTATTTTTCTTGTGTCCTGGAAAGGCAGTTCAGAGTGGGCCCACTTAGGACAGCCCTTCTGTTCCTTAGTCATACCAGGGTCCACATTAGTATTTCAGCAACCAAATGGGCAGTCATTATCTGCCATCTCTGTCAAGACTGGCCCAGAGGGCCAGCTGAGAGAGCTAGCCTTCTATTCCATTTCCCCTCAAAAATGGCACAGTTTGTCCTGAGAAACAGAATTCTGTCTTTGGGAGATTTTATACCTTGAAATATCGTTTTAGTCAACAAATGTTTATGATACATTTTTAATATGGTGTTAAAAATATGTATCTCTCTTTGTCTTTGTATTTCTGGCTTATTATTAAATATTTATGGGAATTACTGGCTGCATATTTTCTGAGCTGCTGAAATACCACTCATCATGTTCACTAGCACATCCCCATATTTCTCTTCCTTGAGGATCCTCACAGCAGGACATATTATTACTGTTACTATTGAGCTTCCCAGGAAAATAATCACTTCTTGATTCAAGATGCAGAGAGAGTTTCTATTGCCAGTTTCTGGTGTCAGGCTCCCCACTGCCCTGAAGCCCCTGGGTAACACACAGGCTTTATTCACAGTCCTACAGTTGATCCTATCGGACAGTTTTTATGAACCTGCTGCTGGTGTTTTGAACACTTGGCTGCCCCAGCTGGTGGTGATGTTTGGGCAAGTTGTGGGTGGAACTTTTAGGATGTAGAGCCTTGCTAAAGGAAGTGGGTTAGTGAGGTTGAGCCTTGAAATTGTATAGCCAGGCCTGACTTCCTGTTCCCTTTCTACTTCATTTGGCTGCAGTATGACCAGCAGCCTATTGTTTCTGCTCATATACCTTCCCTGCCAGGAAGGACTGTATCCCCTCTACTGTGAGCCCATATAAACCCTTTTTCCCTTAAGTTTCTTCTTCTTAGGTGTTTTGTTATAGCACAAGAAAATTAGCTAGTATAACTGCCACAAACAAATACAACTCCTTTTTAAAATTCAAATTTGTATACTTAAGTGTTCTAGATCTTTGCTAATAAAACTTTGTGTTCAGCTGTAGCCAATAAGCTGAGAAAAAAAGTTTTAAGTGCTTTCTAGGTGTTAACTCCAATGTCATGGAGCTGCAGTTTAATGTGATGAAGTCTACCCCAAAGCCATGAAGCTGTGTTCTGATCTATGGATCAGTGAACTGGGAATAGGTTTGCTTTCTGTCCCTAGAGAGCTTGTGAGATAAAGGGCTGGGTGTATATTACAATCAGGCTATTGGGTGTGATTGGACAGGTCCACACTCTACAACTTGAGAGGGGAGGTTCAACAAGCCTTTGTTCTGAACACTGCTCCTGGAGTTCTGTGATACAATGCACAGCCATAGTACCTCCAGTTGGAGGAGGGCTTCTTCCAAGAGTGAATGTCAGTGTAACCCAGTCAGGCTTCCAGCTGGATCTTTCCCTCTGACTTCCAGAGTTAGTACCTACAAACAATTGCCTATCCTATACATATTTTTCTTGAACACATATAACTAGCAACAGCAATAATAAATAATTCTTAAATTCAGGAAATTCTATCCACCAATAAATGAAGGAGAACTCTATGTGCTGATTCCAGTTCTAGCTTTATTTGGTGGCAGTTCCAGTAACACATTGTCCTCAGACTGAGGTAACCAGTGCCAGAGCTGAGGCTCTGTAGCTCTGGTGACCCTGTTCCTGATCTCACTGCTGCATGCTCACCTTTGCTGGTCTGTCTGAGATTCCTTTTTACTAACCCTAACAGTCTGGCCATTTTAGCTGGAAACAGTTCACTCTCAAGACTGGGCAGCATTTACAGTCTTCTTTGAGCAGCTGTCTCTGTCCTCTGACTTTGTGGAATAATTTGCATCCATACAACTATCATGAAGGCTCCGGCCCATGCTTCCTGCTAGACTCTGGTCCTGGTTAGCTGCTGCTTCTCAGCAAGGGTGCTGGTTTGCCAGCCTTCCCTCTAGCTCTCCTCTGGCTCAAAGGCCTTTATTATACAGGCTCTAATATGGGTAGGGTGATGTTTTTGTCTGTACAATGATAGTGAGAGGAGACCCTCCCCACAACCAGGAGAGTGCTGCTCTGAGGATTAGACTGACAACGTAGTGCCTTCTGCTTTAATAATTTTATCTTTGTTTCTCCTCTTCAGAGAATGAGACATCCTTGCCCCAGATCCCTGCCCATGCTGGCTTTGTAGCTCTCCTCATTCCCTGTTCTGGGCTCATTAAATTAAGTTTCTGTTGATAACCTTTGGCCAGACCCATCTTCCAAAAGACTAATGCATGTTAATAAGCTAGACTTGAAAGGCTCAGAGATCTCCAGGCCCGTGGTCCCTTTCATGCCTCAGCAGCTTCCATGGCAAAAGGATGACATGACTTTTATCAGGGCTTTGGCTACATTCATATCTCATGACATAGTTTTTTTTTAAGCACATTTTCAAAGAATTCTCTTTATCACAATATCTTTAGTCTTCCTCAACAGTTCATATGGATATTTCTCAGAAGGAGTATAATCAAAGTCATAAAGTCATTTGTACATTTATATACTTTTTTTTTTATCATCAGGGGCTTAGAGTTAGGAGAATTGAGTCTTTAAAAGCAATTTCTGCTACAAAGCCCAGCTTTGAATCATCTCTGACCTTTTATTCGAAGCTCCTCCTGTTCCAGGAGACATCACACAGCTGTTTAGATAATAGAGGGAACAAAGTCCAGTGATCTCTTAGAGGGTGGTGTTGTGGTGAAGAGGATCCAGTAGGGAGGGGTGGCTCTGTTGGAGGTGCTGGTCGGTAGCTACGGGATGACACAGCATTGGTCCCATGAAGCTGGTTGGCTGGCTAAGCTTCAGGTCCTAGGGTGGCTGGATCACAGGGACCACAGGTGTGTAAGTGTGATATGGAATGGGAAGAGGACAATCATAAGGTTCTCTAGACCTGTTGTTTGCTGGGAAATGGGGATTCTCTGTATAATCTTAGAAGTCCTACTATAAGCACCCTATAGGACTGAATGTTTTTCTCTGCCATTAGTGCTAGTCAGAAAACTGACAAGTGGTCTGCCCAATTAGACTCATCATCTCACACCATGCCTTATACGTGGTGAGGGAGCTTTACCTCCCTCTGGCCTTACACATGTTTGTATGTACTTTATTCAACAGAAACTGGGATTTGATGAACAACTTAGAAATGTACCTGTCCTGGGCCACCTTGGAAGTCAGACCTGAAACTTGTAAGCATATCTTTACTGGCCAGATTTTCTTTCTTCAGATCATGTGGACCACCTGGGAACTAGGCAGGTGTCTTCTCAGCATAAAAAGTATGTGCCATGTATTGGTAGAATTTTTTCATGAACAGGCTACTGCCACTGCAATGCTTTCTGGAACATCGCTACGACTGTGGTATCTCTGCTAGCCAGCAGCCTAGGATGAGCTTGCAAAGGGTATAGAATAGCCTTGCTAATAGCAGACACAAAGTAAAGCACTATGGTTACCAGCAGCATGATGGGTTTACAGAAGGCATGTTACTATGGTTGTTAGGGTCGGCGCTTGGGCCATGGAGGCCTAATAAGCCAGGCTTTGCCATTTGCCCCCAGTAAACTAACTGAAAAGACAAAATAAAAGTGAAAAACAGAAACAAGAGATTTATTGGAAAGAGGGACAAAGAAGTCCAATGAAATCCATCTTCATGGCCATGAGATGGGGTTTAAGATTGAATAGAGGGCAAGAAATAACCATAACTAAACTGTTTTGGCCAAGGTATAGTCCTGTCCATCATTGCCTAGCTTGAATCTCTCCTTTAAAGTTGTCTGATAAGTTGTCAGACCATATGAAATCTCATTCTGGGAGACAAGTTTCCTCTCTGGCTGGCACCAGGCTTCAGCCTTTTCCTTCTCTCAACATAAATCTCCTGGGGGAAATGCTGATTACTGGGGTCCATTGCATACACAGTCAAAGGGAGAGGCACAAGTGTCTCTTTAGAATAGTTTTATTCCAGCCAGAACAGGATTAGCACTAGGATAAAATACAGTTAATTTAGTCACTTCCACTAAGTACTTCAGAGTTTCAAAGTCATGATTCTCCCCTTTCTGTGTGTCTGCCTCTCGGTCTCTGTCTCTCTTATTTTATTGGTTATTGTTAGATTGTTGCATAAACCATTCTACTTATTGCATTCCAGGCTTGTCTTCATCACTGTTCTATTAATGTGATGAAACACTATGACCAAAAACAAGCTGGGAAGGAAAGGATTTATTTGGCTTACACTTCAACATCATAGTCCAACATGGAAGGAAGTCAGGACAGGAACTCAAAAAGGCAAAAACCTGGAGGCAAGAGCTGAGGCAGAAGCAATTGAGGGGTGCTGCTTATTGGCCTGTTCCCCATGGTTTCTTATAGAACTTCCTTATAGAACCCAGGACCATCAGCTCAAGGATGGCACCACCTAAAATGGTGTGGGTCCTCCCCTATCAATCACTAATTAAGAAAATGCCATACAGCCTAGACATTTTCTCAGCTGAGGTTCCCTCCTTTCAGATAACTATAGCTTGTGTCAAATTGACATAAAATTAGCCAGAACAAGGTTCAACTATTTACTCATTTATTTTATTTAAATCTCTTATAATTTTAGAGAAAGTATGTTATCCATATTTCACATGGGAAGAAACGGTAATGGCCTAAAGTCGCAGTGGGATTCAAGTTCACAACTACCATTGCCCAAGACCTTGCTTGGCCTACTCCATCACTCAATGACTGGAAGTCCTGCTGGAAAAAGGCTGTGTCCAAGTCCAACACTCAGGGCTTACCACCTTTCATCCTTCTAAGGCCAGAGACTTGGGTCAGAGATCAGTGACCCTCACACTTTGCTGTAGGTTACAATCACTCAGATGGAGAATGCTTTTCAAAGTCCCAGTGCTCAGATCTAAAGTCATACTGATTAAATGTCTGGGAGTGAGAGCAAGAAATGAGCACAGTTGCCTTTAGCAACCCTGTTGATTCCATTGAGCATTGCTTTTGAGATCTACACCCCAGGCATCAATCAGCTTGGAGCCCTGAAGCACTGGGTACACATCTTTCAAGGAGCCAGCTACCAAGGGGGTAAAAACTGGGCAGGGCTTGAGAGCCATCTGTCCACTAGAGTGCAGGACTTTTAATTCTTCTTCAGTTCCAAACCAGACTGTCTGCCAACTTGGCACACTCTGCTGGAGTGCCAAGTATTGCCCAGAGGTGTAAGCAACAGCTGTCTGCCAAATAGAACTCCCCAAGCTTGTATGGTAGAGCGTGTTTATGGCCACAAGAGGTACATATATGAGGGTCCATGTGCCTACACACATTATTCATAGCCATCTGCCCTGCTCTCCTATATCACTCTAAGCCCTCCTTTCTTTCACTGACTGTCACCATACAGCCCTCACTAATGATTTATATATCACACCCTTCATTAACTGATGGGAAAGATGCTGGTAGTAATTTGTTTCTATCAGTCCTCATAGGCTCCCAAATAAGTTCATAAAGTGTGGTCTTTTGGTTAAGTTGTTAATGAAGCAACTCTAATTAACATTAGGTGCATCCTTCATATACAATTAGAGAGAATGGCGAGATTTTAAAGAGCTTCGTCACCATTAAATTAGTAAATGATGATCACAGTAGCCTATGTGTGCTCTAACTTTTGATCTAAAAATTATCATAGTGGGTTAATATGTTGTGTTTATCCTCCACTAATTGAACACTACCTTTCATTTAATCACAGTAAATTGGCCTTCCCTCTAAATAGATCTGAGGGTCTTTAGCACTTGTTAACTCAAAGCAGCTCCCAGAGTGGTGAGGAAGGTAGGAGGAAAGAAGGGCCAAAAGGGGCATAGGGCCCACCCTGACACCTCCCATACTCTATGCTCTGGGCTCATCTCCCCTGTCAATATGCAGATGTTTTCAGGTTTTTGATATAGCCAAATCATTGAGCCTTTGACTCTGGGTTGGGAATTCAGAAGAAGTCAGAGATGGTCTCTCTATGCCAGAAATGATGCTTTGAAAGATAAGTGAGAAAAGTTAGGGATGGTCTCTTTACATCAGAAATGATGCTTTGAAAGATAAGTGAGGGTACAAAGAAACACCATGGCTAAGAGTTGCTGTCTGCAGCATCTTTTCACGGAAGGCCAACTGGAGGGTCCACTATTCATAGACAGTGACAGGAGCTGATAGGTTAGCTCCAGACTGAATACTACACACTGTGGATGCGGGGAGGAGGAGGATGACTTACTCAATGGAAACCGGGATGGAATGAAATTTTCTAGTGGGTGAGGCGTTTAAGAAGATAACTTTAGTTTGTAGTGCCAAAACAGGATTTGGATTTTTGTCTTTGATCTGTCCCTGGTTGTCTTGGTGGCTTCCCCTTCTCCTCAGTGCTTCCCTTTCTTCCACTGTAGCTGTGTCTGTAGGTTTCCCAGTTGTGATTTCTGAATGCCTCTTCCGTGCAAGCTTGGCTCATGTCAGTTTCTGAACTGTGACATATACTTCAAACTTCTTGAAGAAATTGCCCCTTGGGCTCTGAACATCAGTTGCTTGATAACAATGATATTAGTAGCCCCATTTATGCACCACATACATATGTCATGTTTGTGTTGTAAGCTCACACCTCTTCTCAATTGGTGCCTGTTACCATCCTCTGGTTTAAGAATTACCAGTGCTACTCTTTAACAGACACTACCAGAGTGTAAGTGGGGCCACTAGAAACTTTCTCTACCTAGTGAAAGCTTATTTGCAGTTCAGGCCTATTTTATAGTCCAAACCACTAAATGAGACCAGTAATTCCTGCTTGGAAGCTATTTTGCACCTAATAGTTCTTTATCACTGTTTTGGCTATCATGAAAATTTGCCAAGGACTTTCCAAGTAAAGGGAATAGACTACATAGGAGGAACATGAAAGAAATGAAGAGCATACATATGTATCTGAAGGGACTGTAACGGGGGGAGGAGAAACATTATATTTTATTTTGTAAAAATCCGTATAATTTTAACTAGTATATGTTAATTCTTTGTATAAAGTGAGGAATTCCATTGTGATATTCCCATACACGCATATAATGAATTCTGATAATACCCACCCTTCTCCTAACCGTTCTACTCCTGTACTTCAGTTCCCTCCCCATACCCCCAGTGGTACCCCTTTAAAAAGCCATGCTCTCTGACTCTACAGCTCACTTCTTAGAATCTACCCTCAAGAAAAATGAGAACTGTGGCTTGAGTTTATTTATAAAGATCTTTATCAAAGTGTTATTTATAACAGTGAGAAATTGGAAGGGTTCTAAATGCCCTACACTAGGGGAGAGGTTAAACTACCATTTCCCAAACTTTTGTAGAAAATGAATCCCTTGAGAGGCTTGTTTTACCAAAAAATAAAAATAAAAAAATTAGAATTAGTACATTTGGAAACTACCACTTACTATGGCCCCATTTTGAAACTTAAAAATCCATATCAGAACTCATAAGACTTACAAAATCCAGAAGGAAAACTAGTTTAATCTATTTACAGGCATTACTGATCTGAGTACAAGGTTAAGTGGAAATGGAATATTTACATGTTAGACTGTTGTGTAGCCATCAACACCCCTCTCATAATGAAAATACCTTTTATTTTCAAAAGAAAATTTAGAAAAATTGTTTTGGTGATGAGTATTGAACCTAGGGTCTTATGTTTGCAAGGAAAGAACACTGAACTAAATTGACAACTCCTTCACTCTCAGTAGACCATGTAGGAATATGAATATTAGTAATATGCCATATTAATAATCATAGTTTCAAGAAAAATCCAGCAGTGTGGGTGAATATGTCCACTTCACTTCTATGTGGAAAGGGAGATACAAAACTACTACAGTTTTGCTTTAGTGTTCTAGGTAAAACACTCATACAGGTTTGGATAAGGGTGGAAAGATAAAGACAAACTGAAGTTAGTTCCATGCAGTAGATTTATATGTAACTTTTAAATTTTATTGCATATTCATATTTTACAGAACTTGTCCAATATAAACGTTTTTAAAACATTTTTTTAGAATTTCACACACAAATATTATATATATATGTATATATATATATATATATCATTATCACTCCATACTCTCTCCCTCTCAACTCCTCCCCTTCTCAAGTTCCCCATTCCCTCTCAACTTCATGACTTCCTCTTCCTTAACTATAAATATTAATATATGTTATGTATATATAAATACAAATTGCTGAGTTCATTTACTGTTGCTGATATGCATATGTATTTAGGGCTGACCCTCAGGATTAGATAACCTATCAGGGGTCTCATCCCTGGAGAAGACTTATTCCCCCTCTCTAAACAGCCATTAATTGCCCCAATCTCTTAATCTGGGAGTGGGCTCTTGTGAGATTTTCACCATCTGCATTGGCATACTGTCATTGTGTAGTCTTGTTTAGGCAGCTACATTGTTGAGATTTCATGGGTACAACTCCCTGTCATGGATAGAAGTCTATCCATGAGACTACCTAGTGTCAGACAACCTGGACCCCTGGCTCTTGCAGTCAAACTATTTTATAATGAGGAAGAATTTTAAGAACACATGAAGAATGGTCTGAAGAACAGGTTTGTGTTCTACATACCTACATAATACATGGAGAGGAGAGGTAGGGTTGGAGATTTAGATCAGTGTCAGTTGACTTACCTCACAAGCACAATGCCCTAGGTTTAGTAGCCATCATTAAAACCAAACAAATAAAACAAACAAATAAAAATAGCACCACCATGACAAAAAAAAAAAAACACCCAATGTATAGTTTCTAGTTTCTAATGAGAGGAGTGGAGAAAAGCCAGGAGGCATAGGAACCATCTGATAGCCATTAACCAGTTACTCACATTTATGCAGGAACTCTGCCTTTCAGCCCAGCTATTTCATAATGCAACTTCTTGTTTTCTGTTTTCACAGTCACTTGCTGTGCTCAGATGCTCTCTTTTGCCTGGCCTTCATTTCCCCACCTTTTTGCACTAAGAGCTCTGCAGAAATGCTGATTCCCTTAAGGCCCTCTCTGATTGCTTCTCTTCTCAGACACTTGTTTAAGTTCAGTCTCTTACTATGGAGAATGATTTTCCCATCTCATAGCTCTTTACTCAGCCTTGAAGCTCCCTGGGTTCAGGAAGCATAGAGTGCTTTCTTGGTAGCAACCTAAAATCAACATTATTGGGTTAGAGGCATGAAGACCTTTGTAGAGGTTTCATGTGCAAGAAAATTCTGACATTTGCTTTGATGAAGGGCAGGACCTTGGAGGAAACAGTGTCCCAGGGAGAAAGGAGACCCTGGCCAGTACCCAGGTGAATATGTATGCTGGGATGGTTAGAAGGGCTGATCATGGGGATAGGGAGATAAGAAAGAGGACAGAATTTTCAAGAAGGTTCCATGAACATATCAGAGAAATTTTTCCTTAACCTATAATAAATGTTCCTTTTGGGGGCGGGGGTTGAGACAGGGTTTCTCCATGTAGTTTTGGTTCCTGTCCTGGATCTTACTCTGTAGACCAGGCTAGCCTCAAACTCACAGTGATCCTTCTGGCTCTGCCTCCCGAATACTGGGATTAAAGGCGTTCACCACCACCACCCGGCAATAAATGTTCTTATGTCTTTCATTATGTAGGAACCTCCTGTCCTGGTTTAACTCCTGTCCCTGAGGTAAAATATCTGGACAGAAGCAATTTAGAAGATAAGGTTTTATTTTAGCTCACAATTCCAGGTTACAGTCCATCATAGCAGGGAAGTCGCATCACATCCACAGTCAAGAGCAGAGATAACTGAATGCATGTATGCTTAGTGCTCAGATAGCTTTCTCTACTCTGATACAGTCCAATGGCCCAAATCAGGAGAATGGTGATGCCCACTTTTAGGCTGAGTCTTTTCATATCAATTCATGAAAATTCGACATGAATTCATGTCGAATTTTCATGTCAACAGGACAAACTGATCTAGACATTCTTTCACTGAGACTCTTTTCCCAGGTGAGTCTTGATTATGGTGGGCTGACAAAATACTAACCCTGACAGCTTATAAAGTCCTAGACCCCCTTATGGAGACTGAGCCCCTGGAACCACTAGAGATCTTCTTCAGAGTTGCCCTTCCCTGCTCGGGTAAGCATGGCTCCCCAGGATGGGAGAAAGGAGACTCTACAGAGGATCAGCAGAGGGGATTCCAGTGGGAAGGCTGGGGCAGCAGCACAGGCCCACAGTAGTGAGCTTACATCAAAGGCTCCCTAGATTTCTGGAGTTTTTCTTCTCCATAATCCTTTCTGTGTTAGGACCATATCTCCACTTCAGGGATTTGTAGATGAGGTGTGGGAGTGCTTCCGATGTTCCACCCCTTCCTGGTTGGGCCAGCTCTTCTCCCATGAGAGAAGTTTGGCCACTTTGAATCTATTTTTCTCTTCCATCTTTACTTTAGGAAATTAGACTTCCTTGGTGATAGTTGGGGAGAATTTGTCTATTTCAGTTGAGAGAGAGACTGAGATGACCCTCTCAGGTAAGTTTCCCCATTTTGCCTATTGCAGAATGTCTGCCAACTGTGTGTGGGTCATACATAGAAGGGATAGAGATCTGGAACTCCAGGCTTCTCTGATATCTCTTCCAGGAAGTCCATATGAAAAGGAAAAGAGGGCCTCTGAGAAATAAATCCTAGAGCAGAGTACTTGGTTGCAAATGAAAGCCTGAAACAACAACTAAAAGGAGAAACAGTGTAGGGAGAGACACATTTCACTATCACAGTTCACAGGAATTGGCAGCACCCTTGCCCGTGCTCAGAGCTACGTGGGTGTCCGGGTGGCTCCTGGCATCCAACATCTGCTTGTTTTACATCCAGACAAACCTCTGTGACCATTAGTGTAACTTTCCGATTTCTAATTTTACTCCCACTGTGCAGATGAGGAAGCAGAAGCTCCCAGTAGAAGAACCTTTCCTTAGTGTGTGTTGCTAGGATCCTCCAAGGAGAGATCTGGAATGAGATGCGGAGTAGAAAAAGAAGAAGAGGAGGTTAAAGAACTCATTAATTATGTCTCAGTGATCTTTGAGGGGGCTAGGAACTGTTAGCACAGACTATTTTGTTTGGGTGGGAGCTCCACCTCAACCCGTGGCACCCTGGCATCCTTATACCAGAAGAGTCTGGAATGTTCTGGTAGAAGATCCACCTCAACTCCCCTTCCCCATCTCTTTCCCTAAACTCGCCCCTTCAAACCCTGCCAAACACAGCTCCTCCCCCAGAGAGGCTCAAGACCACTCCCACAGGGTATATAAGACACATGGTTCTTCTGGTCTCTCATCCCCATCCCCTCTCTGAGGGGCCAAGAATCACCCAGAAATGATTTACCCATTAAACCAGGCCTTTTCCTAATTTGCTCTGATTTGGATTGCTGCATCAGCAGAGAGGCCTATCAGGGTGCTAAAAAACTTATCAATTACCAGGAAGGTTTATCTACCTGAAGACTGAATGAGATAGACACTAAAAAGGAATGAGGGGAAAGAACTGGAACTGAAGGAGACTCCAGTGAATGAGTTGTGAGGCAGCATGCTTGGGCCAGGAAACAGGCTGGATTTCCAACACACTGCAGTGTCAGAGTCTTTATATTTTGCCTGATAGGTTCCAGTTTACACTCATTTATAATGTAGGAGTGGAGAGAAGATCTCATAATTACAAATAGTGTGCCGTTCAGTGGTAACACTCAGTGCTTTCAGAGTGACAGTTACCATCAGTGTTACCCCAATTTTCAGTGGCTGTGGCCTTGTGTTCCCCACTCAGACCCATCTTGCCCACAGTGGATAGGGAGAAAAGAAGACACCCTTCTGCTGGATAAACCTGAGCCCTCGGGAAAGCACCTATCTGCTCCTTAGGCTAGAGTGCCAGATCACACTCACTGAAAACCAGGTCCTGCTGAAGGTACTACAGAGGAGTGAATGAAAAGCTGTCCGTGAATTTTGAGGAGCTCCTGTATAGCACTGAGCATACCATGCCTTACACCACCACATGAGGACTGTATGAGGAGCAACCAGCCATGCATAAGGGGGAATACCATGACTGAAGGCAGGGCTGCCCAGAAATTAGTGAGAGCTCTGCAGCAGGAACAGCAGGAGCAGAAGCAATGGACTTCATGGGAGAGGAAAAAGAGAGCATCAAGAAGTTTTCTGCATCCAACTTTAAAAATATTTTGCCTATGCAAAATGCCAGGTTTGTATATGGGAGGTACTTAATTAATTCCCAGTAGAAGCCCTTATTGAAGTTGATGGGGCAGACATACAATCAAGTTGCAAAAGGGCCTAAAGGCCACTTGGATGGGGGCGTGTGGGTGCAGATGTGAATGCTTTTGCATGAGTTTTCTGATTGTATTTGCCTATTTGGAAATTTGGAGAACAACACCTAGAATGAACTGTTAAAAGCCAGACAGACAGAGGAAAGAGGCCTTTGAGTAACTGTGTCAGTCTTTTAGAAAGAGGCTATAAGAACTGAAAGATAGAGAGGAGAAAATGGACAGAGTTGAGGAAACTTTAAGAAGCTGATTTAACAGAATCTGTGACTGATTGGATAGAGAGTAAAAGAGAAGTCAAGGGTAGCTGTCAGACCCTTCAGGACTTTGGGGACCTGTAAATGAAGTGATAGGGAACAAGCTGACCTGACTATGAGAAGAGGTTTATTTTAGTGAGCAAGCAAGGCAGAGAAACAAGCCAGGATCTCCACCCCTCTCTTGTACACTGCCTCTCTCTGCTGGTTGGATGGTCCTGTTTAAACTGAGCTCCTTGATGCTCTCCAAATCCTAGTTTAAGAAAGACTACCCAGGAAAGAGCCCTGCAAGCCACAGAATTCGGGTAAGGGAGGAGGAGGTTGCAGGCAGCAGGGTGTTTGTGGTTGAGAGCTTTGCTCTGGATATAATCTAAGATACCCCAACATCTGACCTTAGTTTTCTCATCAATCTGAGGTCATCTCCAGCCAGCAACTACCTTTCCATGCAGTCCAGAAAAGGGGAGTGCAGGGATTCACCTGCAGGATACAACAGAAAGTGAGGGTGATTGGTAAGTCAAGAGACTGCCTAGTTAGAGTATTCCCAAGTGGAAGCTGAGAAAACACTGGCTTTGCATGTTAATTGGCTATGATGTTTCCTAGGGAATATTGTGTTCCCAGTGAGCAAGGTGGGTTGTGTGTCTACTTAGCTCTGAAGGGTGCTGGTGAGGGAGCTGAGGACTCATCTCTCATGAAGGAGTACACACAAGATCATGGGCTCACACTCAAAATATAGGTACCTACCTACAGACTCCAGAAATGAGATGGGACATGGGGGTGGTGGTACAGATAGCTTATTCCAAGGGTATATTTTAGAAGAAGAAATTGGGGAGCTCTTGGAAGTATTGATGCTAGGGCTTGAACTTTGATGAGAACTTGGAGAAACTCTAATTTGATTCCTTGTTTGTCTAGTGGTTACAAGTTATACATTGACTGAGAATCCAAAGCCAAGCTTCCTGACTGCAGCACCCCTAGCCTCTAAGTACTGTGCCTCCAGCCCAGACACAGAAGTGCAGAGTTGTTGAGCAACAATCTGGTTGATTTCATCAAATTTTTGTTCAACCCAAATAACAGCTTTCTAGGCCCTCAAAGAGCACCACCCTCCTTTAATCCCTGGCTCATGCTTGTTTGTCTGCCCTCTGAGCCTAGTCTCCCTGCTGGGAGCTCTTCAGAATGCATGCATAAAAGGACCAAGTAAAATTGGTCTTCTCTCTTAGCTTTTCTGACTTAATTTCTCCCTACCAAGTGGTATGTCCCTGCCAAATGTCAGTGTCTCAAATAGGTCAGACACTCTCCCCCTCTTTCTACCTCGCTGCCAGGCAACAGCCCATAAAGAGTTCTTTCCTTCTCTTATTGGTTTACACCCCAGTTTACCTGCTCAGTGCTGTTTCTCTTCTGAGTGGCTGCCACAAAAGAAGTAATAACTAATATCTATTAATATGTTAATAATGGCTGATGATACCTGAATAATTTCCATACTTTTTAAACCTAGTTTTTATTTTAAAAATCAATGCTTGCTTATGGTAAGGAAAAAAACTGAAATGCTACAAAAGAAGATACAATTCATTTTATATATGCACCCCAATCTCCAAGTCCAAATTTCTCAGCCAAGGTTTGTGTAACTACCCTGATCTAGTTTGCGCATATAAAAGCACATATCCATAGATACTCTTTCTCTCTGACTTTTTCTTCTAATGATGTGTATGAATGAGTTTACATATTGAAACATACAGATTTATCTCTCCTTCTTAGTAGGTTCCTTGTCATCTCTGTGCAGAAACACTGTAATTAAAGAAGGTGGACATTTAGGCTATTTTTATCTAACCTGACAAATGAATTTTTTTTAGCATTATGAGAGTAAAGAATCTTTTCTGTAAATTTTTTTTCACAGAAGCTCCTTAGCTAAGGGGGAGAAAAGTTCCTATCTTTAAAGCTCATGATTGGGCTATGGTGTAGCTCAGTGGCAGGGCGCTTGACCTAACATGTACAAGGCTCTGGGTTCATCCCCAGCACTAAAAACAAAACAAAACAAAACAACAACAAAAATAACAACAACAACAAAACCCTTCCCTAGAAATAGTGATGCCTGTGGGTTAGATGCATTGGCAAGCTTATCAATGCCTAGTGGGCTTTAGGAAAATGTTTGGGGAAGTCACTGGGAGTCTGGGGAATTGCTATGAAATAATTACTATAATTATTTTCTTTGGCAATGGTATTTCCTTGTGTTTTAAATAAGGTTTGCAAGGAGCAAACTGCTAATGGAAAACTTTGAGAAACCACATCAAGCCATTTGTAAAAATGATGTTTCAGTGATGAAATTGATTAATGTCTTTGAGTAACACTGAGTGATGCCATTAAATGACATCATTTAATGATGCCATTGAATGATGTCAAGTGATGATGTTGGGTGATTATTCTGTGTATGTTCTTGCTTGGTGGTATCTTTGAACTATTAAGCAATGCCATTGAATGATGATGTTGGGTAACAGTTTAAAGTGGTCCTGAAGTGGTATCATTGAGTGATTACAATTAATGACAGTATTGAGTGGTTTCATATAGTAATGCTACTGACCAAATTTAGTGATGGTATTGGGTGACACTATCATGCTGGCAAGTGACACTGTGGAATGATGCCATTGAATACTGTCATTGAGTCTTATCAATGAGTAATGATGTCAAGTAATGATGTTGGGTGATGCCATTATGCTATCTTCTTGAGTTATATCATTGAGTGACACTGTTGAAGGCTGCATTGAGTGATGTCACTGAGTGACATTTAGTGGAAGATGTTGGTTTATACCATTGAATGATGCTGTTGAGTGACACTATTGAGTGACATCATTGAGTGATAATGCTGAGTGACATTGATGAGTACTGCCATCAAATGTTCATATTTAGTAATACCTTTGAGTGACAATATTGAATGGTTCCACTGAGTGATGATGTTGAGTGATGATTGAAAATGATGATAATGAATGGCACCATTGCAGACACTGAGTGACATGGTGTAGTGACGCCACTCAGTGATGATGTGGAGTAATGTAATTGAATGATAGACTGAGTGATGGTGTTGAATGATGATGCCATTGCATGACTATGTGGAGTGATTATTCTGCATGAGGATATTCTTTAGGTTTCTTGGGTCAAATTATACATTAGATAGTTTGGGTCCTTATATGTCAATCTCTGCTTCCTATTTCCAAACCATATCAGGAAAACTGGGTTCCTGGAAAAAAAAAAAAGAAAGGATCCTGAGCTGGTATGAGGATTGTAGGGTTTATCTCTCTGCCTCCTGGTACTAACTGCATGTCATCTTAGAAGGGTTAGAATCTAACCCTTATTCTAAGATAAGTGAAATGGCTAGAAAGCTCTTGTCTCTCCCCTGGTTATTGCACAAAAAGAATGTTTTCCTATGTAAAGTTCTTGGTATTCTAGTCTGTGGCATGCACATATAAGAAGTGATTTCGTATTTTTTCTTGATTTTTGGAGATTATGAGTTTAGGGGCAAAGGCTAATTTGGAGATGAAAAGAAATATGATAAATCAGACTTTATTTGTATATATCAAGTTTTTAGAGGATTTTTAGGTGTGGTTATTGGACTTGGGAGTGAGATCATAGGTGAAGCAACAGGAGAAGCAGTCATGATGCAATTGATGCATAAATGAGTGAAAGAATGCCTGTCTGGATGAGTGGAAGAGAACAAGAGGCCAAGGGCATCTGACTCTTAGGCAAACTCATCCTTATTTTTCTAGAGCTTAGAAAACAAATTCATATATATATATTTGGCTCATTTTAAAGCCACAATGACCACTCTCAAAGAGGGTTAAGTCCTCTGATGATCAAAGGGTAAAGGGACTTTTATCCTGTTTTCCAAGGCCTAATAATAATAATAATAATAGAGACCAATCCATGGGCCTGATTCTTCTCTGATTAATTTCTGAGTGGCACAGTTTCTACAGTCCTGTGTTCTCCCATTCTTTTATATGTCTCTGCATTCAAGTTTTCCTGAGAGTGTCCAGCAAGCCATCCATATCAGAATCACCTAAAGAACATATTAAAAATGCTCTTTCCCAGACTCAATAATTCACTTATAGTCTACCACAAATGAGAATCGAAATGCTAACACCAACTCAGACCCAATACCTTATGATTGATTATCCCTGTGCTGGCTTTCTGTCTATCAACCTACTTTTTGGCTCTCCATACACAAAATTATCTTGATATATATTGCCATGGTTTCCAGATGGAAATCTGTATACTTGTGTGCTGGATGTGTCCTTCCACCATGGACTCTTCTCACTCTAGTTAGTAGGTTCTCCAAGGCATGGACCCATTTCTTTGGGCCATTTTCCATCCTATGGATTCAGAGATTTTTTTTCCTTCTTCCTGTACTTACTTCTCCTCCTTCTTTCATTTCCTGTTTTTGTTAGTTTTGAGAGGGTCTTGCTATGTAGCTCAGACTGACCTACAACTTGTGATCCTCTTGCTTCAGTCTCTTGAGAGCTAGGAATAGAGTACATGTCATCTCATTCTGCAGATTCAGAATTCTAAGAAAGCCCGAGACTATAGTTTTATGCGATAAATGGCAGGTATAGCATTGTCTCACTTAATCATTGTAACCCTAGGTAGATATTGCTATTTTGCTATGTTTAGGCATAATTTCAGAAGAGCTAAATATGGCTTATTTGTCACAAGCACATGGCATAGAATTTTGTTTGGAGACATATCTTCCAGATGGTCACGTATGAGTCCTATCCATTCAATCACATTAAAATATTCATTTTGAAGTTGTTTTCTGGACAGGTCTATAAAGAAAACACTTTGGAAAATTCTTTATAGATAGATATCTAGAGCTGGTCTGATCAAGAGTTTGGCATCTGTGTAGTTTGAAGTGGACTTTGTACTAATAAGGAGGCCTAATGTGTATCTAGAAAATTCAAGCATTAATGTCTTCAGGGAGATGGTTAGTGGAGAAGGTCCTGGATTATAGGGCTCTGAACCTTACAAAAGAATTAATGAAATTGGTTCCTGAACTTGGGGGTGGCTGAAACCCTACAAATGACCAGTCTAGGGGACTAGAGCCAGTCATAGGTCATTTGGGCTAACCCAGGAATATATTTGCCAGAGGAACAGTGGGAATGGGACATCAGAGTTCAGAATTAGAGTGGTCAGAGATCAGAGTCTAGGAGAGAGCATCAGGGGAGACTGAGTGGGAAGCTGCTGCTCCTGGTTTGAGGCTCCTAATCTCTGTTAAGGCCAGTATGTGGAATGGAGGAGTAGTGTGGAGACAGAAGCCCTATGTGTGTGGAGGATCATATGGCCGCTATAGAAATGAGGGCCCAACGGGCCCAGGTCATGTGCTTTTCAGTAGCAGCAAAGCAAAGTCCTTTGTACTGGGGGCAGGAGGGAGAGACCCACAGCAATTTCTTGACTTGCTTGGATTTTAAACCAAAATCAATTTGTATTAGATTAGCTGTATGTCAGTGTGGACCAGGCTTTCAGGCTCCACCAGTTTTAGGTAAATTGAATTGGCAATTCAGTATCCTTTTCAGGTCTGAGGGTCAGGCAGCTGACTCCAGGAAAAACAAAAAAACACAAATAAAAACACACAGACCAGACAAGCAGGAAATGAGGCAGAGGGCCATGACTTCAGTGGGGCAGACAGATGGCTCCTTCAGATGGCGTCTCCCAGAGGTTGTCTAATCTGGCCATCAACTTCTCAAAAGGATGGATTCAGAGGGATGCACACTGCTGGGAAGCTAGAGATGCAGGCTGTCTCTTGATGCTGTTGCTAAGACTCCTCAAGTACTTTCCTTCTAGGGAGCACTGGATTGGGTGCTCCTGTGACCAGAGTTATGTCATGTGAGCATGACCACACAAATGTCAGGTGCTTATCCCTGTGGACATTAGTGGAGTACACATTGTGTGTGTGTGTGTGTGTGTGTGTGTGTGTGTGTGTGTGTGTGTGTGTGTTTGTCCAGAAAATGTTTTGATTTGGATTTGAGATTATTTAACCTTGACTAGTAAATATTCTCTAACCAGAATCTACCCCTACAAGATTGCCATATCCAATCCCAGCCCCTGGAGGCCTCTGAGCAGACTCTTTGCTGTGGTAAAAATCATGGGAAATAAAATCATGGGCTTGTAATTCAGCATTGTTCTCTTCTCTTTCACATCATCCCAAGTGGACAGGGGCAGGAACACAGCTGCACTGAATCTGCAGGCTTCTCCCTACCGCTGCTCCTCTGAGCCCAGCACCCACATGTGGGGACACCTCTGTCACTGTCATGATTTATTATTTCTCAGGGACCCACTGGGTGCCTGGCACATCAGAGAGGAAACGATTGACTCACTGTCAACAGCCACCCTGAAAACAGCCAAATAATTTTGATGTTCTTCAAACATATTATAATTAAAAAATTACATGCTGGGAGAAAAATTATAAGCGTTTAATCAGAAGAGAGGGTCAAGCTGATGCAATTAGGGAGGGAAACTCGGACGCTTTCATCAACAGAGTTGGTTTCATCGCTATCCTGGTAAAAGCAATCAGATGGATGCTAAGATGTTTCCAGCCTGTTACTTCTGAAGCATCTCGTCTAGACTGTGCGGAGCGGTGCCTAGCCTTGGTGACACACTCAGGAGGTCACTCTCCTGTCTCAGTCCACAGCTTGCTTTCTCAGTGCAGATCCATGCAGTGGCAACTTTGGACAAAAGTGTGTTTAAAAGCCATTCAGCCCCAGTGACAAAATTACTAACGTAGGGTTAGAAAGTGCTCCTGGGTGGAGACTAGCTAGCATGGTTTTCCAGGGAAAATGTCTGTTGGTGAACAGCCATGCTGCCAAGAAACCAAACCATTCAGTGGGTCAGAAAGCCCAGTCTTAGACAGTAGAAACCCTGGTGGAAAACAAAGGAAAGCAAGTGAGACTTGACATCTCTCCAACAGATCCTAGGGCTGGCCACCCAGAGACGGGGCAGGTCACAAGTACCAGAAATGTGTGTGCTTTCTTCAGTCTAGCTGAAACAAGCTATTTTATCCTATGTATATGAGTATATGTGATGTGTATATGTATATGTGTGATATGTGAGTGTGATACATATGTGTATATATGAATGTGATATGTTAGTGTATGTGGTATGTGTTTTAGTGTATGTGTGCATATATGAATATATATAATGTGCATGTATATATGTGTCATATGTATGTATAAATTATATGTGAGCATATGTTGTATGTGAATGATATGGGTATGTGTTGAGTGAGGTGTGTATTGTGTGCATGACATGTATGTGCATGATGTGTGTGTTGTGATATCTGTGAGTGTATGTGATATACACAGGTAATGTATGTGATGTGTGACTGTATATATATATGAATGTATGTATGTGATATGGGGATGTGTATTGTGTGAGGTTCGTGTTTTGTATCTGTGTGTGTTTTATAAGAATGTAAGAATATAGTATGTATTTGGATGTATTTGGGTACAGTGTGTGCAGCATGTATTTGTGTTATGTGTATGTGTATGGGTTGTATGTATGGTATATGTGTGCATGTGGTATGTGTTACATGTTGTGTGTATTGTGTTCTGTGTGTTGTATATTCATGTGGCATGCATGTAGTGTGTGGGATGTATATGTGGTATATATGTGCTGTGTTTACAATGTGGTATTCAGGTGGTGTGTGTGTGTGTGTGTGTGTGTGTGTGTGTGTGTGTGTGTGTGAATGTGTGTGTGTGTGTGTGTGTGTGTGTGTGTGTGTGTGTAAATGTTTCATCCCTATCTTCTGACATGATCAGGTGTTCAGGACCCTGTCAATCACAGCACAGATTACATGATGGGGAGGGATGGCAGGTAGGAGGTTTGAGTTCTGAAGAATTGCTCCTGTACTGGGGGAGGGAGATACATTTTCTTCATAGTATTGCTACTGGCAAATTGTCCATGCTCTTGTAAATAACCCTTGTCTGTTCAAGGCCACTCCCAGTTTAAAACTATATTTCCTACTCATTCACACTTGATTTTGAGTTTTTTATAAGTAGGCATTGTATTTTTTTTTCATTGTATGAGAGTGAGAGAGCTATATCACCCATATCTGTGAGCGATCACAGTTAAACTTATTCTTTCCTTCCCTGTCTCTCCTTACCTCCTTCTCTTCCTTCTACTATTTCACAATAAGATAGACAGCAGCCGCCCTTTGGGATTGGTCCTGACCACTTTTGCTTTTATAATACTGCATTGTTATGTTGTCTTGTGTGGACCTTGTAGCCATCTGAGTTGGTTAAGGGCACATTGTCACACACTCTTCCCAATCCTATAGGTGGGGTGGTAAGAGGTGTCATTTATTATTGTTTAATGAATGGGAAGAAAGAGATTTGGGATAGTAACTGACCCGTCCAAGCCCACTGTAGTAGATAGGAAGTGCTCACCTGTAAACCAGACTTCCAGGACTCTTTAAAATACTTAGTGTAGGGTGATGATGCCTGTTCTACACAGCCCTCTGAGCTTCAAAGGAAGTGATGCTCAGAAAGCCCCTTAGAAGTCCAAATTCCTGTAGTGCCTGAAGGTTGTGGGAATGTTCTGGGTTCAAACCAGTCACATAAATTTTTGGTTTCACCAAGCATACTGTTCTCCTCTCTGAAGGCAAATGCTGAGGACAAGGCCTCACTCAAAGATAAATTCAGACAGAAATATAATAAAAATGACAAATGGGTATGGGGCAGAGACGTACAGTAAACACAGCAAGAAAGCATTTGCAGCTGCCCTCCTCTTAACATGGAGAAAGTGCTGCACAACAACCAGGGAGGAGAGGCTGGAGGACAGAGACAGATGCCCAAGGTGGGGGTGGAGCCTCAACAAAGCTCCAGATCCACACAGCTGATATTAAATATGACAGTCTGAGTGACGATGAGCTGAAACTGTTGACAGCTGAGGATGGAAGATGGAAGCAGGAGGCCACGTCTCCTAGGATTACATTCAACAACAGAGGAAGGCACAGCCCGACAGCCAGCCTCAGGGGTTACTGAGGGAGTTAATAAGCACATGCATGAGAGAGAGAGACAGACAGAGACAGAGAAACAGACTGACAGAGAGAGACATAGACAGAGACAGACAGACATAGACAGAGACAGACACAGACAGAGACAAACAGAGACAGAGAGCTTTGTGTGAGAGAGTGAGAGAACTGCATACCTAACTATTCTTTGTGTCTCTCATTCATTCATTATTACCTACTGTTGGCTGCTGGGATAAGTCCTGGGGACACAGGATGAAAGGCAGGGGTCTCTGTTCTCCAGAAGTTCATTCTTAATAAGGGAGATACAGAAGTGAGCAAATAACCTTTCCCTGGACATGTGCTGCAAGATAGGCAAGGTCAGGTGCTGAGGGTGCACCAAAATCAGATGGGTGAAGAGAGGGAAGGAGAAGAGAGAGGGGCTGGAGACAAGAGAACTTCTTAGAAACTCCATATCAGATCTATAGCATTGAGGGCCCTGTTTTCATTTACAATAGCTGTTACAGGGTGCAAATAGGGAATACTCTCCAATTCAGGCAGTGCTCCTGACTCAGACTAATCCCTTTTTCAATGGGAACCTTTCCTCCTACCTTGTCTCTATCACACAAAGCTACTTTGCAAATAAAAAGATCACCTCCCCAAGTGCCCTTCCTTGACATAACCCACTGGCTGTAACATCTTCTAAGAGTCTGGTATCAGGGCATCTGATTTGCCGCCCTGAGCCAGGCTGTCTGCCACATCACCATTCCCCATCATCTCTCTCATGACACCTCTTTTGGTGTCAAGGGAGAATCATGTGTTCATGTCTGTTCAAGGCCACTTCCAGTTTAAAACTATATTTTCTACTCATTCACACTTGATTTTGAGGTTTTTATAAGTAGGCATTGTATTTGTTTCATTGTATGAGTAGTAGGCTGGGTCTAACTCCTTGCAAATAACATTTATGTTCACTTTGGCTTTGAAATGAAGTCTTTAATCAAGTATTCTAAAGAACTTATTCTCCATTTCCCCACAAAATAAAGATTTTCCAAGTTTAGATAAAACAAAATTTGTATGACCATTTTATCAATATAGATGTGCTAAAGAGTAGTTTTCATCACTCCATCATTTTGAAGGAAGAATATGGTTTCTTCCAGGTTTTTACCTAGCCCTTGTTCCCAGGCATGCATTTTGCCATATTGTATGCAGCAGCCTGGAGGACACATACAGCAAGGATCTCACTACTATTCCTAGGTCCTGGACTACTTTGAAATGTTGATCAGATGCATCCAGACTAAAAGGATAAACCATTTAGAACCTTGCAAAGTCATGAGGTCTGTTGAACATTGGCTGCTTTAAAATAGACAAAAAGAAAAAAAAAACAATTTTTTTTCAAGCAAGGTGTTTTGTGATAGATTTAGAAGCAAGTTTATAAATTCCTAAAGCTGAATTGTCTCCCTAGTACATTTTAATGGAGTTATTTGTGTTCTGCTTGTCAAAAATCAGGAGAAACTTAACATTCTTTTATCATTAAGCTCTCTTCCAGTGTGGTGTTCCTTCAATCGATTCTTGATTTCCCCTTAAACCTTTTTCAGATGTAGCAGGTCCCCTGTGACTGTTCACAGATGAGCCAGCTTTCCACAGTTCCCTGTGTCCATGAACAGACAGTGAAATGGAAGGACCAGTAAGACTGCAGTGGTAGGTACAGATGTTGATCATAGAAATCAATGTTTTTTTGCATTATAACAATGTTTAACTAATGGGCTTGAAATTATAGCTAAGGAAGCTGTCACAGTAACTCATTGGTTTCTAAAGAGGTAAGAAGAATGAATATGAAATAGAGGACTAACTAGATAATTCAAAGTAATACAGGAGAAATTTCGGAAGAAAAGCTAATAGTGCTGCAATAATCGAAGACAAATACCCAGACCTGAAGAAACATGTAAGCCTGTAGATGAGGAAGAAGACAGCATTCATGGGAGGTAAAATTACAACCCCATATCCAGATACTTTGTGGGTGAGTTTTAAAATAGCAGTTGAAAATCTTTTAAAACCAGCAAAAAAGAAAAATCAGATCAATTATAGACTACTGAAGAGCAAGCAGGACAGTGATAATGTGTCAGCAGCAGAAACAGCTAAGACACAATAAAAGAGTATTTTCAAAATTCTAATCAGTTACTGGCAGAATATTGCACATGTGTGGAAAAACTGCCAAACTGAAGGGACTTTCTTTACCTGACAAAGGTGTGAGAAGTATCTTCTCTGTGCTTCCTTCAGGATCTAGGATTCTTAGACAATTACTGTTCTAGCAGCCCTAGCCTGTGGAGTGTAAAGAGAAAAGAAACAGGGTATAAGGAATTGGGAAGAGAGGGGGCCCACTGTCATTATTCAGAAATGAGACAATTGTTGATACAGAAAAGTCACAAAAGTTACATGTTATGATAAAGGTGGTCACAAGAGATGAACTCCTAAAGTTTTTAGAAAGTATCTAAAGAAGACATCATTCACAATAATGATAATAAATCATCAATGGGCAATGATAACAAAGGCCTTTGTGGAGATGATAATATGGTTAAAGACTTAAAAACTTTACAAATAGACCTTACAACATAAAAAAATACTACCAAGAATTTTAAGATTCCATCTAAAGGGGAGGACAATGTGCAAAGTTACTAGATAGCAAAGGATGAAAAGCATAAATAGCATCGATAGCCAAATTATATAAGAAATGCCACTCATGTACCGAATAATTACATAAAGCATTCTTACGCAAAAGACACACTCATTACTGGTCCTATAAATTGTTTCAGTGAGCTTTAACCGACACCTTGACACAACCTAGAGTCATCTGAAAAGGGATTTTGGATCAAGGGATTGTCCAGGTTAGAGTGGTCTTTGGACATGTCTGTGGGGGATTATCTTGATTGGTGATTGTTGTGGGATGGCTCAGTGCCCACTATGGGTGATGCCATCCCTAGGACTGCATAAGGAGGATAGCTGAGCAAGCCTATAAGCAATGTTCCTCCACCATTTCTACTTCAAGCTCCTGTTTTGAGTTCTTGCCTTTGCTTCCCTCTATGGTGGACTGTAACTTGTAAGATGAAATGGACCCTATCCTCCTTTAAATTGCTTTTGGCCAAAGTGTTTTAATACAGCTACAGAAAAGAAAACTGCAACAAAAATGAAAAATAATAAAGTTAAATGTCACAGGGGATGAGCCAGTGTAAAACAGCTACTGCTGGGTGTTAGTGACACCAAGAGAAGCAGAGGCACAAGGCATGTATAGCAGCAAGGACAAGCCTTTAGAACAGTCCAGAGAGATAATTCAGCAAGAATGATTCTTCATGTGGAAGATGGGAATGCATGCACAGCAATTGTCTGTGTCTTATAAGAACACACAAGAATCTAGAATCACACATTAAACAGTCAAAGTGGTTGTGAATGTCCTGATTAGCATTGTGGTGTGGATATGAGAAGTTTCCCCAAAGCACATGTGAAGAAGACTTCATTCCCCAAGTAACAGCCCTTACTTGGAGAGGCACCGTCAGATGGCGATGGAATCTTGACCCCACAACTAACAGACTGCAGGGGAGTCAGTACCTGGTGGGCTATTGGGAAGTGATAGAGTTAGAGCTTAGCTGGAAGACCTGAGTCCTTGGGAACATGTCTTAAGTTGTGCCTTGTCCATAGCATCTGGTTCTCCTCCTCCTCTTCCATCTCCTCCTCTTCCTCCTTCTCTCTCTCTCTCTCTCTCTCTCTCTCTCTCTCTCTCTCTCTCTCTGTGTGTTTACAGTTTGTGTATGTGCATGTTTATTTGCATGTGTAAGTTTATGTGTATATTTGTGTGTATATGTTTTGTCTTTGTGTGTATACATATGTGTTTGTGTTTTTATGTGAGTGCACATATATGTTTTATATGTATGCAAGTATGTGTATGCATACATGCATGTTTATATGTGTTTGTGTATTTTTTCCTTCATCTACTAGTAGGAACCTTAAGCGTAATGTTGAATAAAAGTAGTGAGAACTGACATCTTTGCCTTGTTTCAAAAATTTTTCTAATATATAAGATATATTCAGTTTCTGTAGGTGCTTTTTCTTGTGTTGAGAAAAATCTCTTCTTTCTATTTTGATGAGAATTACATTTTGAATGCTGTGTGGATTTTGTCAAATGCTTTTTTTTCTGTGTCTAGTGACCATATGACTTTTAAATTTTTTTAAAGTTTCCTCATAAAACACAACTTACACTGATTTTCAAATGTTAAGCCAATCTTACATTCCTGGAACAATATACATGGGGTCATGATGTATTATCTTTCTTATTTGTTATTTGTTGCATTTAGTGAATTTTTTTTTAGAATTTTTACATGTATGCTTGTGAGGGACACTGGTTTATAACTTAATTTCAAGGTGGTATTTTATTTTACTTTAGTATCATAATTACATTGCCTTCATGGAATTCAAGTGGAGAATATTGCCATCTCTTCATTTTTCTGCAAAGACATTGTTATAATATTTCTTCTTTAAGTTTTAATGGAAATCACCAATAAAGTTGTAAGAGCTTGAGCCCTTCATTCTCCTTCAATTTTGATTCCTTTTCTTTGCCTCATTCTTTTTTTCTCTTCTTCTTTCCTTGGGAGAAATTTTAACAATGTCTGGCAGACATGAGAGTCCCCAGAGTTCCAGAGTTCTCTGTGTAGTTCCCTCTGCATCAGTGGTCTAGCCCATCACTATAGGAACCTTGCTCTCTGTTGACTTGTAGCTCTTCTAGACTTGTAGGCTCTACTCCATGCATATCCTAGAAACTCCCAAGCAGAGAGCTCAACCAACTGCCACCTCACTGTTTCCCATCTCTCTGAGGTTATTATTCTTTATTACTTGTTGTTTACTGGTTTGGACATTGTTAAAGAATTTTGTTTGTCTCCTATGGAGGAAAATAAACCTAACCATTGTTGTTCTTTCTTGATTAGAAGTAGACATTCTTATGTAATAATATTAATTTAAAAACAATTTTTATTTATGAGATTAAAATATAATTACATAATTCCTCTCTCCCCTTCCCTTCCTCCAAACCTTTCCACATGTTTCCAAACTCTTTCAAATTCATGATTCCTTTTTATTAATTATTATTACTTTATTTATTATTATTATTTATTATTATAGTAATAATATATGTATACATATATCCTAAATATAACCTACTCAGTCTGTACAATATCACTTTTATGTAAATCCTCAGGGCTAACATTTTTCCTATTGGTGAGCTCTTCCTTGGAGAAGAACTTTCTTTCTCCCCCTCTCAGCATCCCTCAGTTGCCTGTATTTTTTTGTGGAGGATTGAGACTTCATGGGCTTTCCCCCATCTGCTTTGGCATACCTATTGGTGTCATCCTTGCTTAATTTTAAACATGTGCTTTAATAAAAAAACAGTATTAGAGACAAGTTAGCATAAAAACTAAAGAAGTTATTTTCCCAAAAATATCAAGTGTAGTATGTCAAGTCATGCTAGCATCTGACTTCTGTCACCAAAATAAATAAAAATTTAAAATCGTAAGCAACAAATAAAAATATTGAATCTCACAAACCACTGAGACATGATATAAGAACTTGTGTGAGGATGCAATGATTATCATGAAGACTATGAGGGAACTTGCACAAATCTATCATAAAACCTAACACAGAACATCCTCGGAATTTAGCACATGATTTATCAAAGAAGAAATTTTCAGGAAAAGGCTCTCAATTTCTCAGTGATCTGGGAAATGCTAATTAGCACAACTGTCTGTAATTCAGGGAGCATCTAGGACACCTGGGGTAATGACAGTTTAATCTCTCCTCTACTACAAACCCAAGTTCAGTGACAAACATGAGACAAAGCTATATATGATATTGAAGGTGCAATATATTATGTGTTTTAAGTTAGCTTGAACTTCCCCAGGCCAGTGCCATTTACTGATGGTTGCCCACTTCAAAGTTCTTTACAAAACTCAGAATACTTATGAACCAATATTGTCATGACTTTTAAGTCCCTCCAAATTCCCTTTAGAACAATGGAACAGCCCAGCTTTTTACTCAGAAATTTTATATCTACCTAAATAATAGCTTTAGTTTTGACCCTTTGATTATGGTCTAATGTCTGAACATTTAATTTGTATGACTGTCTAAATAAAAAGTGGATTTTAACAAAACTCCATTTTTTCTTAATTCATAGTTTAGTTTAAAAATTAACAATTAGATGGCAGGCTAACTCAGCTGGTAAAGTGCCTTCTGTGCAAGCATGAGGACCTAATTCTGTCCCAGAACCCACGAAAAGGCGAATATCCCGGCACATAGTTAACCTAGTGCTGGAATGCAGAGAAAGGCAGACCCCTGGGGTTACTGACTACCCTCCTAGCCAAGCCGTTGGTGAACGTTCTCAGTGAAAGACCCTGCCTCAACGAACAAGGTGGAGAGCTCCCAAACAATAACATAGGAGGTTGATTTCTGGCATGCAACTGTTTGTGTACTCCTGTGAACCCACACCTGCATTCACATGCACTGGTCCACACATGAGCACACAGGCATAATGCCTATACACACATGGCTAACACTTACAGCTAATACATTTCAGTTGTAAGGATGGTTTTCAAATTCAGCAAGAGATTTCATGTAAGAACTAAAATTTGCACTTCTAATAAAGCTAGACTTCACAGTTTACACTCTGTTTCACTGCTTTAAATATTAAACACAAATAAATACTCAAGTGGTCACATTGGATAACAGAACTGAAAAAACTCAAATTCTCTTTCTTTGCTTTCTCTGCCACTGTGCTATCCTTGTTTATTTCAAAGCTGCTGTTTAAACATGGAGTACTCAGTGCCGTGGGGATGTGGTCAGCACAGAAGGCAGAGCAAACATTCAGGCCCTGGTAAGCTTGCTTTTGAAATGAAGGTAGGTAACTGAATCAATGTGTGTTCAGGATTGATTGTGTAACTGGGCGCTCTCCAATTTAACTTTCATGTAAAATATAATTGTGTTTTTAAAACTTGTTTTTGAAGTGCCGTATATTGAGTCTAGAGCCTTGGGCATGCTAAGTAAGTGCCATACCACTGAGCTATATACCAGCCCTGGGTGTTGTCTGTTTGATGACAAGTCTGTGCTAATTTAAAGCTTCTATAAAGCACTATGAATTTGAACAATAACTGTCAATAAGTAGATTTCCTAACCTGGAGAAGAGGTTGGACATAGTTGTCCATTGCAAAACTCCCAAAGCTAGTGGCTTTAGAGTTTGTGGAGACCAGGAGTCAGGTAAACAGCTTGTCTGAGAAGGGCAGTTCTACAGACAAAATGAGCAAGCACCATAGGGCCAGCAGGCCAGCAGGCCATGAAGAACAGCAGCTGTTGACATGGTGGGAGGGGCAGCTCTGCACAGAGAGCTGGACTGTAATCAGTGCATCTGAAAATCCACTTAGGCGTCTGGTTAAATGACATCTCCAGATGAGGGAGACCAGCATTCTATTCCGAGGGACACATGTTTTAAGTGGATTAAGAAGGGAAATTATTTTAAATGTAGGAAGGTATATAATTAACCCCAAGACCCTGGCGGCAGTAAGATATCACTGAGAGAAGAACTAAAAGAGATTCAGAGCACATTAGGCATATGGTTGAATAAACAGAGCAGCCCGTCTCCATGGCAGTATTGTTCTGCAAATAAATGTCAGTCTAGGGGCCACAAAGCATTGTGAGCCTGTACCCACAGCCAGCTGTGTTCATTCAGATGAGGGCTTAATATAAGGACTGCTCATATGTACATGCACTGGAAATGACCATCTCTTGATTTAGGGTATTTGGATATAATGTTTCCTTTCCATTCAGATCCTTGAAACAGATGTCGGAGCAAGCATCATAAAAACACTGGAGGTGACCCTGAGGTCCCTAACATTAGAATGTGGAACGCAGGCCACTGTGAAGGGGAATTCTTCTTGGGAGAGAACAATACAAGAAAACTTAAAGGTTGGATCAAAGTGAGAGATAGTGGAAGAGCATGGGGATGAGCCCTAGAGAAGAGGAAGGGCATCAGGGAACAGCTGGAGACATGGATCCAGGAGTGTACACACCAGTGAGTTCAGCAAATCCTCCTGAGATCAAGTCCCAGGGCTGAGAGGCAGCTGGCTAAGGCAAAGAATACAGAATGGCCAATAGAGGGTGGAGGAGGGGCAGACAGGCAGGAGCTGAGCTGGGCCTAGGGGTGGGCTGCTGCTTCTGTTAATTGTCGTTATGGACCTTCTGACATTATCTTTCATCCTGGTGCTTCTCATATCTATTTATCTAATAAAACAGGCAGGGACTTTTATTGATTTTTGTCCCGATTATATCCTTAACACCTAATGGAGCGGTGCTTCGCATTTGTTGAATGGATAAATTAACAAATACTGTGGTTAATATGCTATCACTCAGCTGGGTGCCACTGGCCTAGTGGTGGATCAAAGGTCAGAGCTGTGATTACAAAGTCCTTGAACTCAAGTTCCTTGTGCATTCATAGGCATTTGGTTGAGAACCTTCACAAAGGCAGATAGGCACTGGGTTGAGTCCGGTCTGGGGGTAATAGGTCAGCATACCTGGCTTGCTTCTCTTCCTTCTCCAGACAGCCTCATTGTGAAAATGTGGTCTGGTCACAAACCCATGAAATAGCCTCAGGGGACAGATTTTGTGAAGAGATAAATCACTGGATGGTCCTGGGGACCTCCAGAACAGAACTCATCCAGTTTGCTTGTCTATAATCTATTTGTTAGCAGCTTTGTTCTCAAAAGTAACATTGTAGAAAAGAAGGAAACATTTCCTCCAGTGCACATGCCTCCTTTTCACCTTCAGGTAGCAGTGGACTTGGCTAGGACCAGGACCTGCTTTGAGATAAGCAATTACACCAGGTCATTTGAGATAAAATGAGACTGCAATAAATTACAGGAGGCATATTTAACTAAAATCTTAAAAAAAAAATCCCAAAGAAAAGCTCAGATGTCTACTTTGCATGTCAATGTGACTACTTTGCTGTTTTACTTTATTGGCATTTTCTGAACCAATAGATGATGTTCACGAAAAGAATGTCAGAATCAAAGCAGCACTGAGTTTAAACAACAGTGGGAAGGCTCTGTGAACACCCTATAGTTAAAATGAGGAGAGTGAAAGCTAGACACAGTGGTGAGCTTGGGAAGCTGAGAAGGGATGAGAATTCCAGACCAACCTGGGCTACATGCAAGGCCCTATTCCAAAATAAAACAAAAAGAGGATAGATGGAGCTATTAAATCATATAATACTTTTTGGAATGGAGATCAACTGTCCCAAGTCGAAGTACATGGCTCTGGACTTGGCATAATGAAGGGGCTTAATAAATAAACAAAGGCTAGTTGTCAAGGAGACAGTGTGTGCTCTACACTAACCCTGGATATATGGACACACTGTATTATTCCCAAACTAGGGCTGACTGCATCCAGCCTGGTTCAGAGAACCATGTGACATGGCTTGAGGGAGGAGGTGACTCCAGACAGGCTCTTCCAAGACCATTAGTCAGTGACTGCCCAGCATGAAGACTCGGCTCTCTAGACCATTGAACTTTTCTGAATTTTGAATAACTCCCCAACATAAAAAGTACTGGAGGGGTAAAGAGGAAAGTTGTGGGAAAGGAGAATAAATGAGGGAGACAAGAAAAGCATCTTTGAAATCACAATAAACAGGCACGAGATTCAAAGAGGAAAATTTCTACACAAAACCAAAAGCATGATATGAATTGACTGTGTCTTGTTTTCTTTCTTGTTCAATCGAAAAGTTGATCAGATCACTGCTTCTGTCTGATCAAAAACAAGATGTACACCAGAGAAAAATGAATAGCCTGCTGGTGAGTGATATGTTTTTAAATGGGAGTTTGATTTTGATTTGTTTGCCTTATTATGCTTCAAGGGGAACTTCCACATCCTCTACACAATGTCCAGCACTCCTCTCTGCTATCCGCATGTGATTAATATTTGAGGTCAGAGTCTGGCCTGTAGAAGTCTCACCCAGCTTCACATTAGCATTTCAAGACTTCAAGGCAAAAGAATACTCATGTGAACACAGGAATTATATCTCTACATGAGTCCTATAAGAATAGGGGTAGCAGAAGGAGGAAGATTGATGTTGTAACCTCAAAGTCAAGGGAATTCAAGACAAAGCCCCAAAGGGCTGTGAGGAATCAACAGAAACACAAGACACAAGACAGCCTGCCCCTTCTTCCCTTCCCTCAGGATGGTAAAACATCGTGTTTAGCACAGGCAATCTGGTGAAAATTATGCTGGAATAAGATTATTCCAGCTGATTCTTTCTAAACATACTCCACACAGGAGTCTTGTCCACCCAGGTCAGACTTGCCCAGAGAGTATCAGATCACTGGACACAGACACTTGAAAATGGAGACAGTTTTGCAGCCTCATAATTCAGGATATTGGCAAGAATAGGTACCGATTTCCCCCTTCTCTTTCAGAAAAGCAGTCCCTTTTAAACAAAGCCTCTATTAATCAGAAGTTCAGATCACACATAGCAATCAATTGAGGCTGTTTAGGGCATTTACAGTAATTGATCTGAGACAAGTTCCTCACAAGTGCAGTGCACTATCCATACACATGTACTTTTCAAAGAATTCAAAAGCCATTAGGATGTTCTCGACTCCTGTCTGATAGTCTGAGGGCCATTGACTGGATAGGATCATCAGGGATGAGCAGGGTAGCAGCAGGGGGCATCTTGATTAGATGGAAGGCAGCCTATCTAAAGGAGAGCTCTGTGAATCTTGGAGAGGAGGGTGGAGAAGGCTCAGCCAACTTTGTCCTTGTAATTATGAAAGTTTCCACAAAGTGCCAGCTATTTCACATACAGTGATTATTTCATCCTAGTACTCACACAACCAAGTACAGATTTTAATATGCTTTACTCTGAGATTGGGAAATCAAAGTAAGTGCTTTTCCCAAGGGAGAAGCATAAGTGCCAGAATTGAGATTCTCTGAGTCCCCAAACAGTATGTCCTCAAGCTCCAGGTCCCATTGCCCTGCATCTAGATTTTAGGGAATGTCCATTTTGAAGTTGAAGGCATGTGGGACAATATCTTTGGTCATATCTAGCTGTGGCCTTTAAGCTTTCTTTCTTTTTTGTTTTTTAAAAAGGGTATGAGTGTCTTTGTGCTTTTGTTGGAGGAAAGGGTCCATTAAAAAGCTGACAGAAGCTCCTTGAAAGCCAAAATCAGAGCAATGAGGAGATTGGGAAGAGGAAAGCAGTAAAAACAGTGATTACCAAAGGAAGTATCAGAGAGAAATACTACCTGGAGGGCATTATGTTCTGTGAACTCAGGGAGAAGCTATGCTGGAGGTTCAGTCACCCTATTCAGGATATCTTGGGCCAATCACATGCCCCTGCTACTGTCCCCACTATGGCTCCCTAGCTAAGAGCCATGTTTGAACTTCCTGGCTCTGCTCTAAAGTCCAGAACTAAGGTCCTGGCATCAGTCTTCACTTTGCTGCTGTCAGTTCATTTGGCTGGAAATGAGTGCATCCAGTAACCTCCTCCATTACCATACAGGGCATGGGAAACAGATCCAAATTCTGGGCATTTGATATCAGAGCCCAATACGCATCCTCCAGTATGAGAACCCTCAGGAGGTGCTGAGTTAACTGTCACAAGACTGACTCCAGGGTACCAAGCTGAATTTCACTGTCTACTTCTGCCTCAGTCTTTGAAAGATCACCAATGAAAAGCAAGCATGGAGCCAAAAATAGACCAGAGACTAAAATTTCAAACTAAGAAACTTTTAGAGAAAACGGGAGAAAAATCTTTGTAACCTTGGGCTAAGCAAAGATTCCTTAGATACAACATCAAAAGCATGACCTATGAAAGAAAACATTGACAAACTAGAATTCAAAAAAAAAAATTGAAAACTGTTCAACAGACACTGTCAACAAGATGAAAAGACAAGCCGCAAAGCAGAGAAAATATTTATAAAACACAAAGGATTTGTATCCAGAATGTATAAAACCCTTGAAACTCAATAATAACAGGACAAACTACTCAATAAACAATGGATAAATATTTTTAAAGACATTAGGATAGATGCCAGTTAAAAACCACAACTAAGATCTCACCAGACAAGTGTTGTAACAATTTGAGTTTACAAAAGAGAAAACAGAGTACCTGACCGTGTGTGGGAGGCAGGGGACCTACCTAGCACCCAGTGCGGGCACACACTGCTGGTAAAGTTATTTCAGAAAGCAGTTTTATAATTCTGATAACATTAAGCATATGTTCCCCATATGACCCAGCAACTCCATTCTTGGATACTTACCTATGGAAAATGAAAGTCTGTTTTAGCAGAAAAACTTGTATGCAAATATTTACTGCATCTATACACACTGACACCCCAAACTTGAAGCCACAAAGCATGTTTTGATAGAAGAATAGACATATACTGGCACATGCATACAGAGGTACTGTTTAGCAGTGAAGAGGAACAGATCAGTAAAAGAATCCAATGTAAATACTTTCCAATTCTAATTATAAAAATATTAGTTTATATAAGCTATGAATAATAGTTTGCAAAATTACAGCAGATTTATAGGCCCAGGTGAGGGTAGGAATTGACTGCAAAGGAATATGCCAAAATTCTTGTTGTAAGATTTCTGTGTCTTCCTATAGAAGTAGATATATATGACCCTATGCCTCTGTGAAACTACAGACCTGTAAAGCAAAAGAAAAATGTTTCTCCATGAAAATAAGGAGAAGGATGAAACCCCTCTCCTTTCCACTGCCCTTGTGGAATGTACTTTTGATTATATTTCTTCCATGTTTTCTTGCAGGGCTTTCAGGATTAAGTGATTCTTAGTCAAGCATGGCCCTGCTCTCTTGTGGATTTATATGAGGGCATATGATATAGTCTGATCCAAGAGGAGACATCAGAGAAGGACGTAGATGGGTCTATGAAGGGTTGTTCCTGAGAGGGCATAGTCAAGGTCACTGCCCTCTGCACGACTGAATATGTTTCTCTGGGAAAACAGGTTTCCCTTTATCTACAGGCTTTGCATTTTGTCTGGTTGGTTCAGTAATAAACATGTGTGTTGAAAAGAATAATTTCGATATTACACAAAAACATAAACAAAATGAAAGTATCAGGAATTTCTTTTTGCACAAAGGGTGTCCTACAACCCAAATTGGGCTAGGAAGGGCACTAGAGCCGCAAGGGAAGTTCATTTTGTTTTTATTCTAACAGAGATGGTGACTGTATCGAATCCCATTGGTGGAAGGTCAACCTCACAATATGAATTAATTGGTTAGTTCATAGTTGGTACAAAGGAAATGAAGTAAAGGGGGACGGGGTCAGCTGCTCTTGGTCATCAGATTCCTAGAATGCCTTTCTGCAAACAAAATTTTCACTAGGTGGGGTAACTAAAAGATTTGTATTAAAGTTTTACAAAGCAGAGTATATCTAAGGAATATTGGGTCATGGTAGGCTTTGATAGGAATAAGAAATAACAAAACCTCCTTTTCATAAGTTGGAAGCTTTTGTCTGAACAAAGGAGGAGGAAGAATGGAAGGTGGCAGTGACTGGTACTGGGCACAATGCCAGGTGAGGCGCTCTCTGCACAGGAGGGGCCGCTGTTGCAGGTTAGAGCTGGGGACTGTCTTGGTGATCGCTGAACCTACATACCTGCCAAGGCTGAGGCAAGGCTTTTGCTTATCTTATATCCATAGTCTTAACATATCTGAGTTGTCGGTAAAGGATAAATAGGAGCTGCACCTTGATATATCACCTCCTCCATTAATTCTGGTCATGGAGAGAGAGCCATAGGCCACAGTGCCTCCTGATATTTGCTTTATAGGTAGAATTTGGGTTTCAAGACCCATTTGGCCAGAGAGAGATATAAATGCCCATGGGGTATTTAGTCTAATTAATTTTCTATAACTTAAAGTTACTGCCTCTTACTTACCCATTCTCTATGTGAGACAAATGCCACTTCCTTTAGAGCTTTTGACTCTTCTGTTTAAAGGACTCTGCATATCCTTTCCTTTAATTGCTGAGGAAGGGGAGAAAACAGGAAGAGAGGTCTTTATACAGCTGATGGTGAAATGAACCAGGCAAAACAAACATCTCGCAGCTGCTGGGAAGGGTGCAGTTTTCTGGAAGCTGAGGTCTTCAGAGGTCAAAAGAGAAAATGTGCTATTTTTGGAGCTTGACACAAAGGTAGGCTTGGCTACAGAAGGACAGCCCATCACTGGTTTGTCATGAGCTCTGAGGTGCAATATTCGGGTATTCCTGCAAAGTAGCCCATTTGACATTCTTGGAGGAAAGACTTACACTTTCTAAAAGGCAATGTGAGTGGGAAAACTTTAGTTCCTGGATTCAGAAAGATGCAGACAAAAATCTTGGCTTGGTTCTTACATACTGAACCTTATCTGAGGTAGGCATCTTCACTTGTGGGACTGAGATGTCCATAGGATTTATGTCTCTGAACAACACTTTGCCAAGCTCAGCAGCTATTTGCAAATATTTTGTAATACCTAATTGTTTGATTCTGACTACTTATTGAAGTACATTTAGTATAAGGCTGAAAAATTACCTGAGGGATGCAGATCCATATAGCCCACCTGGTTAATCAATGTCTCCTTTGGCCTTTGGGCCTGGATGTATCTGTGTATGTATATTTAGCAAACTGTCAGACAAACAGGTCTGAGTTACCTAAGTATATGTTATCTTCTAACTTATGTTTCCAGCTTGAGTATGAAATAAAAGAAAATGTACACTGTTCTTCCAGTTTCTCAAGCCAGACTCTTTAGAAACTTCTCTAAATGCAAAGTCAAGGCAGAACAAGAAATGGGGTAGGGGGGAAGTATGTGGTCTGATTCCCATTTGAGAAAGCTTGCAGTACTATTAGCTAGTAATTATTATTCAAGACGAAAATTGAAAGAGTATTTCCCTTACAAGTTATATGTATTTTCAAAATATACATAAATAACTCATTAAGTCCTTTGCACCTACCTACTTAATAAGTGGAACTGTTAGGTATTCTCATTTGGCTCACGGGACTATGAAAAAAAACCTATTAAAACATTAATGATGTGAGGAATGGAAAGAGTCTGTGAACCTCTGCCATCAAGTTGAAAAGAAGCTGCAAAATGCCTTTACTGATAGTGTCACTGGCCATGTGCCTGCAAGGGAAGTATGAGCCAGCCAGAGGACCATGGTGCATCAGAGGTGGGAGACCTGTTTCAAAAGATCCAGGTTAAGCCTCCTCACTTTACAAGCACACATTCTAAGTCCTTGAAATGATATCCAATCCCATTTCACTTGTGTCTGGGTTGCAAAAATGAGGAACAAGGAAAAGCAGGTGTATGCGGAGAGGCAGGAACAGAGAAAACAAATCACTAACTCAGCTCAGATTCACAAAAACACACCAGCCCAAGTGGGTGGAGGGCATGGATGAAGTATTCTAGGTGGGCTAAGATGTCAAACACAGAAAGAACTGAAATCTCCACAAGAAAAGGAGAAGGGCAGGTGCAGGAGTCTGGCCGTCTGGCCTGGGAGGAGGGATGTCACTGCTATTCTTCTCCAGCCTCTGGCTCTAAGAGGCTCTTGCCTTGTTTGTTTGCTCCTCAAGGGTAGGCTGGGACATTGGTATCTCCAAAAAAACATCTCTATCTAAATTAAATCTCCCTGTCTCAAAAAAAGCAGGGCTGGGCTCTGCAGTGGGAGTGGTTTTAGCTTTATGTTTCTGCGTGCTTAGCATTAAGACAGCATCCACATCAGTGAACACAAGTAGTGGGACTGTATGAAAAGGAGAGGTGGCTGGGAGGGGACACAGGGAAGAGTTTGTGGCAAGAAAAACAAAGGGTTCAATGCCCTGGGGCAGGTTATACAGGTCAAGGGCAGCAGCTCTGCAATTTACCTAAATGTTAGAAGATGGGCTACCTGTCAGATAATGCAAACTCAATTATGTCTGAAGGGATTCTGGAGGTCAGCTGGGCTCAGGCTGGTTATCTGTTTGCAAGATACAAAGGAATGTGGAGATAAATTGCTAATGAAAGGGAGGCATGCCGAGCTCCACTTGGCTACCCAGAGACCTGTGCAGAGAAGAGGAGTGTTTAAGAAAGAGCAGAGCATGAAGGAAGCAGCCTAGTGTGGTGGACACAGCTGGATAGGGAGTTAGATGCCTTGGCCTGAGTCTTTCTCAGCTGCTAATTAGCTGTGTGACCTCTGGTAACTCACTTTGGTTTTCTAGACATTAGTTCCCCATCTGCCCACACACAGGGCCACTAAGAGACCAGGGTGACACACAAATGGGGCCATTTATCAAGCACTTCCCAAGTGCTGTTTTAAGCACTGTACACGTTTTAGCCCATTTAACCCTCACAGCCCTTACCAAAGGTACAGAGATAAGTATTGTGTGTGATCAGAGGTCCAGATGTGCAGCCTAAGTCTGGTTGGCAGAACCTGTGTCTTTTTCTCTCTAAGGTTAAAGTCAAAGCATAGGATTCTGTATGCCAGACAAAGTTGGGGGACTTAAGTATTGGTAAAGTTCTGATTTAGTGGGAATGGAATGGGACCCAAGCATTTACAGGTTTGATACATACCTGGGTCATTTTATTGTGAGTGGCCCTGTTTGAAAAACAATCAATCTTTACACTTGAGAAGTATCAATTCAATTCCCTTATCAAATCCAATATCAATTCCCTTATAAGGGAAGGTAGAGTGGCTTGTAGAGCAGAAGTGACCAAAGGCAAGTTTGCCAGGAACATCAAGACGTGTGATATCCTGGTTTTCCAGAGGCTGGCCTCAGCCGTCAGCCCTCAGCGGCTACACCTGTTGTCTAAAAATGCAATATCAGGCCACAGGCAGCTTTGTGAATGAATAGGTCTCCTGGGCAGGAAGGTCCTGTTAGGTGAAACCTGCCCACCAAACCACCTTTTGTTAATAACATCATTGCACACATTCACAAAGTTCTAAAATTTTTACTGCAATTAATTTACTCATCTCCTTCCCAACCATTCATAAAATGTGGAGGATTCTGAATATTGTAGACAAGAAAAGTCCCAAGAGGCTGAATGACCCTAGAGTTTGAATATAGTTTATCTTCACAATGACTTGTGTTGAGTGTTGAGTTTTGGCCCCTAGGTAACAGTGTTAAGAGATGTTTGGAACTTTAAGAGTGGTTTGTTCTTTTCTCCCAGTAGCCAATGCTCACTTGTATAGATTAGATTGGACACCTTTCAAGAGACTTGTTATAAAACAAGTCCAGAACCCCCATTCCATCTCTGAATAATGTGATTTTTTTATGCTTACTCACTTCCTGTGTCCACTTTTCCACTGTGAGATAAATTGCCACATGACCCTGATGAGAAATTGAGCTGATGCTGGCAGTGTGCTATTGGATCCTCTGAACTGTGAACTGAATAAGCTTCCTTTCTTTACAAGGTACCCAGCCACAACTGTTTGTTATAGTAACACAAATGACCTAAGGCAAATGTGGACACTTGGAGATCTATATTTGGTTATTTGTGGCATCTGGCTGAATCCTGGTCTTCTTTGATTAAGGTCAGCACTCTTGTATCCCATAGCTTTGTCAAAACCTAAGCATCCTATATGTATGATGGGGCATCTGGCAACTGAAGGAACAGAATGCCAAGAGAAAGCAATCAGAGATCACTGTGGAATGGTCTGGCGGACCCAAGAACAAGAATGCTGTGTGGGGAGACTTGTTTGTGATTCAGAAGCCACATAGGCTGTGCCACCTTCAGGGGTAGCATTTCTTCAGGCTGGTGTGATTCAGATCCTTCCCCTGCTCCCCTGCTCCCCTGCTCCCCTGCTCAAAGGGAAAGTCCAAACCCACCTCTCCTGTTGGGTCCACCTCACGCAGCCCCTCCATTTTCCCTGTCTCTACAGTTTTTCTTCCCTAGAATACTGGCTCCCTGCCATGCACCTCTTCCCTCTCTAGTCACCTCTCAGAGAAACTTACCCATCATGCACCTTTTCTATCTCCCATCACCTCTCAGGAAATCTTTTACCCATTTTGCACTCCTTCCCTCCTCAATCACTCCTCAGGGAATCTCTTACCCACCATGCATTCACTTTCTATTGCAATGATAAAATACCATAACAGGAAACAACTCATAAAAGAAAGAGTTTTTCTTGGCTTATGGTTCCAGAAGGAGAGTTCATAATGGTAGACGAGGCATGGCAGCATGCAGTCAGAGCAGGAAACTGACTGAAAATACTTCCATCTACATGCAAGAAGCAGAGAAAGTGAGATGCAATGAGGTGAGGCCATAACCTCTCAAAGGGCCTCACCCTACCACTACTGGCCAGCAACTTCCTCTAGCAAGCTCCACCACCTAAAGGTTCCACAACCTCCCAAAACAGAACTACCAACTGGACAACAAGTGTTCAACTTACTTGAGCCTGTGGAAACATTTCATATTCAAATCACCATACCCATCATCCTCCTTCTCCAGTCACCTCTTAGGAAATCTCTTACCCATCCTGTAGGTTCTAGTTTATTCTTATCTTCCTTAAGGATTTTCTCCTGCCTGCTTGCATTGTACTTTACTGTGCACATCCTGGGGTTTTTATTTGAAGTACTTACTATTTAATACTTACCTTCTATACTGTATTATAAGTTCCATGGGTGAAATCTGGTACCTGCTTCTTTCATTACTATACTCCAAGTACCAGGGATCAGACCATAATAGGGATTGATTGAAATATCTGTTACACAAATGAACAGACTAATGCAGTCAAGAATAGGTGGTTTGCTTAGAGAGTGACTGGTAGAAATGAGATCTGTGTTCTGGGGACACTAGCCAATATACTACACTCATTCAAGTTCAGTGGATTTTTACTGGCCCTGTGTAGGCAAAGCTAAGCAAGACCTTGTTCCTTAAATAATGCTTATAAATGGAGGAGGTGCAGAGAAAAGCTGGGGACATATGACACTTACTACTGTAAAAAATTAATATGTTTAGTTTTACCAATGTGATAGGTCAGGGTTTGGCATCTTTTGGGCCACTTCAGGACATAAAGGGAAAAGAAAGATGGTTCTTTGAAATGAAAATGAGGTGCTGTGTCCTCCATGGCCAGAGGAAAGTCTCATAGCATTCATAATAATCCAAGTTGTACAAGACTATCCTCTGAGACAAACTGCCATCATCTTCAGGAATCCAGCTAAGCCTACTCCCCAAAGGTCATCACAGCTAGGCTTGATGACTGTTGACATTCTCTCTTAGAAGGAGGGAGTAGGGAGAGTCATGGGCCCCTCACCTGAGTATTCAGCCACTCTCCATACCAGTTGTGTGTATGTAATTCTGCCCCAACTACACATGGCTTTCCTTCGAGGGGCTAGAGAATATAGGTATGGACAGATGAGAAGGGGAGGCCTCATCTACATAACCATGAGGGAGTCATCATCTATACTTGATGCAGATCTTTCAGCATGGCCGCTTTAAGTTCATCCATGCCCCTGCCTGTAACCCTTTATTCATGGCTCTGTAAGTAAACCTAATAGATTCATCGGTTTCCTCCTGTGAAGTCTGACATCTCTACACCTTTGTTTGTAATTGGGATCATAGGAGGATGTAGACATTGTTTATGTTCCCAAGGGAAGGGATTTTAGCCACACTATCATTTAGAGTATTAGGTGAAGGCCATCTATGCTGCCTGGGAACTGGGAGGTGATAATTTTCAAGCCTCATCTGCTTGGGAATTTGGGGTGGTGGGGCTAGAGCAGGCTGGTGTGAGTTCTTAAGAACAGACAGTGCCCAGTTCTTCTGGATTCCATGATCAATGAAACCACACTGGTGGCTCCAGACTGGCTGGTGTAGAAATATTTACACCACTGAAATTGGAATATGTAAATCAGATCTTATATTCCTAAAAAAGACAATTGTTGAGAAGTTAGAGGGACAGTATCTGGCCCATAGATCTGTGCTTTAACCAGCCCTCCAGGAGATCTGATAGCTTCCAGTGTTTCTCCTTAGAACTGAAGGCATCTTCATTTCAGGTCTACACCCATTTCATGAGACTGAGCCTGGATGCTTCCTGGGATTTTGTCCCAGGTTCTGATATAAGTACTGCCATGGGAATGATGCTCCTCTTCTGGAGATCTCAACCCCTACTATTCCTCTTCATGGAAGGAGGAGACCAAGAGTAACAAGTGCTTAGAGAACTGATATTTTGGATCTGACACTTAATGTCCTTAAAAAGAAGTCTGTTTTGAAAACAAAGTTTTCATCTCATGAATTTTAGCTAAAAACAGCCCCATTTTGTCTACAACAAATTGAGACTTTTTTTTCCATAGAATCCAGAGCCACTCTAGATGATAGTGATTTACCGAAATAGCCCAATCCCGATTTGTGCTTCTGTCAGCACAGTTCATATCACACACCTGTGTGCCTCAGAGAATACACTGGTGGGTGGTAATGGGAAAGGAAGAATATCCATAATAAACTAAAGTTTCTCTGAACAGTTACATCTCCTACTACTGTGGGGGTGGCTGGAAGAACTCTATCTTTAAAAAGAAATAATGCTTTACCTGCTCAATCAAGAGTATTAGCCACTGAACCAGGTATATTGGTTAATGAGGCAGGTAGTTCTCCTAACGAGTCTAGCAGATGACCTGCTGAAAACATAGGCAAGACTCAGTCATTCCTCCGGTGTGTACCATATTTTGAAGGTGAGGGTGGAAGCTGGGCCTTCTTTCCAGCCCATCTGAGAATTTCCCATTTGTGTCCTGTGATCAGAAGCAAGTACTTCATGTGTGAGGGGAAGGAGTTTGGACTTTAGCTGACCACCTATGAGAAACTTGCTGCATGTCTGCTGCTTTAAATAGAAAATTGTTGCCAAGACACAGGAAAGGGTGTTAGTGTCACTGACTTTGTGAGACCTGGAACATAGCTGATCTTTGATGAAGCTTAAATATATGGACAGTAGAGATAAATGAATGAATAAGAATAAATGAACATTCCACATGTGTCCAGCCAGTGACCTGTGGGTGGAATGTGCTCAAGCACAAATAAAGTTGCTTAAGGCTTTATGAAAGGTTTTGTGTTGTTTTTTTTTGGGGGGGAGGGGTAGCTTGATTGAGTTGTTGTCAAGTGCTAACTGTAGATGACAAAGCCATCAGATGTTCCCACATGATTTGTGGGTTCACTTGGATTCACATGTCTGACTTGGGTTTTCTGTTAATGCCGACTGTCCTTGCTGTGTTGAAGAGCTACAGAAGTTCATTGCTGACCCCTTTGTGATACCACTAGTGACTTCTTCTAATGTTTACAGTCACTAGTGTTCACCTCTCAGGCTGAGTATTTGAAATACATAAGAATGTGTTTCCCAATTATGCTCCAGCTTGAGAAGGTGGATTTGCCACTCAGCTAGCCATTCAGACCACACTGTCCCTTATAAAGGAGATCCACAGTCTCCCCTACCCTATGGCTAAGGTCAATATATGCCCGAGAAATGCTAGTCTCATGGGAAGCTGGAGCAATATGGACCATCCTGAGCATATGCCCTAAGATACATACCACACTTCCCACAAATGAGCTCATTTAATCCTCTCAACAGTCTTGTGGGTAGTAATTCCTCATCCATTCACAGGGGAGTTTGTGTGTTTGTAGGGAAGGCTGGGTAATTTGCTCAAGACCCTGTAGTTCAATAATGGTAGAATTGAGATTTACACATAGTCTAAACACACATTCTTTTTTACTTTCCAAATTGCTCTTTGGACCATGAAACTTCCAATTATAAAAAGACAAAATAACTAACATACACCTATGTCTTTACATGTGAGACAACAAACTTGTACACAGGTTTAGCTTTGTTAAGCAGCAACACATCAGGATTGTGGTGAGCATGAAACACAGATGCTGCCCAAGTGGTCTAATGAGGCATAAGAGCTTTGCTGGAAATTGGGGCTGACTGCAAGATTATGGGTGTACTTGCTGAGATGCCTGGGGTCCACCCACCAGGTTACTTTCTTCCTCAGCAACTGTAAGCACTTTTCCTCCTTCTGAATCCCGTTGTAATCCCTGCTCCACAGTCAGCATTTATCAAGAGCTCATCACCACTGTACTCTCAGGCTTGTGTACCTGCTCCCTCCCTTTGTTTTGTCTTTATCTTTGTATTAGTTATGAGCTCTTGGTGAGAAGTATATAGCAGGATTTTTTCTTTCTACCCAATATAACAATTTACCTTCTAGGCAAGATACAAGACCTTTCATATTCTTTATAAATATTGACATGGTATATTTAAATGTGTAGTCTTGCTGGTCACTTTCTGTTTGCCATTCTGGTATTTGTTGTCTTTATTCTCTTTTTCTCTGCCTTATTTTGAATTGACTGTCTACTGTATTTCCATTGTATTGCCACTCCTAATTTCTTTTAAATTTAATTTAAATTAAATATTAAATTTTTAAAATGGTATGCCGTTTTTAAACTACTTTTTAAAAAGTTGTTCCTTTGTGGTTTACAACATCTAATTTATCTCAGTCTATCTTAAAATAATATTATGTCACTGCATTTGTCAGGGTTCGCTAGAGGAACAGATCCACTAGAATATATATTAAAAGGGGATTTATTTGATTGGATTATGCCAATATAATTTTAGATGCCTCAGCAGTCCCAGTGAGGTCTAGAGGACTTTTGGATAGCTACTGGTCTTCAGTTTACTTGGAAGCCCGAAGAATCTGGGTTCTGAGCACAGCAAAGGAGTAAAGGGGTATCAGATGTTTTTGTCTGAGTCTAAAGGCTCCAAAAGATCAGTATTCTATTCTAGACAGAAGATAGGAGCAGTTCCCTTCTCCTCCGTGCTCTGAGTCTGTTCAGGTCTTTAATCAACTAGATGAGGGACACTCAGGTTAGAGAAAACAATCTGACTTACTTAGCCTCCTGATTAAAATATTAATCTTACCTCATCAAGAAATAACTTCAAATACATACCAAGAATAAAGTTTGGCCAAATGTCTGGGTGGCCCAGTCGAGTTGACATGTAAAGTTGAACATTATATCCCTCTTCTCTGTCAAGCTTCTGGTGGGGAGATCAGAGCCTACCCAGTCTATAGCTGGGATGGAGAAGGACTGTGATAGTTAAGGAACTATATCAGGGCTTGGTGGCTAAGTTCCTGGAGGACTTCTGCCAAGCCTCCTATTCTTCAGGTTTCAGTTGACTCCAAAGGCCAATTTGCAAGAAGATTCTCACAGCAGCTCTGACATTTCAAACAGTATTCTGCATGCGTACCTGATGAAGGCCAGAGGCAAAAGAGTAAGTCAATTCAGCATCTCTATATTTTCCAGTGCTTCCATAGAGTCTCGATCATAAGTCAAACCTGAGTTTTGACCTTTTTAAGTGTCATTGAGATTTGGGCTGATTCTCCTTGCACATGTGTGTGTGTGTGCTGCCAACCTCACTCCCCTAATTTGTAACGATACAAACCATAATGTGTCTCTTTCTGAATTTGACTTTCTGAGTTTTAGTTCTAGGTTTTCTTTGTGTATGTTTGGCTCTTTGACAGGTTTAAAAATTATGATTTTATAGGTTGTTTTGTTTTACTATGAGTAAAAGCCATCTTCTTGTGAGTGTCTATACTTTACAAAGATGCTGAGGTCAACAATTGTTGTATTAAGTCTCTGAATATTTTAATAATAAAATTATATAAAAAAGTTCAGACCCACTGATTGGGAATTTTATGTTTTTTGGTCTCCTATCCTTTAACTCCTTTACCTATGAGTCTGCTTCCTTCTCAACCTTTCAACAGTGGTTCTGTGATAGATCAACTCATACTAAACATGTGTTGGGACTTATTGTGTGATTTTTCCTGAGGGGACATGAACCAATGTTCATTTACCCAATAGAATACCAGTGATAGTCCAAAGAAACTACTCCACTTACATCTCGGTTAGTGATCAGTGAGCTCATTGGGGCTACTTAAAGTATCATGCATGACTCAGAGGCAGCTCTATTATGAACAGCCCAAGCATGGGTGATGACTCACAAAAGGTGAATTCCTTGAACTTCCTGCCTAACTGTTGGTCAGTTCCACTGGACAGTCTTCCTACTCCAACTATTGTTTCCTATGTTTATAACTTCAGGGAAGGTTCTGTAAATCTTGTGAGGCTTGTACATTCCATTAGCTTCCTGGATCTCTTGAGTCCCTCTGCTCACACCAGTAGGAAATGTTTCAGTTAAAAGTAAACAGCTAAAGAGCAAAACTTTACTAAAGCTTTAAGGGGTCTGTGGGAAGAAAGTCCTGTTTTGAAATTTGTCCCTGTTTGTTCTTCACCACCCCTTCCTTTGTTCCTGTTCCTGTTCTTCATTCTGGTGGGCTGAACTCTTAAAATACTTTTATTTTTCTTCTGACTCTCAGTTCTTAATTTGTACTGTTATAGTGAAAACAGATAGCTGTTACAATTAAAAGGAATTCTAGGATTAAAATAGCAGTGCTGCAAACACTTAGAAAAGTTAGTAAGATAGCTTGCATCTGGGTTTGAGATAGCAAAGCTGACTAGATATGGACAATACTTTGAGAAGACAACAGGGCCTGTCTTGGCACATTCTGATTAGCTCCCACGAGTTCCCTACCCCTTGAGAAACAAAGCACTATTGACTTTTTACATAGTCTTCCATTTAATTACAAAGGCCTCTACCTATTCTTGGGAGGAGACCACCCTAACTACCCCATAGACAGGGATCTTGATAATGATGTAACAGGAAAGCTGTAGCTTTGTCTTAGAGGTGTGGTAGGAGTCACCTCCCCATAGGTGATAAAGACAGGTATCCATGGTGAGCTTCAAGCAAGTCACATAAGTGATAGCAAAGGGAACATGGCTTAATCACTAGTATACCCATTCAAGGTTGACAGCTAGTAGACCCACAAGGTTAAAGGCTAGCATACTTAACTATGTTGAATGGCTGTCAAATCAAGGACAAGAATCTACCAGGTTGAACTCAATCCTCGGGGGAATCTTTGCCCTGGAGGAGATGGGAATGGGTGGTAGGCTGGGGGGAACGCCGGGGTGGGGGGTGGGGGGTGGGGGGTGGGAGGGGGGAGAACAAGGGAATCCATGGCTGATATGTAAAATTAAATTTAATAAATAAATTTAAAAAATGAAAAAAAAAGAAGAGAATGAATAGGGATAACCACGATGTGTGTTCACTCCTCTGCTTTGGCAAGCAGCACAAGATCTTCTCCCAGGTTGGGCTAAGAGGACATGCACAAAGCATGTGTCCCCTCCATTAGCTCAGTCCATGACATTCCTAGAAAATTAACCAAATTCAATTTGAATCATCTTAATCTTTGTCCAGTTCTTGCCACAAGTCCTATACAAGAGCCCCAGAATTATAGCTCAATGGTTTTGACTCTTTTGGGAGTCATACTTGGAAGCCTTTCCCACTTTTCCGTAATAAGCCTGCCTTTGCTTTTTTCACTTCTTTGTCCATGTTGTTATTCCTCATTGACATGAGACAATGAACTATAGAGAGCCCCTACTTGGGGCAGCTTTCATGACCATTGACTATCCAGCATTATAGACCCTTAGGTTAGGCCCACCAGAGCTGAGAGAGGCTCCATCACTCTCAAAGTGTATGCAGACTATTGTCCTGAGGAATACTATAATTCCAAGACAGACATCCTGAGATATTCAATAAAAACTACCATTTGTATATTAGTACTTGCCCTCTTAAGGAATTACCTGCATGTATTGTTGCAACATAATTTCCTTTCACTTGTATTACAAAAGTAACTAATGCAAGTTACTGAGATAGTATGCTATTGAGCTGTATCCTCAGTTCTGTTTCCACTTGAAAGTGACTTTTAGTACCATTTTAATTCTGGGGACTATACAGAAACATAGAAATTGGTCAAGAAAATAAGAAAGTTGAGAGTGAAATAGATATTTGACCAATGGCTTTGTTACATTCCATGATGTTAAAAACATTCCAGAATATTCATTTAATGTTTGTTGTTTTCCATGAAAACTACCACACACTTCCATGAATTATATAGTTCACAAATATTACCTGTGAAATAGATCCTATTATGCACTTAACATTACAAACAAGGAAACCAAGGCTCAGAAAGGCCCCATTACTTGCTCAAAGGTGTTCAGCTCATAATTAGTAGGACACACAGGACAGGTAAGGTCTAAGTCAAGAGGTTTAATGTTCATAATGGCACACAGAGTCAGGCTTTCTTGACATATCCTGTCCCAATTCTCACAACCCTGAAAGGTTGATATTTTAGCTCCTAATTGGATAACTGAGAAAGCTCAGAAGTGATATCTCTGGTTTTCTCTGGTTACATATCCAGTCAATGGAAAGGAGCCATGATAAGACCAATTTTGTATAATTGGTAAGGTTTTGCTCTTTCTGTGAGCCCTGAGCATTCTGGTTGGGTAACATTTATATAATTGGTGGTGATACTGCATAGCAGGGTAAGGACGGGGACAACTGACCACAAAATTGTGCCATGACAGGAAAGGCCAGTGACTCTGGGATGGAATCCAGACCCGTGGCTTCCAATCCCTATAGTTTATATTTTTTTCCTATGGTTCTAGTGCTCAAAATCCCTACAACCATTGCCCCCCAAAGCAATGGTCTCCATCCTTGTCTCAAAGTTAGTGTTTCTCCTTCCCTAGTGATTCTCTCCAAACAGATTGTCAGCTGATAACAGTCTTACACAGTCTTGAAAGGAACAGGAGACCAAGTAGCATGTTTAAAATAAAGTGACCCTGACCCAGACCAGAATCAGAGGCTGAGAGACAGATGTGCCTTGACTGGGGTCAGCAAAACATCTGGTGGACCTGTCCCATTGCTTCACAATTAATCTTGGTGTTGCATCTAAATACACTACGGGATTGAGAAATTGAACAATTTGATTGGACACATTTTGATAGTTTAATTTTCAATAACACATGGTCAGAGCTTGTTCACATAATTACTAAATAGATTAATATGCCAATATCTCTGACCAGCTGGAAGGGAAAGATTTAAGCTCTGAAAGCCTTTGACAGGCCTTTAAATTAAAGTTGATGTTCTGGAGAGAATGGGGGTGCAGGCCTCTAGAGAGTGTAGTCAAATGAGGGTTTATGATCAAGGCCTAGAAATCCCAGATTTTATTACCTTAAAAAGAAAGACTTTGTGAACCAGCTGTATAATCAGTTGCTCTGTAGGGCTCCCACGTCACGATGCTGTGACTACTTTTCCCAGGGCATTGGAAATGCCTAAAGTATGGTTGCATTAGAAGTCATGGGACACCACACAAATGAGCTGACAGTGCCACCCAACATGGTTTGGTAGACAACCGTTTGGCCTTGAGGTATCTTCTACCTAGCTGTTTATGTCAATCTCCTTGTGGTTACCTGCAGGAACAGAGGAAGAAACCTGGAAGTAGAGAGTATCCTCATCTGTCACCTTCAATTATAAACAGCAGCATTCAGGAGCCAGAGCTAATAGTATTTCATTTCCTGGAATGAACAGGGCCAACATTTGTCACCGAGAAGGATCAGGATAAGAACCACAGCAGGCAGAAGGAGAAAGTAAAGCTAGAAGGTATACTTTGCAATGGGACACATGGGTTGAGACCAACAGGGAAAAGCCAGTGAACAATGGTTACCCTAAGTTTTATCACCTATAAAGTAGGATGTTTTAATGACTACATTTAATGATAATTTACTTAGAGAACAAATGAAACCAGTATGTCTCAATAAACATGCAACCAGGGGTAGGTGATGGCTATGGTGGTATTTTATTTGTACTGAAATGTGATTTTAATTGTATGTTAATAAATAAAGTTGCCCGGGGGTCAGGGCTATTAGAGCCATAGCAAGAGTGTGGCAGTGGTGGCACATGCCTTTAATCCCAGCACTTGGTAGGCATAGCTCAGTAAGTCTCTGTGTGTTCAGGGATACAGCCAGCATTGGAGACATACACATTTAAGACCTGGAGGGCTGTACTTACAGGCAGTGATGAAGCAGTCACGTGTTTGGGTTTACAACCAATGAGAAGGCAGAACAGAAAGACTATCTAAAGACAAACACACAGGAAGTAGGTCTCTTTCAGAGAGGTAGGACCACCGCAGGAGGAAGGGTAAGGTTTTAGCTCTGAGCTCTGACCTCTTGGCTTTCTCTTTTACATTGGTTCTGTGTTTCTTATTTAATAAGACAGTTGGTTACATCTACAGATGGCTGTTGGTAAAGTACTTGTTATGTAAGCCCTTGGCCTGAGTTCAGTGCCCAGAACACATGTTAAAAGATAGTGGTCTAAAAAGAACTGTGGATGGGGAGACAGGGAATTCCTGGGGCTCCCAGGCCAACCAGCCTCTTCATCAAGCTCAGGCAGACCAGTGAGGCCCTGTCTTAAAAAAATAACACACACACACACACACACACACACACAAACAAACACACACCAAATCAAGGTAGTACCTGAGGAACAACAGCCAAGGATGACCTCTGGCCACATTTATGCACATACATGTATCTGTATACACACACAAACGTGCACTCAGAAAATGTATAACTAATTAATATTGTCTTAGAAGAGATGTGGGTATTATGTGGGTATTATGGGTTGAGATTAGACAAAAGTAAGTCAATAATGTGGAGGAGGAATGCATTTTAGGGATATGAAGTTGGGTAGTAGGCTTAGATAAGCAGGAAGTCATTTCAAAGAATGAGATTTTGATTTGGGGGAAAGTGTTCAGGAAGTGGGAGTCAGAGATACACACACATATACACACACACACACAGACACATACAGACACACAAACAGAGATAGATTCATACATTTACACACAGAGACACAGACACACAGCCATACACACACACACACACACACACACACACACACACACACACACACACACACAATTAGAGAGAGTGAGGCTAATCAAAGGAGTACCTTCGCCGCCCCACACCTCCCTCCTCCCTCCTGCGGCCCCTGCTCCAGCCTTCCCTTTCTCTTACAGTCTCAGTGCTTCAGAAATCAGAGTGTTGCCAGGGCCATTAATGGTGACTGTTCTGAGGGGGTGATCACGAAGCTTAAACCTGGTATTTTCGATGACTGACAGGTGGAACATTTAGCTGTCTGGGTGGGGATCTGGGAGAGGGCTGATGAAAGTCTGTGCCTGTTCTTCCATTTGTTAATTTAAAGAAAATGTTTTAAGTGAATTTTGTGGTTGGGGAAAAAGGTATGTGATTGGCAGCCCCTGGGGGACTCTCCTTAAAGAGAAGGTACAGAAGTGGGGGCTGTCACTGAAGAGCCACTCATTCCCCACCAAGCCTTTCACTTCTCTACCAGGCACTCCAGCTCTGGGCAGCCTGGTGATAATGGGGAGGGTGGTGCTCCTGTGTCTTCCCAGGAGGTTGGACAGCATGGCTTTCTGTCCCTGGGGGATGATTTATCTCATGGATTCCCACCTACCTAGGAGAGGCCAAAGTTATTTTCTTCTCCTAGCAGGGAACTCAATCTGATTCAACAAATATTTATTGATTTATTGAACACCTACTATGTGTGAGACTGGGAGCCCAGTCAATGGAGGGTCTACATCCACCCCAGGTCATGTGACCTGACCCTCAGAAAATAACATAGTGGGGAGGGAAGGGGGTAGTACCAGGCCTTGAGTCCAGAGTTGAGGGTTTGAATCCCAGCTCTGAAACTTACCACATATACTGTGAGTACCTCACTTACTTACATTTTGAAAACTTTTTATTAGCATATGTTAATTATACACAGTAACAGTTTCAGTATGACATGTTCATACATGTATACAGTTTGATCATATTCACCCCCTTACGTAGCCTCTCTTGCCCCTTTCCCACTCCTTTGACCCTCTTCCTATTCCCTTATATGTTCATTATTTCCTTCATCCTCAGCACCCTTGGGGAATCACGTGTGCTAATAGCGGCTTGGTGGAGATGACACACACTCCACGTGACATTGCTCAGGAAAGGCAGTGCTGTTACTACACACAGCATACCAGCTCACCAGTGTGCTAGCAAACCCAGCCCCCTGGTCAAAGAATGCTCCATCCCCAGAGCCTAGCAGATTTTCAGGTGCTGCCCCTGCTCACAGAGGTGGGTGACCCTGGCTCTGAGGTCCAGCACTGCTGCTCCATGAAATATTCAAGGCGATGGTATCTGTTGACAGTCATTAGCTCTGCCTCACATTCTGCTCGCCACAGAGGAGATTCATTAATATTTATTCATCTTGATTTGCTTTGTTTTTCTCGCTTTTTTTTTTCAAAGCCCATTTCAGGATTTATGGAATAATTTTGTGGAATGTGTAACTCGTGCACTGTGGATTTGGGCAGCTTGAGTCGCCTGCAGCAAAATCCTTCCAGGGATGATAGGGTCAGAGCTATTACACATCCAGCCAGCCTCTGTTTAATAAAAAGCCCGTACAAAGGCTTTTAAAAAAGTCCCTGTGAACCACTGTGCAAGCTCACAGTGGCTGTGAGAACCACCCTGCAAATGTCCAGTAGTCTCATAAGGTTTCTTCCTGGGTGCCAGGGTCCCTGCCTGTCATAGCAGGCCATCCTGTCAGCTTATATACAGCTTGATAAGAGGCCTCCTTGGCTTTGTTTGCTGTCAAGACCAGCCAGCTGGGCAGGTGCAGGCAGAGACTGGCACCAGATTCGGACAGACCGTTTGCTTTTTCTTCTAGCCTACTCAGAATCTAGCAGCTCTGAAACCACAACTGAAGCCTTCTGTGGGGCCAGCATCCTGGAGGCCAGCTTGCCACGTGGTTAAGAATCTTCCCCAGAGCTGCCCACCCCTTTCTTGGCTGAACTGCTCCTTCCCAAGAGCCAGATCTGCTACCCATTATCAAGTGGTACCCTGGCTGACTTCCAACACACTGTGGGTCTCTGGAGGTGAATGGGAAAGAGGATACATCTAGCAACAGGACATGAACCATCATCCAGTTCTTGTTCATCTTTGGGTTCTGGATGTGCTTCAGGCAGCCCAAACCAGGGTGAGGTCAGCAGAAGGAAGGTCAACTTGAGGTCCGATGGTACACACCAAAAGATGCAGTGAGGTTTCTCTAGCACTTATGGGGGCAGGGTATTGCTGACAAAAGTAAAACCTAAAGATATGTGTATCCGACATGTGATTGTTTTTGTTCGTGTTTGTTTTTGTTTTTTTTTGTTGTTGTTGTTTTTTGTTTTGTTTTGTTTTTTTAAGAAGACAGAGTTTCTCTGTGTAACCCTGGCATTCTTGGAACTCCCTTTATAGACCAGGGCTGCCTCTGCTGGGATTAAATGCTTTTATTCTCTATTCTCACATAAGAAAGGGAGACAGCTTACTCTGTGTTTTATTCAGTTTTGTTTGTTTGTTTGAGACAGGTAAATTGACAGGAAGTTTCAGACACAGTGAGACCTCCAGAATACTTGAAGCTTGAGAATGGAAAAAGAGTACAAATGGTCATCAGTCCCAGAAGTTGCAGATATTTGCACTGGGGACTTGGAAACCCAGTACCTTCCTCTGTCATTGGAGGTGAAGGTGAGAAACAAGGTTGGCTGCTGATTGACTCATGTCCACACAAGGTTTGCTTTTTAAAACAGTAGTGTCATTGCACCCTTCTAAAACATGGAAGGTCAGTCCGCAAACCCTTGTCTTGCAAACATGAATTCAATCCCTAGAGCTCACACAAAATATTAAGTTTGGTGAATACTTGAGATCCCAGTACCAGGAAGGCAGGAGGACCCTTGGGGATCACTGGCTAACCTTGCAGAATCAGGGAGTTCCAGATCAGTGACATACCCTGTCTCAAAAAACAAAGTAGATGACAGAGAGATGACCCCTAAGGTTCATTTCTGATCTCTCTGGGCACAGGCATGCTTACACACACACACACACACACACACACACACACACACACACACACACACACACACTATGCATGAGTGAGTGCATATATACATGTACAAAACCCAAAAGGATCTTGAGCCAGATGTGCCTGAAGACACTTCCTGGGAAGGGATCCTCTAACCCAAGGCAGAGATAAGCCCAGAATGAGAACTAGGATTTTCTACCCATCTTGCATTCTTGGGCCTGGCAGGTGGGCATATAGAAGGAATGTCCCAGTTCTGCTTCACAAGCAAGTTTTCATCTAGTTCTAATAAAGAATATTCAGGTCTTTATGTCTGTGGTTCCTTACTCAAGGATCTCACCAAACACAGCTTGACAGTGTCAAACAAAAGCAGCTGCATTTTCAGTGCATGTTTATAGGTGCTTTTCTTGTCACTATTCCCTGAACAATACAGTGCGACAACTACTTCATGGCATTTATGTGGTATTAGGAATTAATAGTAAAGTAGAGATGATTTAGGTGTGTGGGAGGCTGTGTGGAAGCTGCAGGCAAACAATTGCACTGTTTCATATCAGGGACTTGAGCACCTGCATGTTTTTGTATTATTCCAGGTCCCAGAACCAACTTCCTCACAGACACCAAGGGCCAACTGTGTTTCCTATTTGGTGTAAGAGTTCCCATGAAGGATCAGAGGCATGCCACAGGCTTCTTATTGTAAGAGAATTTCATGGCTCATTGAGACTACAAGGCCACCGTCAGTGAAGCAGTGAGCAATGATGGCATCTTATCACATAATACCTGAGTAAGATCTCAAGTGAGATGGGATTAGAGAGAAGCAGACCACAGAGAAGCCTGGAGTGTGCAAAAGATGCTTTGTGCCAGGGCAACGCTTGACTTCAGTCATGCAGGGCTGACCAAGGATGGAGGGAGAGGAGAAGTGTATTTAATTTCTGTCAACACGTTAGGACACTGTAAGGTGAAGATACCCTTTCATTCAATGTAGAATTTCTCAAGCTCACATGCTGATTTTCTCCTTCCTCAGGATGTTTTGCTGTTGTTGTTTGTTTTTTTAATGTATATGAATATTTTAGTGTGCCTTGTACATATGAGCCCTGAGTTCCATCCCAGCACTGCATAAACCATGCATGGTGCTGCAGACCTGTAACCCTAGCACCTAGAGTAGAGGTAGGAAGTTCAAGGTCATCCTTGACTACAAAACAAGTTTAACCTCAGGTGTCATTTCTCGGGGCTTCTATGTCCTCTGAGACTGAGTCTTGCCAATTAGCCTAGATTGGCTAGCCAACAAGTTCTAAAGTCCCTTCTATCTCTGTCTCCAGAGCTGGGATTATAGGCATGGGCTACCATGATAAGCATTTCTTAGGTGGGGCCTTGGGATCAAACTGTGGCCCTCACACTTGTGTGATAAGCACTTTACCAATTAGTCATCTCCCTGGCACCCCCCTCCCCATTCACACATGCACCACTTCTATTTTTTGCAATATCTATTATCAAACTGTAAAGTCATATCAGTTGTTCCCCATTGGCAGCTGATTAGGTGATGACAAGGGTTACATCAAGATGTGACAAGAGAAGACAAAGCAAGGTAAGATGCACCACATCAGTAGCCAAGCCCCTGGACACTAGCAAGTTCTCAACAGGGAGCAGCTGCTCCCCCACCCCGGCTCAAGTGCTTCAGGAAGCTCTGGACTCTGGCTTCAACTTGAACTGGAGGGAAATAGGACCCACTGACATCTCAGTACAGTGAAAGCTGCCATTGACATTTGTCTGGTGGGGGTGGCAAGGTAGGCTAGGTGGAGGACAGGCTGATACTCAAGGCACAGGAAGAAGTTATCAATAGAAGTTGCAGGATCCCTTAAGCCTATGTACCTGACTTTCCAGAGATGAGGCAGGAGAAAGTCAAGGACCAAGTCACAACTGCTTCTCTGCCTCTGCCACTAGACAGCAATTGTGCCCTGTAGTGGCCCAGAAAACATGACTCCTTCTCTGATATGAGGAGTCACATCCTCCAGGGACCGTATTGCGATTCCATAGAAATTGTGCTGTTTCACAGATGTCAGCAAGTCAAATCAGGGCACTGTCAGTGAGTCGTGGATTGTAAAGCACAGGCAAGGTTGTGTATCTTGTCATGGCCCACCACAGCTCCTGGGACCTCACCTTCCTATCTCACTACTCATGTGCCCTCTTGGAATACTGCAGCTCATTCTCCTTATACTTTAACCAGCCACCAAGGCAGAGGGACAGGCAGGCATGTGTCTCTGTACTCTGGGTCTCCCTCCTCCTCTCCCCCTCCTCTCTTCTTCTCTTTGCTTTTATCATACTGACTTTCAAGTCACATTCACTGATTATTTGCTTTTGACTCATTGCTTTGTTGTGTGCTTTGTTTTTATTTGTATACAAAACTATGGCATGTTCACAATATGCTAGAAATTTATGCTATATACTCATCAAATATTAACTCAAGCTTCTCCAGTAAAATGGTTACTAATATTGTTTCCATTTTACAGATCAATACTGAGGCACGGAAAGGCAAAGAAACTTGTTGGCTCTCACTAGGGACTGACAGGGATCCAACTTTGCTGCCAATGCTTGGACCTGTCTTATTTCACACACACTTTATGCTTTGGGCATTACATCAATCACACAACAGGAGTGTTATTATGGTAGAAAAATCGGGGTTTAGAGAAATGGTGACTTGCCCAAGTCACACAGCAGGAAGGGAACACAGCAAATCATAAATTTAAATATAGGTCTATTTCTCATTTTCAAGGACCTGCTCTGACCTTCTGGCTAGTCCTGCATAGAGGAGAAAGGTTGTGCTGAATAGCTGGCCTATGGCAACTGAGGCCCAGACTATCCTTCCAGAGTTGAACTCCACCTTTGGTGCCAGTGAGATGGACAGAGACTGGAGGCACAGAGAGGAGGAAGGCACCTGGAGGCCCTGCAGGGTATGTTTGCTGCTAGCTTCTAAGAATGCCTGTTTAGAGCTGACTGCTGTCCACTCTCTGATGAGAAAGACCTCCCAGGGGGTGGGGGAGACAGTCTGCAGGCCTGCTCCAGGTTTTGAGTTGAACATGTGTGCAAATCTTGGTGCTCTTTTAAATGCAAGTTCTGATGCTGTGGGTCTGAGCCAGGCATTTCTAATGAGCTGGCAGATGATGCCCTGAGGCCAGGTCATGAGACCACACTTACCAGGTCTCCTAGAATTCTACCCTTTGGGTCTTGGGCCTTTTTTTGCATAGATCAGTGGTTGTGCTCCTCAGAAGTCTCCTCTGCAGCCACATGATTGCAGTGGAATTCCAGAGGGTAGGAGGCAGGGGAATGAATAAAGCCACTGGCATTTAGGCTGCTTATTTTCTTTGACACTCCCTCCCCTTTGCTAAAGCCTAAAGGCAAGGCCCTGGCATCCTGCAAGATTGCCAGAGACACTCTCTTCCAAGCCCTCTGGACAAGGTCAAGTCCCTAAGCACCATTTCCATAGCAACACTTTGCAATTTGTCTCTCACCACCAGTTCCCTGTTTGAGCTCACATTAGGTTTATTCTTCAGTAGCCTCATGAACATATGCTCGCCCTCTCTCATGAAAAAGCAGGAGCCCTTTGCTTCTTCATCCTCATCCCTAGAGGGTACCTTGGATGCAGAGTGTACTCCAAACTTACAAGTGAAATTGTGAGTGACACAAGACCTCCTTCACATGTTTACTTCCATGGAGACTCCTTTGGACGGATGTTTGGCAATGGCTTCAAGTGTTAGGTAAACACTTTAAATTTACTTCTTAGCTCAGCAGTTAACTCCAGTGGGCAAAATTTTGGGGGAGAGGATGTAAGAAGGGCTGGCTGAACCATGTTTCTGAGGTGCAGGGAAAAGCTGGGGGGACCTATGAATTAACTTGAGGAGCAGGAGCAGGAATCTGAAGCTTGTAGCCAGGAAGGACTCCTTGGCTGTAGCTGACTCTCCCTCAGCTTCTCGCAGGTCATGTGTCAAGCTTAGCAACTTCAGAAATGTGCTGCTCCCACACCTCTTTTACTCTAAGCCTGTGATCTCAGATTCCCAACAGCATTTATCAAATCCATGGAAATATCCCCCTTCTGTCCCCTGCAGGGGAGGTTTCACTAGGGGAGGGGGAGAGCTAATAAGTTTTCTTGCTGGCTAATCAGTTGCCTGAGGCAAACACCAGCAACTCTGGGCTTGCTTGCATGAAACAGGCAGTGAATGATGCTGGAACCTGGGTGCTTTGCAAGGCAGAGCCCAGATGCAAGTGACACATTACATTCATGCTCTGCCACTGGGTGTTGTTTCTCTGGGACTCCTGGGAGCTTACATGCATCAAGCTCTGAACTTTAAAGGAACCCAAACTTCCTCTATTTCTTTAATCCTCAAACACAATCAGTTTAGGGAGTATGCTGCTCAGACTTCATCGTTTCCCTCTGTCTATCTCTTTGTAAGGTGTAGACATCTGCAGGGGTATGGGACTTTGTGTCCACTGGTCAGACTTTTCAGCTTCAACTTTGGCAACATTCTCTACTGCAATGGACACTGGGAAAATCCAGTTTCTCATGGTGGTGATGGGGCTTGGGAAACTGTCTCTTCTTTTGGAGTTGACATTTCGTAGCATGCAATGCTTGAGACCTCCAGACCATATTATAAAAAAGAGACCTTTTCAAGCTGGGCTGCATCACCTTTGCTTCCTAGGCCCCTGGTGCTATTCCTCTGGGCTTCACAGCCAGCTGCCTCCCCATCAGCAGCCTGCGTTGGATCTCTTTTGCAGGTACTCAGAAGTTCATGTGTGGCTTCTGAAGATCCCTCTGTATTTATCTCCTTCCAGATTTCCATTCTGATGAAGGCTGTGTCGGAGAGTTCTAGAGAACAGATGGGAGGCTGTCATTACACGTTACTGATGCGCAGAGCAGCTTTGGCTCCATGTGTGCCAGAGCTCACAGCCACACTCGTAATTCTTCCTCTGTTCCCTGGCCTCAGCCAGGAACACAGCCAGTTTTGGCAAGAAGAGAGAGTATGTTCTTTCTAGGGCATTTATATAAAACATGCTAGGATTGACGAGAGGCTGGGGAGCAAATCTTTTCTTCTTTTATTAGCAGAGAAAATACTATGCTTCTCCTAGTCCCTCAAGGGATCTAAAATTAGAAGTCAGTAATCCATTGGCCTACCATAAGCACCACTGTGAGCTAATCCCGGGACCTTCTGGAGATGCTTTCTTTGCTGGTCTCAGAGCTCCCCAACAGCCAAGCTTTTCAAAGAGCATCCTAGTAGCTATGGAATCAACACTAGCACAGGAGCTGGCATTAACTTCCTTTGTTTGACCTTGGACACAAATACTGGCTGAAGGGGAAAAAAAAATGACCAGCTAAGGATTACTTAGCAGGACACTGAGAGTCCAGCTCAGGTCTAGTTCAGTGTGTTTTCAGGAAAGTAGAGTAAGATTGTAAAAGGAGTAAGAGATTTTCTTTCCTAGCAGAAGGAGGTGGAGGATGGCTTTTCACATTTGATATGAAGGCCTGAAACTTTCCCTCACACCTAAGATGGCTTACTGACTTCATATTGGGGAGGGACATTGATTATGTTTATCATTTATCTTCTGGGTAGACCCCCAAATTTTTTGTTTGAACCTGATATCTGCATTAAATTTTAAAGGTCCAAAGGCCTTTAAAAAATAGAGATGGAACACCTCAGATGAACATTGGCAAGAAGCTGGGTTACTTTTCACACACTGTGGTAGAGATGTAGACACACTTTTAATGTAGAGACTTCTTTTGACCCAGGAAATCGACTATAAGGCCACAGAATGTTCAGACTGCAATACCAGGCAGTGTTCTTGAAAGAGCCGAACTATGCTCCATGACCTAGAGCAGAGCTCTCTGTGCAGTTAGCAGACCCCCACTCTTCACACATTTCCTTCAGGGGTGCTTTCTTTTTGAAATCTGAATTGAGAACAAACTGTGCCCTAGGTCGCTGTTCGGGGGATGCCTCTGTTCTAGTCTGCAGTGATGTTCCTCACAGGAGATGGATGGCTGGGGCCTCTGAGACAGTGAAGAGGAGCTTCAGGCTAGAGAAGAACCTTGAGAAGGAAATGATTGCAGGGGAAGAGCTCAGCCTGAACAGTCCTGTGGTTTGTCCACTGCGGCATGAAGAGAAAAATGGACAAACTCAACTTTAGGAAACATTGATATAAAGGGTAGTAGGAATAACAGATAATGGCTGCTGCAGCTCAGATCTGGATGAGCTGGACTGAATTTGAGTCACTGCCAGGGAAGAAGAGCTTGGAGTTAGCGGCTGATAACATCTAGGGGATTAACGAAGGTAAAATAATTGTAATGTCCAAGAGCCCCAGCCTGCTCACGGTGGATCTGTAACAGCAAAAGCAGAAAAGGGAATTCTGATGTAAGTCTGGTTCTGTTCTTAGAGTTGGTACAGCCTTCCTCCCAAGCACAGCATTCACCACCCATGGACCACCTTCCAGCCACAGCATCCACCACCTGTGGACCACCTAGTCCATCACAAGCTCAGGAAGGAGTCATCTGGCCACTTAGTACTGTGAGGTCTTTATGCATTTTTCTATGGGTTCATCTTTGGTTTCCTAGAAACAATCCACACCTAGTATGTAAACTGATGTTCAGTGTGTGTGTGTGTGTGTGTGTGTGTGTGTGTGTGTGTGTGTGTGTGTATGTATGTGTGTGTGTGTGTGTGTGTGTGTGTGTGTAGGGGGTGAGATGAGAGGGCAGGGAACATCCAAGGGCTAACAGTTGCTGTGCAAAGCACAGGAGAAAAAGAATTTGTTTCTCATGTAGAAGATCTTGGTTAATTTACATAAATGAATTTCTTAAAGTTTGAAACCTTTCTCCCCATTATTCTTATTTTCCTGTCAAATCAATGAATGCACACAAGTTTGATTTTCTATAATCAGTGTCTTGCCATAAGCATTTCTATTCTACAATTTAAAGGATTGTAAATAAACCCATTAGTTTACCCAGGGGGCAGGTGTCTAAAAGCATCTTTGGTATAAAGTTCATTGCTGACACTTAATGCATCTCTGTGTAGGATTCAACTTCCTGAAAACTCATCCTGATAAAGAGGGCTTCCCCTCAGAGTGGGGGTATGGATCCTTGTGGAAATCTAGGATAGGCCAGTCTTTGTTGTCCTAGTTCCTTGAAAACAATGAGCTCTCTCCTCACTAGTGTCTGCCAACAAAAAAATTCCACCCTCGGGTTTGCTTCAGGAACCACTTAGTCCTCCTTTTGACCTTGCCTTTCAGAAACAGGCCCTTCTTAGTCATCAAGGCCAGGCATAGAATAGCTGAGACAGTCTCACAGCAGGGTGACCCCTGAGTTGTGTCTGCTTCTAGGCAATAACCCCAGAGCTCCAGAGCCTGGAGGGTGGTGATTTAACAAATCATATGTTTAAACAATGTGATGGCACACTGCTGCTTGAGGGGCCTTTGAAGCACATTTCTAAATAATGGGGGAAATAATGAATACCCTCACAGTGAATTTAACTGACACATGGAAGGGGGGGGGATAATCTTGCATAATGAACTTTCTCCCTCTTCTTTTATCCTGTCTTTATTTTATGCTCGCAAATGGTCATTGAGGGAGAAGACCCCTGGGCTCTGTATAAACAGGAGAAAGTAGGATGGACTATTAAGCCTTTCCAGGATTCTGGAGCTGAGGCAGCTGAAGTCCTCCTTCTCCAAACCTTCCAGCTCACCAGCAACTGGAAGTGTATTGCCTTGCTTAGGACACTGCTACTTCTATTTAGGAGATAGCCTGCCAGTCTGCTCAGTGCACAATGGTTCTCTAGACTGGGGAAATACTCTATGGGAGGGAAATCTTTGCCTGCGAGGGTGAAGTGGGAGTGTAGGGTAATATACTCATGGGATGAATTTCCTGTTTGCGACAAACAGGCACAACTCCCTCATAGTCTACCCACCCCCTCCCCCAACACTCCACTGCTCCCAGACTCTGAGTTCTTCTCTTGCATCCCTAAGTTGCTGGGTTTTGGACTTGTGTTTGCTGGTCTGTAAGGAGAGTCTACTCTGCTTCTTCTGCATGGCCCAGAGATTTATTCTGCCCTGAAGCTGTCTCCCCTATCCACCGCTGTTCTGTAACTGACCTCAGCCATATTGCTTTTATGTAGCCTTCTTAAACAAACAAACAAATAAAATAAAGTAAATTTTACAACTGTGTTGGTATAAAGACTCATGGAATATAGACTAAATTCATTGCTGGGTATTTATTTGTATGATATTCATCTATTCTTCTGAAAGAAAATTAATTTTCATGGACTCCTAGAAGTGCTTGGCCTTGGCCTAAGTACTGGGTTACTAGGTCATCAGACCTAGACAAGTCTACCCTGCATCTTAGAGGTTCTCCCTGCCTTGACAGCACCTGAGACCTTTCTTATTCCTTATGTTCCATAATTTTTCTAATGCTGCCCCTTGCCTTGCAGTTCTGTCCTCCACTAACCTGAGAGCTGCTTGGAAGAAAGAGCTTTGCTTTGTCCACTGTGGAATTACACATAAGGACTCAGGGATCTAACCTATAAACAGCATGGGACAAGTTCACACTGGGGTGTGACAGAGGTGAGGGAAGCTAGTGGGAGCTTATCTTGCAAGTACAGCCATAGCAAGAAAAGCTGTTTCGGCACAATGGCACCTGTGGGGGTGTGGTGGAAGTGGGATGAAGGTCTGTCTTAGCTGTTCTTGTTAGCAGGGCTCTGACCCACCCACAGGCAGCAATAGACCTGCTATTGTGGTCAAAGTGACCTGTGGATCTGGCAGGACGAAAGGCTAAGTTACTTTCTGACCAGTGAGGCTTCTATGCCCCAAGGTAAATGCCTTTCAGAGCCCAGCAAAGCAACCTGCATGAGAGGGTCCTGTGTGACCATAGCAAACAGAGAAACAAAAACAAGGCAATCAATAAACCTGAGCAATTTCATAAGTACGGTTTGGGGTCAGTTTGGCCGGAGGGGAGAATTTAATTGCAAGGCTCCTATGTCTCAACTGCCTGAGGCTAGCAATTGGAGTGGGAAGATGGAGAGTCAATGCTGATTAAGAGCAGAAACTGAGGGCTGAGGGTGCAGGGAGGCCTGCCACCATCTGTGGTTAGAAATCTAGAGATGAAGGTACTGGAAAGTGAGTGCTTTGGATCTGGCATTTCTACTTTGAATGGCCTTGAACTCAAGCAGAGTGATGATCTGTTTTACATTCTGGGATTTGTTCCTACAAAAGTAAAAACTCAGTAGGATATTGTGCCCACAACCAATTAGAATATCATTTGGCACAGAGAGAAAAGAAGCCTAAGATATAGTTTCTAATTAAGAGCAGCTAGTCAGGTTATATGTGAATCTCCTCTGTCCAATGACAGTGTGAAGTCAAAGTCCTCCTAGAACTCTGGACTGAGGAAAAGCAAAGAATAAGAGAGGAGAAGTGGGTGTTCATGAGGGGGCTGCAGTGCTGAACTGATTCCTCCTGCTAACCCCAATGTTAGGTTGTATTGAGACTCTCATCACCCTGTGGTAATACTGGGAAGACTGGAGCTTTTATGGAGTCCTATTATGGTTTGAACATGTAATGTTCCCCCACAGGGCTTGTTACTGAAGGCTGGTGGCACTTTGCATATGTATATGATGTATATGAATGTGTATATGTGTATGTATAGGTACATCAACATATATATTATCCTTTGAAATCACAATATAATTACGTTTCCCTATTCCCTTCCCTCCCTTCAAACTCTTCCATGTACCTCTCCTTCTTGATGACATCTGTAGGAAACTGTAAGTGGGGCCTAGATAGAAGAAGTATGCCACTGGTATGTCCTTGGAAGTTGGATCTTATCCCAGGCCCATCCTCTTTTCTCCCCACCCAAAGTATAGCCTGTACCATGTGCTTCTGCCACTATGATTATCTGTGCCATCCAGAATGAATATGACAAGGGACTGAAATCTCTGGAACCAGGAGCTAAAACAATCAGCTCTTCAAGTTGTTTTATAAGGCATTCCTAATAGCAACAAAAAAAAATTTCTAGCAGGAGCCATAAGAAAGAAATTCAGAATTTCTTTTTTTTTTTTTTTTTTGGTTTTCCGAGACAGGGTTTCTCTTGTGTAGCTTTGCGCCTTTCCTGGATCTCACTTGGTAGCCCAGGCTGGCCTCGAACTCACAGAGATCCGCCTGCCTCTGCCTCCCGAGTGCTGGGATTAAAGGCGTGCGCTACCACCGCCCGGCATAAACTATCTTTTTTTTTTTTTTTTTTTTTTTTTTTTGGTTTTTCGAGACAGGGTTTCTCTGTGTAGCTTTGCGCCTTTCCTGGAGCTCACTTGGTAGCCCAGGCTGGCCTCGAACTCACAGAGATCCGGAGAGATGGCTCAGTGGTTAAGAGCACCGACTGCTCTTCCAGAGGTCCTGAGTTCAATTCCCAGCAACCACATGGTGGCTCACAACCATCTGTAATGAGATCTGGTGCCCTCTTCTGGCCTGCAGGGACACATGCAGGCAGAACACTGTATACATAATAAATAAATAAATCTTTAAAAAAAAAAAAAAAAAAAAAGAAAGAAAGAAATTCAGAAGGGAATATAGTATCTAACCCCCTGCTTCTTTTCTGTCTTTCCCTGTATCCTGTCTGCTATGAGATGATCCTCTTTGGTCCATCAGGCACCCACTGCCACAATCCTTTGCTTCACCACAGCCCAAGTGACAGGACCACCACAACCCAAGTGACAGGACCAAGTGACCCTGAACTAACACTGCTGTGGGATGGTTTGTATGTCAAATTGCTCTGATTGGTCAATAAATAAAACACTGATTGGCCAGTGGCTAGGCAGGAAATATAGGCGGGACTAACAGACAGGAGAAAAGAAAGAACAGGAAGGCAGGGGGAGTCACTGCCAGCTGCCACCATGACAAGCCGCATGTGAAGACGCCGGTAAGCCACGAGCCATGTGGCAAGGTATAGATTTATGGAAATGGATTAATTTAAGCTATAAGAACAGTTAGCAAGAAGCCTGCCACGGCCATACAGTTTGTAAGCAATATAAGTCTCTGTGTTTACTTGGTTGGGTCTGAGCAGCTGTGGGACTGGCAAGTGACAGAGATTTGCCATGACTGTGGGCAAGGCAGGAAAACTCTAGTTACATAACACCACAAACTAAAATATATCTTTCATCCTTACACATTGATTATCTCAGCTATTTTGTCACAGTGATGGAAAGCTGTTTCTGATTTGATCTCATCTGAACCAAATTTTAATTAGCCTTTGGGGATGTGCTTTTTATAACAGACTATTGTCACCCGCAAAGACCTAGTCACTTTCCCTGGCTCCTGCTACCCTCCCTCTTCTATTGTTGGCATGCTATTCTTCAATCAGAATCAGTCTTCTATCTCCCTCACTCTGCAATTAGGGGTCTTGCAATTGCTTTTCTGGCCTTTCAGGTTCTTTCCTTGTAGCCTCACTTGGGTCCAGTCACAACCTAGCTCATCCCTCTACTCAGAGTGCCATGATGGGATGGCATGCATACAGTACCTTGCTCCTCACCCACTAGTTTGATTCCATGTCATATTCTTCCTCACCATAGAAATGCTCTCCTAATACTTTCTTCGTGGAATATCTGCAACACTTGTACCATTCCCGCAAACTTCTACATATACTTTCCTGCCACAAAATGCCCACTGGCTTTTTATCACCTTCTGAAAGAGTCTTCACCCAGGCATTCAAGGAAAGTAACATAAAATGAAAGGCTTTGGTGTCACACAGACCTAATTTGAGCCCTAGTTCTAGAATTCATTAACTTCATGGTATTGCCTGAGCTATCCATTTTAACTAGCATTAAGATATGAATAGCCTTTGCAGCTACATCTAGTCATGGCTGGGAAGATAACACATGCAAGAACACAGCCCAGACACTGCCCAGGTGACTGTGAGATAGGGGATAATATCAACCCGACTATATCTATTCCTGAAGAGCCATCTGGTAGTAGTTACCCTACATACCTACATTCCTAACAAGTAGGACTCTTCACTTACCTCCTGCAGGGTGGGCTCTGAAGTTCATCTGTAGACATAGGGATGTTATCCAGTACCACTGAGGTAGCACTAGCTTGCTTCAGGCTTCTTCAGTCCTGTCGTTAATGGCCAATTGTACTTTCTTTAGCAGGAAGATGCTGCCCTGAATCGGTCAGATGGGATGACATGTACACAGTGCCTTGCTTCTTTCTGTCAATTTGCTGGAGTTTCATTTGGAATGTAGAAGGGTCATTCATACCTAAGATGATCTTACCTACTCAATTCAGAATGTGAGTCAGCACAGTAGAATGGTTAACATCGTGATGGATGGAAACATCTCAGCTTAGGTCCATTTCTGACCCCGATATGATCATGTGCATCCAATTTAACCTCTTTCTCTCCTATGGAAATGGGGTAATCCATCACATCATCATATCCCATGTCCACTTGATGATGTGCCTAATAAATATAGCATGAATTCATTGAGGAAAGCAATCAGACAGAAGGACACAAGGCAAAGGCATGAACCTAGGCAGAGAGATGCCCAACATTGGGAGGAATTAGGGAGCATGAGGTTGTGCAAGCTTCATGCACATTCCCACCAGGATCTCAAATAACATTAGGAATACAAATTAAAAGTATTTATCCATCAGCTTCTGCTACCCATTGATCAAGGGAGACTCCTACCAAGTATCAGGATGTACATATAACAAGCTGGGAGTCAAAGAAGCTCTGAGGCTAGAAATGAGAGGCACATGTCTGAGAAAGGCAAGGGGAGGTCACATGAACCGACTCTGCAGAGTGACAGGAGTAGAGATGGAGAGCAGAGGACTTGGGACACATACCTATTTTACAGAGGTATAACTTTACTTGCAGTTATGTTTGTAAAAGGCTAAGTTACATCAAGTATATAACAATCACATCATTGAAATCCTCCCATACTTCCTATCAAGTTAAACTCAAAGTCATGGTCCCTGCTTATGACCTTTTAGCCAATTCAGGATTTTGATGCCAGTTTTTTACTCTTTCTTTCTTATTCCTTCAATTATGCCATATACTACAGTCCAGACTCTAAAACTGGAAACATTCAGAGCTTCCTTGGCAGTAGGATGTTTGCATATTCTGTTTTCTCTGTTTAGGACATTCTCTCCTCTGATATTGCATGCCCCCCTATGCCCTTAATTTGAATCTGTCCAATGGGTAGCTCTTCAAAAAGGCTTTCCACAACTACTCTACTTAAAATAGAGTGTACTCCAGCACCCTGGGTGCACTCTGTCTCCTTACCAAGCCTGAATGCCATGCCATTTCTGACATTATATAACAGGTAAGTAACATTTGTGTGTTTTCCATATCTCTTTTTATAATACAGCCTCCAAGAAAGAAATATTTTGCCTGTCTTGTTCATGGTTGTTTTTAAAAATACCCACAGCAACATGTGGAGAATATACAGTAAATGCCCAACTAATGTTTGTGACATGAGTGAATAGTTCTATCACCTACCACCTGTCACTTCTACACCCCCTTCCTATCTGTACAAGTGGACAGCTGACTGTGCTCTCCTTACCCTGCTGGGTGGGCCTCTGCAGGTACTCATCCTGCATCCTCTTCCACCTACCCAGCCCCTGCCCTGCCCAAATCTGTCCTTCTCTGACTACCCGTGTTCTGGAAAACCCTTTATACCTTCACAGTTTGCTCGAACTGTAACAGGGGCCATGGATAGAAGCCTCTCCTTGCTATGCCACACAGATGTGTTGTTCTTTGGAGACAAGGCTAATTTGCAGCACCACAGCCCTCCATGCTGCTGGGCAAAAGTGACTATTATTCAATTTGTGTTTGAAAATATGTAACAATCTAAGCATAACCAAATGGTGTGCTGGCATGCTGAAACTGTGGTTCTCACACAGGAACACAAGCACACTCATTCTGCTCTCTCACCTCCTCTGCCCTTATGCCTCTCTTCTGTTCCCCATGACTCCACTGCCTGACACTGGACAGTCATTTGTTTAAAGCAAACACTGAGTGATATAATGCTGAATTCAAGAATGTTCTGGTTCTTAAAGATTGTATATGAATTCCTGACACCAAGGGCAAAATGCACACTAAGGTCAAGGTTCTCTCTTCAGCTTGGGAAGCATAGAGGGTTCCTCTCCATTTTCCTAACTATGTACTGCCATAGTGATATGACTGCCCTGTGACTATGAGCCAATGGTATTGACATACTTCAATAGTTCTGCTTATTTTAACACTTCTGATAGAATATACTGTAGAGTGTATAATAATTTCCTGTATTCTCATCCTTCATCCAATTTACTCCAAGGCAATGGTTCTCAACCTTCCTAATGCTGCAGGGTCAAATGACCCAATCACATGGGTCACCTTAGACCAATGGAAAACACAGCTATTAGATTATGATTCATAACAGTAGCAAAATTGCAATTATGAAGTAGCAACAAAAATAATTTTATGGTTGGGAGTCACTACAACATGAGGACCTATATTAAAGGGTTGTGACCTATAGGTGAGAACCATTGCCCTAAGGACTTATCTATGCTCTTAGGTTGATGATGTGGAGGTGACAGGAAGTGGGGAAGGTGGGGGCAGAGACAGAAAGGGAGGATGTGGTGGTGGTATTGGGGATTGTCCCGGCTAGCTTTGTCAACTTGACACAGTCTTGAATCATCTAAGAAGAGACCCTCAGTTAAGGAATTGCCTAGAGCACATTGACCTGTGGATATATCTGTGGAGGACTGTCTTGTTAATTGACATAGGAAAGCCCAGGCTATTATGAGCTACACAATTCCTCGGGAAGGTGGTGGTCCTGAGCTGTATAAGAAAGCTAGCTGAGTATAAGCCTGTCAGCCAGCCAGATAGCATTATCTCCATAGTTCCTGTCACATTGGCTGCAAATTGAGTTCCTTAGTTGGAGGTGATACTACATAAAATAAATAACAGGCTAGTCTTCAAGCTCCCTCAATGGTGGACTGCAACCTGGAAGTGTAAGCCAAATAAATAAACCCTTTCTTTTCTAAAGTTGCGTATGGTCGGGAATCTTTCATAGCCACAGAAATGGAATTAGAACAGAGATACAGTTGATAGTGGCACTTGGGTTAGAGTTGCCAGTGGCATTGGTGTAGAGCTGATGGTAAAGGTATTATTTTGGTATATGCAGACACCATGAATTTGCTATTGAAGGGGTGGCATCAAAGTGGAAATATCTGAGGTTTTCTTCCACTTGGTAGGTGACAGGATATTACCACTAAAGATTTCTCTATCTGCTAGAGATTTCCTGAATGGCAAGGGTGTTTGTTTGTTTTCAGTCAATGGCTTCTCAACCCTATCACTTATCTACTGTTTCTTCTAAGATGCTAATTTTAAAAAGTGTTTGAAAATGACTTTTGCTAAGTAGTATTAGTGTGTGTGTGTGTGTGTGTGTGTGTGTGTGTGTGTGTGTGTGTGTGTGTGTTGTATGTATGACTTTGTGTGCAGTGGATGGGGTCTGGGAATGCCCCTGTTGCAAGCATGTGACAGCCAGGGGAGAGTGCCAGGTGTCTTTCTCTATTGTGATCTGCTTTGCAGCCTTGAGGCAGGGTCTCTCACTGCATAATAAGTTTGCTGATTAGGCTAGGATGCCAGCAAGCTCCAGATCTCCTGTTTTTAACCCTAGAGTGCTGGGGTTGCAGCACAGCACATGCAGCTGTGTTCTCCATTTTACCCGCGTCTTCACACACAGTAAGCACTGTACCCACTGAGCATCTCTGTATGCCTGATTTTAGTTTCAATATGGGTTATGCTTGCTGTGCATACTCATGAGAAATGCAAGATTATTTTAGAAAATCTGAAGATGGAAAATCTTTAAAAAGAAAGTGAGAAAGTGAACACACAAAATAACAAGGAGCAGCTCAGAGACCACCATGTTTATTATGTTCCTGCAATCTTATGTTAGACTCTGGAGCCCACCTTCCTTCTTTCCTTTCTTACTCTTTTCTTTTCTTTTCTTTTCTTTTCTTTTCTTTTCTTTTCTTTTCTTTTCTTTTCTTTTCTTTCCTTTCCTTTTCTTCTCTCTCACTTTTTCTCTCACTTTCTTTTTTTCTTCCTTTGTCTCTCTTTCTTTTTCTTTCCCCTTACCTTCCTGCTTTCTTTCCTCCCTCCCTCTTTTCCCTATTCCTTCCTTCCCCCTGTACTTCTTCCCTGATTCCCACCTTCCTGCCTTCTTGTTTCTATTCAAATTATATATTATGAGTCATATTTCTATCAAATTTGATATAAATCTAGTTTTAGTAAGATTTTTCTTATGTCATTTGACAATCATTCAAAAGTATTTACAGCCTCAATATCCTTATATATAATAAGGATATTCCATAATGTATGTATAAGATTGAGTACAGAGGTTATTTCCAATTTATTTTTCTGATAGAAAGGTCAGTTTTCCTGGGGCCATGTGAGCAGTGGACTTGGACAGCCCATACTCTCCAAATGCTGGCTCTATGTGCTGTTATGCATATGTGATCAGAGGAGGTACAAATAGGAACCAGAGTTACTGCCTCAGGGAATTTTCTTCCAGTTTGAGAGAGAGACTGAAATGAAGTCACAACATTTATAAACTAACGTATCACCAAGAGAGAATTGTTGTGCTGTATGTGAGGCTGTATCCCACAGCTGGCACCAGGTAAGGATCAAGATCAAACCCAGAAGCTAATTCTTGGGCACCATAAAAGGATTTGAGGCTCATGGTTTATCCCATGCACACCCCGGCTAGGCACAAGTAAGTTCTGCTCCAGCAGAGGTATACAGAAAGGTGTCACTTGCAGCTAACATTTGAAGAGCAATCAAAAGCATGAATGAGCAGAGGAAAGGAGAAACCTTCCTATCAGGGGAATTGTCAAAGCTTGGGGCAAAGGAAGGTAAGGGAGAAAAAAGGTAAGGGGCTGTGGAGGCAAGAGATGTGGGAGGGGTATAAGGATAGAAGTCTTGCCTTCTGAAGGTTTTCCTAGAAGTTCTGCTGCTCTGGAGACAGGGACATCTGTGAGGAAGGTGCTGAATTAAATCGAGTATGGTTGACAGGGGCTAGCTGGAGGGTGGTAGCAGTGGAACCAGAATAGAAAAACAAGGCAAAAGAAACATCTTATCAGAAGAGAATATTCAGCATGTAAAATACATACTTGGTAATATGAAATGAAAGAAGAAAACTTGAAGCCAGCTCTACAAACTTGGGCCAGGTGGAGAGGGTGCCTGTTACTGGAAGCTACAGGAAGACATAGCCTGTTGCTGTATGGATCCTATTCATCTCACGGTTCCAGGATCTCATGAAGGAGAAAGAGGAATGACTATGCATTTAGTGTGAGGCCCCGTGGAAGAAATCCTCCCAAAGAAGGTGCACACACGCATGTGGAACACTCGTGCGCGCGCGCACACACACACACACACACACACACACACACACACACACACACACACCCCTACCTGATCTGCTCTGTTTGTCCATTCTTCTAGGACAAAGGTTGAAATTATTATTTTTTAATTGTTATTGGTGACTTCAACTTCTTATATTCCTGACCTTAAGTTAATTTGGTCTGTTGGACCCTAGGCTCACTCACTTCTGATTTCTCTCACAGTCGGTGGGTCTGATGTTTCTGACCCAGCACCATGGTGGGAGAGGTGGGGGTGGTGTGTGTGTGTGATCTGAGGACTTTCAATCCACTTTTGATTCCCCAAGCTCATCTATGATGCTGGTGATCACATTAATGACCATAATGGTGACGGATATTTCATCTTGCTCTTACAACTTTTTTTGAGAACATATTTCTTACATTCATTTCTGTTTTCAATATAAATGCAGTTCTCTACTTTGTTGAAGAAAATAGTGACTTAGAGGAAACATATTTCACCCAAGGTTTCACAACTGATAGGGGCTGAAGCAGTGATTCTCTAGTCTAGTAAGTTAATCCAATAAATATTTTTAAATTGCATTACAATTTTACCTATAAAATTGGCTTAGTCTACACAAGAGTTCCAGGGCCCCCAGAATGTAAATTTAGTGAAGTTGCTGTGACTAGTTCATCCCACAAGTATTATTTAGCTTATTCCTGAATACCTTATTCCAACAATGAAAGATTTGTGAAAATAATCTATAACTTTTTTGTCTGCCTTTCCCCTTTCGTCTGTGTCAGAGCTAGGGGCTAGACGTAGATCTTCACATTTGAGTGGTTTAGCATTTTTATAGTGGTTTTCATTTCTTAAATGGGTTGGGCCAGCTAATTGCTTTAGGAAATTCTGTCTCAATCATGCATTTTCACCATCTACAGTGTCTAATCAGCCTCCTCTCTGATATGCAAAATTATGATGACTTGGGAGACTCAAAGCACAGTGTCTGGAATCAGAATTACTTGGTGGAATGGCAAAGCAGGAGGTGAGTTCTGGGAGAGGTCTACCCCCATCTTTCCATTATTAATGAAACCTGTGTTGTCATGGTGATGATCAGAGAGGGAGTGGAACTAGAGGAAGACTTGAGAAAATACTGCAGCACTGGGAGCTATAAAATCTTTGTGACAGTGTGTCACTGTGAGGACTTTAGGACATTACATTGCTCTCTACTGTGATCTGTCTCAGACATTATGAGGTCAGCATAATACCCTAGGGTGATTTGAACCAGATGTGTCTCTGTCTCTACTAAAGTTGAATCCTCAGAGTTCACTGATAGGACAAGGACTCCTGATACCTGATATTGATAATAGCCAATACTCAGTGAATTATTCACAAAACTCAATGAAAATTTCTAGGTGGGATACTTAGGTTGTCACAGATTTACCTTTTGTTTCAGTGTTTTTTTTTTGTTTTTTTTTTTTTACAATATTATGATGTAGGAATAGTTGTTAACCTGACAGGATCTAGAATCACCTAGGAGACAAACTTCTGGGCATGTCTATGAGGGAGCTTCCAGACAGAGTTAACTGAGTTGGAAGGATCAACCTTAAATAAGGGTGATGCCATCATATAGGCTCAGGTCTCAGACTGCATTAAAAAGAGAAAGTTGGCTAACTATGGGCATTTGCCTTTCTCTGCTTTCTAAATGAGGATGCAATGTGGCCTGCCACCTCAGGCTCTGCTGCCTTTACTTATTAGTGGTGTTTGACTAGATCCTCCTACTGTGAGCCAAGTAAACCCTTCCTTCCCTATTTGCTTTTGTCAGGGACCTTGTCAGCATTTTGTCAGCATTCCTCACAGCAATGAGAAAAGTAATTGGTACAATGGAGATGCTTCTGAGAGCAGGGCAGGAAGGAGGGCCTTCATCATAGAAGGAAAAGATATGGCTAGTGTTTGGGAGTCAAAACATCTGGGAAAGATGGTGTCCAGCCTTTCTCTGAACGCACAGAAAATAGTAAGAGTTGACTAGAAATGTCTCTTATAGCCAGAGCAGTGGACCTTGTATAGAAGAAAGAAGTGGTAACTTACCTCAGTACCCAGTGGAGAACCATTCAAGGACATTTCTAGAGGAGAACAATGAACATTGCATCTTGAGGACATAATCCTAGGAGGATGACATGGACAATAAGTAGTTGACTATTGATGTTTCTCCCTGACTAAAGTGATAAAAAGATCAAAAAGTTAAATAGAAAATCAAGGGCAAAGAATACTTTAAGCCATTGATTCAATAATATAGAAGTAAACCCAAGATGGAAAATAAAGACAAAATGGCCATAAATAAAATAAAAAGTGAATTCATTAATATACCCAATAATTCCTTTGAGAAAGAGGAACTTTAAAATCTTTTGGAATTTCAAAATAAGAACAAAGCAAAAGTATCCAAAGTCTGGAATGAGAAGAAGGGTGAAAAATCAGTCAATACACAGAAAGTCTGAAAATTCAAACCTGTGGTGATGAGTCTTAGGGTCTTAGTTGACTTACTGCATAAAGTATGTATACTAAATTTGGATCAGAAAAAGATAACCCAATAACTAGCTTTAAGGATTATTCTCTCTTTCAAAATCAGTTATAAATTATTCTGCAGTTGTTTTCTGCCAATTGTTTAGTTTCCACAGTGTGTAATTGATTAGTAGTGTTCCCAGAAAAAAAGAAAAAAAAAAGAAAGAAAGAAATCTGGTTTCCTAAGAATGGGCATTAGCAGGACACCTAGGCTTGACAGAGCATCACCCCCATTAAACAAAACAAAACAGCAGAGCAGACCCTGGTGACATCTGACTTGTAAAAACTGATGAGAAAATCTAAAGGAAAAGTCTGCAAATCCCACTCCAACCTATATTAAAAGAACTGTGGTATCATACAACAAAGAACAGTTCATCAGAGAAGGACATACAATAAATGTGACAAGTGAGGGGATAGGCCTTTTCAGAGCTCATCTGAATTCTTAAGAAAGTCCTAAAGTCCCAATAGGAAGTAAGCAGCACATGAATGGACAATTCACATTTGTAAAAAAAAAAAAAAAAAAAAAAAAAAATGGCTAATAAGCATATGAAAAGTATTAACCCTGTTAGTTATCAAAGAAATGCAAACGAAGCATCACTTTCTGTAAATCAAATTAGTAAAGCTTAAAAATAAATAATGGTAATACTGAATGCCAATAAACACATGAAAATATGCCCAACCTCATTAATTCAGGAAAATGCAAATTAAAACCACAATGAAAGCCATTTAACACCCACTAGCTTGGCAACAATTGGGAACTCCAGCAATCCCAAGTATTTGAGAGGATACACAGCAATGGGGGTTTGTGGTTCTGGTAGGGTTAACAGTTGGCAGACAATTAAATATCTTTTAATACAAAGTCCTTCCTGGGTATGGGTTCTCCAGGAATAGTGGTTGACAAATATTTTCACCTGCATGCACACCAATTCTGAACATCTTTTCACTGTTCACACAATTTAAAGTTGTCCTCTAAACTTTTTATTGGAGATTTTACTATAAGTAATGAATATCTGAATATCCTTACCTGTGGATTGATTTAACAAAAAAAAAGGAAGAAAGAAAGAAAGAAAGAAAGAAAGAAAGAAAGAAAGAAAGAGAGAAAGAGAGAAAGAGAGAAAGAGAGAAAGAGAAAAAGAAAGAAAGCAAACCCACACTCAAGCTCTTCTTTAACAACTTAAGGCTTTAGTTACCCTTTTACTCTTCAAACCTACAGATTTAACTTCATAGGTAATTTCAACAGTTTTATGCTTTAAGTCTTTAATTGGTTGCTCTATCATACATCTTTAGAGAAAAATTATGTGCATAAATCGAATTCTTCAAAGAGTTTTTGTATGACCTTTTGGTTCTAAGGATGAACAATTTCTTCCTTGGGGAATGTGTCACTCAGGGTACTTTAAATCCATGTTCCAGGGTCAAGGTTGCTCATATTTGACTCCTAATAAGCTAGTTATAAAATTTTTCTAGATTGAGTTACCATTATAACCGTTAATCATATGTAACTGATCAAAACAGTATGAGAAAAGTATATATTTTTTTAGTTAATTACTAACTTGGAAAACTGAAATTTTATTGAGAAATGTATACCTTGTTGAAGTGAATAGTTATTCTCAACTTGTTTATATACCTGTGGCTAAATATTACTTAAGCCTAGAAAGAGGCAGAAGATAGCATCATTGTATTTCTGTTTATTGTTTTCATAAATGTGTGTGCTGGGAATATTGTTTACCTTAGTAAAATAGAGAACAAAAGGAGCTTTCTTTAGCAAGGGCCCTTAATTCTTTAAATTTATTCTCAGTTACATGCCACATCTCACCCTGTGATTTATGATTGATGGTTTCATCATCAGAAATTATTTTTAGCCAGGTAATGGTGGTGCAGGCCTTTGATCCCAGCACTTGAGGGGCAGAGCCAGGCAGATCTCTGTGAGTTTGAGGCCAGCCTGATCTACAGAGTGAGTTCCAGGACAGGTTCCAAAGCTACACAGAGAAACCCTGTCTCGAAAATCCAAAAAAAAAATTATTTTTAATAATCTGACCACTGAGAGCTTGGTTGTGTGACTCACAAATGACTGTCGAGTGTCTGACTTACACAATGATCTGTTCTCCACCCATTAAGGCCATTTGTTTCCTCAACAACACTATAAGGTTTGAAGCATCTCTTTGATTGTTGTCCTGGGCTTTTATATTCTAGATTCATAATGCTAGAAGGGTGGGAATCAAGATGCCTGAGAGGCTAGAGATTCACATTGGGAAGTGCATGTAGAGAAATCAATGCCTTGTAAACCTGTCCTTGGATCCTGAAAATTCCCTGGAAGCCACTGGAAAGCCTTGTGTCTCCCCAGTGTTAATTTATAACACATTAAGTTATAAATCTCTCTGGAAGAAAATCTCACTCAAGGATGTCAGGAGACAAACAGAACTTCCCCATGAACACTGGTTTAGAAATAACCCACATGCCCTTTGGGGAAGAGTGGGTAAGCCTAAATTCATTCATACAATAACATACTACATAGCAGTGAAATGAATGATTTAAAAAAACTAAGTTGCCATAAAAAACACAGTTTGATCACATATTTATGAATCTGAAAAGCAACCTACTGAAATCGTAGATTAGCTCAACCATACATAAAATTATTATTTTGCTACACAAAAACTCAATGTTGAGTTTACTTCTAGAAGAAGTGAGAATGGAGACCTGGGCCTTCTGTACTTTGGGCAGAAGCTCCCAGGGCACTTAGTACTTCAGATTTTCTTCTGTTTATGGTTCTAGTTGGCAGAGTGAACCTGGGAGAGCAGGGCCTGAAACTGAGGACTAAATTCTCACTCAATAGCCAATTTTATTCGGAGAATCAGACAATTTATGCTCTGAGGGTTAAGTAAAGACAAGTGAGTAAAGTTTTCAATCACAAGGGCAAGCTACACATGGCAAAAACATATTTTTACATAGAGGCCTGGAAATAACAGCAGCTGAGGTAAACTCACTCCTATCTGCTACTCCTGGGAGGGGCTCAAAAGCACATTCCAAGAACAATCCATGTTATGGAGGAGAAAGGTTACAGGACTCTTGTCTTGTTTACTTGGAGTTTTCTCAGAAGATCTCAGAAATCTCCTCACACAGCTTCATTTATGGACTGTGTTCTGACACTCTTCTATAACTTGTACAAAGTGTTTTGACAAGCTTCTTCCTGCTTTAAAATTTTAATAAGTTATTGTAAGGTTGTATACATGTTTGATACTTGGAAAGAATAATAGATTCCTTTGTAAATATGAAATAATTCAAAATGTAAATATGAAATAATTCAAAATGTAAAATATAAATAGAAGTGCATATAACATTGAATATTTGAAGTGGTTTTAGTGAGACCACCTTTTTTTTTTTTTACTACTTCTGGAAATAAGAATGGGTGTAGTATTTCTGGAAACTAATTTAGAACTGTTTATACAAAGTCTTAAAATGTTAATACTTTGTTACTCTATAATTCTATTTCTAGAATTGTGTCTTAAAATTAATAGAATGTTATTACAGATTAATAGTCAAGGATATTTATTGCAGTAGTGTTTATAGGGAAGAAAAATTGGAAATTATATAAATAGACTAAATAACACAAAGTGTTATTAAAAAACAGAAAGTACAGTGTGGCAAAACAATATGCTAGATCATTCAAGCATTAAATTTGTTTAAAAATAATGTTTATTTATCAGAGTAGCCTCCCCTAACCCACCAAAAACCACCTTATAGTTTACAAAGAAAATGGGGCTAGAAGGCTATTTGCAGTGGCCTGACTAAGTACTGATAAGCATGTATTCCTTTGGGAGTGTACTGGATGAGTTTATATTATTTAGTGTTACCATCCAAGAAATACCACAGTCTATAGCATCTTCTTTTACCTTGCTGCATCATGAGTTTACTCTAGGAGGATGAACAAATATCTATGCAACATTGGTAGGGCTCCAAAAACAGACCAAAGAAATTATTACTTACACACACACACACACACACACACACACACACACACACACACACACACACACGTCAAGTTTGGTAAACCAATGGATTTATCGGGACCACTCATAGGAGAGCAAGTGAGGAAGATTAGGTACAGGAACATGGATAATAATTCAATGGCAGCTGCATCACCAAAAAGTCCCACCCCAGCAAGGGTGATAACTCATGAGAGCTGCATTCCTGGAGCTCCTAGTACAACCTGTGGAAAAATCTACCAAACAGTTTCCTCTCCCAGCATAGTTTATAGGTTAGTCTAGAACCTTGAAGAGGGCCTCATGAATATCATAAGTTTCATGAACTTCCTGAGTCTTCTAAATCTCCTGACGCTAATCATGAGTGTAGCATGAATCTTAAAGGTACTTATTAATAAAATCAAACCTGAGCCAGGTTAAAGCTGGAAGATCAGAGAAGCAGAACAAGCTGGAGCTTCCTCACCTCACCAGTTCCTTAGCTGATCCTGTTTCCTCAGACCGGAAGCTTCTGAGTCCTCATCCAAATGGATCTCAGCTGAACTGCTGTTAGAATCTTAAAAGCTTAACCACCTAAAGGCTTCTAGTTTCTGGTCTTCATGCCTTATATATCTTTCTGCTTTCTGCCATCACTCCCTGGGATTAAAGGCTCACTTTCTGGGATTAAAGGCATGAGTCACCATGCTTGGCTGTATCCTTGAACACACAGAGATTCAGGTAGATCTCTGCCTCTGGAATGCTAGGATTAAAGGCATGAGTGCCACCATTTTCTAGCCTCTGTATCTAGTGGCTATTCTGTTCTCTGACCCCAGATAAGTTTATTAGGGTGCACAATATTTTGGGGAACCATGAGGGGAAAAATCTAGCCTCAGTTTCTTCTCTTGTTACTCTCTGGTGTTACTTTGCCCAGCTGTCCCTGGCTTACTCAGATTGGAAGTATGAAACCTCAGGGAGTCCCATGAAGGCTGTTCACATCTAATTATGACAATCATTATTAATAAACAAAACTTCTCTCTGCTAGGAATTATTTTACCCAGCTTCTAAGCCCATATCTGTCCCTGCTCCTCTGTGAACTGATAATTTTACTTTGTTGGGCCTATGACATTGTAGTAAGCCAGGCCCATAGGGTCAAGGAAATTGTCTCAGACCAGTAGCCAAGGCATACATATAATGTACTCTTTAAGAGCCAACCTGGAGACTGCCTGAGGGCCTAGCAACAGGAGCTGTCAGAGTTCCTAGTTGATGTCAGAGTTCCTGATCATGCTGAGTCTGCCTGAAGGCCTAGCAACAGTCACTGTCAGAGTTCCTGATCATGTCCTATGAGGGACAACCATGCAGACTGGGTGCTAGGAGGAGGGTATATAAGGCCTTCCTTGTTACTGAATAAATGAGTTCATTATTTGCCTTCAACGGACTCCCGGTGTCTGTGTCATTGATGCTGTGTCTTCTCACCCTCTCACCCAAGGGAGCCTTTAGGATCAAATAACAGTTATTTGCCATATTGCTATGACAAAATACCTAACAGAAGCCATTTAAGAAAGGAATGGGTTATTTTGGTTCACAGTTCCAGAGTGTATAGTCCACCATAGCAGGGAAGGTGTGGCAGCAAGAGCAGGTGGCTGGCTATTCACATTGTGTCAGTTCTCTTCCTCCTTTACCTCTGTCCCAGGACTCCAGCCTATGGGATGGTGACACCCACATTTCCGATGAGTCTTCTCATATCAGTTAATCTAAAATACACAATCTCTCACAAACATACCTGGGGATTTGTTTCCATGGTGATTCTAAATTTCATTGAGTCAACAATGAAAATTAACCATTACAGGTGCACCCCCCACTTTTAGCTGTAGCCCTTCTGTCCCACAAGACAAAATATTACACCCAGTTACACCACTGTTCACACATCACTTTTACTTTATCTATACTAGTATGCTTTCCTTAAAAATTATTTTCAGTTTCATGGCTATCAAAGTCCTTTTAAGAAGACAGGAAGACTATGATAACCTGCTAAGTGCTGTCAGTTAATTGATTAATAGACTGAATTTTAAAAGGTTAAATCCAGCCATCGTGTGATTTTGGCATAGGTTCAAAGCTCAAATTCTTAAGCATCACCTTTTTCTTCCCTCTCCTCATTGTTCAGTGGGCACCTGGGCAGAGAGCATTCAGGTGCTGAGAGGAGAGATGCAGAGGCAGGACGGCAGACCCTTTGATGTGCTCCTACACTGAGAGCGGCTGAAAAATGCAAATGTGCTCTTCAGCTAGTAGAAACATATCAATATTAGGAAGAACATGGAAAAGAAGAGGGAAGAAAGAATACATAACACTTAAGAAGATAATGCAGTTTGCTGTCAGGCACTTAGGAGTGTGGCTCTTAAAAGAATTACACATTTTCACAGAGGGTTTTGCTTAGCTTTTGTGTGTGATTCATGGTATTTATCTCATGCAAAAAGAAAACACCATCACATTTTTGGGGGTGTTACGATATAGAGGATGGGGTGGAGTGGGAGGGGTAGCACAGAGAAAAAACAGAAAGGATGGGTAAAGATGTCTGTTGTCATTCTAGCCCTTGATGCAAAGACCAGCCATTGAGTGATAAGCAGGCTGTCAATTAAAGATGATTCCACTCTTAGCTCTTTTTCTCAAGGGTAGTGCCAGAGAGACACTTGCCATATAATCTTTTATTCTCGTTTTGGTTGGGATTGGATTGTCAGAAGGGAGAAGAAAGAGGGAAGATTTGGGGTATACTTATGGGGTGAAAGCAAACTTGATTCTCACTAAAAAACAACCCCATATCTCCACACCCAGCAGAATGTGATAGGGACATTTTTGACTGAGAAAAATCCACTGAGATCCCTTTGCCAGTTGGCCTGTCATGGTACTTTTCTGCAAGTGTTGAAGTCTGTCTGTAAATTTTTTTGAAAAACAAATTTGGTTTACTTAATGTATATCTGAGCATCCAGGAGAACTTGGGTTGGGAAAATAGTGGGGACCAAAATACAACCATCAAAGATTGATGTTGTGCATTCACTTTTGGGGATGGACTATTCTATGCCTTTAATGCTCCTTCCAATCCTATAAGGCAGGGAGTTCACAAGGGAGGGAAGTGTTAGTGTGTGTGTTTTCTTTATCACAGGAGTTCCAGAGCTCATTATTGTTCGAAGATACATCCTGGCTCTGCAAGAGCAGTCTGATGAGAAGAGAGATGGCAGAGAGGAATCATAAAACAGAAACTGATGAGAACTGGAATTGGTGAAGAGGGGTTTGAGCTAGTACCTCGAGTAAGAGCCCCAGTGAAACCACAGGTAGACTGAAAAGAGAAATGGCTCATCTGAGATTGTGGGTCTATCCTTGCAGGAGATAGTCCACCTTGGTCAGGGCCGTGAGGCACTGGGCAGATGCCAACAGGGAGAAAAACATCACCCACATATACCGGGGGTGGAGACATTGCCCACCATAACGGGCTTCTTCTCAGATGACCTCCAAATGGAGCATCTCTCTACCCAAGAACCATTGCTGTGTAGCTGAATGGGCTTCTATTTTATTTGAGGATAATCTGGCAAAATCAAGAACAAACTCTTCTCTCATTTTCCATGTCTTTACCTAGGCTTTCTCTCCCATTGGGCCCTCAGGAAAGTTATTTCCTTGTTATTCTTTAATCGCCAGTGTTTCAAGGTAGGTTAAGTACATGGTTAATGTGAACAGCTAGACCTGGTCTCTTTGCCCACACTGTTAGGCCAGGAAAGGAGGAACAGCTTGATGAAGTTGCTGTGGAGTTCCTTCGGGCTTTGAACAAATTGCTCTAATATGAGAAGTCACCAGTCTGCTTCCCAGTGTCATTAAGGAGCCCCATGTGAAGGAAAGATATTAGTTTTCACTTAGAGAGCGAAGGCCACCAACAACTGAAGAGAGAAAGGCTGCAATGTGGTTAATGGGGCAATTTGGTGACCCAATTGGGAGCCCAGACATTTCGCCTCCTGCCAAGCTCTAGCAAATTTGTATGATACAGAAACAGAGCAGGACGAATAGATCAATGCATTTGCTCATTCTATTAAGGAGGAAAGGGAAAGACATAGTTTGGGTTTTTTTCTATCAAAACCAATTTCTTCACCTCACAAGCATGAGGATTGCATCGTACCATCTTTTGTTCAGAGAGCTGGAAAGGTTCCCAGCAGGGAAAACTCCTTTTTATGTAGTTTTATGTAAGGAAATTTGAACCAATAATCAGCCTTTCACCTCAGAGATGTCTGTTGTATTAAAAACTTAATAAATATTAATTACATGCTAAAGCAAGTCTCATTTCATTTTATAGATCTCCTGTTTTAAGTCTTCAAAAGGAGGGCCAATTTTTTCCCCAGGAAGTCCTATAACATGACTTAGCTTTCAATCTATTTTGTGTTTTCTCTCTAGTTCTGAGGTTACAACAAATTTGATTACATTTTATTTTGAACTGAATTGCATCTCTTCACTGTGGAGAATGAATGAAGGCAGACTAAGGGAGATGCAGAGAATAGAATTCAGTCCAGAGTCAGTATCTTCTTTCATTTCTTGATGGGGGATATCCCTACATCCTAATCAGTGTTCTGCCTCTCACCTCTAGTTATCCACCCTGAGACACACTTGCTCTTTCTAGACTGTGACAGGTAGTAATGACCTATTGTGGGAGCTGTTGCTTTACATACATTATATTCCATTAAAACAAAGCCATGATTTACTTAGAAATCCCATTTTTTTGTATTTAGTTCTGGTTTGGGAGATGGCGGGTCTAGCTGTGGGTCACTGACCCTGGGCTGCCTGGCTGATCCCAGCATGAAATAGTTTTGCCTGGTGGTGAACTCATCTGGAAATATGAAGGCCCTGCTCCCTATGGCCAGCACAATTCCTTACTTCAGAGCCCATGATGAATGCAGCCCAGATGGGTTCAGCAAAAATTAGTTCCAGGTATTCATATTAAAAAACTTGACTTCACTTTCTGGGAGGCTCAAAGTGGGAAGGACAAAAGCCTCTATGGGAACAAGCCATGCACATGAGGTCCTGTCAAGGCCATTCATAGAGAACAAAGCCAGTAAGTATGCAAAAAGTAGAGTCTAGGGTGGGCGGGTATGTGGTTCTGGGCTCTGTTCGCCTTTGTGAAAGAGAATCCACCCCAACCCTGGGACACTCACAGACATTCACAACAGCATGGACTTTGTGCATCTTATTTTTAAAGTGTTAGACTAGACCAAGAGGTGATTTTTTAAAAAGTTTGGTGTGCTGGATTGTTTCATAATCATTGAATGGAAATGAGGATGAAGACAATGAACTTTACATAGAAAACACCTATCTACAAGCATGAGTAAGTGTCTCAGTAACTGTTGAGGAACAACAACCCAAAGAATGCTTCAGGGCAATGTGACTTGGGGAAGCTTCCTCTTGACCAAGAAGGACATAGGAGATTCAGATTGTTGGAGAAAAAGAGGGCTGCCACAGGAGTGCCCCAGCATGATCAGTGGTAAAAGCATTGTATAGAGAAGTACATAACAAAGGGAGAGAAAGGAAAAGTAGTGTTTGGATAAGAGGTCTTTTTACTGAATGGGACCCAGTTGACAAGGTTGCTGGGTGTAGTTTGTTTTGCTTTACTATTTCGGGGGGCCCTCTACTCAGCTCCCAAATAAATACATGGAGACTTATTCTTACTTATGAATGCCCAGCCTTTTGCATGGCTTATTTCTAGCTTGTTTCTAATTTAATTTATCCTATTTTTCTTTAACTACATTTTGCCTCTGAGCTTTTACCTTTCTTACTTCTGAATATCTTACTCTCACTCTTACTCCATGACTGGCTGTGTGGCTAGGTGGCTGGCTGGCCCCTGGTGTCCTCTTCCTTTTCTTACTCCTTTCTCTTTGCTTTTATTTTTCTGGATTTCACATCCTCTTTATTCTATCTGCATGCCAGCCCCACTTATTTCTCTCTTCTGCCTAGCTATTGGCTGTGCAGCTCTTTATTAGTCCAATCAGGTCTTTTAGACAGGCAAATTAACATAGCTTCACAGAGTTAAACAAATGCAATATAAAATAATGCAACACACCTTTGCATCATTAAACAAATATTCCACAACATAAATGAATGTAACACATCTTAAACTAATATTCCACAACAACTGGGACTTTAAGGAAGAATAAGAGGCTGAAAGGTGGAACATCTTTCATCAGAAATGTTGGAGACTGGCATGGAGGAGGGGAAATATTTGTGCAGAGGGTAAAGCAAAGATCCTATTGCACAAACCTGGGTTTGCCAGTTTAGCCACTTATCTGAGGGACTGATGGATGAGGGAATGTATGAGTCTTTCGAGTCAGCCTAGCAGTCCTTAGAGGCTGACAAGACATGGGGGTAAAGAGGAGTAAAAAGCTATGTTCTTGTTTGATGGATTTGAAATGTAAGAAATAAAGGGTGAAAAATCAATTCAGAAGGAAAATCTATTAGACTTGATTTTAGAAAGTAATTTGGAGATGGAATATTTCAGTTATGTAATCATGAGTCAAGTTGGAGCTATGGGAACAAGCCATGCACCTGAGGTCCAAAACATGGACCCAGGGGATCACGGTTACAGTGTTCTTTGGCCAAACCTCTCAGAAGTGAAGACGCTAAGAAAATGATTCTCAATAGGATGTGATCTGAGTCTTAAATCTCAGAGGCACGGGGAGGAAACATGGGAAGAAGAGGACAGGGTGACCCCAGTGGAGTCTCAGGAAGGAGGATTAAGGCTGCAGTGTTTACTGAAGTTGCTCAGAAAGTTTTGCCAAAATAGAGGAGACTCAGGTGAAATGACACATCCAACACAGGTACACACTCAAGAAAAAGGGCCGTGAGATGGGATCAATTTGCTTAGAAAATGTGTTTTCTCAGGAAAAGGGTCACACACATTCAATAAAGGATTGTGTATGAGGATAAAAAAGAAACATAAATAATCAGTTTGTTCAAAATACTGCTCTCAAAATACATTTCTCCCAGTGTGCCTGTATATATGTATACAGAGATATAATTTTACAGTTCATGAACATGTATGGATATGCAGACACAAAAGCTCTAGGAAGGTGTCTCAAGCAGACAGGACACATTACTCTGATGAATGATGGCCCTTGCCCCTGGCTTGTTGCCACTGGCAGCACAATGTGTACTCAGAAGCCAGTCAGGTTTTTGTTTCTTATCTGATCACCAGAGAGGGGCTGAGAAACCTGTGGTGCCCCTCAGTCACACCCTGAGATGGCCACTGGGGCTTCAAGGAGAAGCACTTTGTATGTGCTTGGCTTCTAAGTCAGTGCTGTGGTTTCTGATGAGGGAGGGATGAAGCCCCCAGGCTGATCCTCTACGAGTTGAAGGTTGACTCCACAGATCCAAGGAGGTTAAAAACACCTGTCCATGTTCACATCCCCACTGCTGACTCACACATGGAGACTGTCAGGCTTAAAAGGATCCAGACTGAGGAGATTTTAAAAATATTTCTATGCTTTTAAAACAACCCATGCTGGTTTCAGTTCAGCCTTCTAATAGGAATGAAGCCTCTTCTACACACATCTGTTTTGCAATAGCATCCTTTGGACCTTCGACAGTGGAGTAGTCAGTGAGCTGTGAGGTATGCTGTCCTACACCTTGAATAAAAGTATTTTGTCAGAAAGAGGCTGGGTGGCCCAGTCTCATTATTGTGGCTGTCCCAGAAGCACCAATTCAAAGATTCAGGCTAAGGGAAGTGGTCCCTTTGCTTGATTTAGGTAATTCCTTGGCTGTCATCAGAGGCTATGTGATCCTGAGACCCATGGATATGCTAAGAGGACTCTTGGATTTCTGCCCAGTGCTTTAAAAGGATATGTTTTAATGTTTTGTCTGACCCCTTTTGCCAAGTCCCAACAAAATAAAAGTGAGCATAGAAAACAGAGCATTAGAAAGAAGAAAAGAGAGGTAATCAAGAAAAGAGAGAAAGAGAAAGAACTCAGAGATACAAAGAAGGAAAGGTAGAAAGAGGAAAAGTAAAGGAGGAAGGGGAAAGGAAGGAAGAAAAGAGAGGGAGGGGGAAGGAGGAGAAAGGCAGTAAAAGAAGGGGAAGGGAAAAGAGAGAGGAGGACAGAAGGTGAAGGAGGAGGGGGGGAGGAGTAGAGGGGAGTAAAGGATTTGATGAGAGAGAAACAGATGGCTGATCTGGAGGGTCAGTGCTGAAGCGGGAGGAGAGACTGTCTGCAGCAGCTCATCTGAACAAAATCCAACTTCCTGCAGGCAGCTGCCCGGAGGCCCTATCCATCATCCACATTCAGGTTCCCACGATCAATGCTACAGTCAGTCATTGGCCATCCTTGAAACACCAGAATCATTATGAACAAACACCAGAGACCCATGTATTGAACTCTTCTAACTGCTCCAGAGGCTAGCAATGCCAAACACACAGGCTACAGAAAATTGCTGTATGGGGTATGGGCTTGAGCATGGACTGGTTCACTTATTGTTGATTTAAATAAGTATTAAGACAAATGAAATAGCATTCATCTAGCTGTTCCTCTACTGAAGGGGCCTCCCCTGCATATAATGTCATGTCTATAAGCTGACCAATTTGTCCAGAAATTAGGGATTTCTGGCCCCCACAATGCTGATGGTGAGATGGAATGGTCCAGGTCCCCTGGATCCCCTCAGACCTTGTTCATCTTCTTGAACCAACCCCTGGTTCCAGTCATTCTTCTCTACCCATCCCTGGAGAGAAGGTTCTAGTGTGCTCTTCCCAATATTGCTTCCCAAGGCTCTTCTGTGTTGGGAGTTCAGTCTTTTCCATGTACTGACACACGCAGAAGTCTCAGATCCCACATTCTCCCATGGATCCCCACACATTACATTTTCTCTGATGCTCTTCTCCTGCCATGTTTTTAGTTGTCCATTTTGTCTTTGTAGGTCTAGGATCAGTCTTCTGCACACAGTTTTTCTTGTTTTTATAGCAGCCATCTCTGGTTCACCTATTCTCTCTCTCTCTCTCTCTCTCTCTCTCTCTCTCTCTCTCTCTCTCTCTCTCTGTGTGTGTGTGTGTGTGTGTGTGTATGTGTGTGTCTGTGCGCGCGCGCGCATGCATGTCCACATGCATGCAAATACATGAGTGATGTGACTGTGTTCATGTGTATGTGCAGATGCACATGCAAAGGCCAGAGGAGAACTTCTGGTTCAATAATAGGAAGATTAAATACGGCAAGACCATTTTCTTTTTCTATTGCTCTCCACTTTATTTCCTTGAGACAGGATTTCTCACTGAACTCAGAGCTTGCTGATTTTTGGCTAGGCTAGCAACTAGCAACTCCAGCAGTATCCTCTCTACACACCTAACACACATCAACACTAGGATTACAGGTGAATATGGACATGCCTGGTTTACATGGGTGCTTCGAATCCAAACTCAGGTATTTGGGCTTTTTTAAAAAGGGAATTGTGTCACATATCTGAGGGTTTAATCATACTACATCCGATGTTACCTAATCTTGTACATGGTTCAAGTAAGTCCTTGAGAAGATAATGTTAGAGAGAAATCGATCTGGATTTTGAGACCTAGCTCTACCTCACTTTAGTCATTGAACTCAGAAGCCAACATTTCAACTACTCTGTGGCATGCCTCACTTATTCCTCAGGAACAGCCTCAGTATACAGATGAGAAGAGTGGAGCTCGGAGACCCTGGGTAGCATGTCTGCACAAATACAGCAGCCAGAGTTACTTACACTTTAGCTGTCAGAACCCCAAGAAAGCTCTCAGCTATTAAGTATTGCTGAGTTTCAATAACAGGAAGATTAAATATAGCAAGTCCATTTTCAGGACAAACTCCTAATGCTCTAAAGTTTATTCTACTGGTGACCAGATCCTTCTAGAAATTCTTTTCTTATAATTGGCCTAGAATGTCAAAACAAGAGGCACCTCTGGCCCTCAGAGACTCCAGGGCTTATGGTAGTCTTATGCTCTCCTACCCCAATCTCCCTGGTTGGTTTCAAGTCATTGTAATACCCTACCCCCACTCCCAGTAAATATTTTATCTTTAACAAACAGCTGGGAGGAGAGAGGAGCACTGGCAGCAGGCTGGGTCAATCCTGTTTAAATATTGATCACAAACATGGTTAAAATAAAAGTTTATCGACTCAGCTGGCGACTCTGCAGCTTCAACACTTTGCAGAACAGCTTTCCCTGTGTGGTGACTCCGCACAACTCACTTGAGTTATGATGTTAATAAGTGAGGCACCTCCTTAGGGAATATGGTGATGTCCTGGAGGCAGCTTCAGGAAGGAAGCAGCCTTCTACAGGAGCCATTGCCAAGGCCAATGTGTCCTATCTTGGCAGAGCAACCTTGGGGGTGCTTCTCTCTCAGCTGTGGACACAGCTAGCATACTTTCTGGGGTGAGAGCCCTTGTCCTCTGACCTTGAGGACAGGATGTAAAGTGAAGAGTAGAGGGACCTGTAAGGAGTATGGCAGCAGGGGAATGAGCCATTCCCTTTTCTTTGGGCTTTTCTACAAAACATTAGCATCTATCAGAATCCTCAGATGTCCCACAACAATTCAGACCCATGGCCCACCCTGGGGTCACTGATATGAAGCTCTGTGGTGAGGTTATTTATTTAACCAGATGTATCTACCCCTGGAAAATACACTATTCCCAAGTAGTGTACAAAGTCATCTGTGAGCAAAAATCCAAACAAACAAACAAACAAAAACCCCCAAACAAACAAGAAACAACAAAAGACACACACACACACACACACACACACACACACACACACACACACACACACACACTCACAAATAGCACAGTAACCTCAGGTACTAGAGCATGTTGGATAAGCTAGGCTAGGCCCTCCACACTCCTGAAAAAGCCCCTGGCAAGTTAAATCCCACAGGAAAACTTAAGACAGGAGAGTGGTGGTCAGCTCTAGTCTAGTTACTGGAAGACAGGAGGCCTCCTGCTCCTCAGCACTGCCCTGGGCCTTTGGAAATGATGGTTTAAAGGCCATAATCCACTTTAAGTGCCTTTCCTTCATCAATATGGTAGTGAAGCCCCAACTTAGAGATGTGTCATCTATAAAGAGGCAAGGCAGAAGCCCATCCCTCCCTACAAGAGCTGCAACATCTAACAGATAATACATGGCCACTTCTTAAGGTGATGGGATGGTGCCTTTAGAAAAAAAAAAAAAAAAACTCACCTTCACCTGGTTATGAGTCCTAGAGGAGAATCTGCATCTTTGACCCCCAAGAGCTGGAGAAAGGGCATCCAGAGCTTTCCAAGCATTCTTCCCATAGGGATTAGTCTAGCCTATCAGCTGTGTCCTCTAGACAGAAAAGGCTATAAAGAAGTGTTCAAGGAAGGATTGGTGATGTAAAGACAGGGGCTTTAGGTGAAGCAGCTGACACGTTGAATTCAGCCAGGGTTGACTGGAAATGTCCCTCCACTTGTGTTAAGGCTTGTTGTAGTACCATGCTACCCATGAAGATGGACAGGTAATAATTAAAGGACTTTGTTTCCTTCACAATGGCAGAGATGCTGGAGAGGATCTCGAGAAAGCATCTAACCTGTACAGGAGGAGAAACAAATCCTGCAAGCTTACAAAGTACATTCCTGCCCCAGGGCCTTTGCCTTTCCCTTCAGTTTGTACCATTCTTCCCAGAAGTCTTTATCTTTCTTTGTTCTTCCAGTAAAATCTCTAGCTAAACATCGTCTTCCCAAAGCCTCCCTGATAAAATGGCACCCCATACTTTCTGAAGCTCCATGTCTACTATTCTTCCATTCTGTTCCTTGTAGCACTTGTCAGCACCTGACATTTTGTTCAGCTTTGTATTTTAATACATCTTAGCCTGTCTCCTGGAGGTATCCACATTCCATATAAATGGGTTTGCTTGCCATCTTCTATACTGTATCCTGAGGGTCTGATCTCTGATGTGCACACTGTGGATGCTTTGTAAAGGCTTTAGAGTGAGTGAATTCTAGAACTGTCACTGTCAATTCTGCTCTTGGAGCCCTCCAGAGAGTCTGCTTTCCAAAATGTAAAGTACTATATATATATATATATATATATATATATATATATATATATATATATATATACATATATATAGTATTAGTCTACATTGCCAAGACCTCTATATTAAAAAGTTTTTATTTCTAACTTAAAACCTTCTATGACATATTAGGTGGATTTTTTTTTATTTCCTGGAGAAAACTAAGAGTACTTTTGAAAATCTCTATATTTAGGGAATAAAATATAAATACATCAAACCAGTTCTTGTTTTCCTAAAAGAGTAGCATGTGATATCAAGTCCTTTCCCTAGGTACAGGGAAGAAGAAAGGGACCAGGTTTCCATCACGTTTGTAGAGTCACCAACTGTGGAGAAGGTCTGGCTTCATTGTATTATTACAGCCCAATGGTCCTGTGTACTCAGAAATTTCCCAGGAGGGTTTCCTAGGCCCCTCAAAGCCCTGAGACTGGCATCCTCATTTGCTGGGGAGAAGACAGATGCTACAAGTGTCAATGACTTGGCAAAGGTTGCAGAACCTGATCACTAGAAACAGAAATCGCTGAAAAGAAACAGGCATCCAGCTCAGAAGTCCAGGCTCAAGTTCAACCCTAAGTCCCTTCTAGAGAAGGCAAGGTTGGCTTCTAGAGGCAAGGCTGCAGACCAACTCTGAGGGTATGAGGCCACTCTGTAGAACTGTCTTGCTCTGGGCTATGGCCAAAGAAGAGCCCAGGTAACCCAGGCCTTCTGATGAAAAGCATTTACCACAGGCAGCTGATGCTCTCCTGGTGGATGGCACTCCTTTTAGGAAACAGCTTATCTGGTGATACCCCAAACAGCCAGCATGGTGCTTTCACTCTGCTCCTGGTATCCAATATTAATCACTCAGATGGAGCTGGGTGATGGGCCCAAGCACTGCAAGGGACTTGTAGGGTTCCAATAAAGGAAGACTAATTTACAGATGAGACTGTAGCTTGTGAAGGTAAAAATCAATGAGAAGGAAGGAGAGCAACCACCATGCCATCTGAATGAGAATCAGGGAGTGAGTAAGTCCAGCTGAGAACCTGTCACATGCCTGGGAAGACTCACTGCCCTAGGTGGGAACTGCAAACAAGGATCCACATGTCTCTGCTTATGGGAGATGACATTCTAGCTGGAATCACTAAAACCTGAATACAGCCAAAGACACCCTGGCTGAACAGTGTGATCAGTAAGTGCCAAGGGATATTTGATGTATGGATGTTTAACATACCAATTAAGCACCTGGAAAACTGGGTGGTGTCTGACCTAAGCAGAGGGTGGAGAGCATGGGGTTTTTCCAGTTCCATTTAATGTCTTCTCTACCACTCCCTACCTTATATTTTTAAATAGGTTCTGTCACTGATCCTGGAGCCCACGGACTGGGCTGGACTGGCTGGCTAGTAATCTTCTGAGACTGGCTTTTTGCATTACCCCTTACCAGGTCTAGGGTTACAGAAGTAAGCTTCCTGCCTGACTTTTGTATGGATTCTAAGGATCTGAATTGGGTACTTATGTTTCTGCTCTGCCTGTTTAGCTTTGGGAACTGACATCTGAAACCAAGTGACTTTTTCTTGTGGGATATTCTGTACACCATAGTATCCAGGCATGCTGGTTGGTCTTTGTCAACTTGGCACAAACCTACACATATCTGGGAAGAGGGAATCTCAATTGAGAAAATGTGTCCATAAGATTTTTCCAGAACCAAATTGGTGTGTGTGTGGGGGTGGTGGTGGTGGTGTTTTCTCAATTAATGATTAATGTGGGAGGGCCCAGCTCACTGCCAACCGTGGGCAGGTAGTCCTGGATTATATAAGAAAGAAGGGTGAGAAAGCCACTAAGAGCAAGCCGGTAAGCAGCTTTAGTTCCTTCCTCCAGCTTCCTGCTTTGAGTTCCTACCCTGACTTTCCTCAGTGATAGAGTGTGACCTGAAAGTTGTAAGATAAAATGCCACCCCTCAAATTGCTTTCGGCAATAGAAACCCTGAGACATACAACTTCTGCTTGCAAAGACCAAGAGCAATAGTATCTTTGCACGTGGCCAGGTGTTTCCTGAGCTACAAAAATCACCCTTAGTTGAATTAGTTGAAAACAAAGTCATAAGAAAAACAAACCAGTTGCCTAAACAAGGGTGGGCATCCCCTAAGGTTAACTGGCTAAGGAAGAGCCAGGTTATGGTAATGGCAGAAGGCCAAACAGAGGAACTTTCTAATCCCAGCTCTGGGAGTGAAACCAGAGCAGCCAGACCTCCAGTGAGGTGGACTTCTTTGGGGTTACCGTGTTTCCTAGAACTGCCCTTCATATCAGCCCCAGGCATCAACTAAGCTAAACATGCCAGGCCTTCCCCACCTACTAAGGACCTATGAATAAAAGGAGGTTGCCTACTATGGTCCTAAAAGTTTACTGGCAGAAATAACCATGGGAATTCAAGGAGTCCTGAGTTGGAGGTAAATTTTATTTTTTCTTTGGGGGAATACAAAACCATAGGCAAAACATAAAAGAATTTTTTTTAATAAAAGTTCTGAAAGGCTGGCTTCCTGTTGGTGGAAATAAACCATTTGTACTCAGTTGCCACAGAGATATCAGCATGGATTGAATCTGAAATGTCTACCACAAGTTTAGAACACTTGTTTCCAAGGTAGTGGGGCTATTTCAGGAGGCTGTGGAACCTTCTAGAAGCAGGGCCTAGCTGGTAGGCCTTTGAAGGTTATACCCAGTTCCTGTTCTTATCTGCTCTGTCTGCTTCCTGCTCTGCCATGATGTAAGCAGCCTCTTTTCCCACCACACGCAGCTTGCTCCCTTCTGAGACTATCAGCTCAAACAAGTCTTTCCTACCAGGGACTGTTTATGTCAGGTGTTGTGGTTACAGAATTGCAAAAGTGACTAACTCAGAAGTCTAGAGATTCTGAAAGTGAGAGGTGGTGATATGGTTGCTGATTTCCAGTGCAGCTCTGTGTGTTGTGTGTTGTATGCTGTACCTTGAGCTAAGGTGCTACTCTGGGCTTCGTTTTCCCATTATCTGAGGACTGAGTGATAATGAAGGCCTCATTCAGTATATGAATTCTGAGCCTGTCTCTGTGGCTATGAGATATTTTGGCCACCTCCTTTCAATTGCCTCATAGTTTTAGGCACCAATCTGCCTTGCAAGCAGAATGAACTCTTGGTGTCAATCACTGAGCGAAAGGGCAGGAATCTCCCTGTCTGTCTATCCCCTGTTAGAAATGGCAGGCAGAATGTTAACCCAGTGTTTTATACCAGCTCTGGTCCACACAGCAGCTGACAGGACGGCTGCTCACTTTCCTTCTGGCTCCCACATGTCACAGAACCTGTTGGCACATGATTCAAACCCCCATTCCCATCAAAGTTAACCATCCCCTTGAAAATGAATGCACAGTTAACAAAGTGATAAGTTGATGCTTAAACTTTAAGCAGATTGCTTCCAGCTAATCTCAGTTAAGTGGCAGATGAGATCACAGGCTTTCAACTCTACATGAGCCCTAGCACCCAAGAAAACGAGCCTGCCTCCTAAGGGAAAACACGTGTGCAGTGCTTTCTTCTCCTACAGTTGGGTGTACATGGGGTAGAGGAAAGGAAGACAGAGAAGAAAAAGGATATCCTGCTACACTGAGGGTGAGGTGCAGTTCTGGGAAATTTAGGTGGCCACTCTGAGCCAAGTTTACTATAGTGGGGATGCAGATAAGGTTATCTCTGCTGCAAGAAAGGTCTGGTTAAACAGTGCACATGCGAACAGAGGTGTTTACCCAGAGGGTCTTGATAATCAAGAGTGTGAACCACTGGGGACACAAGAGTAGAAAGAGCAAATGAAGTAAGTGCCTGTCCTCAGCTTATCACCTAGAGAAACCATGAAGTAAGGGCCACAAAGATGTGTGACCCCCAACTTGCTAGTCTGAACCACAAGAGAAGGTTTTGGGGTAGGTATAGCAATTTTTCACTGAGTTTGAAGTGCAAGCAGGAATAGCTTAGGTGAAGAGGGCAGGGTTGGGTAAAGCTTTCTAGATAGAGGGTTCAGCATGAAGGAGAGACCTGAGAAAGGGGTGATGGCACTGTTAGAAACCCAGAGATGAGCTTAAGAGCCACATGAAAAGTACTATGGAGACACCAGGGTGCCATAAATTAAGATACTGTAGAAACTTCTGGCCCAGAGGAAGACACAGGTTTGTTCCATCTTTTTATGGTGGTTTCAATTAACAAGTTAGTTGGTGTGGTCTTGGATATGGTTGAGTTGGATCCTCCAAATACTCACATATGAAAAGCCAGGTCCTCACTGCTGAACTGTTAGATGGTGGTTAGATCCTTAAGAGGAAGCCCTGATAGGAAGTCATATCAGGAGGCCATCATCCTTGAAAAGGATCAAGGGAGTTCCTGTGGGACACAGTTCTCCTCAGAGTTTACCCATAGGATACCTTTCCCTTCAGAGCTGTCCCTTCACAGCTCCAGAGGGAAAGGTATCCTGACTTGTCAGGAAGTCAGGCTATACCCACAGCTGTGAAGGGAAGTATCCTGGAAACCTACAGCTGTGAGGAGAAAGGCATCATGACTTGTTGGGAAGTCAGGATATACCTGAAGCTGGGATGTGGTGGGGGATGGCCTCCTGGCAGGATGTAACAGTACTGCTCCTTTCTGAGAGAGAGCCCTTACAGCTGAGCTCTGTCTGATCCACCGCCACCCCTTAAGGAAGCTTCCCAACAGAGGTATCTGTTTCTTTCTCTGCTCTGTTCCCCTAAAGAACATCTCAGCAGAGGTATCTATTTCTTCTCAGCCCAGGCCCAAGATGTTACTTCTTCTGCTTCCTCTGCTAAAGGGGAAACCCCTGCAGAAATGTAGCAATCTCCTTCAGCTCCAGCAAGTGCTTACTTCTTATTCTTCTTGCTCAGCTCCCCTCCCTCACTCCCCTCCCCACCTGCTCAAGGGAATGTCCCAGCAAAGATTCTGCTAGGAAAGATCTTCCTTCAAAACTCTTTTAAGAAAGAGATTTATTTGGGAAGGAGGAATTCAGGAGAGTGACTGCCTCTGCCAGGGTGGAGGACAGACCACAACTTAAAAGGCAGAGGGGCTTATATAGGGCTTCTAAGGGGTGGAGTTTTTCCAGGGAGAAGATTTTCTGCTCAGGTATTAGTTGCTCTCATCAGTCAGGGGCAGAGTTGACTCTGGTTTCATGGCCAAAATGTGTTTCTTTCACTGGCCCTTTTTAGCCTTTTGGTTCTAGTTTCAGGGCCAGGATGTATTTCTTTCACTGGCTCTGGTTACAGGGCCAAAGTGTGTTTCTTTGGCTCAGGTCTTAGGGCCAGGGTGTGTTTCTTTGGTTCTAGGTTCAGGGCCAAAGTGTTTCTTTCACTAGCTCTGGTTTCAGGGTCAGGGTGCTAGATTTCATGCTCAGGGATTGGTTGGTTTCATGTTCAGTTGGTCAAGGGCAGATTTTGCTCCGGTTTCAGGGCCAAAGAATATACTTTTCACTGGCCCCCTTTAGCCTATTGGCTCTAATTTTAGGGGCAGGGTATATTTCTTTCACTGGCTCTAGTTCCAGGGCCAAAGTGTGTTTCTTTGGCTCTGGTCTCAGGGTCAGGGTGTGTTTCTTTGGTTCTGGATTTGGGGCCAGGGTGTGTTTCTTTCACTGGCTCTGGTTTCAGGGCCAGGGTGGGTTTCTTTGGCTGGCCCTTTTGCCCTTCAGTGGCCTTAATAGAAGATCATTCAGGAGGTCATCATCCTTGAAAAGGATTGAGAAAGTCCCTGTGAGACACAGTTCTCCTCAGAGTATTACACAAAGAATAGGCTGGCCCAGCTCTCTTTCTAGCATCCTGTCTCATACCACGTGATTGTTCTCTGTCACAAACTTTGGCCATGATGCCACCCCACTATGTTTCACCAAGATGGCACCTTGCCCTTGACTTTCATAACTATAGGCTAATAAATCTCATTCCTTTACAAAACATCCTGCCTCGTGTATTTCATTGCAGTAATAGAAGACAGACTAATCCATAGCTAGTGCCAAAATCTTCCAAAAACAGAAATAGTGTCTTTCCTATTTCAAAATGGAACAGATTTGAACAGATCCAACAAAGTGCTGCGGCTTCCTCAAATCCAAGCTCATAATTCAGTGTTTGTATGATTTAGTTGTATGAACAGCTAATAAGGATCAAAGTAGGCAATAGTGCAAAAAAGTGCATCTTATTCATAACGTCTAGTCTTCTGGGTTGGTAGCAATCCCTTTAAATAGCTCAGCAGCTCTGACTTCATCAGATATAGCAGCTGTCTCCTCAGAATACAGTGTCAGAGGAAAATTGTTAACAGAAATGTTTTGGAAGTAGCTTCTTCTGCGATGCGTGCCCTGCCTGGCTCTCAGCAGACTGTCATTTTCTCTGCTGTATTTCTACAGACTTTGTTTATAGTCCTTTCAATTAAAGCATTTCCCCACTGTATTGAGCTGCCCTGTCTATTTTCATTAATTTAGTTTTTCCTTTAGAAAGTAAACTCTTGAGAACAGGGGCTTTAACTTACATCCTATACATAGAAAGTATTACTGAACTTACCTGGGGAAAAAGCAAAGGTAAATTAATAACTTTAGACTTAGGAAACCTGATTTTGTAATTTTATGCTAAGTAAGCAGTGGTGAATAGAACCAAAATATATTCTTACCAGGTTTACTTCTAATTTAAAAAATTATATGCAACTTTAAGTGTTTAACATAAGGAAATATTTCATTAAATCACCTTACATCTGTTGAATGATCAAGGGACAATTGAAGCTAATGTTCATGTGTAGTTTATGGGAACAAGAAGTATTTGTTAATATTCAAGTTTTAAAAGCATTACTAAATGTTGTAAAGAAAACATGACAATTTTGAAAAAGGAATAAACATCTACATTTAGGAGGAAAAAAAACCTAGAGTAAAAATAGGTTAAATTATAATTGTCACTTAGATAATTAATATTTAACTTCATTTTAATTGTTATATGTTTCTTATTGCCTTGTCCAGGTGGAATTCTTGTTTCAAGCACCTTTCTCTAAACTGCTTTTCTTTTTTCCTTTTATTTATAGCCAATTCTCTAAGGTCAGCGCCATTCTTGTTCTTGAATCTCATCTTTTTCATCTACTTCTCTGATGCCAGTAGCTTTCTTATAATAATTTTTTGAGCTAAAAGTACACTATAGTTCAGTTTTCCTTTAATATCTCAGTTGGTTGAGATGGAAATCATGTAAATCTAGAGGCAGAGGGTCCAAATTTGAATCTTGATGTTTATGTTGATTCCCAGATTGACTTTGCAAAAATTGACTTACTCTCTCAGTGCCTCGGTTTCATTACTTATGAAATAAAACTCTTACACCTAGACATAAGAACATACCCTTATCGCCATGGTTGGGACTACCTCAAAGGTTTGCTACAATAAAGCCATAAAACAAAGCTAAGCTAATAAGCTTATGACTTACATAGACAATGTCATATCATTGGTTATAGACATACTCACAGACATGCACTACTGTAAAACAGGTCAGTGTTCTTTGCTATGCTTGGCATAGAGCTTATATTTTAGAAACAATTATTTTTATTCACCAATTACTTACATATATATTTTTTGACTCATTTTCTGATGAACTTTTTATTGAATCTACCTGTATCATGGCCACTGTTCTGAGTTTTGCAACATAGTACAAACTAGCTTCAGCTCTCAATGAACTTAAAGTTCTGTGTCAGCAGCACTGTAGGCACAGACAAAGTAGAATATACTTGTGACCCCGTGGGGCAAGAGAGTTGTATAGGTGTGAGGTACCCGGAAGTGCATAGGTAAAACAGCTGTGAGCCTGAGGAGAAGCAAGAGGAACAAAGTGATACTGAAGCTGAGTCTGAAGAGTGATGAGGTGTTGTCCAGTGACCGGCATGAAAATGCCATCCAGTGAAGAGAAAGCAGCAAGTTCAAGGGCCCATTTTTTCCCCTCTGACACTTTATTTTGGGAGAGACAACGGTTATTTCTGGTGGAGTCTGAATTGCTGCAAAACTTAATGTTCGTGCCACTGACCCAGAAGAGAGAAGTTCAGAGATTATATGTATTTAAGATGATTTCCATTGTGAAAGTGAAGGTAATTCAAAATGCCTACATCATATATTACAGTATAAAGAAAAGTACAAAGTGAGTCTATAGAGGTGAGACTGTATGCCAGGCTGAGAGGCCTGAGTCTCTGGAGGTGAGGTGTGTGCCACACTGAGAGGCGGAAGTCCTTAGGTGAATCAGTGAGCCACCTGCGGGTCTACAGTGGAGATGGTGAGCTTTGTACTTACTATAATGTTTCCTGAATCTGAGGAGGTACCATAAAAATAGGCTGGAGCTGGAGAGATGACCACGTGCTCAAGCTAAAAGGACCCAAATTCATCTACACCAATTTGTGGGCAGAGCAAGCCCACAAGGATCTTACAGTAATGCCATGGTTTAAATACAGGTGTCCTCAAGCACTTAGCCATTGAACCCTAATTCACAGTTGAAGACATTAAAAATACTGAGACTTTAGGAAGCAATTAGAACAATGCAGCTCTACCATTATAGAGGGCCTTATCACCCTTCATACAAAGACTTCAGGGAGCATTTTTGTAATTTTCTGCTCTTTAACTCTTTCAGCCATTTGAAGATGCAGCATGAAGCCTTCATCTTGAAAACACGAAGACTAGTTCTTTTCAGATACAGAATCTCTTGGTACTTTGATCTTGGACTCTGAAGCCTCCAGAACCATAAGCAATAAGCTTCTGATAACTCAGCTTGGTGCTTCACACCTGCAATCCAAGCACCCTAGAAGCTGAGATAGGAGGCTTGGCATGAGTTTGAGACAAGCCTACTTCCAAGCTAGCCTGAGCCACAATGAGACACTGTCTCAGAAAAGTTTCTTGTGATTCACCCAGTCTTAAAACAGTAAGGCACTTCATCATAGCGGGAGGAAGAAACTAAGACAATTGTGTCAAGTATTTCCCTAGCACAACCCCCAAACAGACTGAAGGAAGGGAAACCTGAGGAGGCCTCACAGGAATCCACCAAGACCCAAGCCAAAATAGATACAGTATATGGATAGTAGTAGGAGAGGAGCTTGAGAAATAGCCCATGCCAACAGAATGGCAATGGGTTAAGTGTGTACACATGGTTAAAGAAAAGCTTTTAAAGTTCTCCTAAATATTATGCTTGAGAGGCTGAGACCAGGATGTAAGGTCATCTACGAAATATGAAGAGAAAGCAGGTTATGTTTTTGAATGTTTCAAAGTTTCCTTGAACCTGAGACTGTGTGGGTTTTTAGGCAAAGATGCAGGAAATACCAGGATATGTGGGGTTTGGAGCTTTGGAGACACAGCTAAAATGTGGGACTGTAAACATAGAAACACAAAGTCTAAGCCACATGCTCACGAAAAAACAGAGAAGACAAAATGGCTAATGAATATTGAGATTGAACATTTAATGTACCTTAGAGCTTCCTGGAAGTCTGGGGAATTGCAAGCTGTTTTTCTGTCCATGTTTTTCCATTTGTTAGTTTATGAAAAAAATACAACAGTGAGTTTGCTCAACATAATGCATTATACTTTGGAAAGAAATAGCAGAACACTAATGAAACTCTCTGAAATAGAAAGCCAGGAATTCCAGTGTAAGGATTCTGAATTTATATTGCATCTCAAGAAAGGACAAATATTTGACCCTGTCAGAAGTCACAGAGAAAAAGTATCAATATGTTGTTTAAATATCTATAAGGACTGGTTATCTTAGAATGAATCTGTGTCTTAATAATGCCTTGTCAAATAACATGTGAATGAATCCTTGTATGTCTTGGAAGATGGGTTGTTTAAAACTAACTAGAGTTAAAACCAGGTGTAACCTGGTATGGTACATAGTCAAGCACTATGCTGCCCCTCCAAAAAGTGCTTCTGTGCTAGGTGCTGAACACCATAGTCACAATTCAGGTCTAGACCCAACAAAGTGTTCTGCTCTTGACACATTTGTCCCATCTCTCAGCCGTGGATAGCTTGGGAAGATGCTTTGTTAAAGAGAAACACACACCTCAACTTTTGCTGCAGGCTTTTTATACTGCTCTGGTGGGGACAACTGTTTCCCCAGTGAAGGCAGACTTTTTTCAGTATTGTTTAGTTTTTCAAATAGAATTGGCTTGTAGCTCAAAAGAAAAAGAAAGTATCAGAAAATTGGAGTGGAGCCCAGCTCTGACAGCTGCTTGCTTGATTTCAGCTGCAAATCAAGCCCTTGAAAATCCTGATGGGTCAGGCTTTTCAGAGATATGGTCATGTGGTAGTGTGGTAGTGTGTCAGAAATGTGGTAGACACAGACAAAGTAGCATATACTTGTGACCCGGTAGGAAAAGGGAAGTTGTGTGGAGATGAGATACACTGGAGATGCATAGGTAAAACAGCTGTGAGTCTAAGGAGAAGCAAGAGGAAAAAAGTTTCTGGTGGTCTCTCCAACAGAGCATCATAGCCTCGGTGCCTGATCCATGGAGTTCATTGTCTTAGCTCAGGAGCTTTTAAGCTGAACTTCAGAGTATGTTGTGGGATATTTGTACACTGTGTAAAGATGTATTTCTGTGATTGGTGTAATAAAAAGCTGAAAGGCCAATAGCTAGGCAGGAAGTATAGGCAGGAATTCTGGGCAGACAGAGTAGGAGATGAATCTAGGTGCACTGGAGATGCCAGTGGGACTCTAAAGAAGTTGGACATATGGTAGAGATCAGAGGCAACCATGCCACACTACAGAATATATATTAAAATAAATGGGCTAATTTAAGTTATAAGAGCTAATGGGACAAGCCCAAAATAAGACTGAGCTTTCATAATAAATAAAAGTCTCCATGTCATTATTTGGGAGCTGGCTGGTTGGACAGAAAAAGACTCATTACAAGGGTAGGTGTTTCTTCTCTGGTTTCTCTGAGTGAATTCTGAAAATTTCAGTCACTCAAGATGGCTCTGTAATGAAGAATTCTATAGTCAATTCAGCACTGAAGAGATATACACAAATCCCACAATTAAAACAGCAACTACTGCCTCTTAACTTTATTGTTGTTTTTTGACTTGAGAATCTTACTAATATCACATGGAATTAATGTTCTACAGAGAACATTATGGGAAATGTTAGCTTAATGTTTCACCATTTACAAAACATATTCATAGTTATTATCTCAGATTGGTCTCTGGCGAGGCACAGTGCTTGAATGCTTTTATTTTGGAAAATCCATGGTTTACAGCAGGCTAACCACCAACCAGGACTGACTGGATAAAACCCATGAGGAGGGAGGTAGAATCTGTGCCCTTGATTCTAAGCATATCAAAATGGGAGGGATATTAGCAATCTTTCTGGAATTAATTCAAGCCAAATCTTTAGTCTTTAGACCCCACAAAAGAGGGTCAACCCCACAGCCCAGTTCTGATGCCTTGCATGCGGTATACCTCCACTCTTTCCCTGTTACTAGTTTACACTTACTTTGTAGGTTTCCTCCTCTTGTTTATCTTGGTCTTTGGGGAGAAATGCTCTGCTCCATCTACAACCTGGCTTCAACTTCACTTCGTATCGCCAGTACTCCAGGGTCGTTTCTGCACCACATATTTCACATCTTTAAGAGACTCTTCTTTATTGGCTCTCAAGAAGCGGGTGTCATTCAGAACACAACTTTCATCTCTTGGACACTGTCTGTTGCCATAGAAATCTGTCTTAAGGGGCTCTTCAGGCTGCTAGCACATGTTACGAGGGCTCACAAAAGCTCTCAGAATACTACTGGTGCTGGCCAGTCCCTGAACCATTATTCCTTGGCCTAAAAAATCCTCCTTCACTCCACCCCATCCTGATTCACACAGGCCTCTGCACAAAGGCACTGGAGAGTAAGTGCTTCCTGTGCAAGGACAGAGGCTAAGCTAAGTTGAAGAATGCAGAAAGTGCTGTGCTACCTCAGGTGCTTGGTGGGAGGGCTCCCATCACTAGGATAGGCAAATGTCTGCAGCAGAAATGGTTGTGAACATAGATTTTGTGCAGTAGAATTCATGGGAATTGCCAGATGAAATTAGACCTAACCACTCTCAGTGAGGTAGACTCAGATATAATTCTGGTAGAGAAAGACATGGCTGGTCTATTTGGTGACAATCCCACAAAACCCTAGTAGACTTGACAATAATCCATGGCTGAGAAAGGCAGGAACCCCAGCTGGAGCATGAGTATGATAGCCCAATATGCAGCCATCCATTTATGCTAGAAAGTTGAAAATACAAGTGCTGAAAAGTCCAGTCTCCAAAAGCATTGTGAGCTCAAGAGCCATAGTGGTCTGTCCAGGGAAGTATGTCTGGGGGGCTATAGAGGTGTAGACAGTGAACAATACAAGATACAGGTAGCAGCTCCCGGGGGGCCACCTGTGGAAGACGTCAGGCATGGGGGGGGATGCTAAGGAAGTGGAATGGGATGATAAGGAAAGAGGAAATGCTTTAAGGAACGTTTAGTCATAACACAACCCTGACTTCTCCCTGTCTTATTTAGCCTATGGTTGGTATATTATATTAATTTTGTGTTTTCTGCCCTTTAGCAGGCTTTCCCAACTTCAGCACTACTGACACTGTGGGCTGAATAATTCTAGGTTGAGGGAGTCATTCTCTGCATAAAGATATACTTTATTTATTTATTTATTTATTTATTTACTTATTTATTTATTTATTTATTTATTTTCAAGAAACATTGTCACTATGTAGACTGACCGGGAGCTCATTATCTCCTGCCTCTGTTTCTTGAGTGCTGGGCTAAAAGGGGTCCCATCATGCCCAGTCCCATAAGATGTTTACTGGCATCTTTGGCCTCTTGCTAACCATATGTCAGAAGGCTCCCTTGAGTCCATAAAATGAAATTATTTCCAGACATTTTCAAATGTTCCATGGGACAGGGGAAACCCTTCTTCCCTTGTTGTGAGCCACTGACCTCAGAAAAATAACTCCAGGATGGTTAGACAGAACTAATGGAGCAGGACCCTAAGCAAACACCCAGAGCAAAGGCTGAGCTCCATCTATGCTAAGATGATAGAATGTTGGAGAGAAACCTGGGCTTCTGTACCTTCATTGTGTGTAGAAAATCAATTCAGTAAGGGATTTGTGGGAGCTGCTGGACCCAGAGCTCTGTGCCTCTAGCACCACGGAAAATGGACACCAGAATTTGTGGAGTGCTGCTGGCCCCAGGGATCTGTATTTCTGGGTACTATGAACACTGAGCACCACCAATAAGATTAGGCTTTACCTGCTAACAGGACCATGACCAAACGTGGCTGGTCCTGGTCAGATTGCTGGAGAGACTGGGTCTCCTTCACACACAGCAGACACATGTTTATGACAATATTTAGAAGTCCCTGATGCTACTGCCACTTACACTTATGTGACCCATCATGCACAAAACACTGTTAGAATAACTGGATCTTTTTTGCCATCTATATCTAGTCATTTCCTGGCTTCCTTCAGATCTCTGTTTAACTTTGTTATCTGAGATGGTTTCTCTGTGTACTATGTAGCAATAATGTATCCTCTGCTGCTCTCCTATCTCTTCCCCTACATCATTGTTCTTCACAGTGCCTACTACCATCTGACATTCTCTGTGTCTTAATGGTCTATTGCTGTGAAAAGACATATGACCATAGCAACTCTTATAAAGGAAAACATTTAATTAGGGCTGGCTTATAGTTCAGAGGGCTAGTCCATTATCATCATTGCAGGAAGCATGGTGGTATGAAGGCAGACATGGTGCTGGAGAGGTAGCTGAAAGTCCTATATCCAGATAGGCAGGCAGCTGGAAGAAAGAGTGAGCCACTGGGCCTGGCTTGAACTTCTGAAACTTCAAAGCCTGAATCCAGTGACATACTTCCTCCAATAAGGCCAAACTTACTCTAACAAGGCCACAGGTCCTAATCCTTTCAAATAATGTCACTCCATATGAACCCAGGGGTCCATTTTTATCCAAACTTCCACACTCCATGTTTAATTTTAATCACCCATTTCATTACTCATGAAAATAAACTCTTCTGCACAATACTTGGTACACTGAGTGAAGGGCTGTGGGTTGAATTCTGTTGTTCACACATTTCTGTATGTCCAAACATGACTATAATTGGAGATAGGGTGTTTTTTTCTTTTCTTTTTTAAATTTTGCTCAAATGGTTCCTTTTTTTGGTTCCCCCTCTATGCTCAGAAGCTACAAAGCCCATTTCTTGTGTAGGCAGATTTTTCTTTTTTTTGCTGTTTAATTTTTAATTTTTTGAGATTATAATTGTATCATTTCCCTTTCCATTTTCTTCATCTAAACCCCGAGTCTCTTTCAAATTCCTTGGACTTTTTCTTAATTGTTGTTGTTGGTGGTGGTGGTGGTGGTGGTGTGAGTGTGTGTGTGTGTGTGTGTGTGTGTGTGTGTGTGTGTGTGTGTTCCTAAGTATATAAATACAACCTGATCAGTCCATATAGTCCTTATAGTGTTACATGCGTGCATGTTTTCAGAGCTGGCCAATTAGTATTGGATAATCTATTGGTGTGTTCTTCCTTGGGAAAGAGAAGTTTTTCTGCTCTCAGCATTACTTAGTTGCCTGTAGTTCATTGTCTAAGGTCAAGAACTCTCCCCTCATGAGCTCTTCCCCTTCCAAGTTAGCATGTCTGTAGTGTCATCCTTGTTCCTGTCATGTTTGGGCAGCCATGTTGGAGAGACTTCATGATCTGACATTTCTAGGAGGTAGAGCTTTAATAATATGTTTCAATTGAAGTCACTTAGGTGAGTGCTTCTCCAATCTGGCTGGTGACCTTTAATAAGGTGGTATCCCACAAAGGGACACCAGAGACAAATATGCCCAGAGAAATGGCCAATCCAGTGAGGACAAAGGGGAGGCTGTCATCTGTAAGCCAAAAAGAGGACTCAGGAAACATAACCCCCTTTGGTACCTTGATGCTAGGATTCTATCCTCCAGAACTATGAGAAAGTAAAACTTTTGCAAGCTCCTAGTATGTGGTGTTTAATTTTCCAGCCAGGCAAGCTAATACAGGAGCCTGCTGCAAAATAAAAATTCTGGGCCTTGTTTAAAAGGCAAGAAAATTGTTCTGTTTAAATAGTACAATATAAAGCCCATATGCTGTCTTCTCTCATCTTCTTGGTGATTTTGCTTGCTGTTTAATGTTGAACTCTATCTGGTAGTTGCATACTTGCTTGGCCAGTATAGACTTTCTCAGGATTCCAGGTGCTCATCTCTGTCTTAGGACGCTCATTACTTTTCAGTAATGAGAAGCTGATATTTGAGGTTACATTGTGTATTTGTTAATCAGCTTTATGTCACTGTAATAAAATATATGAAGTTATTCACTTAAAAAGAGGAAGGATTTCTTTTGGAGGTTTCAATCCACAGTCTTTTGGTACAAAAGCAGTGGATTCAGCCATCTTCCCAGCCTATATAGACTTTAAATTTTAGAAAAATATATTCCTGACATATGAAAACTGTGTAAGGGACCTAGAGTCTGAAATTAGCCTGGTGTCAATAGAAAAGGAGACTTCTTTGGGGCCTTCAGTGAGGCAGTGTGTCATGATGGAGAAGTGGGTAGTGAGGCAAAGGTGTTCATCTCATAGCAGCTAGGAAGGAGTGAGTTGGAGAACAGGCTGCCAGTACCTCCTTAAGGGCATGTCTCCAGTGACCAATTTCTGCTAGCTTTGCCTTATTATAGGTTCCACTGCCTCCTAGCAGCATCAAAGCTTCTGACCACACCTTTAACACATAGGCCTGACAAAGGACAGTGCAGATCCACACCATGGTATATAGGTATGAAACCTGAGGTTAGAACCAGATTCCTCTGTTGGGGATGGATGGGTAGGGGCAGGCACTCTGAGAGTTTGAAAGGAATGGGGTTTCAAACTATGAGCTCAAGTTCTTTCTCTAGCCCTTCATAACTGTAAGACAGAAGTCAGTTCCTTGTAGAATCCAGCTTGACTTGACCATAGCATCTTCATCAAAATAGCCGTTTTATTCAAGATGCATTACAAACCCAAGGACTCAGCAGAGTTCACTGTAATAGCCACTGACACCCAGACTCCCAGTTCATTTCTTAGTTGATGCCAACATGTTAATAGTCTTGGGAAAGTTCAGGGATAAGTTTCTTGCAAGTCTCCTCCTGCACTAATACCACGCTCCTGTCTTAAGTCATTAATAAATTTTTCATTGTGCAATCCTGGGTTCATCTGCCTTGCTCTACAGTCCCTTCCACACTCCCAGTTTTCAGGTACCAGGAACAGATTTTTCTGATATCTAAGGACTGTAACTCAGGCTGGGAAGACAGCTCAGTCAGTAGAGTGCTTCCATGTAAGCATGAGGACTGGAGTTTAATCTCCCAGAGTCCATGTTAAAACAGACAACAACAAAACAAAACAAGTATGTAGTAGCACACATTTGTAATCCTAGCACTGGGAGGCAGAGACAAGGGGATCCCTGGAGTTTACTGGCAGCCAGTCTAGCCAAATTAGTGAGCTCCTGGTTCAGCTAAAGACACTGACTCAAAAACTGAAGTCCAGAGTGATTGAAGAAGACCATCCATGTCTACCTCTGACCTCAGTTTTACAAGGAATATATCATACACGTGTACCCATGCCCCCAACACAAGAATACACAGACAATATGATACTTTGCACTATTCCAGGCTCTTGGTAAGCTCTAGGCAGTGGCAGTGACCCGGTCTTTGCTGAAGGTGGATGATCTATGCTGTAGTCTCTGGAGCCAAAGAACTGCATGCATCTTCCCTTGTGTTTCTTTGCTTAGCCTTGGGAAAGCCACTTTTCCTTGCCTCAAGTTCCTCATTTGTAAAAAAATAAAAAAAAAGAAAATGTCCATTTTGTCCATTTTGCAGGGGTGCTTCAGTGCCTGTAGAAGCCAATGTTTATGGGACACTTAGAGCCATACCCAGCAGAAAATTCTACTCACCAGCCCTTTTTTTTTTAAAAGCCCAGAAATTTTTGTTTTGGATCCACCATGTGGTGTACACTGTACCTATAAAAAGGTCTGCATCCAATCCTTGATGTTTCTTTGTACCTACTACTTCCTTTAGAGTAGTGGGTTTACACTGAACCTACAGCACAGTATTCTCCTCTGTTCTACTGCCCTCATACCTCAGGCACATCTTCTCTAGAGCCTGTGGTGACGTTTCATTTGTGCTGAAATGTGATATTTTATTTGTATGTTAATAAATAAAGTTTGCCTGGAGATCATTGGGAAAAGGCCAGCCATTTTGTGTAAACAAAGAAGTCAGGCAACACATGCCCTTAATCCCTTAGCAGGCAGGATCTCTGTGTGTTCAAGGCCACACTATGGAACAGAGCCAAACATGGTGACATACGCCTTTAGAGACCTGGAGGTCTGTACAAACAGACAGACAGTGACAGAGCTGTGTAGGAAGAGGAAGTGAGGTAGCTGGGCTAAGAGCCAATGAGAGGGCAGAAAGGCAAGGCATATAAGTCTGGGTAGACAGGAAGTTTCTCTCTTTTGGAAGCTGCAGAGTTGGTGAGGTGAGGTTAGCTGGTGGCTTTCTATATTTCCCTGATCTCTCTAAGGCTTTAACTGAAATTTTTGGCTCCATGTTTTTATTTAATAAGACCATTTAGAAATTCGTCTACAAGAGCCCACTCTTCCAAGCCTGTATTTGGGACACATTGAGCTAGATTCTTTCCTAAATTCTTCCAGGCTCTGAAATCCTAAATTTCTAGTCTGATTCTGGTCTCCCTGCTTCCCCATTACAGCTCTGATGACATGGGTGACCTTGGCTTCCTTAACTTCAATTTTGTGAAGGGAGAAGAGCACTTTTGGTTCTGGGAGCATTGTAGGCCTGGCCTAGCCCTATACAAAGTGCACACAAAATTAATGGGTTCCTGCTCCAGGGGAGTGCCTGGCTCTTTCCCACTGGAAGAACTGGCCGTCCCCTTGATGGCTACCTTCTCTCTGAAACGTCATCTGATTTGTAAGATCTCTTTCCCATTTTCTTAGCAGTCTCTGACCCCCCTTTCATGAACTTTATCGCTCATTGTCAGTAATCCTTCCCAGGTACTGTCCCCATGGGACCACAACATCCCCTAAATACCATGGATCTTATGCTGATTCCAACAGAGGAGGCACAGAGGGGTGGACATCCTGAGAAGGCAGCCAGGTTGAAGACTTTATCTGCTTCTTGCAGCTGCATCTTTTGTGAGCTGCATTCTCTGGCTCGTCAATACCATTTCCCATTAAATTAAATAGCTTATTGACTGGTATGGCGTGTGGAGATGGGGTTGATGGGATTCACAGAAGCTCCTCACCCCTCTCCCCTCCCTGCAACAATCACAGGTCACTGCTCAGTAAATCAGCTGGTAATGGAGTTTGAACTCTCAGAATCAGCTCTGTGTACCCTTTTTATTTGTTTTTAATTTGTATCAATGGTAATTCTGTCTGTTTCAATTTATGTGGTGGTACAAGCTGCAGAGCAGAGGAAGTGCATTTTTTTTTTTTACCCCATTAGCCACAGAGGGGTAAACCTGCTCTGGTGAACAGGGGCTGCTTTCCCTTCAAGGAAGATATCTCTTGTCTGGGCCTCACCAGTGAGCCTCCTCTTCACACCACATATAGGGATCGCCTTAGAATGTGTTTTTCAAACCAGAAAATAGCCATTGGTCCTTCTTTGCCCAAACTATAAGAATGTAGGATGGTGGGGGGTAGGGTGCTGCAAGAATCAACCTGTATTCTCTCCTCTAGGATTCTGAAGTTGCAAAGCCTGAAACCTAGCTGGTCCGAGAGTGCTTTGCACATGTCTCTTGTTGTAAGCTGCAACCTCTCCTCTAGTCTGCTCTTCTGGCTCTTTATTGGCAGGTGTATAGTGGTATTTTATTTGTACTGAAATGTGATTTTAATTGTATGTTAATAAATAAAGTTGCCTGGGGGTCAGAGCTATTAGCAAGCCATAGGAAAGCAGGGTGGTGGTGGCGTACGCTTATAATCCCAGAACTTGGTAGGCAGAGCTAGGTAAGTCTCTGTGTGTTCAGGGATACAGCCAGCATTGGAAACACACGCCTTTAAGACCTGGAGGGCTGTACTTACAGGCAGTGACGAGGCAGTCACGTGTTTGGGTTTACAACCAATGAGAAGGCAGAACAGAAAGACTATCTAAAGACAAACACACAGGAAGTAGGTCTCTTTCGGAGAGGTAGGACCACCGCAGGAGGAAGGGTAAGGTTTTAGCTCTGAGCTCTGACTTCTTGGCTTTCTTCTTTACATTGGTTCTGTGTTTCTTATTTAAAAAGATGGTTGGTTCCATCTACATTTGGCACCCCAATGGGGCACCATTTGTAGCTAGAGTTTTCCTGCCTTGCCCACAGTCAGGACAAATCTTTGTCACCCACCAGTCCCACAGCCGCTCAGATGCAACCAAGTAAACACAGAGACTTATATTGCTTACAAACTGTATGGCCATGGCAGGCTTCTTGCTAACTGTTCTTATAGCTTAAATTAATCGATTTCCATTAATCTATACCTTGCCACGTGGCTCGTGGCTTACCAGCATCTTCACATGCTTCTTGTCATGGTAGCAGCTGTGACTCCTTCTGCCTTCCTATTCTTTCTTTTCTCCTCTCTGACAAAGATTTGTCCTGACTGTGGGCAAGGCAGGAAAACTGTAGCTACACAGGTGGGTAACATTTCCAGTGCATTAGTGTCCGGAATGACTGCAAAGTAGATACAGTTTGTTGTAGTATCCTTTAGTTCCCATTGGTCATCCTCTTTTTACCACTTTGGTCTTGTAAGAAATATGAAGATACAGAAGGAAAATTAAAATGCACATAAGAATAGTTGAAATGAGATGGAGAAACAAAGCCACAGGAATGATCCATTATTGGGGAAGGGTGCTAACAGTTTCAGGTTACAAAAGGCTGTCTTGACGGGGCTTTCCCCATAAGTAGGAAGGATCATGTACCACAAGAAAGGTTACTTATGGACTGTGAGTTTCTAAAGGAACTAGGGCAAAGGGCAAGTATAAGAGAGAGGTCACCCCTGACTCTTTTCCTCTCACCTATGAAATCTTTACTACCTATACCACCCAAGTTCGTGAAGCTGATTCTGAATGTTTGTGGTATCCTAGCTGGAGACAGAGTTTCCATGTTTCTGTTAAAATTCAAAATCTCCTTTGATCCAGCCTTCCAGGCCACTGGGCAGCACTGTCCTCTGCTCCAGTGAACCTTGTCTACAACTTATTTGCTGGTCTGTGGTAATTGAAACTTTACTACTTTAAAATTTTATCATTTAATAATATCTGGTTCTTTTCATACCCAACCTCTGATCAGCTTATGGTTTCCGACTCAGAGAACTGTGCTTCCCTCAAACACCCATTCCACGGTCCAAAAAGAGTAAGAGTTCTGGTTTATGTGGGATTTAGGGATTAAGTTCCATGTCATTGGAGATAGTTTTCCACAGATGTTCCTTACCACTGAGGGATCTCACTGTAATAGAGAGTAATAAAGGAACGGGCTCATGTGGTGCTCAGCATTTCACAGGTGTCTCTCTGTCCTTTCCTGTCAAGCCTCTGAGTGGAACTGATCACAATCCCCCTTCCTTATGGAAACATGGCAGTGGTAATAGTGCTGATTTTACTGAGTTTTCAAAGATTGGAAGAAAGAATGTGTTTGCAGAAAGTTTGCAAACTTGGGGGCACTTCTTAAGTGAGAGCTGACACTCTCCTTACCCTGCCTATCAACCCCACAGGCAGCCAGTAAGTTCAAGGCCAAGGGCAAATACCGCCTTCAGTATCAGTCTCTTTTTCTGTTTCAAAGACAGGTATGGTGACACAGGAATTCTTCCCTTTGAACTGAGTTGAGAGGGTCTTACCTTAGCCCCTGAATACAAAAGTTTCAGAAGCCTCTAGTTCAGCTAACTATGTAGCCCTCAGGTAGATTGCAGACCTCCCCAGCAGAAGAGGTTGGCCGTGTTGGAAGTGGCTCAGGTTGGCCCATTTGATGCTTTTGCTTCAGACTCCTGGAAGCCTCTAGCTGCTTAATGGATTCATTTAAGTGATAATATGAGCTGATCGTATGTCAGGTTGTTAAAGTGGTGATAACATACTGCACTCACAGAGCATTATCTACGGTAACTGCATTATAATGGTCAGGGAATGTCTATGGAACTACAGCTGATATTCCCATAAACACCAGATGAATGCAGAGCGATGAAGCTTCTCAAGACACGTGTGGCTAAAACAAGAGGTAACACTTCATCTTTGAGGCCCTCGCTTCCCACATGTGCAAAAGGAGTCATGTGTGGACAAGTGCTGACACATCAAAGTGTAATAAATGCACATGTTTCCTGGCTCTAAACCCTGCCCAGAAACACATTTAATGCAGCTTCAGGGGAGTACATGAGCTGTGAACTACTAAGCAAGAGAGAGCAGACAGCAGAATTCTGGGCTGCTCTGACCACAGAAACGTAGCCTTCACATCCCCAGTGTCTAGAAGATACAAATGCACAGGGAGCCAGAAAAAAAAAAAAGTATGACCCTTCTTTGTGCACATGGAGAAATGATTCCTAAGTAAAAAAAAAAAAAAAATTCTGTTGCCTTCAGCCTCAAGTTGCAGCATTCTTTTATCTTTCAGTATGTTCCCAGTTAATCTTCTGCTGTCCCACCTCAATAAGTTATTACCCCAAAGGTATACATATTATTAAAGAAAATGCCAAAGATATGTGCATAGAGGATTTCTATAATTGTGACTGTTGGCCTCAGAATTCATGCTGGCAGTAATAATAGCTACCTTCTAACTCAGCATCTATGATGATCCAAGCAGTGTATTGATACTGCCTTATAATCACAGAAAAATCTTAGGACAGGACTTGCCATTGTCATTTTAAAGATAAAGTTATAACAGCCAGAAGAGGCAGAATCAGAGCCAAAAGTCCTGCAGTGTCCTCTGTCAGGCTAGCTTTGCTCAACAATGACTGAAATCTCTGAATCCATTTCCTTAGTGTGCATGTGTGGGTGTGTATGTGTGGGTGCCTGTGTGTGGGTGCCTGTGTGTGTGTGCATGTGTGGGTGAGTATGTGTGGGTGCCTGTGTGTGGGTGTGTGCCTGTGTGTGTGTGCATGTGTGTATGCCTGTGTGTGTGTGTGTGTGCATGTGTGGGTCCATGTGTGTGGGTGCATGTGTGTATGTAGGCGAGAGAACTATCCACTGTCCTTTAAATCCCATCCTTGTTTCTTGAGACAAGGTCTCTCACTGGCCTGGGGCTCACTGGCCTTGGCTAGGCTGGTCAGTGAGTCCCAGGACTGTGCTCATCCTCTACATCCCCAGTGCTGCAATTAAAAGGGGACGCCACCACCACATTTTTTTTTCTTTTCGAGACAGGGTTTCTCTGTGTAACAGTCCTGGCTGTCCTGGAACTCACTTTGTAGACCAGGCTGGCCTCAAACTCACAGAGATCCTCCTGCCTCTGACTCCCAAGTGCTAGGATTAAAGGCGTGTGTCACCACTGTCAGGCTGTTTTTTGTTTTGCTTTTTAACATGGGTTCTGGGAATGGAGCTCAAGTCCTCATGTCTGCATGGTAAGTGCTTCACTCACCAAGACATCTCCTCAAGCCCTTTATTACTCTTAAGTTCTAAAATATTGTACTTTTCCATAATAATTTGCTATGAAGGTCACTTTTCCCACACAACTCTAAAATTTTTAATCTTTACAGATAAAGATAAGTATTAATGCACAGTGCAGAGTCTTGCATCTGGAGTCTCAGTCTTGGCATCTTGTGATTTGTCAAATTTTGTCCATTTTCTTCCTATAAAATAGGGTTTTGCAAGCACTGCACCTTTCATGGCTGCCCACCATGTGCCCTTTGTACACAGGGTTCGTCCAGTGACCTCCACTCTCTAGCAGCTCTATAGCACAAAGCGGGAAAGGGCTTGTATAAACACGCAGGAATAATAAAGGCCACATGTGCTGTGAAAAGTGGTCTGGGAGCGCCAATGAGGCAAAGAGCCACCCTGCAGGGGAGCAGATGGACAGTGTTCTGTGGGAACTAACAGAATGAAGGAGATTGCAGAGGCAGCGTGTGTCCCAGCGTGTGGTGAACTGACCCACTTAGACGTGAGGAGGGTCAGCTCATGATCTGCCTAAAGGAAGGGGCTGCTGTCTGGAAGGATGGTGAAGACACCAGCTGGAGAATGTTTTCTGAACTGTTTTAGTCTCTCACTTTCCACAAGAGACCTTTGGGGGTGCCTGCCCCAGAGTTCTACCTTGGTCCCTGCTTCTTGGCTTTAACCTGGGCGGTTCTCCCACATCTTGTCTTGCAATGGATAAAGAACTGTGACCTGAAATTTTTGTAGGCCTGAGGCTTTCCTGTCACCTGGTGCACTGAGCCGCAGGTGATTCCCCATTGACAGGAACAGTCTTTGTTTTTCTAGAAAGCAATGCCCTAGAAAGTCTGGGGCTTAGATCCCCTTGCCCTGGGGGAGCCTGAGGCCTGGAGAGAATTCTTATATCCCCTCCAGCACTGCCATCCTCCTAGCATGACTTGGGGTCAGGCTGCTATTTTCTCAGCTTAATAGGGGAAGTCCTGCTAAAGGCTGTACATCACTGTTAAAAATGAAGCCCTGAATCACAGTGGGCCACATAGAATGAGATGGTGTGGATATGAAGTGTCCAAAGGATGTGAACACACAGAGAAAGGAGGTAAGTGGCTACTTGGAACTAACTGGGCATGGGGTTGGGGTTAGGCAGAAAAGAGCATGGGGAATGATTAACTACTTGATACAAGTGTTGCTGGCGGGCTTCTCTCCAGGTTCCACCAAGCCCCACAGCCCCACAATCCACGTATAAAATAATCACTCAGACGCTTATATTACTTATAAACTGTATGGCCGTGGAAGGCTTTTTGCTAACTGTTCTTATATCTTAAATTAACTAATTTTTATAAATCTATACCTTGCCACGTCGCTTGTGGCTTACCGGCGTCTTTACATGTTGCTTGTCCTGGCGGTGGCTGCAGTGTCTCTTCTCCTTCTTCCTGTTTCCCCAATTCTCCTCTCTCCTTGTCCCACCTATGCTTCCTGTCTGGTCACTGGCCATCAGTGTTCTATTTATATAGAGTGATATCCACAGCATACAAGGTTTATTTTCTGGGGTAATAATTGATTGGGTGACAGCTATGGACCCTGTGGTTATGTTGAAGCCACTCCATTGGTCAGTTTAAATCAATGAGTTGTATTTTGTGTGAGTTACAACTCCAAACACTTACCCACGCCAAGTTTTGAGGGGACAGGGTGGTGCTATGCAAGCATCTGTGACCTCCATGCCAGGGTCTCTGTAGATCTTGTCACTCCAGAGCATTGATATCCCCATGTTAGGGCCCCAAGCGAAGCCATTCCTCCCTGGAGACGCTCCGTCAGCTCTTCTCTCTTCACCTGATGGTTAGCTCCACCCAGTTCAAGGCAGATATTTCTCCATAAAGCCATTTCAGATGCAAAATCTAGGTTCGATTTTTATCAGGGAAAGAGGAAATGGGGAGCTGGTGATTCGGACAGATTCTGCATTCCTCAAGATGAAAAGAGGCCTAGGATGGATGAGGGTACGTGTTATAAAGCAGTGTCTATCAGTCCATAGCTCTCAATCATATAAGTAAGATGGAAAGTTTCATATGCATTTTTACCATTTTTTTTGCACCTTTCCTGGAACTGGCTTTGTAGACCAGGCTGGCCTCAAACACACAGAGATCCACATGCCTCTGCCTCCTGAGTGCTGGGATTAAAGGTGTGCACCACCATCGGCCGACTTCTACTGATTTTTTTAAAGTCCCATAACTGAGGAGATTTGATTAAATAGGTGGTATGGGGCAATAAGCAAGAGACCACAGCTTAGATCAAATGACAGCAGCATTTACCAAAGATTGAGGAGGGACAGGACAGGAAGTGGACAGAACTACAAGCAAGGGAAAAAGACAGAGAGCTATGAGTTGATGAGGGAATGAGTCCTGGAGAGGTGTTGCAGTAGGGCAACTGCAATTAACAACAATGAATTGCGTATTTCAAAGCAGCTGGAAGAGATTTTGGATGTTCTTGCCATAGGGAAATTATGCATGATTGAGGTGGTAGATGTTCTCATTGCCCTGATTTAGTCGTTTTGTAGCATATACAAAAATGGGAACATCTCAATTTACCTGAAAATTGTATGTCAATTAAGAGTCAAATAAAACATTTTAAAAACAGGGCAGGGAAGATAGTTGATAAAACAGCTTTCTGTACAAGGATAAGGCTTGAGATTAGTGCTAGGGATGCAGAGACAGGTGGATCACTGAGGCTCCCAGGACCCATTTAGTGTACTTGACAAGTTCTAGGCCAATGAGAGACTATGTCAGATCATATCCGAGGAGTGACACCTGAGTTTGACCTCTGGCCTCTATATGCAAGCAGGTACACACACACCTGCAGCCATGTAAGTCACACACACACACACACACACACACACACACACACACACACACACACACACACACCACACACACCACACCACACCATCAGCAACAGTAACAACAACAACAGTGTTGCCTACAGGTGAATCTTGAAATCAGATTCTTGATTTGGAAGAAACACTTATCCCTTTCAACCCTAGGGGTCCTGGTGTGGACACCCATGACAAACTATGTATAGTTGGAATTTTCTTTGGGCTGCCAACTAGCACCCAAATAAAGACACAGAGACTTAATATTAATTATGGATTCTCGGCCTTAGCTTAGGCTTGTTCTGCTAGCTCTTTCAACTTAATTTATCCTGTTTCTAGTCATCTATGTTTTGCCTCAGGGCTTTTTACCTTTCTTTTATTCTATTTATCCTACTTTTCCTGCTTCCTCTGTGTCTGTCTGGCCCATGGTATATCCCTTTTGTCTCATTTTCTTCTTTTCTTGAGCCTAAATTCCTCCTCCTACTTACTCTTCCTGCCCAAAAGTCTGTCCTGCCTATATCTCTTCCCTCACTATTGCCCATTCAACTTTTTATTAGACTAATCAGATGCCTTAGGCAAGCAAGGTAAAACAGCAATACATCTTTACATGATTAAACAAATGCAACACATTTTTACATAGTTAAAATATTCCACAACATAAAAAAATGCAATGCATTTTTACATAGTTAAACAAATGCAACACATCTTTGCATAGTTAAACAAATATTCCACAACAACTATGCTCTTTCCCCTTTACAAAACCACCTTCAATGCAAGGTATCCTGGAGAATGAGCAAGACTATGGAGCCAAGTTCAACCTAGATACCTCCTTCTAGCCTGGAATGCTCTGTTCAATTCACTATGGTCTCTCTTTCTCTCTCTCTCTCTCTCTTTCTTTCTCCTTTTTTTTCTTTTGGTTTTTTGAGACAGAGTTCCTCTGTGTAGCTGTGGCTGTTCTAGAACTTGCTTTGTAGATAAGATTGACCTAGAAGTCACAGAAATCTGCCTACCTCTGTTTCCCAAGTGCGGAAGTGCTGTGGGGTGTCTTTCTGTACACTGTAAATATGTGTGGCTCCCATTAGATAATAAATAAAGCTGTTTTGGCCTATGGCAAGAAAGCTTACAGCCAGGTGGGAAATCCAAGCAGAGAGACAGAGAGAAGGGCAAAGTTGAGAGAGACACCAGCCGCTGCCTAAGGAGCAACAAGATGCCAGCAGACCGGTAACAGCATGGCCATGTGGCAACATATATATGAATAGGAATGGGTTAATTTAAGATGAAAGAGCTAGCTAGCAAGAAGCTGAAGCTATAGGCCATACAGTTTGTAATTAATATAAGCCTCTGAGTGATTATTTCATAAGTGATTGCAGGACTGCAGGACCAGGTGGGACTTGAGAAACTTCCAACTATACTGGGATTAAAGGCATGCACCACCAGGCCCAGCATTTTTCTGTTTTTCAATTAAAATTATCATTACAGCCCACTCCAACCCCCTACTCCAGTGTTTCTACATGCACACACTTACCTATACAAGGCAGAATCTTTGAGATCATCTTGGATTTTTCTATCTCCTTCCAACCAAGCATTCAAAACCTGTTCATTCTAAGCCCAGGATGCCTCAGATTCACATGATCTACTACATTTGTCCTACACTGCCCAGTCTGGGCAGCATGATTGTTCCAGGCCACTCTGCTCTTGTCTCTGCTTTCTACCAGCTAATTCTTCAAGCACAGCCAGCCCTAGCCTTTCAGAGACTACTCAGGTTAAGTCACCCTGAGATGAAGAAGCCATCTCAGCCAGAACAAACTCTTTCTGTGTCCTGCAATGCTCTGTGTGAGCTACCTGCTCTGTCCTCACATCACCATGTCATCTTCTTCTTGGCTTGCCATATGTGCTGACCATTTCTCACTTGTTACAGGTTCAAGGCTTCTTTAATGACTATTTACCCTTCAGTTCTCAGCTTAAATCTTACTTCTGCTGAATGAGCGTTAATTACTTGACTCGTTATTCATTTATTCAATGACTGGCTAACACATTCTTGTCAGGCACAGAACTAGGCTTTGGGCCTCTCTCCCCATTCAGTCAAAGACCTCTGCTGTATTCATTCCTGATACAGTGTTCTATTTTTTTTCATGGCACTGTGCACAATTTGTCATAGTTTTCTTATTTTTAAAACTTGTCTCTCTTCCTATATAATGTTAAGGTCTTTGGTGGCAGGAACTGTTCAACTCACCACAGTATCATTCTCACAAATAATAGTTATTCAATAAATATTTGTTGAATGAATAAACCTTTAAATGGAGACATTTGCTTCTGATGGCTGAGAAAGTTTGCTGCTTACCTTGTCTGCTCCACTTACTTATGTCATAAAATAACAGCATACTCTGCTGAGGTTGGCTAAGCATGAGGCAGGCTCATGGCTCTTCCTAGTGATAGCCAGCTTTGATTAAGAGAGGACAACAGAGCCGGGTGTGGGTGGTGCACGCCTTTAATCCCAGCACTCGGGAGGCAGAGGCAGGCGGATCTCTGTGAGTTCGAGGCCAGCCTGGGCTACCAAGTGAGCTCCAGGAAAGGCGCAAAGCTACACAGAGAAACCCTGTCTCAAAAAAAAAAAAAAAAAAAAAAAAAAAAAAAAAGAGAGAGGACAACAATGATGACAAATTTTAGAATGGTGTTTTACAATTTACGAAACATTTTCCACATGCATTATCTTCTTCAATTTAATAAAAATTTAATAAAAACAATCTAGCCCTTGGCTATTCTATAAAAATTAAATTAAAAAAGAAAGGCTTAAGGACAACAGGGATTAGGCTGTTATATATTTAAAGTCTATTAGTAAAAGATTGGTGAGATAGCAAAAGAATTAAGACCTCTCCAGTCTGTTTTTTGTTTGTTTGTTTGTTTGTTTGTTTATTACAAATTTCTTGAGAATTTCCTATGCTTGTAGAAACAAAGGAGCATCTGGTTAGGTCCTTTGTACCTGTACCTGATAGACTCTAAGACTGCTCATTGGGAGTGATTAGATCTTACAGTGCAACAGACATGGCATGATGGATACCAGCCCCCTTTTCCAACATCATGAGAAGGCTCAAAGACAAAGAAGAGAGTCTGCAAGTAAGCCTTGACTACTTTTCACTCAGAGTTGAACTTTTCATTGAATCAAACATTCTACTTCTAGAGAGGTTTGTTCCCTTCTCCATGCTTTCTTTTCTTCACACTGGACCTGGGGTAGGTCTTCAGAAGTCCAAAACCCTTGATAAATATTACAAGCAGAAGTAAGACCCACACAAATGACTATGTACAGACAGAGGCAGAAGCCACCCACACAGATACCTTTTGCAGCTTAGCAACTGCTCCATGCAGTAGCATCTCAAGGTCTTTAATTGTGAGCAAAGAGGTTCTGATGTTTCCTGCCATCAGCACAATGTGGACAGCATGACTATCTTCTCTCCTTGGTGATGATCCTCTGTTGTTGTGATTCATCAAAGCCAGCCTGAAGCTCTGGGGATGAGGTAAAAGAAAAAGTAACCTACTTCCTTGAGTGCACTCCAGCTCTGCCAATACAAAGATTGGCCAGAGTCAGTTCTGTTTTATGGTTAGATGGAGACATTGTACCAGGCACTGTAGACTGAGGTACCACATACTGTTAAGAAGCTATAACTTTAATCAAGTCCCTCTCTTTTCTTCCCTACCCCCATAAGAATGCACCATAGTCTCTGGAGTCTTTTTGGTCTAAATTTTTATGATCCTAATTCTCACTGATTCATTCTATAAGATCTCAAAGAGACAAAAAAATGAGTCAGAGGCTAAAGACAAAGAATAAAAACAAACAGTACAAGATACCTATTAATCTTGGCACCTAACAAGTGAAAGAGCTTGTGAAGGAGCATGCTAAATTGAGGGAACAGTAAAAAGTATGCAGGAGAGAGATGAAAGGGAGAAAAAGACAAAGAGAAGTAGCCATAGACAAATGTGGTGAAATTATGGAGAAGAGAAGCAACAACAGCAGGAAATCTACTTTACTAGAAGATAGGTACAGTCATTGAAGTGTCCTTATGCTGTTCATCATGTAGTGCCCTACTTTTCAGCCCTTGGGAGATGCCCACCATTCTGGGTGAAAGTTGAGATTTGAGCTTTTGTCTTAGGATGACTTGGGAAAGGATGAATGCTGATGGAAATGGAAGGAGGTGAGGGAAGCTCCACAAGGGGGTAGCAGGGTCTCTTATTCCCCAAAGTTTCAGACTAAAGAACTAAAAAGTTCCCCATACTTGGATAATGTATTGATATAGGACAAGAATGTGTCATAGGACCAAGACTGATTGGCACTCCCAGCTATGGCCATGGAGTCAGAGTCTCTCTATTACACTTACCCAAGACATGGCAATAACATGTTAAGATCTGCTTGGGAGAAAAGTCAAGAGCAAGCATAGCAACTGCTGGAAGCTGGGGTTCCTTCTGTCCCCACAGGAGCATGTAGCACCTAGCCACAGACAGACTGAAGCTCAAAACTTACAGGACTGTGGTGATATTTTATTTGTACTCTAACAAATAAAGCTTGCCTGGGGATCAGAGGGAAAAGCCAGCCACTATATTAGAGGTCAGGCAGTGGTAGCACATGCCTTTAATCCTAGCATTCAGGAGGCAGAGATTCATCTGGATCTCTGTGAGTTCAAGGCCACACTGGGAACAAAGGCATGATGGTACACACCTTTAATCCCAGCATTAGTTACCATAGAAGCCTGGAGGTCTGTACAGACAGACAGGAGTGATAGAGCTGGGCAGAAAGAGAAAGTAATATAGCTGGGTGGCAAAAGGAAGTAAGATGGGAGGGCACAGAAAGCTGTATAAGGTGTGAGCATACAGGAAGTAGCTCTCTCTTGGCTGAGGATTTCCTAGTGGTAAGAGCTTTTGGCTGGCTTGTTCTATTCTTCTGATCTCTCAGCTTTCACCCCAATATCTAGCGCCAGGTTTTTTTTTGTTTGTTTGTTTTTATTAATAAGACCGGTTTAGCAATTTGTGTTACACAGGACAGTTTAGCAAGCTCTTTAGCTGGCATATTCCCATTTCAAATGACCCTTAAAAGTCTTCTGTTTCAGTTATACCCACAGGATTAGCTCATCTGTCTACATATGTAGGTATGTAACTTTGTCAGAAGCTTTAATAAACACAGTTGATTCTCATGACTTTCAGACGTTCTGGACTATAACATCACTGCAGGCATTAGATTAGTGAGCCACTGAAGCATTGCTCCTGGGGGAAAATGGGATTGGGTTCCTGTGAGCCTCTTCATGACATCTTGATTAACTGATCAATATATAACCTTGCTTCATGTGTGTTTCTATTCACAGATACCTTATTGCTATGTATTGTTGATTTAGTGATGTTCAACTCTTAGCTAACAATACTAAAATTCACACCTGAATGAAACGAACATGGTAACCCCTCTGTGACACTCAGCACAGCACAGTAGACAGTGCTTTGGCTCTGTGCTTGGGTACTCCAAGTAAAGAGCACATCACTGTGAAAAATGTTGTGGGGAAAAAAGAAACAACTGGATAACAATATGACATTTGTTTACAGAATACAAGCTAAAAACACAAAGTTAGATAGAACATTGCCTCTTCTGCCTTGGGTAGTAAGGGGCATATTAAACAGTTCAAAAGCTTCTCCACTCTCCACTCCATGCTATGAATGATAAGGAAACACCATGGGTTTTATATACAGGGATAAATGAATTAGAAGTAGTAGACAGATTCACAAACACAGGATTGCAGATGAGTAGGATTAACTGTTTATGCACAATAGAGAGATGGACAGAGGAAACTGGACATGTTCAGGGTGATATGACCATAGAATTAATTTTTTAAAGGTATTTTTTTTCCTGAGGAAGAGTCTCATGTATTCCAGGCTGGTCTCAAACTCAGTATGTAGCCAAAGATGATCTTGAACTTCTGATCTTCTTGTCTCTACCTCTCAAGTACTGAGATTTTAGGCAATGCTATTGATTGAAGCTAGAGCTTTGTGTATACAAGACAAACTATCAACTGAGTTACAACTGATGGGTGATGATGGATGCATAGAAAGACATAGATGATGGATGGAGGGAAAGATAGATTGGTAGAGAAAATACAGAGATATAGAGAAATAAATGGATAGATAGATGATAGACATACAACAGGATAATAAATAGATGATAGAAAGATCATCTGTAAATAAATGATAGATAATAGATAAACGATAGGTGAGTAGACGGATACGTAGACAGATCAATAGGTGTGGCAATATGAATATAAACATGTAGATACTTGACAAGTTCCTTAATTCCTTAAGCTTCAATTTACCTGACCATAAGAAAGAATTTATACAACTCAGTGGCCATGTTTTGAGAGCTGCCTGAGGTGAACCATGGAAAGCCATTGCAGATACACAACTAGTTTACTGTGCTGAAGGGAAAGTCCCCTTTTTGTTTGCCAGCAGACCATCAGAAAACCATTATGTCAATTCTAACCCATCACACCTCGTGTGTCTTCATTTAATGCCTGCTTCTTTTTCTCAGATCATCTCTTCGCATGTTTACTGGAAAGTGAAACCCATCCATGCCTATTCCAACAGCCCTTTTGCATCCTGGCCAGGTGCACCTGGGGCTTGAACGCCATTGCTTTCCCTTCTGTTTTGTTTTTTTATTTTGTTTCTGTTCTCACTTGATCAATCCTTTCCTGCCCGAGAAGCCAAACATCCTCTCTGCTCACTTTTCTGTCTGCCAATTCTGACTCAGGGGAACGTGCAGGGTGGAAAAGAGGGTCAGAGTCTATATTTAGCACCAAGATAATTTTCTTTCCCCAGCATGTCCAGCAGCTCCAGAGAGAATTTGACATTTGAGGGGACTGAGTAACAAGAGTTCTTACTTATCTGACTGTTGGAAAGCGGGGAATTGGGAGCAACAAGTCAGCTGCATGGGCAGTGAGTCTGGGATTTAGGAGGAGAAGTAATTACTCACAGAAAACCCCCAGAACTGCTTCCTTAAATGCTGTGCTAATCACTTTGTAGAGGATTGCAACAACCTCAGAGAAGGACAGGTAGAACAGATAAGGACAGTGACCATTCTCCCAGCTGCACAGTACTCTTGAGTTCTATATCAAAATTATCCACACTTTGATATATACATAAATCACTATTTTTTTAAATTCTAATTTTATATGCATGGGTGTTTTGCCTACATGTATGTTTGTGTACCATGTGTGTGCCATGCCCATGGATGCCAGAATGGCCTTGATCATTTGGGACTGAGTTATAGGCAGCTTTGAGCCATGGTATGAGTGCTGGAATTTAGCTTGGGTCCTAACAGCTGAGATATCTTTCTAGCTCCTGTAAATCACTGTTGGTATTAATGCAATGTAGGCACTAACCTAGTAGATCTTGGTGGGTCCCAAGACTTTTACATTTTTGCTGATCTTCCAGATTAATCTAGTGTTGTCCAAGTCTGTAGATTTACTTTGATTGTCAAGGCTCCACTACAGTACTTTGAGACACCACAGAAAAAGAAATAGAAAGGGAGGGGGGAATCTGACTCCCACTTCTGGATGCAGCTCTTGATGATATTTATTTGCTTTGTATTTTGGGACACGCTCTTACTTTCTAAGTCATGATGGCCTGGAACCCCCTTCATTGTCCAAGTTTTCCTCAGACTTGCAGAGGTCTTCTTGCTTCTGCTCCTGGAGTGCTGAGATGGTGGTGTACAGCATCTACTCCAACACATCATTAGATAGCTGTAAGGGGATGTGGCTACGATGCCTGTTGTTTATTGTCCTGAACAGAGTCAGCTGATCTGTCTGGCTAGCAATTGCTACCTTCTTCCCTCAGTGATCTGTATATGTCCTCAAAGCTGTGGAATAAGACCCCTTCTACAATAAGGAGGACCATTCTAGAACCTCCAAACAGACTAAAAACCCCATTTTACATTAGCCTTCCTATGTGTCTTCCTTCTCTAATCTCGCTGTACTTGGAGAACATGGGTGGAGTTCTGTGAGTCTTTGCATATAAGGCTTTGCCCAAAGTAGGCATTTCACAAGCATTAATATTGTCCTAAATACATCTTTGTTTTTCCAGGAGGCTTTTCCAGTCATTCTGCACCTACAGACTTAGTATCTGTATCATTCATTTGGCAATTAATCTCACACAATATAGTGGCAGCTTTGTATAGTTGTGGGGGATTGTTATATATCTTTTGAATTGCTATTATTTTTTTAGCCCCTTTATGTATTGACTTTGCTGCTAGATTGTAAATAAATTCTTTGAGGTGAGGGACTGTATTTTTATTCATTCATCAATCACTTAACTTGTACCTACCTTCTATAAGGCAATGTGCTAGGGTCTGGGTATACACAGATTGATGAGGGAGGGTGGCCATCCAGGCATACTCAGTGTAGGGCAAAAGGCTCATCTCTCAGAGGCAGAGAGAGGGAGGAGAGCCTGCATCCCAGATGCATTGCCTCCTACCTGTGCAATCTTAAAGGAACAATGTAACACACTGTATTTTCTACCTTCTGAGATATAAAATGAGATAGAAATGCCAATCTTACAGAATTTTGGTGAGATTCACTGTAATGACAGACAGCTGTTATCATCAAAGTCTACTGGGCAGTGAGAGAAATAGACCCCTGCCCTTCAAATATCACTACCAACTAACTTAGGAAAAACCCAATGACAACACAAGTAGCCAAAGTACTGGGGACACTGTTCTGGTGGAGCCTTTTCTTTGTAGCTTCCGGAGGAATAGCCAGGAAGGACTTTAAAAACCCACTATTTTGGGGCTAGAGAGACAGCACAGTGGTCAAGAGGACTTGGTATTCTTCCAGAGGATCGAAGTTAAGTTACTAGCACCCACATGGTCGCTCACAATTAACCATACTCCAGTTCTGGCAACCAAATGCCTGCCCTCTTCTTGCCTCCAGAGTAACCAGGCATGCACATGGTGCACATCATACATGCAGATAAAATACTCATACATACAAAATAAAATAAATAAATCTAAAAAAAAAAAATCTGCTGCTTGGATGGTACCAATACCCTTGTCTCCATAGAGGCACTTTGGAAGAGTTCATTGGACTCAGGCCAAACTACTAATTTCAATCTAACTTTCAGAGACCCTTGCTTCCTGTGGGCAGCCATGGGCAAGCGGTAGTATGTCAGTACCCCTGATATAGCAGTCCTTTTTACTCTCATATATGAAATTTGCCCACAAACACTGTACTTAAAGCATCTTGACCTAAACAAGAGCTCCTTGTACAAATGTAAAGCAAACAAGAGCAGGAGAAGGGAGAGCTATGTCTTCTGACTTTCTGATAGAAGCTATGGTGATGGAAAACTGGGCAGCCAAGCAGTAGGAACTGAGTAACCATGCAGGTGAAGGGCAGGTTAGGAGTCCTTGAAAGAAAGGCGGACTTCATAAGCCACACCCTGTAGCCATTTCCTACACTTTGAAAGAGTAGCAAGTGACACGGTACCCCAAAGTGTCCCAGTTCCCACAAGTGGTCAGCTCATCTGTTCTGACCCTTGCTATGCAGGACAATCTGTCCTTTGGTCCAAGTGAACAGCCAGAGTCAGGGTCAAGAGGGGTAGCTTCCTATGTGGAGAGAAGCATTCCTTCTCCCTCCATCCCCACATCCCTATGTCTTCAGGCTAGAGGACCTACATTGACTCCTTGGTCCTGAGTAAACTAAATAGTAAAGGAAGGAATCTCACCAAATCTTCTCATTTAAACTCTGTCTTATAGGGAAGAAGCAGAGTTGAGGTGGGGCGGACATAGTAATTTAAAGTCCACACCAAAGAGAGGGTGAGGGCAGGCTGCAAGTCCCCCTCAACACTCTGCACAGGAGGGATCTGCTTTGTGAGTAGAATGACTTCAGCCCCTGAGGAGGCTGGTTGAGCAGTTAGAAACATAAAAATTAGAGCTAGGAAAGCCTTCTGATTAAAACAGGCAGCCAGGTGACCTGAGTGTGGCATCGGTTGAAAAATTCATACCAAGACCAAGCCGATTAAGGACCAAGGGTGGGAATTAACCTCATTTAGCACAATGATTAAGCGTCTGTCAATAGAGCCCTTTCCCACTAGTGCTAAAAACGTACTGATTTTTCTTTTCTTTAATTGCATTAAAATGAAGGGAACCCAAGACCTTAGGAGGAAAGAAAGCCAAGCAGTAACCATAGTCCTTAGGAGCTCCCCAATCTGCCAGTTATGTAGCTCCAGGTAGAATGTGTTGTGTATGCCTCCAATGCCTAGATGGGGCTTTAATTACTGGGAAGCAAATTGCTAGGACAGGCCCAGAGATGGGTGATTTGGGGGTATAACTAGCTAGAAAAGCTCGGAAGAATGGTGACGTGTTCACCAGCCCATAGGCAGTTTTTTATTTGTTGCTCTCTGACCTGCTAGGAAAGTTTGGCTAGAGATAAGCATCCAGCTGTCTTCCCAGTCATTTGATTTTATATCAGTTTTCTAGTGTATCTTTCTGGTGTTTACAGTAAGATCCATAGTTTGCTTTATTTCTTGACCTAAAATGAATGAGAATTATTAATAACCAACAAGGGATCATGAGTGCCCTGAGTTGGAAGGCCAGGGTCAGTGCAAACTTATAGTCTATATAAATCTGGTAAAGGTGAATTTTGGGGTCAAGTGACCACATAGAACATTTGCACAGAGAGCCCTAATGATGTCTGGCTTGATAGTGGAGTTGAGGCTGGGCCTTCGTGTTCCCTGGCCACCTGAGTGGGCTGCACTGGAGTAGCCAGTATCAGTATGCTTGGGAAAAAGCCAGGAGGCAGAGTGGTGTGCCTGAAGCCAGGAATTGGACTGTGGAGGAAGTAACTATTTTGTCAAGTTCTTTGCAGAGTCTCAAGGACACTGCTAAGTCTGGCCTCTACTAAACAAATATCAGGAGAAAATAGGAACACAGAACTCTTGGACTGACATGAAACAGAAGCTTCAGACCAGAAATTGGTATGGAGAGAATTGGTCTCTGCCTTCCAGATACAGGTCCAATCAGGTCAGTTCATCTTTCACTGTGCATTAACCCCTCCAACTTTCCCAGCACCAACATGCTGGAGTGGTTGGCACTCAAACTCGCCCTATAGGAGAAATCATAACTTGCTCTGGGGTGGTGCTGAGCACCTAAACACTGTAACTTTCTTTGAAGCCATATCTAATCTTTTGGTTTCCGGCTACAATAGATCTAAAGGGGTTAGAGAGGAATATGTAGAAGGAAACATTATCCCAATGAAAGAGTTGAATGCTTAATAGGAATTCCAGAACTAGGAAATAACCACAGTGCAGAGGAAATCCAATCTATTGAGTGTTACCCTTAATTAAATGGGAGACAGTGTTTTCTCTCTTTTCTTCCTCCTTTTCAAGTGTTGCTTCTAGAAACTGTTTATCTCTTCATAAGTATCATTCCTTCCTAAATACTGTTCCTTCTTTAATATTCTAATGATGCTTTGCATGTAGGTAGGTTTCAGCCTTCTTTTACCAGTGTTCACATGGATATGCTCTCTCAATGGTAGGTTCCACAGCTTGCATTTCTGTGCTTGAACCTCATGGGTGGGTCTTCAGGGATCCTTGTAATTTCAGTGACGAATGGATCTTTGGGGAGTCTTAAGCCCTCCCTTGAAACTGGAAGAGTCCCCTTTCCTTGTTCCTACAACACATCCCAGAGGCTAGAGGAGGAGTGAAGTCTGCAATCAGCTTCCATTTGTTGGTGATGCATGCCACCTCTGGGAGGCAGGAGCTAGGGCTGGTGCAGTCTTCCACAGACGCTCTATTGGCCCTGAGGCACACAGCTAAGAGATAATAAAAACTTTCTTCTATTCTCTTCCCTTTTGTTATCAGTAAACGAAGCAGATCCGCTGCCAGGGTTACAGAGAGAGGGATGGCACACACACACTGACAAGGTGACTGAATCTGTATTTTTCTGAACTATGAAGAATTTTTTTTAGCTGAGTCAGTATCCTGACCACTGCTTCACATTGACACTTTTATTATCTGTAGCTCAATTTCATGGAACAGATTTGGTTTTCTTTTCCAATTGTGAGATTCTTTTCAAAACAAATCAGCCTCGCTCTCTGGTGGTGCCTTTGTCTTGTCCCTTTTCCTAGGAGGATGTTTCTTGACTGAATCCATGTAACTTTGTGAGACACAAAAGCACACATTTTCTCCAAGAAGCTCTTGTCTCACCCCAGTAGTCTCCAAAGAAGCAATATGGACAATGAGAATAGTGATGATAATGAAAGATAATGTTTATTGAATCCTGACTCTGTAAGAGGCACCTTCCATTTAGCTCCACTCCTTTATGGCTTTTATTTATTGCAACAGCTCCATGGAGCAAGTGCTAAGATCACCCCATATTACAGAGGAAGACAGGCAGGTGCAAAGAGGCTTGGGAAGTAACTTACTCAAGACCACAGAGTCCTAAGCTGCAGGTGCAGGTCTTGGCCTCGGTTCTACTCTGACTGCAGAGTAGAACTTAACTATCACCCCGAAGAGATATTCTGGACATAACCAGGGATATCATATCTGCATACATGCCTCAGTTTCTGGATACTGAAAGTGGATGATGCAGAAGAAGGCAGAGGGAAAGTGTCCTGGAAATTACTTAGTTCTTACTCTCCTGAGAAATAATGATAGAAGGAACAGGGGTGAACATAGAGTGAAAGTACCACATGCAGCCCTGAGTGGACATGCTACAGCTCTTGCCTGAGGATGGGGTGGGGCAGTACTGCGTTGTTATTACTACTAAACTAATAGAATGTGGTGGCTCTAGCCCCACAGGTCCATCCAGCTAAGATGAAAATGTGAGTTTGATAAACATTTCAAGTCTTTTGGCCACATATTCTTGGGGATGGCTCATCAAGAAAAGGAACATTTTGATCAACTCAAAGATATTCATTTTCAAAGAATGTGTGATCAATTAATGGTGAGTTTTTACTTGGAATTAAAAGCTGAAATATCAAAGCAAGAGGTAAATTAAAGACACGGCATACAACATTTCCTGTAAGTAGCCAAGGATGCAGTGTCCTTGAGGGAGTCTTCTCCCTTCCTCATCTCCTCTTCTTTATCAAGCTGAGCCTGGGAATTGCTTGCCTAACCTTGCTACATGAGCTCATTGCAGAAGGAGCTTGGCTGTCCTCTGTGATGTGGAGTTTGTTTGATCATTAAATCAGAAAAGGCAGGAGAGAAAGAGGCACAAAAGTACCTAAGAACTGCCTGAGATGCTTCTCAGCTCTACCACAATACCAGCCACCCCCTCCTCTTTCTCTTTATCTAAAGTTCTCATTTATTCATTTATTCCTAATTCATTCACTCGGCCTTTTCATTCATGCTTAATTCACATAGCTTTCCTGTTTATTCAGTCACTCCTCATTCATTTCCCCTTTCACTCAGTTCTCTTTCATTCCTCATTTGCTCATCCTCATCCACTCAGGAACTCACCAAACATTTATTCAAGTGATAAACATAGGCCGAGCATGTAATATAGGCCAGGTATCATGCTAGAGATACAAAGCAGGTAACAAGTAGTCCTTGACACTAACATTCACAAGTGGAGGGGCACACTGTAAAATAGCTCTGGAACCTTGTTGTGGATTAGAACACAGAGTTGACTTTAGGATTTTCAGGTAAAGTTAACAGGAATTATTTATCCAAAAAACATACAAATATCTGAAAATAACTCCTTATTTTTGTAGTTCAAATAGTGTGTAAGTTAATCTTTGCACCCCATGCCCTGCTGCTGGTAACTAGCCATACTGTCCTAAACAAGGGAAAAATGTGTTGATTCAAGTTTTCTTCTTCCAGCAGCACTCCCAAATAATCACTCAGAAACTTAATATTAATTATAAATGCTTGGTTGATAGATCAGGCTTATTACAAACTATCTCTTACAATTTAAAAATTAACCCTTTCTATTTACCTATGTGCTGCCACATGGGTTATGGCTTTACCTGTCCAACACATCTTCCTCCCTTTGTGTATCCTGGTGACTCCTCTGAATCTGCCTCTCTTCTTCCCAGAATTCTCTGTGCCTGGCTGTCCTGCCTCTACTTCCTGTCTACCTACTAACCAGTTAGCTTTTAATTAAACCAATTTGAGTGACAAATCTTTACAGTGTACATAAGGATTATTCCACAGCATTTCTCCCTTTTTGTCTAAAAAAGAAGGTTTTAAATTTAACATAGTAATATTATACACCATAAAAACAGTTGTTAAGTAAGAATTACAGTTATAATATCCAGGCCAGTTGTATTTGGCAAAATTAGAGAAAATACTCTATTATCTGCCTTATCTTTGTGAGTCTAAAGTTTTATACCCAAATTTCCTTTTATCATTACTAAGGAAATCTTACACTATGACTATCTAGTCTTCAATGACATCAAAGACCCCAGAAGGATGAAATATTGCCTAATGACAGGGACATCTGGCTGCCTGGACAGTCACCCTAGGTTCTTCTGTAACACTGTGGAATCCAGCTTTGGCTTATAGGCCTAGTGTATCTGACAGACGTTTCTGAGAAGCAGGGAAATTTGAAGGACTGTCCTACCTTGTCTTGGCAAAGTTTGGCAGTCACCTGTTTTGCATCTTGCTGATCCAGTTTGGACAGTATACTGTCAGCAATTGAGGCAAGGGAAGATTCTTTGCACAAATGGATAGCTTTTTCCATAAAGAGAACAAACTCCATATGGAGTTTCTTCAATGCCCATTATCTTCTATGAAGTAGATTGGTACTGTCAGAAGCAGACTTGTCTTACTGTCATGAAAAGCTTTAGGTTGTTAAACATATTAAATGCTAGTGTTTGAAGACCATTTATCTACTTAAATATTTCTGTGTATGACCTTGAAAACATACATAACATGACTAAAAGTTTGACTACAATAGATCACTATTAATCTGTATTTCTTAATTATATATTACATTTTTAAATGAATAGTATAAGCACAATACCCAAAACTAGAGTAGAAACATACATATAGTATAATAAAATAAATCTTAAATTTGTATCAATAAACCAAAATCTATACCATTGTAAAATATTTTGAGATTAATAATTGTTTTTGAATTCAAGTAGATTCAATAATCAATTCTTTTATATCATCATTCCTATATCATATCCCCCCTTTTTTCCTTTAGAAAGATATCTTTGGTCTCTTTGGTTTAGCTTTTTTCCTGTATATGACCAATAACAACTCATAACCAACCCCTTTAAATGATAACAAACATCCATAACCAATATTTTGGGAAAGTGGGTGTTGTTTTCTCTAGACCGCTTCTTGTTGTCTGGAGGTGCTGGCATCTTTAGGAAGCCTTGAGAAATTTAGAATAGCAATGAAGTCCTGGGTGAAATAATCCCTGAGGTTGGACCATCTCAGTCAGTAGCCTTGAAGCTGTTCTAGATGCAGAACTCACAGAGGTATTCTGAGTTGTTGCATCATTTGGGCCATCTGTTTTCATTGATGTTTGGTCCCCTTGTTCTGAAAACACATACATTTCAAAGGTAACATACATTACAAGTATGAAATATGTGGTGTGCACAAGTCAGTTAAGGATTTTTTGTTTCCTATTTGAGCAGGTAAAATATACATTATGTGTTTTGTAGTTTTCCTAGGTTTATTTCTTTCTGTCTGTAGTCAGAATTTTCAGGGGGCTCTTCTTTGATCAAACCTGATTTTCTTTTACTTGGAATAAATCCACAGCCTCTCATTTCCTGTGGAAATAAAAGCATAACCTAACTTCTCCTCCAAAGTCAATACCTTTTGACTTAAATTTTGAGATCAAGTTTTTTTTGGGTGTATGTGTGTTTATTTTTTTATTTTATTATTTTATTTTATTTTACAATACCATTCAGTTCTACATAACAGCCACAGATTCCCTTGTTCTCCCCCTTCCTGCCCCCTCCCCTTCCCCCTAGCCCACCCCCGATTCCCACCTCCTCCAGGGCAAAGCCTCCCGTGAGGACTGAGATCGACCTGATAGACTCAGTCCAGGCAGGTCCAGTCCCCTCCTCCCAGATTGAGCCAAGCGTCCCTGCATAAGTCCCAGGTTTCAAACAGCTAACTCATGCAATGAGCCCAGGACCTGGTACCACTGCCTAGATGCCTCCCAAACAGATCAAGCCAATCAACTGTCTTACCTATTCAGAGGGCCTGAGCCAGTTGGGGGCCCCTCAGCCTTTGGTTCATAGTTCATGTGTTTCCATTCATTTGGCTATTTGTCCCTGTGCTTTATCCAATCTTGGTTTCAACAATTCTCGCTCATATAAACCCTCCTCTTTCTCGCTAATTAGACTCCCGGAGTTCCACCCGGGGCCTAGCCGTGGATGTCTGCATCCAGATTCCTCAGTCCTTGGATGGAGTTTCTGGCACAACTATTAGGGTGTTTGGCCATCCCATCACCAGAGTAGGTCAGTCCCAGCTGTCTCTCGACCATTGCCAGCAGTCTTTTGTGGGGTTATCTTTGTGGATTTCTGTGGGCCTCTTTAGCACTTTGTTTCTTCCTTTTCTCATGTGGTCTTCATTTACCATGGTCTCTTATTCCTTGTTCTCCCTCTCTGTTCTTGATCCAGCTGCGATCTCCCGCTCTCTTTCCTTCGACCCTCGCCCTTCATTGCTCCCACTCATGACCAGGTTGTTCATGTAGATCTCAGCCATTTTTCCGTCATTGGGCCATCCACCTGGAAACAACCTAGATGCCCTTCAACTGAAGAATGGATAATAAATTGTGGCACATATACACAATGGAATACTACTCAGCAGAGAAAAACAATGACATCATGAGGTTTGCAGGCAAATGGATGGATCTAGAAAAAACCATCCTGAGTGAGGTAACCCAGACTCAGAAAGACAAATATGGTATGTACTCACTCATAGGAAGATACTAGATGTGGAACAAGGATGACTGGACTGCTACTCACATCACCAGTGAGGCTACCTGGAGATCATGATATTTTTAAAATACATAGTTTGATTTAATTTAGCATCTTTCATAATCAAATATCTCTTAGCAATTATCATTTGCTCATTAGCAGTCAAAAGATCTAAAGACAACACAATAACATATAGGATCCAGACTCTCCATGTATTTTCCATCTTTACTGGCCTTTTCCTTTTATATTACTTTACTCCCTTTCAAGGACTTTATTATTTTAAAACTATTTTTATATACCCTTTCTCTTCTCTCTCCAAAGCCTATGTACATTTTTAAACACACATTTAAAGGGTTTTTTTTCTGGGCTGGATCTATCTTTACTGTATATCTGTAACCTTTTCTGTCTACATGAGCAAAACCCCAAACTTGCCACTCAGCAACTGGTGGCTTGGCTCATGCTGATGGTTCAAGCCCAGAGGCAACTGCAGCCCATGTAAGAGATTGTGGGAATCCGTCATGTGGCTTAGCTCGTGGCCTGCTATGTGGCTTGCACAGGCAGCTGCTGGTGTCTCTGTATTGCAGCTGTCATCAGAGACATTAAACTAGGAAGTTGAATTTAGCTTTGTCCTTGTGTGTTTTTAGAACTTTTTTTCAAGCCTTGTCAGGGTTCTCATGGAAATTCTGGCCCCACATTGGGTGCCATTTGTTGATGGAGTTTTTCTCTCTTGGCAGCACTCCCAAATAATCACCCAGAGACTTAATATTAATTATAAATGCTCAGCCAATATCTCAGGCTTATTACTAACTACCTCTTACAACTTAAATTAACCCATTTCTATTCATCTATGTGCTACCACATGGCTCATGGCTTTACCTGTCCTCCAGCCTGTCTTGCTCCCCCTGTGTCTCCTGGTGACTCCTCTGACTCTCTGCCTTTCTTCTTTCCAGAATTTTATCTGACTGTCCTGTCTCTACTTCCTGTCTTGTCTAGCTACTGGGCAGTCAGCTTTTTATTAAACAAATTCAAGCAACAAAACTTTATAGTATATAAAAGGACTATTCCACAGCAAAAAAAAAAATGTTTTTTTGAGTTTCCACAGATGATTTCCCACTTGAGCAAGTAATCTAAGAGGCATAGCACATTTTGCATTTAAAGTTTATCGTATGAATATATGATTACTAGAGCTTCTGAAGTTGTCCTTCAATAAATAGACAGGTGAGGAAAACTGCAGCATGGTCAACAGAGGACCATGTTATCACTGTCCTGCTGAGATAATCAACCTGGATCAATTCATAAAGATGCAATGAATTATTTCCTTATTAACTAGCCTGAAATGATTGCTGAACCAAATGTGAAAAATTACATTTACCTCAATCCATTATTACATTATTCCTGCTTTTGTACATTGTAAAGACATAGATGTCTTCCCACACTCTACCAAGGCTACAACCCTCTATGTCCTAATGAAATCTGCTTCAAACATCACTTCCCTTAACCCAAATCACTGTGTTCCTCCCTGTCCCTCATATCTGACTCTATACTCATTTTGCACAGCATGGTCACATTCTCCCTGGCATCATGACTGCTTTTGTGCTCCATTCCATCCTTTTTCTGGACGGGAAGCTTTTAGTGTAGGTACTATGCCTTATGCCTCTTTTCAGAGCCTGCAGCCCTTTTCAGTTTCTAACCCCAGCAAGTACTTAGTGAGTACTTGATAAACAGATGTCATGGAAGGAGATCAAGAGCGAAATGAGATTTAAACAAGCTAGAGTCTGTTTTCTAGAGCTGGTAAAGGGAGACCAAGATAGACAGAGAAAGTCTCTGATACCAGGTCATGAAGAGCTGCAATATTTGTGAAGCACTGCTTGCTTGGCAGGTTCTGGTCAGGGCTGGTGACACAAGGTGAGATGAGAGTCTATAGCTGAGGATAAGAAACTTGGAAGCTAAAAAGTTGCAAATGCAGAGATAATCTATGCATTTAATCTTATAGCTCACCCAAATAATGTCTTTACATCTTAATAATAAAGAAAAGAGAGTCTGACTCTCAAACCAGGAATGGTCAGTCTTCACAGGAGGTACTGTTGGCTCATGAAATGATTGCTGGCTTGAATTAGTCAGGTTTGGGGCCTTATATCACCACCTCACAGCAGCTGCTTGGACCCCAGAAAGCCTGCCAGTTGAAGCTAAAGTAACTCAAAATCCAAGAGTGTGTGGGAGCTTCAAAGAAACTGGTGGTATATACTTGCAACTGAGCAAATTTCAGAGCTTCTTGTGACATTCAAGAATAAGGGAGTGGGCCAAACATGTCCGATAGGTAGGTGTGGAAGATACTGCCTGTGCAATCTGAGCTAGAAGTGAAAAGATGAGGAAGTGAGAAGTTCAAGTTTTATTTTGGGTGGAGAAATGAGAAAGTGAAACTTCAAATTCTAGGTCTAGAAATGTACGAGACATCAGGGTGTTAGTACCAAGCTACTTTTGTCTAGTTGACTGGGTCTGTCCTTTTTCTTCTTTCACTGTGAGAAATAGAGTTAACTCACACCCTTCCTCTTTGTTTCTGTCTTTTCCTCCTTCGTTTCCTTTTTATCTTCCTTTCTGAGAAGTAAGAGTTCTACATCCATGAAATAAAGTGGATGGTGCCTTCAAGTTGATGACTTGCTACTCCACTAATTTATGTTTCAGAAGAAAGTGCAAGTTCAGCTTATGGGCAGAGAGACCTAGGTGGTGTCCCAGAAGTATACTGGGAGCATCTGCTTCTCAGGTAAGAACTTAGACCTCACCTGAAGTAATTGTCACAATTTATGCTCTCTGCTTCTGTGATGCATCTCGCTTTTGATAGCACATTTCTTTGTCTCTGCTCAACTGATGGGCATGCATATAAAAAGATGATGTAAGACCACAGGAAACAATTTCTAGGGAACATACTAGGAAAAAAGTAATGGCTTTGAGTATTTCTAAAAAAGACCTGGGTGAAAGCCCTTCCTGTTGTGTACACTGCACAGGAATGCATGTCTAGCCGGCTTCCAGTCTTAAAAGTACATCCATGTTCTTACCCTGAGTACCTCTTCAGAGGTTTTTCCAGCCTACAGTGATATTGGACTGAATGATGCTCAATGGCTCTCCTAGTCATTCTGTTTCCAACTGCATTTATAGACTAGTGAGCAAGGACGAGTGTTGGCACCACTGGAGCCTTGATAGGCATGCTGGTTTGATTCTCATAGGTCCTGAAGTTGATGTGTGAGAACCCACAGTTCCCTGACATTTTGAACCACAAAGAAGTGCACTGATGACTCTGGACCTAGACTGAGGTCAAAGGCCATCTGGATCTCTTATGAAGAGTTGAGTTTTGCCAATAGGCAGGCATAAATGGTGATGCTACATGAAATTAGCCTGATGCTGATTCCCTCATGTGGAAAGTACATCAGTCAGAAGTAATACCTCAAAACAGTTAGTATTCTGACATTGTGAGATGCCTTTGTTTGTTGTTTGTTTCATGTGTGTGCATGCATATATGTGTGTATAAATGCTCATGGAGACCAAAGGCTAACTTTGCTGTTGTTTCTCAGAAGCTTCCCACCTTGATTTTTCAGACAGGATCTCTCATTAGGTCTGGAGTTAGCAGATTCACCTAGACTGACAGGCCAGCAAGCTCCAAGTATTACTTGTGTCTTTTTTTCCCCACCAGTATTGGGATTACAGGCATATACCACAGGTTCCAGCTTTTGTACCTGGGTGCTGAGGGTTTAAATCAGGTCTTCATGCTGTACAGCAAGCACCTCACTGACTGAGCTGTATCTTTAGCCCTTAAACTACAAATTTTTCTGCTATATGTTTAGAAAACTGGCACTTCCCTCTAGGAGCCTTGTTCTGTAGTCTCCTTTTCCTGTTTTTGCTGTGTCTAGGAAATGCTATAGTCCCACTCTGCTTCCTCTCCTTTCCACTCATGTTCCAGCCCACCCTTCTATTTTTCTTAAATCCTGGGCCTCCCAAGTTCCACAGAGATGGATCTTGATGGATCTCAGAGGAGTGTTGCTCATTCACTTCATTCCAGCTCTCATTAGGCCTGCTGTCTGATTTTATAATGTTCTGGGTTTGTGAGCCAGTACTGTTTTATGACCGTATTTTGTTTTTGTTTTACATGGAACTCACACAAACACCAAGCAATTCATGTTATGCTTGTTTTAAGCACTGATGTAAACCCACAACTAAAACCAACAGTAGCCTTAAGCATGAGCCATGGCACTGACTCAGCTCTGTGAAGTATTTTGGAAGGTAGTTGCTAGGCTTCTATCATCTGTAGAAGCACTCCAGTCTCTTCAGGGTCCTGAGTCAGAACCCCACAACCAAGCACTGTCACCTGAACATGACTCATATGAACCCAGAATTCATCAGATGCAGCTGCCTCCTGTCCCGGGTTAAAGAGCAAAGAAGTGAAATGACACCCAGTGTCCCATGGCATCCCAACCTGCAAAGCACTTTCACACAGGCAGTTCATGGAGGCATGCATTTCCCCCTGTGCATGTGGATGGACTACCCACATCTGTGGGTGAGAAAACAGGGCCACAAAGGTCAATTCATTTTCCAAGGTTTCTTACTTATTAAATGGTGAACTCAGATCTGAAGTCTATGTTTGTTTTTGCAGAGGTTGGGAAATTTCCACAGTAAGTAAACAATGTCCATGGTAAAGAAATACCAAACTTAGGATTGGTAAATATTATAACTGGATTTATTAGGCTAAGTAGAATCTCTTGGGGACTTGGTGATCTAAGAAGTCCACATACTGAGATTGAGAATACCAGGCTACAAAATATGATAATTATTGCTTTAATCATTTATTCATTCAAAAATGTCTAAAATACTCATTGAGTTGTCTTTGTACACACACAAACATACACATTCACACACTCATATAGACTGGTATGTGGCACTGTTGACTCTCCATCTCTACTCTGCCTCTGACTTAGCTAAGTCCCCTAGAGCTCTGGCCTTTGTCAAACCTTTCTACATCTGCCTAAAGAACTCTGCTATAGGTGATTGTGAAATAGTGGACGGGCTTCTCCCATCATGCCTGAGCCATAGCACTCAAAGGAGACAAAGAGTAGATGGTACCAGCACCTTCCCAAGGAAGCCTAGGCCCCCTCAGCCCTCTCCATAAAACACTATTCCTACATCTCACTATCTACAAACAAGAAAAAAAGTCTTTGCTCACTATGCAACCTGCATGGTCATTCAAAGATGTTTTCTGAGCTACGGTGCTAGTCAAACCTGGGTGCCAGGCAGCTAGCCAGCTCTATGCCTTGCTCTTGTGAGGAAGTGAGAAGGAGGCCTGGAGCAGGAAAGCTCTTGAAGGAGACCCAGTGAGGTGTGTGTGTGTGTGTGTGTGTGTGTGTGTGTGTGTGTGTGTGTGTGTACCAGGCTGGCCAGTTTGGCTTTGTGCCACAAGAAAAGAAGAAGACAGAGCCATTGTGTTTGTTCAATGCCTTTCTTTTGGTTTTGTTCTTTTTTTCCAATGTCTGGCGACGCGTGGGCACAGTCTGGCTTTATTGTCTGGGTTCTCTCTTCTCTCCGTGTTGTCAACGGCACCCATCTACAAACAGACGGACATGTAATAGTTTGTTTGTTTAAAAAAAAAAAGTAAAAAGGAAAATTCTTTTGTTTCTGTCAGGTTCTTTGCAACTAGGAAACAGCCCTCACAAAGAGGAATTTTTTTTTTTAAAAAAGAAATACTGCATAATTCAAACATCCATTTATCTCTGGCCCCATTAGCTTTCTCATCTGAGTTTCTTTGCTGGTGCAACTAGCCCACTACCACTGAGAACCATGGGAAACTGAGGTTCTATAAAAGCCATAGCCAGACCCCCTAATAACCTGGGCCGTTGCCCAGTACCACTATAATTTATTTATTGATTATAATGGGTGGAAACTTGGGTTATTTACAGCTGACTTTTTTGACTATTTATTGATGCTGCTAATTCTTGGCAGCCAGAAGGAAGAGCTGGCAGGTTCAGCAATGCAGGGAGAGGTGCTGTGAAGTTCTGTGCTTAGAATAGCTCCAGAGAAGCAAATGATTTGTGAGACTCAGAAGCAGTTGTGAATATTCAACTAGTTTGTAGTTTAGATTGAGGCTATTTCACAAACAAATCTCTGTAGCAGAGTTCTGAGGAGCAGGCAGTAAGGCCAGGTGTTGCTAAGCAATGTTCAGCTCAGCTCAGAGACCAGATCAGGTCCATGTGACCCCAAGAAAGCAGAAAGGGGTAGAATGAGAGGCTGAGTATAGGTCAGTTAAAGTGTGGCAAATTTCATATTTGGATACCAAATCAGATTTCCAAGACATTGTCTGCTTGATCTCTTCTAGTGTATGATTTTCACACTTAAAAAATTAAGAAACAAATTATTAGCACGCAACAGATGCATTGGGAGTGGCATTTATCCAAGATGATGTATTGGCCATAGCTAAGCCATGTGTTGGACTCTAGCACCTTCAGGTCAAGTTGGAGACTGGAGCTCATTGGGGACCACCTACTCTGCCACACAGTCGGTGTGTTCATTTAACAGTTATTTAGCGTCTCTGAGTGCCCAGCTATGTTTGTAACTTTTCTCATTGCAATAACAAAATACCTGACAAGCAGTAATGAAGGAAGAAGGGTTTGTGTCCTGGTTTGATGGAATGCATGCCATCATGTTTGCAGGTGGCTCCATGGTCGCCACAGTATGCAGACAGGGCTCCCCACACCCTCTCACAGTGGTGGAACAGAAATCACAGAGAGGACAAGTGAGATTGAGCTATAAAACTTCTGTGCCCACCTCTAATGGCTCTCTGAGACATTCCACGACCTCCCAAAATAGTGCCACCATCTAGAAATCAAATGTTCAACCTCTTAAGCCTGTGGGGGATATTTTACATTCAAACCACATCACCAGTGTTGCTCTAGGCTCTGAGAATACATTCATAAGTACAAATGGATTTCCTGGTTTTTTGTTTGTTTGGTTTTTTTTTTTTTTTTCGAGACAAGGTTTCTCCATATAGTTTTGGTTCCTATCCTGGATCTCACTCTGTAGACCAGGTTGGCCTCCAACCCACAGAGATCTGCCTGGCTCTGCCTTCCCAGTGCTGGAATTAAAGGCGAGCACCACCGCCCAGCCTATTTCCTGTTCTTATGGCCAGGAAATATACAGGTAATACATTAATAAAAACAGTATAAAGGCCATGTAAGACCCTGGTACATGTGAAAGGAGTTCTGTGAGGTCAAGGGTAGAATCGGTTTGTTTGTGATAGCAAGAGAAGACCTGACATTTGAGCTAAGACCAGAAAATAGAAGTGTGAGCCATACGGAAGTCTATAGAAAGGTCACTTTAGGATATCAGGTACAAAGAAGCAAGGTAGGCATTTATCTTCAATCCATGATGCTACTGTAACATAATGCCATAGACTGGGTAATTTATGTTGGGCAGAAGTTTATTTCTCACAGTTCTGGAGACTGGGAAATACAAGACAGTGATGCTGGGAGGTTCAGTGTCTGACTAGATGCTTAAGACAGAGGAGCAAAAAGAACAAACTTCCTTCCTTTAGCCCTTTAAAGGTCATCTAATCCTGCCAACAAAGGAGAAGCTCTCATTACCAATCCATAGCTTTAAGGCACTCTCTTACTACTATCGCACTGGGACAACTTAATTTTGCAGGGGACTCATCTAGACCATAGTAGAATCCAATTAAATACTTGGAAAGCAGAGAGAATGTTGGTGATGTTGAAGAGAGATCAGGAAGCATCACATAAGACAGGATAGGAGAAATACATAGAGGTCAAATTAGGATTAGAGACTGAATTTTCAGTGTCCCAGGAAACGACCAGGGGAGTTGAAGAAAGCAGCAAAGTAGTGTGGAGTGCTACAGAAACGTTCTGGCTGTGCTGGAGCACATGAGCAAGGGGGACCAGTGAGAGGCTGATCAGTCCCAGTGGAAGGTGCTGGTGGAGTTAGTTATGGTGATGGTGGATATGGGAGGGAGAGGCTGGTATTGACAAGGCCACGATGCTGAGAAAGTACAAATAGAATTGTAGCATTTATCACCGTGTTACACTTTGGAGTTATAAAAACGATTTTCAGCCTAAATATTTACAGTAAGTACTTGTCAATAGACTCAACTGTCTCAGGCCAACCTTCCCATTTAGACATTCCCATTTTTTTCTGAGTAGCAGATATTCTATATCATTTGAATATTGATGAATTTAAAATTATCAAATAGGCTGATTATCAAGTATGGGCTTTTGTCTGTTAGTAGCCTTGGAGTGTTTGACAGATTATTAATTTTCCTGAATTTAATTCTTTACACTGAAATGGGCGGTAATAAGAGTAACTGCCCTAAACTGGGCATGGTGACTCATGCCTTTAATCCCAGCATTCAGGGGGCAGAAGTAATGGATTTCTGAGTTCAAGGCCAGTCTGGATTACCTAGTGAGTTCCAGGATAGCTAGAGCTACACAGAGAAACCCTGTATCAAAAAACAAAACAAACAAATTAAAAGAGTAACTACTCTGTGATTGTTTCAAGGCTTGACTAACATAGAATCTGGCAGACACATGACAAATTTCCAAAGTATGTCAGCCAAAGTTCTTCCTAATTATCCCTACAGATGGAGATAGATGTTATATACCCACAGCTCAATACTTAAAACTTAGGAATATCCTGGCCAACTTAAATATTTACAAAGAAATTTTCAAAAATATAGCTTTTAATATTTTCTCATTTTTAATTGGGATATAAGCAATATATAAGAAACTATATATATATTTGATAATCTGAATTTTTACCCAAGTGTATAACTATGAAACTCTCACCACAATCAATCAAGGTAATGAGCTTATCTATTATGCCCCAAAGTTCCTTGTGTTCTTTTGTGTCTGTGTTATCTGTCTCCCTGCATCCCTGGACCCTCCAATCAGTTTCCAGACAGCCAACAGGCTCCTATGTCACTATAGATTGGTTGGAAATTTCTAGAATTTTATATGAATGAAAATGCATAGTCCATACTGTTGTTCTAGCTTCATGAACTCAACAAATCCTGTATTATTTGAGCTCTTGCAGCAGAATACCTGATACTGGATAATTTACAAATAACAACAATGTATTATAGTCTGGAGGTTGGGACTCTAAAGTTAAAATATTTATATCTGGCAAGGGCTTCTTTCTGCTTCCAAGATGACACCGTGAATGCTGCATCCTCTGGGGGGAGGGGAATCTGTATCCTTAAACAAGATAAGGTAGACTGATAAAAGAGCAAACTCCTTCCACCAAGCCCTTTAATAATGCCATCAACCCTCCCATAAGGTCAGAGTAGTCATGACCTAAACTAAACATGTCCTCAAAAGCAAGTTTAGGCCATGTTTCTAATGTGTAGATTTGGGGGATACACTTAGACATAACATGTAGACATTTGTATTTCCTTGTCTTGGACAAACACCAACCAGGAAGTTCAGCAGCTGGCTTAAGTATATGATTAACTTTTAAAGCAATGCCTAAAACTTTTTCTTAAAGCAGTTTTATCATTCATACTTCTGCCAGCAGCATTAGGAGGCTCAACTTCTTAGCACTTTGTATAGTCTAGGACTTGGTTAAGTTTCTAGATTTTAGCTATTCTAGTTGGTATGCAGTACTTTTTTACTGGGCTTTTAATCTGTTGTCTTGTAATGACTAATGGTGTTAATTTAACATCTTTTTTGTGTACTTACTTCTTCTTTCTCTGAACTCTTAAAATAATTAATTGCTTTAAATAATTCATTAACTTTTCAATGCTTTCATAAACACATACATAGATGATAGGTGAGCAGATGGGTAGATGGATGGGTAGATGAGTAGGTCATTGGATGGATGGATGGATGGATGGATGGATGGATGGATGGATGGGATAAATGGATGGATGAAATGGACAGGCAGACAAAAGACATTTAAGTCCTATCATAGGACATGCATGCTTTTAGGATCTAGACTAGAGTAGGGAGTAAGTCAGTGACCCTGGCCTCATGAAACATTCCAACCACAAATGAAAAACCAACAGACAATAGACATTGTAATGCACTGTGTGGTATATATAGTTACTATAGAGATAAAGTAACTTGTCAATAAAAGGATTGGGGTTTAGTAGATAACACTTTAAGATGACCTCATGTTGTCACAGTTTTATTTTCCACTGTATTATGAGATCCGCATAGTCCTTCCTCTCTTTTTTCCTTTTACTTTCCATAATATTTTTACAGCATGGCTTGTGATCAATACATATTTGCTAATCAATTATTCTGATCTATCTTCTCCACACAAAGGTATGGGCTTAGTCTGTTTAGCACATTATAACAAAATATTACAAGCTGTATAGATTTAAACTACAGAAGTTTATTTCTCACAGTATCAGAGGCTGGCAAGTTTCCAAACAAGGTGCCAGCTTGTCCTTTATGGTTAAGAGTCAGCACTTTTTAGCTTGTCTTCAGGTGGTAAAAAGTGAACTTACTTTCTTTAAGCCCCTGTAGCCAGACTTCTCCCAATTCTCCTACCTTCCAATACTATTAATAAAGACGTGGACTAAATTTCAGCATATGAATTATAGGAATACAGACTATAGTGATGAGTTTTTCTGACCTACCTTGGATCACGTCCAGGAAAGGTGTGTGTTTAATATCCATCAATTCAGAGCATGGATGGCTGGAAAAATGATCAGCATGTAAAACTTGTGATCTACAGTGAGAACTTATGTCAGCAGAGGCAAAACACTGGACTGATGGTGCAATCAAGTTCCTTAGGCCTCCTTCTCTGGACAGGCAACTGTGCCTGACTTGCCCAGACTTCTGTGGCCACCTTTTCTGGGAGCTGATGGCATGCAGGTGCCCTTTCATAAACCTTGACTCCACAAGGGAGTTACTTAGCTCTGGATAAAATCATTGGCTCCCAACTTCTCTGGTGGCCTTATATAGCAAAGGTGACATTCTGTGGTTACAGATGTAAGAATTGTGCTCTAACCCAGACTGGCCTTGAACTCAGAATCCTACTATCTCACCCTCTTCAGTGTTTGAATTACAGGCATGCACCACCATACCTGGCAAGAAATCTGCTTCCTGTGAGAGAAAGAAAGCCTGGTATGTCCATGTGGTCCTCTCATCCCCACCATCCCACCAGGGACTCAACAGCTCAGTAAGTACTTATTGTATAAAATTGAATCCCAAGTCCCTCTAAATGTTTCAAGATTCCAGTGAGATATCTTTCATCAATTCACAAGGATAGGAAGTAGCACTTTTCCCTGAAAGCCAAAGTGATTAAAGTCGATTTGAGGAAACTTTTGTTTTCGGTCATATAAGTTGTTAAAATAAATCCACACACAACTTTATAGTTGGCAATTCAGTAACCATTTTTAGCCTGAGATGGTTTGGAATTGATCTGAAGAAGAGGCAGGGGTATAGATGAGATGACCTTTAAAAGTTGATGGAATATGTTACACTGTGTCATTTGGTCTTATCTATGAGTAACAACTCAATACTCTGCAGCTTCAATCCCTAGAGCTGTGCACCTCACATCCTCTGAAGCCTGTGAGACTCACAGATCCTGCCTTGTACCAGGAGCTCCCACTGCTTCAAAGTTCAATAATGGCAGACCTCACATGGACAGGGAGGCATCCAGAAAACAGGCTGGCTGGTACACCATTGCTCCCTTGAGGAGCCAAGTAAAGCTACCAGCCAAGGCATGTTGTTGCCATCCCGACCTGTGCTGCACAGCATGGAAAAGGTTTATGGTGGCCCTGTCCCCAAGCCATAAAGTTTATTCCTGCAATTAGCCAGCCCATTGTCCCTTGCCCCAGCACCTCTTTCATCTTTAGTGGACTTGTCAGGATGCACTTTAAACACAGACTGACTAGAGCAGGACAGAGCTGGCAGGTGGGGCTTCCTGTCCATCAGCACCATAATATAGGTAGTTAGTTGGTAGCCACTACACCCACTGTGTCTCAGTCATTGTCTCCTGGGCTGCAGGCATGAATACTATCAGATCCCCAACACAGAAGAGAGATGGCCTAGTCATAGATGGGATAACTACAGACCCATTCAGTAGGCCATGGATTAAAGGATGAATTGTCTCTGTCACATTCTTCTAGGAAGCTGCATTCCTTCCTATGTCTTCATTCTTCAGTCCAAGGGACAAACATATTTTTAATAAACTTGAGGAATGAGAGAGTGGGGATGGAGGAGGATGGGTGGTATGATATTCTCATCTGTATATGGGGATAAAATGCCTTCTGCTTTATGTATATTTTGAATATTAGGTGAGAAAACCCACACAAAGAGCCCAGTAGAGACCAGCACCTATAAATTGATCAATGGATGTTATAAAAAAATTACTTACTGTGATTGTTAAGTCTGACTTTCTTGGAAGTCCACTGGGCATGGGAAGAGAGGAAAATGAAAGTAGAAGTCAAAGTAAGGGGGAAAGGCCATATTCTTTGCAGCGAACTCACATAAAGTGGACAGAAACATGGACATTGAGTGAACTGAGTGCTACTGGATAAGCCTGAAGTAATGGGTATTCCAGTTTCATCAGTTGCTATGATGAAACATTCTGACCAAAAGCAACTCATGGAAGGAAAGGTTTATTTGACTTATACTTCAATGTCACAGTCTATTATTGAGGGGAGTTGAGACAGGAACTCAAGGCAGGAACCAGGAAGCAGGAACCATGGAGGAACGGTGTTTGTTGGTATGCTCACAGGCACATGTTTTGCTAGCTTTCTTATCCCTGTCTAAGGATAATGCTCACAGTGGTATGGACCATCCTATATTAGCTAACAATCAAGACAATGTCCTATAGACAATTCCTCAACTGAGGCTTCCTCATCCTAGATTGGCAATAAAAACTAAACAGGACATATAGAAATGAAAATTTATCAAGAGCCCCATGGGGGACATACTGCTTCCTCCTTTTTCTCTCACTGACTTGTTCCCAACAGGAAAGACTTCCTGCCTGAACCTACATCCAGATCCATTTACAGCTAGATTAAAATACCACTGATGAACACTGTTTAGAATTCTAGTTAGAACCATCCTGCTTTCTAGTCCTGGTGTGGCTATTTATGAAGCATGGAGCCTCTGACAATGGGCATATGACAATCACACAGACTCTTATATTCTTCAGGGAGGGATAGAGATATGAACCCCTGCACCAGAGGTCCATTAGGACAGTCATCTAAAATAACACATAGCCTACAGTGGCCCTCAATGATGTTATTAGCAGATTCTCCTAAATATAGACCAGTTGCAGATACAACTGCTAACACAATTACATTGGGTAGCACTTACAAATTTTTTTTGCAGAGAAAAGACAAATGGTTTACATTATCCAAATGGTGAGGGTGAGCAATTAATAATAATAATAAGAGATGTGTCCACCTCAATGAAAGAGGGCATTCAGCTTTGCCATATCCTGCAAAGGCCAGTCTCTCCATTTCCAGAAATCTTTGAATGCCTCTTAGGAAATAAAAATAAAATCTCTACCCACTGATTGTATTATATTATAACTTCTGCATGGCTTGCCTCTGCTGCTTTTTGAACTCTGGGGAGATGCTGCACCCCACTTTAACACACGTGGCCCTTACTCTAGGTCATCAGGTCCTTCTATCATCAATACCAGCCACCCACATGGGAGAGTCTAAAGGCTTAAGAGATGTATTAACCTCACTCTGGGTCACCAGGTTCCTCTCTCATCAGCACCAGCCACCCACGGGAGAGACTGAGGGCTCCAGAGACATGTTAACCTCTGCCTTTATTGGACTGAGATTTAACACAGAGCCTCTGTTTTGCAGATTGAAAAACTCTAAGCTTGTGTGTTAGAAATGAGTAGGTCAGAGCTCTAATGAGAAAATAACACAGGAAGACAGGATGTTTCTGGTTTTCAGACTAAGGTAGGTTTTGTTTTTCATTCAAGTTATGAGGAGTTGATATTTATTGTCCTAAGATACACAACAATCCCAACATAAAAGATCTGGGTGCAAATGTCAGCCACCAACACCCACAAAGCCTACCTCACCCCAGAAACAATGTGATTGCCAAAATTGCCTTGTTGTGCTCTAGCCAAACAACAGGTTTTTACAAAATTTTAGAATTGAAATTGTATGGTATTCCAGCCCTTATCAACCCATACTGAATAAGCTCATGAATGCACAGGACACAGGTAGATATAAGATGCTTTCCAAAGGGTAGTGATCAATTCCAGAAGAGCCACATACTGCAGTCAGCTCTAATCCAATGTCTTCCTTTGTCCGGTTGAAGAGCCCAGACTTACTGACCAGTTTCCATGTTTGCTTGCTCTTGGTTCGCATGGCATGGCAGTCTGGCTCACATGGCATAGCGGTCTGGTGCTGGTTGTTCTACCTCACTCCCAGCACCCACATGCGCTTTCTGCTTCCCTTGCTGCTCCCATGACTTGGACCTTTCTGGTGTCCCAGAACTATTCTTCCCTGCCCTTGCTTTCTGCCCCTTGCAAAGAACATCTCTGTTCTGTGTCCATCCCCCTATACTCCTGGCTGAGAAGCTCAGACACCCATGTACTTTTCATACCCTTCCATTGCCCATAAGATGCAACCACAGGAAGAAAGTAAGAGTTTTATCTACAATTTATGAATAACTTAACTAAATTGCAAAGCAATGAGGTATTTGGGTCAATCAATTAAGATCACTTTGAAAACTGTGCCCATTTGCCCTGCTATCTACAGGCTTAAACATTTCAGAGGATCTAGCATAGAAGGTGAGACACAAGCATGAAAAACCATAGGTAAGTTTGGGGCATCCTCAGCCCTCTGGTAGAGAGCAGGAATGGGAAGATTTTGTGTGTGTGTGTGTGTGTGTGTGTGTGTGTGTGTGTGTGTGTGTGTGTGAGAGAGAGAGAGAGAGAGAGAGAGAGAGAGAGAGAGAGAGAGTGAGAGAGAGACAGAGACAGAGACAGAGAGACAGAGACACACAAACAGAGACAGAGAGACAGAGACAGAGACAGAGAGACAGACACACACACACAGAGACAGAGACAGAGAGAAACAGACAGAGAGAGAATATTGGGAGAGATGCTATTTTCATTCTCTAGAATTTCCATCACAAATTATCATGAACTAGGCAGCTTGAGGAAACAAATGCATTGCTTAACAGTTCAGGAAGATAAAAGTCCCAATCATGGTGTCCAAAGGGCCCCCCCCCCCGTTTAGCAAGCTATGCATGTTGCACTCTTACTCCCACCCAAGTCCTTACTATGACTACTGTTTAACAAGTCCCTTCTTCTCTACAAATCTCTCTTTCATTTTCATGTCTACCTGAATCACTGAACACCACTGGAGCCTGGGGGCTTGGCAGTAGTGTCTTAGTTAGGGTTTCTATCGTCATGGTAAAACACCATGCAAAGCAACTTGGGGGAAAAAAGGTTTGTTTCATCTTACAATTCTCAGATCATACTCCATCACTGAGGGAAGTCAGGGCAGAAACAATGGAGACAGGAACTGAAGCAGAGACCATGAAGGAGTGCATTGTAGCTTACTGACTTGTTCCTCATGGCTTTGTCAGCACGCTTTCTTACAGCACTTAGGACCACTAATCCAGGAGTGGTACCACTACAGTGAACTGGGCCCTCTTACACCAATCATCAGTCAATAAAACAAACCAAAATCAATCTAGTGGGGGCATCTTCTTAACTGAGTTTCAGCCATCCAGAATGATGCCAACCTGTGTCAATTTGACATTAAGCTGGCCAGCACAAGTGGTTACACACCTGGGGACAATGGTAATCCCTTTGTCAGACTCTATCAATAGCCAACAGTCCAACATTAAGGCTAGGGACCTGTGAGCTTCTCTCCCTTCCATGACTGATTATTAACAAAGCCGGTCCTGTTCAGGCCAGTGTAGATAAACGCAATTATATGAGCTCCTGATTACAATGGGTACATCCAGTCTAGAGAATGGCATTTTACAGCCCTTCTTCCTATCTTCTGGATCTTATCTCCTTATATCCCCATTTTCCCTAGTGCTCTCAGAGCCTTAGAGAAGGTAGTCTGAATGTCTATAGACAGATGTCAACTGTCATTTACTCTTGGCATGTTGGGCAGTCATAAGTCTCTGCATGCACTGCAAAGAGAGACTTCTCTGATTAAGGCTGAGAGTTGCTTTTGTCTGTGGATATAAACAGAGATATTTAGAAGTTCCACACTTGGGGAACCTCCAAGGCATGGGTTGTTGACTTGGCTTGGAGTTCTAGGCATAAGCTCCCACCCAAGAAGCAAATCCAACTAGAGGTAGTATCTTCTTTTTCCCTTCCTATCTTTTTACAAGGGCACCATTATATTGGATTGAGAGCCCACTTTAGTTCACTATGACCTTCTCTTGACTAATTACATCTTCAGTGAACCTATTTCTAAAGAAGATCACATTTTTAATTATGCAGGCTTAGAATTTCAACAAGTCATTTTTACTGGGGGGGGGATACAATTCAACCTATAGCAACTACTCATGTTAACTTGAGTACCCAGCTTGATGTGGTTGTGCACACCTATAATCCTAGTATTTGGAGGTAGATGCAGGAGAATTAGTAGTTAAAGGCCACCTTCAGCTACATAGTGATTTTGAGGCAAGCCCAGGTAATAAGAAACTCCATCTGAAAAATCAAATCAAAACAAAATAGCCTACATTTCCTGCAGGAATTGTGGTGCTCCAAGGGCTGGAGAGCCACATAGATCAGTGGTTCTCAACCTGTGAATCACGACCCCTTTGGCAAACATCTGTCTCCAAAAATATTTACATTATAATTCCTAACAGTAGGAAAATACAGTTAGGAAGTAGCAATGAAAATAATTTTATGTTTGGGGGGTCACCACAACATGAGAAACTGTACTAAAGGGTCACAGCATTAGAAATATTGAGAACTACTGACATAGATGGAAAGATGACTTCTCTACAAATAGGTTTCTCAGGTTCCCACCAGGAAGCATATATCCTATCTCCTGGGTGGTCCCCTTCCTCCAAGCAGGGCAGGTTCACAGGCAATGGTTTCCTCTGGAGTCCTTGATGATTCATGACAATGAGGTTTCCTCAGCACATGAGGAAATAAGAAACACAGGTGTTTCATTTGCCCCTTTGCATTCAGAACGGTTCTTGATGCTCAACTAAGTCTTATTCTTGCTACAATTTGGAGGTGAAAAATCAGGTTAAGAGCTTAGGTCTCTCACTGCTGGGAATAAAGTTTGAGCTTATGAAAGGCTCCCGGACCTGAGTTGAATGTGAGGTAATGTCATCATTACCTAGTGTACAGAAGGCTTATTGCAATCCTTACACTGGTTTCTTTGATCATTCCAACAACAGAGGCCTCACATCTTATTTCCTTATTGGTCAGTCAGCTTTAATTCCTAGAGAATTCCCATGTATTGACCTAGACTTTTACCTCTGACTTCAGGCCCACTTTGGTTTCAACTTTTTGTGCACATGAACTAAACAAAATTGAGCTCAGAGTTTCTGCGGATCCTTTTGCACTTGTCTGTGATGAAGAGGAAGGAGTTTACTCTGTCTTCTGGACCATTTTGCTTCAATATGAGAACCTCTCTTTCTCCTTATTGTTCCATTCATTTTTACATCTGTGTTACATTATTATTTTCTAGGAGTCTCTATCAAAAAAGAAAATAATACTACCCAAGACCCATTTGTCTCCTTAAGTAATGGTTCTTCAAGCATTTGAGAGCAGCCATTATTTTCATTCCCCAATCCTTCACACTCTCCTTTAGAATAAATTTCCTTGGCTCTTTTAGCTGAAACTATAGTTTGATTTTCAAATCCTTCAGCTTCTCCAGTCTGCATAAAGAATATACTCACCTGGATATCTGTTCTCAGCATAATAAATGTGATTACACTTCAACTAAAAGGCAGTTTAGGAATTAGGTAATTAATTTTCTCATTTGTTTGTGATCTTGAGAAAGAGGGCTTAACTCTATAGAGGTCAATTCTTGCCTAAAATGCCCTATTGTATTGAGTCCTAATCCCCTCAGAAGTGATTATAGAAAAGGATTTTCTGATTTTAAATGCTTTTCTTCATCTGACATTTTACCTAATCCCAACTTTTATTTTACATCAGCTACTTTTATGTCACTCTGACCAAGTGTGTCATAGAAAATGCTTAAAGGAGGAAATATTTATTTTGGAACACAGTTTTAGAGGGTTCAGTCCATTATGGCTGGGAAGAAAAAGCAAGTCCATGCCTATAGGCAAGTGTGGTGGAAGCTGTTCACATCGTAGCTGACCAGAAAGCAGAGAGGGCATGAGAGAGCATGGAAAGAAGCTGGGACCAAGCATAACCTTCAATGACTCACCCAAATGACCTGCTTCCTCCAACTAGGCCACACTTCCTGTAGGTTCCATAGACTCCCCAAATATCACCACTAGCTGAGGATCAGGCATGTAAGACATAGGCCTGTGAGGGACATTTCAGAGTCAAACTATATCAGGGTTGCTGGGAGTGATCCTTTTCCCATTGTATCTTTGGTGGTGTTGGTGGATTCTGGTATATTTTCCATCCATCCAAATTGTATTACAATGTCAGGGTAACATCTGACTTTGCTTTGTAATAGTCTGGATATGAGGGACCTTGGGAAATGCTGAGCACCTGAGAATAACAGAAGAAATACTGTTGATGATCAGAGAGTGAATGGATAAATCAGTACAGGTAAAGTCTGATAACACACATGGACTGGCATCTATGTTTCTACCCATGATTTCAATTTGGAATACTCTCCTACAATGTGGAAGGAAGTATCACTTATTCACTCAGTGCATATTACAGACCACTTAAGCAAGATTGGGGCTTGTGGCTACAAAGCCTCTGTTGTCAGTACCTGAAATATGAGATATGCCAGCAGGATGGACTGAGGGATAAAGATGTCATACTGTCTTAGATGTAAGAATGAGCATGCTATATTTCTGGAGTAAACTGAGAAGAATAAAGATGTATTTGAGATTTGAGGTTTATGTTCTGTTCCTTCCAGCCGGTCCCATAGTCAGTGCGCAGGTCAAGAAAATGCTTCACATAGATTTGATGCCACACACATTTTTTATGAGCTCTGATGACTTGGGTTGCATCTTTAAATTGAAAGAGTCAAGGTTTATTTAATGATTTTTAATTAATTTTAATTACTTACATTTTGAATGGTGGCTTAAATGAATCCCAGCCCCCTAGATTACTCTGGGATACCTGCCAATTTCCTCATGACATGCTCACTTTCCTAACACACTATTTGATAATGAAAGACTTTAAAGCAAACTTCCAAAATATTCAGTCTATGATAGAGAACCCTTGGGATGTAGGAGTGGATTATAGTATGAAGTATGAATAATATAGCTCATTGCAACCAAACTTATGAACAGATTCTTTTACCCAGGGAATGTCTGCCTTTGGTAGCAGTGAAGAATTTCTCCCTTCACACAGGTCCTAACCCTAAGACAACCTTTGTGAATGCCCAGAGTAATGAGATAGAATAACTATTGTCCCAAGGGGATTAAATGATATTTGTCTTAAATTTGGAGTACAAATGTTAAGGCTTTATTGAAAATAAATCAGAGGAGAAAGAGACAGGGATGTTACTTATTCTTCAATAGAGAGCATGGAGATGAGATGCATTTGTGTTTAGATGGTAAGACACCTACTAGGTTCCCAAGCAAGACTGAAATCTCCCTTAGGACAGAGGCTCTCGAATTAGAAAGTAGCTAGACTTTAACATGCTACCATTCAGTTTCCAGACAGAGACTTTTCAAATGTGAGATCAGGGCGAATTATTCAGCCCCAGAAATCAGGCTCTTTAACTTCTACCACTACACCTGTTTCATTAGCCAGCACAAAAATTAATTATATCATGTGGCATATATTATATACTCACAATATTAATCTCTCTTCTCCCTTTTTAAAACTTGAAAAAGACACACACACACACACACACACACACACACACACACACACACACACACGAAAGCTCTTATAAATAAAATGATCCATAGAATTATGTACAGTGCTGGAATACTATGAGGCTGTGATTTTTGGACAGACATGATTGGTCTTTTACTCACTGTTATCTATTCTTACATTCTATGCTGAGAAGAGCAAAAGTGGGATACAGAGCTCTGTGGTAAACACTGTCCCATAGGTGGTAACTTACAGTCCTACTTTCCTAGGGATCCTGAAAATAGAAAAAAAAATGGTTCAAAGCCAAGCACTGTGATACATCCCTATAGTACTTGGAAAGCTGAGGGAGGAAGATCATGAGTTTGAAGTCAGTCTGGGTTATATAGTGAGACCAAGTCTCAAAAACAAATAAGTGCACAAAACAAATCTTGCCCAGAATGTTCTTGTGAATAACCTGGCCTGAACTAGCTGTCTAATCTTGGATATCATTGGTTTGTTCAAGATAAGTGATGCAGACTGTAGCCTACTTCTGGCTACTGCTGGAATCCTCAGTGATTTCAGAGATGATAGAGAAATGAAGCCAGACTCCAGTATTTCTATTGAATATTTCTCAAAAGTAGCATATTACTGAGGTGTAGCGCCCAGGTTTATTCAAAGTATTAGAAATAATTTATGCGGTGACAGTTCCATTTTGTGCCAACTCCAGATACTTATCAAAGACACCACTGGCCTTCATGTAAGGAATTTCCATTCCTCTCTCTTTATCTGCTTTTCTAAATGGGCTGGTTTTCCATTTTCCATATTTTCCCTTGGTTAACAACAACTAGAATTTGCAATGCGAAGTCTCTGCCAGGAGTTCTGAAATGGAAATTAGTTTAGGTAATTTGAAATTGGTATCAAGGGAAAAGAATTTAGAGAATTTTATGAGTTCACCAAAGTCAAAGATGTTTGATCTTAACAGACCTCTTTTCCTGGACCTTCCCCCCAAAGCCTGAAGCATCTGTGATGGAGGGCCTGCCAGGCTGAGGAAAGTGAAGGTGAGTGTGGCAGAGGTGAGTCCAGTGGGAAGTGGCCTCTTTTCTGTCCACAGGCCCTACATAATTCATAGCAGAGAGATTATATACAATCTCTTATTCATGAATCTTTACCGAGACTGGTTATTTCTGCTGGCCAACTGAAAGTAGATGGTTCCCTCTACATTGTCATCTTCCTCCTCCAAACTCAAGGACACAGAGAGAAGCAAAGACTCTCAGAGCCTTAAAAATGAAAGTCCTTCTTTCTCTTCTAAGTTCCTCCAGAGTCCTTAATTCTGAACTCCCATGAGGCTATTGCCAATCCACTCAGCCAAGAACCTCTCATCCTGAAGTCTTCACTGTTGACAGAGGCTGATACATGCATCACTCTCGGAATTTGGAGTACCAAAAAGGAGCCCTGAAGAGGCAATGGGAAGTACACTGACTAGAAGAGAAGGGTGCAATTGAAGGAGTGAAGTTTCTTTATTTTCTCCCTCTTGGCAGTTGAAATTAAATAAAAATTGAGCCAGCAGCCCTGCTTTAAATGGGTTTCAATTCTCTTTCCCCCTCTTAGTCCTATTTCCCCTGTGTCCTCATCCACATCAGAAGGAAGCCCAAGTGTCTGGAGTCTTGAGACAAATCATAATTGGTAGTTGAAGTAAGGGCTTAAAGTACTTCCTCCACTTCTGTGTCTCTTACACAGCCAGTGAGATGTGAGGCTGGGAGGGGGAATCTGAGAGCAGAGTGCAGTGTGCCGCAGTTCTGTTGAATGCGAGTTCCCACTGCAGTGGCGTTCACTGGCCCCAGAGTTCCCACAGAGGTCAGTGGTGGGCACTGACAATTAGCTACTTTCTTTTCCTAATGATGGAGCAGGACAGCAAAATTTTGGCAAGGCTGAATGCAACTCCTTCTCACTTTACCTTCCCAAAGACTCCACCTGGAAGTGTCTGTGTTAGAGTTGTAGAGCAAAAGCTAAAGAGGGGTTCTTCCTGCCCTTGCAGTTCGCTGGATTTTTCTGAGGGTTCCATCTCTGACAGTTACTTAGAGTCCCTCTTACTAACATGCTGGAACTAAAGCCAGCCAGAAGAGAATTGCACTTCTCTGAAATTTAGAGCAAGTTTTTTACAGCTTTGGCTCCTGTTTGCTCCGCAGAGCCTGTGTGTGATATGTGTTGGGCAGCTTCTGCGCCTTGTCAGTGTCTGGGAGTTTTTGATGTATTGACACTGTCTCTTTCCAGCCCCAGGGAGTTGCTTTTGTTTCTTCGTCTACTGAATTTGTTTCTTTCTTCTCTTTTTCTTTCACCCAAATTAAAAAAAAATACATAGTAAAAGGTATTGTAAATGAGTGAGACACAGAGTTGTGGCTTCCATACCTTGGTGAGCTGGGATGGAATTGAAATGTTTTTGAATGTTCCATCCAAGGACCTCCCAGGACCACAGCAGGGAAGAAAGGAGTGAAAATCAGGGGAGCATGGGCAGAACTGTGTTCATAGAATCCCTGACACCCCTTTCTTTTTCTATGCAACATCCCAGGGACTGGAGGAGCTGGGATAAAAGAGCCTTTCACAGAATGAAAAGCTGAGAAAGCCATACAATAGCAAGTGTCCAGGTGAAAACAAGGATGGAGTCTGATGCTGCTAATTAAGTAACAAGGACTGTGGTGATGAGCTATGATGATGAGCTACTCCTGACTTGGGTTGCTTTGCCATCTTTAGAGGCAAGTGAGAGTTCAGGCCCCTCAACCCTGGTCCAATAACTATGCTGTCAGTCTCTCCCATCAGGGGTTTCTCAAGCTCTGCTTTGAGGCATAATGGAAAGCCACCTGCTGGCCACCTGTCCCTAAGGCTGACAGAGCTCTTTGTCAAGGCTCTTCTCTCCAGTGTGCCAAAGCAGAATAGTACAGGATGGGGAGTTCCCCATTAGTTCCAACCAGTCATCTTTCTAGCTATAATATGGGTTCTTATGTCAGAGGGCTGCTGAAGGGACCCAGTGACATCACTATGTGTGTTTTATATACTGAAAGATAAACTATCATTACACTGTGACTATTCCTAACTACAAAGAAGAGCAGGCTAAAGATCATGAGAGCAAGGCAGATATCCCAGGCAGGGGGAGTGAGTTGAGAATATCTTAAAATCCCAACTTTTTATTTATAACATCAAGTGGCACACACTGTCTTACAAACAAGCCCTTGTTGTTTGTCTCTTCGTCCTTTCAACTCTGTTTTGTTTTCTCTAGCATTAGCTATACAGCTTCCTAGAGGAACATTAAATCACAAGAGAAAAATTATTTGGCAGTAAAGTTTCACAGCCACAGGTGTACAGAGTTAAACATACAGTCCAGGTTGAAGACCTAGCAAAAGCTTCCTAGGTGAGGCTGCAGTATCACCTCATGATTGTTTTTTCTATCCTAATCTGAGAGGTGGTCTGCCTGGCAGGAACTCTTAAGTCCTCTCATGACTTCTGGCTTAGCTGGCATTCCATTGGAGTTTCTGGATTTGTCTGAACACAGCGAGTTGGTCTCTCAGAGTTCTTTGGTTATATCTGCTTTTCCCCACAAAGTCATTCTCAATTTATCTCACCATCCACACCTCTAGATTAATAATTTAATAATTCCCTCCTTCTTCTTGACCATGCCCTTCTGTGTCAGAATTGTTCAGTGAGTTTTGCATTCCTGGCCTTGGCAGCCTCTGAAAGCCTTCATTTATCTCTCCTAATTTTCTCCTCTCAGAGGCGTTCAAACCTTACAAAGATGTTATAAACTTACAAAACAATCTGAGAAAATCTAACCAAGCTTCATTAAAAACCTAGATCAGGATTTCAGAGGCTACCCAATGTGTCCTCTTATGTAAAAAGATGAATTACACTGAAACAGTCAATGCTATCTGGTATCTCTACAGAAGTAGTCAGAGGAAATGACTTTTCTATATGGGAATGCAAGCTTGGCAGGGAGGACATGCGTACTAATTTACATAGGACTCATAGGTGATGCTGGAACATGTTTCAGCCAAAACACATGAAGTGTCCTTTAAAATTCCCCTCTAAATACATGGGACTGGAGCCATCATTCTTCAGCTTTTCTCACCAGATCTAGAAATACAAATTTCTTATACATTGTGGTTGTATACTGAATTGTTCAATCATATTCCCAAAATCAGAGCATGATGCTTACCCTTATTCTCTCAAGAGGTTTCTATATTGTTCCACAGAGCTCTGATCTGTTTTGGTAATTTTACTGGGTTAAGTAGTAAACTAAAGGCATATCTACCCAGAACTTCAGAATTTACTTGGAAATAAAAGTAGTAATAGTTCATTTTATATATCAACTGTGTTATAGGATGCCCATATAGCTGGTAAACATTATTTCTGGTTGTATCTATAAGAGTTTTTGGTAGAGATTACACTGAATAGAATTTACCCTCACCAGTGTAGGTATAAACCCTTGAATATATCCAGTTTCAGACAGTTCTCAAGCCAAGGAAAAATGAATTCACTGTGGGGCTGGAGTCTCTGTCATCTTCTGGCCAGACTGTTGTATGGATTCATTGATTCAAACTCATAAAGAAACTGGTATCATCAACCTCTGATACTCAGATATTTTATCAAAACCAACCTGAATTACAGCAGTTACTTCTGCTTCTCCAGACTGAAACTTCTCAGGCTCAATCACATGAACCTATTCTTATAGTGTGAATGCACTAGTGTTGTGTATACATTCTAGAGCTGGTAATCAGAACCTTTTTGCTTCCTTCATTGGTACTAGCATGTTGAGCTTCTACCTGCTGTTTGTCATGGTCCCCTCTGACCACAAGGCATCATCTAGCCAGCATGTCAGGATCGCTCACCAGCACTGTGCTGTGGTGCTCACCCAGATTGGGCTCTATTGTAGTTAGATAACCTTTTGGGCCTAACTGTCTTCTTACTAAGTGAAGCAAAAAAAAAAAAAAAAAAAATCAGCACTCACATTTCTTTACATCTTGTTGTTCATGCAGAAGGCATCGTGTGACTCCTGCTTCTTCCTCCTATTCCTTCTATTTACTACCCATTCCCTTTCTGTCTGGCAGTTGGCACAATGTAGATTCTTAAATGTGCTGGCAAAGATCCTGTCCTGCTATGGGAGCTTCTTTTGTTCTTTTATCCTGTTGATTTTCTCCCCTTTTCTTTCTTCTGAAAATGAAAACAAAGGAATTTTAAATGAGCCAAACCATTGCTTAAAAAATGGTCTTAGCCATATCTTGGTAATTAGTAGCATCAGAATCCTACTTGAATACAATTGATGTTGCCTTCTGTCCCACCGCATACAACCAAAGAAATATAATCTCCAAAATCAGAGGAAGAAGATACATTGTTTTTTCTTAATGAACAAATTGTTTTATGTATATGTGTTCATGTACATATATGTGAGGAGGGAGAGAGAGAGAGAGGGAAGGAGAGAGAGAATAAAGGAGGGAAAGAGGAAGGAGGGAAAGAGAGGAAGAGCAAGGAGAGAAGAAAGGAAAGACAGTACAGACAAAGGGAAGGAGAGAGGAGGCAAGAAAAAGAAAGAGAAGAGAGATTTGGGATGAGTAGGGGAGGAAGAGAGAAAGGGAGACTGTCCCATGGATATAGGCAGCAGCTGGGTGAGTATCACATATATCTTCAATGAAAAAAAAGATGAAAGATACAGAAAACCACTATCTTTGGTATCTTTTCATGGTGGAAGAAAGGATAGATTGCTTAGGGGTTACTGAATTTACAGAATGTGGCTTAGCATTTACAGCCTGATTTATTCATATACTTATGAATCAGTTCAGATATCTGGATTCCATGCTAGTTCATCTCATATTCAGTGGTATATCAAATCACTAAATAGAGATAGAGGCCCGTCTTACAGATGAGGAAATAGACCCCAGAGAGGCTATCCAATCCATGATCCATAGCAGTGAAAGGTGGTCACTCACATATAGAAATATATTTTATGTGTGAAATCCCAGTCCAGGCATCTGGGGACTAAAAGGCATGTTGGTGAAGCCACCTTTCCATCAGTGTGATAGAAGAGCTGCAGGATTGCTGATCATTTAGGGCTTGCACTAACTAGATCTCAGTTTCCTAGTAATATGTTGCATCTAGGTTTGTCCTAGGACCATTTGTGTCTTCTAAGCCCCAATGTCCAATGTTCTGTGTGATAGATACCTCCTCCTACATGTCTTTGACTTTGTAGATGATGACATGTCTCCTGCATGTAATAAAGAGATACTTTATTATTTGCCAACAATTGATGATTGCTAGCTACACTCTTCCCATGGTGCACCAGGAACTGTCTGAGTACCTACCATAGCCTTCTCTCTCTGCTGATGACTACCATGCACATGGATTCATGAGAGTGTCAGTAATCCTCACCTTTCTCACTTCTTCCTTTACTATGCTTCTAGCTTCCCTCCTGGTTCTGCCTATGAGCCACGGACAGTAATTCACTTTCATATTAATCATTAGCCCAGGGCTTGCTTCTAGAGGCTGACACAAAGCACATTTTCTGTTTTGTTCAGAGCTCCTGGAAACCTGAGAGAAAGCTTTACAGATGGAAAACAAAAGTTTGGGAGATGGAGTTGTATTCTCCTCTGGCTTTTCTGACAGCTGGATCTGGCTCAGGTTCAGCATCTTAACAATAAAGGTGACTCACATTGGTATTTGGGACCCAAAGCTTCTGTCAAATTCTCCAATAACCCCCTCTGACTCCATTAGAGAACCCAGCCACTTTCCCAGGCCTTTGCAGTTCCTTCTCTGATTCTGCATTCTGGAATTCCACTAGCCTTCAACCCTAAAAATACTGAGAAAGGGTTTAGAAATTAAATGGTAATTGATAAATACATTTAACTCAAATTGGTCAAAACACAAACCACATGAAACAAATTCTTGGACCCTATGGTCAGGTGACTCATGCCTTTGATATGTAGTACATGATCCATGGACTAACACTATAGCCATCAATGTGATCCATGGATTAGCAACTTAGCCATCATCCCAGAACTGGCCAGACATGTGTGATCTCAGTGCCTACCCAGATCAGAAGCTGTACTTTAACAAAATCTCTTAGGATACTTTCCAGACTTGGACTTTAAGCACAAGGGTGTAAGGCCTGATCTTTCCACACTCCTATGAATTAATTAAGCCATCTAAAATCCATGTTATTCCATTCACACAGCTCCCTCCATGACAGGCACTCATGGATTTCCATTTAGCTAGGGTTCTTTCATTTGTGTCCATTCACCTGATTCTTTCATCACTTAGGGCCAAGAACTTCTGCCTTCTTCTCACATCAACCTCCCTCTGAATTGAATTACAGTGATTTATCCTGAACTAAAATTGAGCCCTTATTCTGGATAGGGCTATTTGCCCAAAAGACAAATAGACTCCCATACTTTTAACACAGAGGATGCATGCTTCAAAAGAAGGTACAGTAGAACATTCACAAGTGCTTCTGAACTACAGCTTGAATGGAAGATACCTTGTGCCTTGACTAGGGGCATCCATTCTAAGTAAGCACCATAAATCAAGAGCATCTCTGAGAAATCATCTGTACAAAGTGGGTCCTTGAAGCTTGGCATACTGAAGGCACAGGATGCTGCACCAAGCTGTTCTTTATGAACATTCCCAAAGAAGAATCTGATTAGAAACATAGGCCTGCTCTGTGGGAAAGGGTGAGAAGTTCGAGGAAAACAAAGAAGCAAAACAAACAAACAAACAAACAAACACCCTACTCCATGGGTTTCTTTTACACTCTAACAAATAGTTTTATTAAAAAGCCTTCCAGCCACAATAGGTTGTGTGTAATGTTTACTGAGAGAAGAAATAATTTTGTAAATTATGAGTTCAATGTTCAAGGCACAACTATTGTAGCTACAAGGAGATCAGAAGGTATAGAGATTATGTCAGGTCTTCTTATGGAAAAGTCCTAGTGGGTGTGACTTCTATCCATAGTCAACAGTTCCTTCAACACCAGTGGAAGTCCAGCATTGCTCATATTTCCAGTCATTCAGTGTTTTGTGGTTCACAGAATGTTCTTCTTGAAATTCTATTAGTCCTAAGATGACAAAAAGGAGAAATTTCCACTGCTTATAGAAGGAAAGCAGTTTTTAAACTCTAATAAATCAAAAAGAGGTAGGTTGACCAGCTGGCACAGTGCATTGTCTATCTTTTGAAGCTATTGTCTAGAGCAGAGCTCCATAGAATGGTTTCTATAAAGAGTCAGAAAGTAAATAACTAGTTCAGTGGGCCATATGGTCTTTGTGACAAGTCTTTATTGTTCCCATTCAAGCGAAAGCAGCCATATGTAATGTGGAACTGGCTGATACTAGTTCAGTAAAACAGAGGGCGATTTTGACCAAGTTCTGGTCCAGAGAGACTGTAGAGTCCAATTGATCATGTCTCCATCCTGGACCGAGCTACCTTTTTTCTTGAGAACATAACTAGGTTTTTGTGGTTAGTGTCCTGCTTCCATTTTTGCCATGGTTTAATCCATTCTTACCACAGCAAGATGAACTTTAAAACAAAATATATCACCCCCCATTCAAACCCTCTACTAAGTTTCCATCTCAAAAAGCTCTGTGTATTCTTTCCTCACAATCCACCCTGCCTATCCCCTCCCTTAATCTGCAGCCTTCATCCATGGCCTTGCCATCCCTTATGTGCCCCCCTTCTCTAATTCAGGACTTCACATACGCATGGTTCTTCATGAAAGTCTGTTCTCTTTCTTTTGTCCTCCTTTAGGTCACAGGCTTGATATCATGTCACCAGATTGATATCAAACCTAATTTTTGACAAATACTTCATACTATTTGTCATTATAATTATATTTCAGTCCATTTTTTAAAAGGCTTGTGTCCACCAACAAAATTAAATGTATGACTACAAAAACTTCTCAGTTTATGGCCATACCCTCAATGTTGGACCACTGTCACACAGAGTAGGCAATGCTTAGAATTTGGATAAATGAACAGGCAGGTAAATATGTAAACTAAAAGATTTTTTGTAGGAAAGAGACTCTATGGATAGAAAAATGTTGGGTGAAAAGTCAACAGTAGACCAGTTGATAACATTTTGGGGGAAAAAGAATAAGTCAGCAATGAGATCCAAATAAAGACTCAGGTAGGACCTGGGTGAGAACAGAGGAATCAGTGAGGAGTAATACATCTGAGTGCAATGGAGAGTTACTTACATGTCTGTAAAATTTCTGTGTTGAAATCTTAATCCCAAAGATGTAAGAGTGAGGAGAAAGTGCACCAGGAGATGATTAGGTAACAAGGGATATCTCCTGAGTGATGTTGGTGGCCTATAAAAAAGACACAGTAGAGGGATCCTATAGCCTTCTCTCCTCACCTTTTAAAGATGTGACTACCTGTAAGCCAATGGGAAAAATGTCAGCAAGTACTCAGGTCAGGTAGTGCACTGCCCCCAGACTTGCAGAATTAAACAAAGTTTAAGCTACCCAGCTTTCAGGATCTTATTGTATCTGAAAAGATGAGATAGCAATCAGTGAAAGAGTCTGCCCAAAGACATTAATGTCTTTGCTTCTTTTCATGGCCTCCTGTGAGAAAGCCACTTGATAAATCCAAATGGAAACCTAGTGAGTAAAATATTGTTGATTGAAGGGTAGGAGGTTAGGAAGTGCTTTGAGGCTTCTAGTAAAAATATAACATTAAAATATAAACAAATTAGGAATGAGGGAACTCTATTTGGTTAATGACTAGGAACACTAGAACCAGTGGGGGGTGAGGGGATAAATGGTACCTGATTCTCTCTTTCTGGAGGGTGACAGAAAGAGAGCTTTCACTGGTATAATGGTGTAGAAGAGAGAAGAGAGAATTTTTTTCTTTCAACTTCCCTTTCCCATTTTTCCTTTTAGTAATAGAATCTGTGATGGTTAATTGTGATTGCCAACTTGATTGGATTCCAAAGCATTTAGGAGACTGGTAAAGCAAACCTCTTCTAGTTTCATTTCTTTCACCATGATAAAATAGTCCTACAAAAGCAACTTAGGGAATAAAGCCCAATATTTCAGCTTACAACTCTCCAGGTTACAATCCACTGTTGTGTGGAAGTCAAGGCAGGAACTTCAAACTGCTAGTCACATCACATCCATAGTCAAGAACAGATAGAAATTAATACATACAAACTCACTCTTGTGCTCAGCTAGATTTTCCTACTCGTATACAGTCCAGGGTCCAAGACCAGGAAACAGTGCTGCCCACAATGGGCTGGGTCAAATGTCAATTAATTAACTAAAACAATCCCCCAGAGACATAGCCATGGGCCAATCTATTGTAGACAATCCCTCATTGAGACTGTCTTCCCAGTGATTGTCTAGGTTGTATAAAACTGACAGTTAAGGCTAACAATCACAAGACCTCTGGATGTGTATGTGAAGGCTTTTTACAGAGGATGAATTAAAGATGGAGGCAACCTCCCCACTCCTGGCTGCTATGACGCAAGCTGCTCTACCATGCCTTCCCTGCTACAATGATCATAAACCTCTGACACTGTGTGCAAAAATAAACAGTTCTTCCTTTCAAGTTTCTTCCATGGGTATTTGTGATAGTGACAGAGTCCCACTACCATCAATTCCTGTTTTATTTGGGAGGATGAACTCCCTTGACCTGGCCTGTGATTTCTAGTCTCCTTTGAAGGTGGATGTCTGCTGTGGGATGTTCTGTATGGCAAATGTGTTGCTCTGATTGTTTAGTAAATAAAACACTGATTGGCCAGTAGTCAGGCAGGAGGAAGTATAGGCGGGACAAGGAGGAGAAGAATTCTGGGGAGTGGAAGGCTAAGTCAGAGACACTGCCAGCCTCCACCATGACAAGCCTCATGTGAAGATGCTGGTAAGCCACGAGCCACGTGGCAAGATATAGTTTTATAGAAATGGGTTAAGATATAAGAACAGTTAGCAAGAAGCCTGGTACAACCATACAGTTTGTAAGCAATATAAGTTTCTGTGTTTACTTGGTTGGATCTGAGCGGCTGTGGGACTGGCGGGTGAGAGAGGTTTGTCCTGACTGTGGGCCAGGTAGGAAAACTCTAGCTACAGATGTCCTATGTCTCTACATATAATACCAATTTGAACTAGGAGTTTTTCACGTGACTTTTCCTCTGTCCTTTTTCCCTCTGCTCCACTCCTAAGACATGGTAGTATCAGGTTACCTTAGAGACTAACTTGCAAGGCCCATGTTGATGATCAAAAAACACCCAGCAACCAGCCTAGATCCCTCATAACTCTTTGGAGCATAGCTGCTTGCCCACTCAATGCCACCTACTTAACTGATGCCCTAATAAGTTAACCCAATGAATTTAAGACTGGAGAAGATAATCAGATTTTCCAACCAAAGCAACGTAATAGAACCAGAAAACCAACAGCCTTTGCAGGAACCAGGCAACAAGTTGCTGCGGTCTAGGGAAGACTGAATCTTGTGGGTTCAGCCCCATGTGTCTCTGTCCAGCTGACAATGTAGTTACATGAGTGGGTACAATTTGTAGTTTTATAAGTGATCAGACCATTTCCAACTCAGTCTTTTACTCTAAAAAGCTCATCAAATTGTATTAGTCTCATGGTTGACTCATTCTATTCCCTAGTAGGAAGCAGAGTCAGGAGTGGGCTGATTGTGAAGTGATGGTACAGGACAGATTCTTCAGTGCCTGTGAAGGGTGATCCTAATTAGTCTTAACAATTAAAACCAGGAGTCAGATATCAGGGTAAAGCTGAAAGATCAGAGAAGCAAAGGAGCAGCCACAATCACTTCTTACCTCTCTGAATCCTCAGACCAAAAAGGGGGGCCAAGATCCTGTCTATACTTTCTGAGTACTGGGACTAAAAGGGTGAGTCTCCCAAGTGTTGAGATTAAAGGTATGCACCACCACTGCCTGGTTTCTATGGTTAACTAGTGGCTAACTTTGCCCTCTGATCTCCAGGCAAGTTTTATTTGTCAGAAACACAAACAAAATATCACACAACATGCTAGAGATCATCAGTAACCTGATACATATGAATTATTATGAAGTGTGTCTTTTGTCTGCTCATTTATATTCTGAAATTTGGGGGTATATTTAGGTCATGTTTACATTTCTGTCTTTTGTGTTATAGAGTTCAGGGCTCTGCAATTGGTAAATGTTCAGCAAAAAAAAAAAACATTTTAGTTGAATAATTAACCTAAGTTCTTCAATTCTATCAGAAATACTTCCTTAGTTCTAGGCTAACTCCATCCCTCTTTTCAAAAATTTTTTTTAACATAGTAACTCAAAAAGTAGCAAAGATTAACAGTCAGTTTGTTCAGGAGATCCCAGGAATTTCCTACATGCTAAAAGTTAATGTAGACTAGGGGAGGTCTTGAACTCCAAGGTTTTAGAAATTGGAATGGGTTGAATTTGCCTCTGTATATTCCCTGTGGCTCCTTCTTAAGAAAAGATGGAAAGAAAATGAGCTGAGTTACCGAGACCAAAAGATAGAGAGAGGGAGAGGGAGAGGGAGTCGGAGACGGAGACGGAGGGGGGGCCGCCGTGGGGGAGAGAGAGAGAGAGAGAGAGAGAGAGAGAGAGAGAGAGAGAGAGAGAGAGAGAGAGAGAGAGAGAAGCAGGCAAGGCAGTGTGCTCCAGATCCCCTCACCAGAGCTGTCAATCCACACCCCCATCCTCCATCACATTCTCTTCCAATTTTCCCTCTTAAATTGCAATCCAAAATACACTGCAGATGTGATATCATTTTCCTGATAACTGGACCTTCCGAGTTAATGACTTTCCTTCCTTCCAGCGGGGAAACAATTTCGTTTGCTTAATATAATAATCTATTGTAGTCTTTGCTGTTCGCCCCTTGACCCCAGGCCCAGCCTCAGAAATCCAGACCTGCCCCGTCCAGCTGCACATAGTGTATTGTGCTCCACTGTGAATTGTACAGTAATAACCTCCAAATCCCTAATCATGCTAGTGACTCTGGCCCCCTCCCCATTGACAGTCCCAGAAGGGGAAGAAGACAAGACTGTTCACCTCAAAGGAGAGGTGTAGGACAGAAACTGGTTTTTGTTTGTTTGTTTGTTTTCTGTTTTAATGGAGCCCACCTGGTCTGGGGTAGCAACTGGGAAACTGGAAATGTTTGTTCTTGTCATTTGCCATTCTCTGTCCTGCAAGTGGGCTCTGGGACCCCAGTCTCTACATGTATCTGTGCTTCTAAGCAGCAGCTTTCATGAAGATGTGGGCTACAGCAGCCTGGAGGTGATTGGAATGCAGTCACATGAGTTGAAGGGTCTGCTCTGTCAGGATGTGGGGGATCCTGTGACGAGCTTCCCGAAGCCAGAGGCAGCCTGCTAAGCTCATTCACTGCTGAGTCAGGCAAAGGCTGAGGCCTTCACCACACAGTTGACTAACGAGAGCAAGGCTAATTTGGTATCATTTGTTTCCCATTTCCAAACCCTCATTAAAATAATCTGCTCTGATTGTCTAGGGAAGTTATTTTTTGCGCTTCCTTTCCCTTCGCTGTATCAGTACAATTTCACAGGCAGCAGATTTCCATGCGGAGGGTCCTGGCATCCCTGTAGAGAGATGGGGGAGGGAAGGAGGACTTATACATACATTTGCTGGGAGCACAGCCAGACCTCTTGGCAGCCAGCAGGGTGGGAATCCCAGACCCTCCACTGTCCCCTGGACTAGGTCCCTGAAAAGCATTGGGTTCCTAGTGCTGAAGGAATCTGCCTCCCTGGGAAAGGCTTTGAAGAGAGTAAATACGACAGATTTCTTGGTCTGGGGTAGTAAATGGAAGGCTTCTCCAGTGAGGAAATGAAGAAGTCCAAAGTAGAATTCAGGACAGTGATTCTCTTAGATGCCCATGCATGTAAGATCTGGCTTTTATTTATTTATTTATTTATTTATTTATTTATTTATTTATTTACTTACTTACTTACTTACTTTATTTTTATTTTAAATTTTTTTAGAGCCAGATATCATTGAGACAATGGAAATAATGACTGTCTGCTGGTTGTAGTTTATTATGATGATGATTACTACTTGTAAATTTTGTTTTATTTTAAGACAATGTCTCCCTATGTGGCCCAGTGTGGCCTATACAGATTAATCTGAAACTCAGTCATCCTGCTTCAGCCACTTGAATAACATATGTGTGCAATGACACCTAGCTAGACTATTTTTTCACTGTAAATTTCTACCAACTGTATGCCAGGCAGGCAGTATGCTGGGCCATGAAAATAGAACACTCAAGACAGAGCACTTCTTTCAAGGAATCTACCAAAAAAAAAAAAAAAAAGAAAGAAAGAAAGAAAGAAAGAAAGAAAGAAAGAAAGAAGAAAGAAAGAAAGAAAGAAAGAAAGAAAAAAGAAAAAAGAAACCCCCAAATCATAAAATCCAAGATAGAAAAAAGCACTTAGAATAGATCTTCTAGTCCCCGGTTGCCCTGGAAGAGCTCTTCACTGCAGGTAGGCTGAGTGGAAACACCTTCTCCCCAGACCTTCTTATTCTGTGTCTTAACCTCACAGACACACCCTACTTCCTTTCCCCTTCCACCCACAGCCAGCTTCCTCTTCTCCCAAAGCAGAGTGCCTTTGCACTCAGGTGTATCTGCCAGGCTATCAGGCTTCTCATGTTTCTGCAGCCAACAGACTTAAGTCTTGGGAAGGACTTTAATTGGTTGAAATGCTGATTGCTATAACTGGCTAATGGGCCGCCTGGGAACATGTGTAATATTTATTTATGAATTAGACGGTCATGCACTGTGAAGTCTTATTTCCTCACAAGGACAGCATACAGCCGCCACCTTTGGAGAGTGTGTTCTCTGCAGGCAGTTTATCAGTGGGTCCCCCAGAGGCCAGAGAAGGAAGCCAATGTTCTATTCCAGGGCAGGTGTGCAGTGATGGCAAGGAGAACAGAGCAGTCCCAGGCACTGGGCAGGAGAGCTCAGGGGGGGCAAGGGAAAGGACAGGGTTCCAAGACCCAACCCCCCTCTTACTCTGCACTTGAAGTCAGTACTTCTAGCAGGAATTTATAGGTCAAAGGAATTTGTTCTTCATGAATTTAACTGAAGTTCCCAGTTTTCAGTGTGTTGAAAGATCAGATTTTATAGACTGAAAACACGGGGAAATAGTCTTTGTCATTTAGGAGAGAGTTCTGGCAGCTGGTTTCAATCTTGCTTCTAGGCAGGTGCCAGTCACCGTGATTTTCAAGACAATGGCTGACATCAGAGGGTCTGTTTCAGACATAGCCCTTTCTGTATACACACACACACACACACACACACACACACACACACACACACATACACACACACACACACACACACTCACACTCAGTGACAAGACCAGAGCCCACACTCACTGGCCTACACCCAAATTGAGGTTTTGAAGATTCCACACTTTGATCTCAGTTCACTCCTATAAATGTTATAACATTTCACAGATGGTTGAATCATAAGGCTAGCATGTCCACACACCCATACAGATATACACTCACATGGACACATACCCACACAGACACATACCCTCATGTCCTTATCTGCCAGGGAACTATTCCAAGGTAAAGTCACCAAGTGAAAGACTCAACCTCCTGGCTTGGTCCCAGGAGGCCTTCAATGGACTAACACTAAAGGTTGATGATATCCATTGAATGACACTTTTTTATTGTTTGTTTTTAATTTTTAAAGCAATGAAAGTAAATCAAGTCCAAAATGCCAAGTTGCTTTGTTGTTGTAAATGGAATTGGAAAGTATAATGCAGCTTCCTAAGAGTGAACAACAGAATTAAATACAGGACTGGGAAGCAGCTCAGATAGTGCATTTGCCTAGCACATGCAAGATCCTGGTGGTCTGGTAGAAGCCAAAGAGAAGGCACAGAGAAAGAAGCAGGGTGCCATGCTTAATGACATTGCCCCTAATGGAAGGATCATCAAGGGTGATAAACATTCTCTTATTTTATTCTGCTGCCTTAGCCCAATTTTCTTTCTCTTTCCCAGAATCAGAGGGGATAAAAACTATTTTCTCCTTACAAAGAGTAGGAATTCTCCCACAATATAGGCAAAATTGAGAAGCTGGGAAGCCAAAGCTATGGGGAGTGTAGGGGTAGACAGACGCCAGCTCTACCTCTGACTGGAACTGTGACCTTGTATAATGAATTTATTGGCCTTAAGGATTTTTTATTATTAAATTTGTTCTTTGGCATTTTCTTACATGTACACAATGCATTCCGATTATTCCCACCACCCCCACTGTTCCCTTTCCCTCTCCCTGTAAGTCCTCTCTCTCTCTCTCTCTCTCTCTCTCTCTCTCTCTCTCTCTCTCTCTCTCTCTCTCTCTCTCTCTCTCTGTCTCTGTGTGTGTGTGTGTGTGTGTTTTGAAACACAATGCGTTTAACCCAGGCCATCTGTGTGACGATGGACCTGGGTGGGCTCAATGTTATGAAACCAGTAACAGTGAGAAAGTGAGTCCTCCAGTAGTGGCCACTAGTTCAGTAGGGAGGCTGGGCCCCTGAGACCCTTATCCATGGCTGGCTGTTGACTGGCCCATTCTGTGTAGACTTTGAGGAGGTAAGCATGGTTGCAGTGCTTTTGTCATTCAAATGGTTGTATGGTGTCCAGAAGGTGACTCCACAGTCCTCCTATCTTTTGCTTCTTACAGTCTTTCCCCTGTTCTTCTGCAGTGTTTCCCGAACCTTAGAGGGAATGGTATAAATGTCACATTTATAATTGAGCATTCAACCTTCCCTTATTCTCAGCACCTTCAACTGTCATGTGTCCCTGCGTTTACTGCCTTTCCTTGTAAAAAGAGGCTTCTCTGGTTAAGCCTTGAGTTTTTCATGGGCAAATTCTTGTGCAGACCAAAATTAGTCCATATGTTGGTATGCTGGAGTTGCTAATGCTGTCACTTCTCTCAGGCCTTTTCAGATCTGCTGTGTGCAGGTAGAAATGGGAGGTAACAACACACTTTAAAACAAAACATTTGTACAGTGGGAAGGCCTAAATGAAAGCAGTGTCTGGAAGCCTTGAAACTTTAAGCTGGCTCAAGAAGGAGGGAGAATGCCAGGGCTGGAAGCTGGGAGCTGATGGAAGAGGTTCTTGGTAGCAAACATTAAGAAAGTGACTGCATTAAAACACAAACATAGCTACATCAGAAATCAGTGTACTGAGAAGGCAGCCAGCTAGATCAGCCACCAGTTTCCCTGAGCTGAGGTGGCTTTTGGCTGTATGTTGCTTTAGGAGTGCCTTGTTCATTGGCTCCTAGGTGGGCTTGCTCTTGGCAACACTTGAAAAGCATATACACAAAGAGAGAAAAATGTACCTTCTAGTAGCCTTAACATTATCCCCTCCACTTTTGCCAAACTGGACTGTGACCTCCTCAGTTTCTTTTCTTCTCCTCTCCCCACTCCTTCCTTCCTTCCCTTCCTCCCTCACTTGCTCCCTCCTCTTCTATCCTTTCCTCCTCTCCTTCCTCTGCTCTCTTTCCTTCTCTCCTTCCTTCCTTCCTCCTTCCCCCCCTCCATCCCTCCCTCCCTCCCTTCCTCCTTTCCTTCCTCCCTTCTCTCTCTCCTCTCCTTCTTTCTCACTCCCTCTGGTTATCTTTCCTTCCATCTCATTTCACTTTCCTCTTGGCCTCCCTCTCTCTTCTGTCTTTCCTCTTTCTATCTTCTGTCTTCTCTGTCCCCAACCAGCTGTCCCTCTGTCTGGGGGAGGGGTTAGCCTCTTGCCTTTAGTAATCTACTTCTCTGTCATCAAAAATTTGTGCAGATTCACACACCTACATGATGACATTATTACTGTGGTGTCTTTATTAATAAGTAATTTCCTAAAGAGAACCCTGGGCATCTATCTGTAGGTAGCAATCAGCCTAGAAACTGTTCCATGAATTGAGGGAAGGAGGCTTCCCTTTGATGGGTATCAGATATGTTTTTAGTTTGTGGTGGGGGAAGGGTAATGAAGGGGGTAACCGGAAAAGAATGGTGAAAACTCAACCCCATTTCATTAAATCTTCATGAATATGCAAAATAGGACTAATTGCCCTCTTCAAAAACTAATCATTCTGAATTTTACAAGTTGAATTATAAAAACCTGACACACTTATTTTCCTCTTTTATTATATTTGTAAGCATTACTCCTTCTGCAAAGAAAATCAAATCCTATTTTTGTCAGCTGCTGTGATCCCCCCCTATTTTTCTGCTGAGACCTGCTTCTCCCCTCCCTCTGCCTAGCGCTGCTGCAGTCTGGCCATGTGTATTAATTGCCCTGTGAGATGCGCTTGAAGTCATTAGAATTCCCTGTTCAGAACTATTATCTTGTGCCATTGTGCCTTTGCATTATATTTATTTAAATGTGCCTCTTCTGAATTAGCTCATTTTTAACAGCTAGCCATGCCTGAAATATCGTTCCCATCCAAGCCACCCTCATATCATTTTTCTTTCCTTGGTAGAAGAGATGTCTGCACCCAGCCTTCCATTCCAACAGGGCAGCTTTGTTAGGAGGCAGAGCTGCTTTTGTGTGGCAGCTTCCCAGGAAGGACTCAGTGCTCAGACCCTGTCTGCAAGGAGGCAGCCTGGAGGAAATGGGTTAGACTCTAACCATTGGAAAGTGTCCTCCCTGGAACAGGCTGACTCTTTTCTACTGTGTGATTTTCACTGAGGAAATAAAGAAGCCAACTCAAGTTTCTAGTCTTTCCTTGGCCTTAAACACTCCCAAGATGATGCCACATCCTCATTGGCAGTTAGTCAGGCGCCATCAGCTGTCTCCAGAGTCACCCTGACTTAGAGCAGTATGATGCATTAAATGGTCACACAAGTTTTCTCTTAGACCTGGGCTTCCTAGGGCCACTAAGAAAGTTCTGACTGACATGGAAATTTCTGTTTCTCTACTAAGTCTAAACTGATAATCCACCTTATCAAACTGGGGTTTGTTTCTGTTTTGTTTTCTCTTTCCCCTTGTCTACCTCATGCGTCCATCTTTCCATTCAGAACAGACAGGGTGGTTTACTTAACAGCTGAGCCCAGTTTATTATTTATTATTCTTACATCTCCAGACTCCAGAGAGATTTTTCTCTAGACCATTGCTGCCCAGCTCATAGGCTCCCTGTGCCACATTTGCATAAAGACACACTGCCAAAAATGCAGCACCCCACCCCCTGCAGGGGGGTTTGTGGATTTCTTATCATGCCCTCATTATACCTTTTTATCTTGTGAGGAAAGTAGAATAGAGGGCCTTAAGCAAGGTTAACAATCCAGTGAGTGGTGAACAATAGATTCGAGCACAGGTTCATATTAGATTTATTTTCTTCCCACAACACCAAGCTGGCAGCATTAGAAATGAAGTTGATATGTTGGCATGAATATTTGGCAGAGAAAATCAGGAAAGGCATTACGGACAGGGTAGGCCAGACGTTTGATTTAAAACTGAGGAGAAGTGCTTTGTGTTATGGAGAGAAAGATAAACACATTTCTGTCAGTGTAAAAATGGCAAGTTCAGACCCCAACACTCTTGGGGTTCTTGTAAGCCTGAGATAAGATGCATTGAGGAGACAGTCTTTGGGAACTATCATAGAAGTCCCTCAAGTGAAGAAATATTTACCCAGAATGTCTGGTTTACAACAAACCCTTTAACAAGGTTTGTGAATGAACGTGAGATCTTAATGCCAGTGCTTTTTGGAGACGGTCTTGCTGCTAAGGCAAGTCAATACTAGCACTATGAGTGTGGAGTCTCTGGGTCTGAGGTCCAGCACTAGCACACCGCTGTCATCTTTACTGGCTCTGAATACATCTCCTCAAAAGTGCTGTGTGAAGATTGGCAGGGGAAGAGCTCTCTGGTTCCTCTGAGTGTTACAGACCACGAGGAAGACCAGCATGATAAGATGAAAATCTGGCTTTTCATTTCCCTCGAGATCTTGCTTTGAGTCTGGTTCCCTGCAGTGGAGATTACCAGACTTCCTAAATTCTGGGAAGAAAAGGAAGTATCTCTGTGAATTGGAACTGACTGGAATCCATTCATGAGAAAAGGGCTCAACACGTTCCTTGAGTTTTTAGATAGGGGTCTGGGTTAGGAATGAACCTGGAGGTGGTTCTACACTGTCCTCCTGGGGTGATGAGCAGGCTGAGGTACAGGGATGAGCTTGAGAGGACATGTGAGCTTGAGGAGACCAGTTCAGCTCACCCTCAGTGCAGTGGGCACACTGGGAGCAGTCTGATCCTGTCTTTCTTTGAGACTTCCTGGTTCTTGGGAGAAAATCACAGAAAAAAAAAAAGCAGCATCACAGAGATTACATCTGATGCTACAGGCAGCCTCCTGCTTCCAACCTCCAGAGCTCTGAATATGATTTCAGAGAACTCAGGAGAGAGGTTGTGCCTATGTGGAGAGACTCCCATCCTTGTCTGTCTTCATCCAAGTCATCTTCCTTTCCAGCCCCCAAAACATGGATATAGCTCTTTCCTTTATTAAAATGTATTTTTCTTTAATTTAACAAGCAACAATCTGAAAAAAAAAAAAAAAAAAAAGTCCCCCGCTTGGCATTTCAGCCAGTAAGTCAAGGCCTCCCTTAACAATGCCTCCCTTTTTAACAACAAAGCAGACAGGACTGCATCTCTGCGTGAGATTATCCTGGGGTAGCACAGTTATGAAGGACTCTGTCCTCTAGTGTGCACCTGAGAGGATGGAATGAAAGTGGGTAGTGGGTGGGTTGGGCCAGAACAAGGGTAGGTAGAAGGGCTGGGGGATGGCTCAGTAAAGTGCCTGGTTGTGGGTGTGCAGGCCTGTAATCCTAGGGCTGGGTAGGCAAAGACAGGAGCATCCCTGGTACTTGCTATCCATCCAGGCTAGCCAAATCAACACGCTCCAGATTCTTTGAAAGACCTTGTCTCAAAAAACACAGAGTGGACAGCCACTGAGGAGGACACCTGGTGTTGGCCTCGGCCTCCACACATGTGCACACACACTTGCACACTCCCTCCCTCCCATGTACTTGCACACATACAAACATGCTTAAACATATGCACACAAGAGTGGGTCAGAGGGTGCAGACACAGGTAGCAGTTCAATCTCCTGTGAGAAACCAGAGCCTCTAATGGAGTTGCTGACTAAGTGAATGGTAGATTTTTTTTTCTACTTTCAAATACTCTTTTCATTCTGCTGTCAGATGACCCCATTGGCTAATTCGTTTTCTCCCTGAAGACTGCTGAATATTTAAAGCAAGGACTTTAGATGTGCCCAGTGATTTCACATCGGGGTTATATCCGGCTTAATTTCCTCTTACAAGACCTCTTCTGATACTCTCTCCTCTCCTGTATTCCCAGGTGCCCCACCAGCCCAGCTGCTGGTTATGGCCCCTCCTCCCCATAGTCAGCCCATGCCAATTCTTCCTCACCCCTTCCCCAAGACCCTTTGTCCCACTGACAGAGAAATTTGAAGATCAGCTTGTAAGTAGAATAAATTCACTCATAACTCAAAACTACTTATGTAAAACCAGCTCCAAACACTGGCTTGCTTTTCCAGCAAAAACTCGGATGTGACATGGGGTAGCTCAGGCTCTTTCAGATCTCTAAATGCCCACAAGTTTTCCTGAGGTCAGCAAACAGTCGACTTGAAAGGGAGATATTGTGATTTTTGTCCAAGAAACTTAAATTATGAGTGATCATTGCCTCATCTTTAAAATGGAAATAATGATTACATCAAAATGCATGGGACTGGTGTGAGAATTAAACTGTGGTACTATTTGTAACTGTTTTATACAACACTATAAGCATAAGACATATTGTTCGTGCTGGTTGGAGGCAGATGTCTTGACAGGAAATCTCTGGAGGTCGCTCTCAGTGTAAACATCCCATAATTCTCTGCCTCAAGACAGGGAGATGAACTGCTGCAGCTGCTGCCCTTAGCAACGGGCAGGCTGAGAGGCAGGCTGCAGTTCATCATAGGGGCCACTAGATGGCATATCCCTTGAAAAACTTCTCTCGATGCCACAGCACATCTGGATCCTCCCAGAGGAAGCACCTTAAAGGTCATGGAGTCAATGTGGAAGAAACCCGGAGTACTTTCTCCTCCAAGGCGACAGAGTCCTGTGCAAGGATCAGAAGGGATCTGGAGTTGAAGAAATACACATAAATGAGGCACGCCACCCTTTCTTGCTTGTCTCAGTACTTCACATTTTCTTCACTCCATTGCAGGGCCCAGAGATGCAGTGGGACTCCATGAGGCAACTGGGAGAGGCAAAGCAACTGCTTTACCTGATCCCCTCAAAAGGAGAGCAGTGTGAGGAAAAAAATGTTTCATCCAAGACAGCCTTTGCACTTGATCTGTTAGAATTTCAAGATGGAGACAAAGTTTTCTGTTTGTTCGACCCTCTTTCCCTGCCGCCATTTATTCCACAACAGGGCAGGTGTCTAATGCCCTGCAAGCTCTCTTAGCCTCTCCTTGGAGCCCTCTGTAATAGGAAAGAGTCCTCTTAGAAGATGCAGTGCTCCAACAAGCTTTACTTTTGAGAAATTCCGTTCAGACCAAAGCTGACCAGGAGACCATGCAAAGAGCTACCCTGGGTCTGGAAGGAAGTCTCTAGAAGGGCGATTACCTGTGGCATCTTGGGAGGTCATGTCCTCTATGCCCATAGGATTTGCATCACAGAGGTACTTGGGATCATCAGATACATAGCACAAACACTACATGTTATCTCCTTGGGAGGGCCTTTGACAAGGACTCTCCAGTCAGTCTAAAGAATTTGCATCCTTCATTTATTCAATTCCACTGATCTTAAGGAGCATGTAAAGCTTCAGTCACACCTCCTGAACCCTCAGAAGAATCTTTCAGTGGCATCCTTCACACAGAGGAACGGCTGTGACAAAAGTCCAGCTGTTACTACAGAGAACTACTAGGAACAGCAAGGAAGGGGTGCTGTACCTAGCAGATACATGCATCTTACATCTGAGGGTCTTTCGTCCGAGACAGCCTTGCACTTGATCTGTTAGAATTTCAAGATGGAGGCAAAGTTTTCTGTTTGTTCGACCCTCTTTCCTTCTCTAACTTATGGTTCTGTACTCTGCTGTCACTCAGCAAATATAACTGCCACTTTTCTAACATTCGTTAATGCAAAACTGATCTAGATAAAGCTCCTGGAACACGCGTGGTTAGCATCTTATATTTCTAAGATTTATTTTTATTTCTAATTATGTGAATGTGTGTCTTGGGGTGTCCATCCACAGTACAGGTGCTCATGGAGGAGAATCATTTGATCTCCCTGTAGCTGGAGTTTACAGCCAGATGTGGGTTCTGAGAATTGAACTCAGATTCTCTGCAAGAGCAGCAAGAATTCTTAGTTGCCTAATCATTTTTCCAGTCCTATCTAGTATTCTTTTTAATAACAATAATAGTAATGGATAACACTTCTTAATTATAAAGGGAGAAGTGGAACAAGACCAGATTATTTTTGTCTGCTTTGTTAATTTTTTTCAGAAACTGAAAACCATGTGTGGAGTGTAAATATAGGCAGCCCTGGATAAAGATTTATTTAATAAGAGTGGTTCTGACCATGGGCTTTGTGTTAAAGATCTCCTGGAAAGGGTTATTATCATTTTCATCCAAGTCAGAAGTAAGAGAATTGAAGCTAAGAAAACAGACACAACTTATCATGTTCTCCAAACTGTGATGAGCAGTGCCTGGTTGTAAAACTTCTCTAAAGCTAGACACTCTAGAAGCCTTGCTCAAATTCTTTTGAGAACTCACAAGTGGGAATATACACTTTTTGTGACCTTTTATAAATTATTATTTTTTATTAACAAAAGAGGGCAGGAAAAAGTCTTCCCAGTGCCTGGGTCAAACCCACAGAGTTGAGAAGGACAAACCTTCTTGCATATCTATGGAGAAGTTCCCTCTCAGGAGTTGGCCTTCAAGTCTGGACACTAGGTGGGGAAAGCAGTTATCACAACCTGGGGAAGTTCCTGTACTAAGATTATGTATGCTCTAGTTTCAGCCATGTTGACTGATAGAGGAGAGAGGAATATCAAGACACACATAAGGGAGAGAACTTTGATTGACAAGAGTAAAATTGGAAGTGGTTATGAATGGAGTCTAGTGTAGGATCATTTTCCCTCTGAAGGGCTTGTATTTGTTCTACAGACTTTCATGGAGCACATATTTAGGTCATCCAGTCTTCTCAGTGATGAGGACCCTGCCCATGATATGGAGCTAGTTGCTACGGGTCACCATTGCTTCCAAGCAAACTTGTACCTTTCCCTTAGCCTCCACTCACCAAGGTAGGGGAGAACCCTCTGAGGGACCTTACAAGATTTTCTAGACCTCAAAATAAAGTCCAGGTTGGGCTCACTATTTTAATTATTTCAAATTCATTAAAATAACTCCCATAATTTACATCCATTCTATTTTTATTCCCCTTCCCATTCTAGCACTTTGTAGAATTAATCCCACGAAACACAGATGGAATTCAAGATTCTAAGATCTTCTGATTAGAGTTATCTTGTACACTAGAGAGTAACTGTTGTTCATGGCTGGAGTTCTTCAGAAAACTGGAAGCTTGGTTTGGAAAAAGACCTTATACATGATGGATTTGAATGCTTCCGTTTTATAAATGAGAGGGCAAGGTTTCTGATAGTGTGAATAGTGGCCCTAGGTATGGGGTCACATGTTATCCTATCCAGAACAGAAAACCCACAGATTTGCCCGTGAAAATAAAGGTGCAAAGAGAAGAGACACCAAGGGAAGGAGGCAGCAGCAATGCCACTCACTCTGGATACGCAGCCGAGAGGTTGCCACAGCTTTACCCAGATTATTTTTTATGGTAGGTAGATGGGTTCACCTGCTTCTCTCCCAGCAGATTTCCTTTTTTATTCAGAACTGCAAGATCTCATGTAAGTCTGTAGACACAAATTGTCCTTATAACCACTTGATGGAAATATTCTCACCACCTCCAGGAGGGTGTTATCACTTCAACTCTTCACATTTGACATTAATCTTAAAAGCCCACTCACCCTCCTTCATCTAACCTACAGTGGCACCATATCTTCTCTCAGATCAGATGCAGCCTTCAGAGCCTGATGGCAAAGGGCTGAGAAAATGCCAGCAGATTTTGAATGACTTCCTGCCATGTCCCTGTCACTATGCTCTTTTTAATTCACATCAAAACCTGGGGCTCTGTGAGAATTAGAAGTGATGCTTGGTAACTATGAACAGTCTCCTCCTCCCCAATACTGTAAGATCATACTGTGTGAACAGCTTGAGTAAAGAATCACCTGTTTGAGAGGAAAGGCAAGCACCTGACTGAGAGAACACCCCATTCCTTGATCCAGTATGGACAAGCAGTATGAGAGAAAATGAAGTCTATTAGCTAGGCATGTGTTCACCTCTGTAATCCCAGTTGAGGCAAGAGTATTACAGGTTTGAGATCCAAAGTGAGCTGCATAGTGATTTTTTTTTCACAACTAAACCCTCCCAAAACACAAACAAAACCAACTCAATGTAAACAACTACAAAAGATAACATCTCCCTTTAAGCCTCAGAGATTCTGGGGGTCATTTGTTAGTGCAGTTAAATCTAGCCTGTCCCAACTAACTAACATGGCTGCTTTGATTAACTTCACTTCATGGAACAAGATACCAGATCTCAGAAAGAAAGGATAATTAATATAAGTCTTAAGTGCTTGGAGTGTCAGATCTGAAGCTGTGATCTTTCTACCACAAAGAGGCCTATACCCATACACCATGGTCATCTACCCATGTAACATGTATAGCTACCCATGTGACTTCGGCCTTACAATTGCCCTTTCTGCCCTCAACCCCTAATGCTTCTTGAATTGTGTATTCAAATGCTTACTGGATTTCTCAAGGACAGTATAGTGATTTGAAAGAAAATGGTCCTCATGGGCTCATATATGCTTGATCCAGTCAACAGAACTACTTAGGAGGTGAGGTATTCTTGGAGTAGGTGTGATCTTGTTGGAGGAAGTGTTTTATTGGGGGTCAGCTTTGAGATTTCAAAATCCTGTGCCAGGCCTAGTCTCTCTGTCTCTGTCTCTCTCTGTCTCTCTCTTCTCTCTCTCTCTCTCTCAACTTTAGGTTTACAGGTGAGCTCTCAGCTACTTCTCCAATACCATGTCTGTCTGTCTGCTTCCCTGTTTTCTGCAATGATCATGGACCCACCTTCTGAAATTGTAAGCAAGCCCCCAATTAAATACCTTCCTTTATAAGTTACCTTGGTCATGGTGTTTCCCCACAGCAATAGGACAGTAACTACGACAGACAGCCTTGACCATTTACCATGTGTCCTGTTTTGGATCAGATTCCACTATCCCACCACATACCTAGGTTAGTTTTGGATTCCACCATCCTACAATGCACCCCAGTTATTTTCTAATTCCACCACCCAACCACAACCCCAGGTGATATTCTGATTTCCCAGGGCACCTGCGTGCTCCCGCCAACAATTTCTCAGCATTGATATTTACAGAAAAATAATAAACATAATCCACATTGGCGCCTGTATCGACCCCCAGATTCCACTGACATTTAGGAATAAGTGATGGATTGCCTTTTGTTCGAGGCTGGCTGAACTGACCTGCATGGCCTGTACATAATTTACTTTTGATTAAAGGAGTGCTTCAACATCTAGATTCTGTTTGGGAGCAAGAGGCAGGATCAATATGTGTATGACACAAACTTTCAAACAATGGACTGTGAGTGAGAAGTCTCTGTAGTCCATTCACCAGGGAGGAGGTGGGAGGGCAGAGGGAGGGAGGGCTGGAGCTCCTAAGTTGGACCTGGGATCCAGTGTAGCCTGAGAAGCTTTGCTTTCTGCAGATTTTGGCGTGTGCTGTTGCGGGGGGGGGGGGGGGGGGGAACTAAACTGTGGAGGGCTGGGATTACTGGCCAGCACATGTAGAATAAGGAGCAGCAGAGTTCCCGCAGCTGCCCAGAAAAACCCAGCCTTAAAGGGTGGGATTCTCTCCCACTATTTTGCCTTTTGTTGTCCACCCTACAAGGAGAATAAGTTATCTTCAGGCCCTTTGTTCATTGTTTGATTTCAAACTGAGCGCTTCTAGAAAAAAGAGAATACCATGGTCGGTTTGGCCACATTCACCACTTCCCAGGAACAGCAACACCTCACATTGTTTTGTGTTGGCTCCTTTGGCTTCTGCCTCTGCACAGGGCACTGGACACTGTGTTTCCTGCTGTGATGATGAATTTCCTGCATGTATTCATTGGAAAATAACTTTTGCTTTTTTTCTTAGTGGATATATCTCTGGCTGGCTGCAGGATAAAAATATGTTTAAAGGCATTTTTATGACACACAAACTCCATTTCATTTGTTTCTCACACAGACCAGTGTGAGCCACTATGTGAGTACTTGGAACTGAACCTAGGTCCTATGCAACTGCTCGTAAGCACTGATCCATTTCTCCAGCTTCCACATCTTCAATTTCTTATTTACTTACCTCTACAAGTACTGATCCCATCTCCACCAAGTGCCAGTATGTAGGAGCATTGAGCAGAGACGATTATTTAAAAAGATAAATCTATTTTCTGTCTTTGTGAGACTTGTAATTTATCAGGGAAGGGGAAATGGGCTTTATTTAACTATAACACTTTCAGATTATAGTGACTGGCAGTTAGCATTTATTGTGGGATTCCAAGCGTATAGATTGAGTGTGCACATTGAGCATGTTATCTCCTGAGCCTTTCCATAGCACTGAACTACCTACTGTCATCTCTAAGAACTCTATCTAAAATGAGAAGCTGAGTGTTAAGCTTCTCCTCAGATCAAATGCCCCACTCACAATAATTACATACTATATACAATTCTCTATATGTTCCTGGTGCTGGTATTTTTTTCCTAAGATAACCCTGAGAAACCTCAGCTTCAAACCACTCATTTCCAGAAGTCTGCACAGGTGCTGAATACTGTTCCCCAGGCACCTGAGGCGTTTTGCTCCTTCTGGGCTTCACCCAGGCTGCTCCCTACAGTGGCTTATCTGCCTGTTTCTCTCTCTGACCACTGAAATGCTGTCTCCCTGTCTAGGCCTGTCTGCAATGCCACACTGGTGGTGTGGTTTCTCTTTCCACCCCATCCAGAGTGTACTATCTGACTGCCCACTTCCCTGGGCTTTTATATAGGCTGATCACCAAGCTTGTCTGCATTTGCTCATTTGTGTTATTCCTGCCTCTAAGTCTTGTGCAGATTGAGGTAGTATATCACACACCTAAAACAGCAGCTGAATTTTCCTTCCTCCCTTTTTTGTTACTCTGCTGTACTTTTTCACTTTGTCATTTACTTGCTTAATTCTTGCCCCCCCCCCTTATTATTTTCCTTTCAAAACTCATCTCTCCAGAACAGCTAGCATTATTTCTAAGAACACTACATGGTGCCTGGGATTTGCATTAAAATAAAATCTATATTTGTCTTAGCACTATGCGGGGAGACTTTCTTTGCTCACTTGATAGTTGACTGACTGAGCTGTCCCACTGTGGTGATAGGAACAGAGTAGGGCAGGCCCTGTTGTAGTTTCAGATTCCTCCACAGAGGTACCTAATGTGAATTGGCATCTTTGTTAAGCTCAACTGCTCCATTAACAGCCTCTGCCTGAGCCTCACTGTGGGTAGTAGAAAGTGAATGGCTATCCCACATGCAAATCCCAAGTAGACATGTCAACTGCACTTGAGCAATTATTATTGGTCCTTGCATCCTGACCTCAGTCTGTCTCAGACCATGACCATCTTCAGCTTGGCCCCTGAGGAGGCAGGAAAAGCAGGTAACTTGGAGACCCAATGTAACACGAATTCAGGAAATCTTGCTATTCCAGGTTTCTGTGAAAAAGGGATTATTACAGAAGCAAAACCAACTGGCCATGCCACCAAGTTCTTACCTGCAAGGTTGCTCTGGCCCTAGGCCCTCAGCCATTCTAGGCCTCTGCTCTGAATTCTCTCTTCCTGGAGATTTGCTTTCATAAAGCTCTGTGCCTAAATGGCAGCATGTACTGTAACTAAATGTGACCATAAAGAGGGAAAAGTTATAATGTTGTTTCAGGAAATTGTTGTTCTCATTACCTACCTTGGTGCCATATGTTCCAATCTAAAGCTGCACGATATGGGGAATTACGGTGACACAAAGATGAAGTGATGTCTGGCTAACGACACCCCCAAATATTTATCCCTGCTCCCTCCCCAGCAGTACTCACATGCATAATTGATGCCAGCTCCCTCAATTAGAAGTCCAGGGCATAAAGAAAATGAGGACAAGGCTGTCCGCATTTCTGAAGTCTGACAAGGAAAGATTAAAATATTTTATGAGTTCTCCCCATCATCTGTGGAACATAGAGCTCTCATATTTCATTTTCTCTGGAAAAAAAATAGTGTTTGCATTATTTGGAGAAAATCATTAGGAATGCAGCTCACCAGCAGATGTGGGCTGCCGCATGGCCACCTCTGAGTTATACTATGTGCTTGGCTTCCTCTACATACTCTCATATTTAGATACATCAGAAAAGGAGCAAAGCCTAATGGCTCAAGAATAGTCAGTGCCCCAGACACAGGGGTGTGATATGAAATATATTCATATTCAAATATATGAAAATATATAAATCCAAGTCTTTCAAACCCGAGATAACTGGTACATGTGAACTGGAGCTGCTGGGGGCGGGGTGGGGGGCAGTCCTCCTGGCAAAGCCTGTCACCCTCTCTCCCTGGAGACCTTCCTCACCAAGAATTGCAGCAAACTCACGAGGACAAGGAGGCGACTCAAGAGGAAATGAGCATCCTCGTGGTTTGATCATTTCATCTTGGGAAAATTCTTCTGAATTGTGACATATATGATCCACAAGAAAAATGAGATATATATACTCCCATTTGTGGAGGAGAAAGCATCTTGTGACACTGTGAAGAATGTGTATAGCCTAAGAGCTTCCCAGACTCACTCTCAACCCCAGTTCCTCCATTAGGGACTGTGTAAGCTGTGTGGCCACTCGGAATCTCGGTGTGTATACAATGAGATGGCGACTACAATCTGTGCTGGTTGGTGATGTCTATGTGGCTTACTAAGACAATAGCATTCAACTCTGTTTACGTTATTACATTGTAATAAAGGAAATACTCAGTTGACTTTCCTTACTGGTATTGTTATGTTTTTTCTTATTATTCTTCATGGGTG